>NC_143135.1:6120000-6745000 GCF_059928025.1 Delphinapterus leucas | reverse complement strand
ATCCGGGGTGTGGGGGGGTGGGGGCTGGGTGCAGCAAAACAGGATCTCACAGCTTTGGGAAGATTCCTAATGAATGAAGAAAAGAGGTGGTGAGCTCATGAGTGGATGGATCCCTTCCCGTCGCTCCCATCCCCATGGAACCCCGAGAAAGCCAGTTTTTTTCTCACCCATCTCTGGTATTGGGTGCTGGTTGCCAGCCTGGAGGCCCATATGGGAGCTCCCTAGCCCAAGGACCCACTTAAAACCAAAGCAGAAGTAACAGGTGTGAACACCCCTGCCCAGCCCTTAGCCTCCGGCCTTACTCTGTCTGAGATGCCAACCCTGCTATTTTTCTGCCCCCTCAGGCCCACCCACACCCCTCATCTCCATCCCCAGACTGTGATAGGAATGAAGAACAGAAGGGGGTAGTAGATGCCACTTGCTGTCCCCTGGACCCTGAACTTTTCTATTTAAAACCCATGATGACCAATCGCTCAGTCAACAAATCCCCACTGAGCCAGCTCTGTGCCCAGCCCCTTCCTGGGTGCTGAGGACACAAACAAGGCAGATACCTCCGGTGTGGTTGGGACGCAGATGCCCAGTAGGCACAGGCACAGCAGGGGCTCAGGGAGCTGCGGTTACACCACAGGATGGGTGAGCTTCTCGGAGGTGACTTCTGAGCTGACTGAGCTTTGTAATAGGATGAACAAGAATGCTTCCCGGGGCCCACTGACCACCATCCATCCCCCCAGTCATCAGGGCCTGTGGCTTCCATAGCCCCCTGTTTCCCCCTCAAGGCACTGATGGCCTTATATTGTCACTGCCCACTTAGGATCTGTCTCCTCCTGTCCCCTTAAGGACAGATCCATCTCCATATCCCTAGAATTGCCCAGAACAGCATGGGCAGAGAGCCTCTGTTGAATAAAGGGGTGGAGCGGGGTACAGGAAGGCAGGGGGCCATGTAGGGACAAAAGCCTGAAGGCCTCTTGTGCTTGGGGGTCCTCCTCCCCCTCGCAGCCTGGTTTCCCCTTTGTGGTTTCTCCAGCTCCACCCTCTCAGCCCCTCCACCTTGGTCTGCATAGCTTCCTGCCGCTGACACTCTGGTCTGCGGCATCATGTCACTAACTGTCCACCTCTCCTATCTCCTGGCCCTGTTGGTGGCAGGCCTGGCCCAAGGCATCAAGAGCTCCCTCAGGGGCCAGGTAAGTGTCCCCAGCCTGCTCCCCATGCCTGGGGCTCACCCCCTCAGAAACAGTGCTTTGCTCCTATTTCTCAGAGGGAGCAACTGAGGCTGGAGAGGTGATTGACGCGTCCAGGCCCACACAGGGAGAAGAGCGGGTGAACCGGCTGCTCCCCAAACCCAGTCCTGGCACATCTGGGAGCTGAGGTGTGGTCCCAGCAATGACTCCTCACCTCTCCCCCTCCCCACCGCCCTTGGTTGTTTTTCCAGGACCCAGGTCCCCAGCCTCTGGAGCTGAAGGAGGTCTTCACGTTGTTCCAGATCCAGTACAACCGGAGTTATTCACACCCAGCAGGTATCATGGGGCGCAAATGTCTCCGGTCCAACCCCCCTTCTCCCATTTAAGAGACAAGGAAATCAAGCCACAGGGTGGGGAATGTGCTTGGCCAAAGCCACTCAGCAGGACAGTGACAGGGCTCGGGGTGTACTCCCTGGTTTCCCAAATGCACAAGTGGGGACAGGATCGTCCTTGGCTACGAACCTGGAGGGAGGCGGCAGCTGTTGGGGGTCTGACTGGTCCAAGAGGATCCTTCACCTCCAGAGCCACTTTCCTGTGACTGCAGGCAGCAGGCAGGAGGCCGCCATCTAGTCATGAGTTCATTCAGCAAACACCCAAGGATACCCATTTTGTCCCCAAGCTGGGGACTCCCTCTCCACCCCCAGGAGTTGCCAGCCCTGCCCCTGCCCTCTGGATCTCATCTCCCATAGGGGGATGGTCTGTGAGCACCTTTCAGCCCAGACTTCCTGTGCCATGGACCTGTACCCCACCCTCCCCCGCCTCGTTCCAGCCACAGACTTGCGGTCAGAGATGTGAAGTACAGAGAGGCAGGATGCCGGTCTCTAACCATCCACTTTTCCCTTGAGTCACTCTGCCTTCCGACCCTTTACTTGGCTTCTCCCCCAGGTGGGCGGAGATACCCCTCTTCTGGCTTCCTGGGAAAACCCAACCCTAGGGGCGCTGGGGAGCCATTTCCTTGGCCCAGGTGTCTGTAGCAGGGCCTGCAAGGACCACGGGAAACAGAGCCAGTGCTCACCTGGGCGAGTGTGGATGAGAAGCCAAGCCGGTGACCACTTCCTACCCCTGGGGGCTTGGAAGCCAGCCTAGGACAACCTCCTTTTGGTCTAGAGCATGCTCGCCGCCTGGACATCTTTGCCCGAAACCTGGCCAAGGCTCAGCAGCTCCAAGAGGAGGACTTGGGCACAGCTGAGTTTGGGGTGACTCCATTCAGTGACCTCACAGGTACCGGGACCCCCTCCTGGCTCCTAGGTGGTAGGTGGGGAAGCAGAACCTTCTCCAGGGATACTAGCAGATGGACAGGGCAGGTTTTTGGCTTTTGTTTCCCAGAGGGACTCTGAGGACCAGAGGCCTGGGTGCTTGGCCCAAATCAGAGATCAGGGGCAGGAACTCCGGAGCCGGGGTCGCAACCCAGCTCAGGGGGAGGCAGCAGGTGCAGGGGAGTGCACCCCAGCAAGGAACCTGGCCTCTCTCTAGGCCTCAGTACACTTGCCTTTCTGTCTCCCAGGGTATTAGGGGGACTCAGATGTCTGAGGATGTGGATGGCTGAAGTGAGAGGCAGACTGTGGGGGAGAGGGGGTAAAAACTGCGAAACTTGGGGGCCCCATCTGTCTCCCAGAGGAGGAGTTTGGCCAGCTTTATGGGCATCAGAGCGTGGCTGGAGAGGCCCCCAGTGTGAGCCAAAAGGTAGGGTCTGAAGAGTGGGGGCAGTCAGTGCCCCCGACCTGTGACTGGCGGAAGAAGGCTGGCATCATCTCATCCATCAGGAATCAGGTATCTGCCCCCATGCGGCCTGGCCCAATCCAGCCCTGGTGGCGGGAGGGGGAGGGGAGGGGCAAGGCCTGCATTCCCTACCCCCACCCCCATCCTTCTACCACTAGCAAAACTGCAACTGTTGCTGGGCCATGGCAGCAGCGGGCAACATCGAGGCCCTGTGGGCCATCGAATACCATCAGTCTCTGGAAGTCTCTGTGCAAGGTATGGCTGGGGGAGGGGACCTGTGTGACTGAGGCGGGGATGCCTGAGGCCCGGGCACCCACACTGTCCCTGTTTGCACCAGAGCTGCTCGACTGTGACCGCTGTGGGAATGGCTGCAAGGGCGGTTTCGTCTGGGATGCGTTCATGACTGTCCTCAACAACAGTGAGTGCCTGTCTCTTGGGGCAGCTGTGTGTGTGTGTGTGTGTGTGTGTGTGTGGCGGGGGGGTGGGGGGTGGGATGTTCCGGAGCTGAGCCGAGTCTCCTCCGGGGCCTTGCTCATGTCCAGGTGGCCTGGCCAGTGATAAGGACTACCCATTCAAGGGGAACAGCAAACCCCACAGATGCCGGGCTAAGAAGCACAAGAGGGTGGCCTGGATCCGGGATTTCATCATGCTGCAGCCCTGCGAGCAGAGTACGGGCAGGATGGAGACACATGGGCGGGCCCAGGGGGGAGAATGACAGGGACAGACAGACCAGGACAGACAGGGCTACAGACAGAGATGGAGGGATTTTGGGGCGGGGGGTTGGGCGTGGGAAAGAGAAAGAGATAGAGACACCCATGAGCCGAGAGCAGGGGGCACAGGACAGGCAGGGCCTGACGGCACATTCCACCCCCAGGCATCGCCAGGTACCTGGCCACCCAAGGCCCCATCACTGTGACCATCAACATGAAGCTATTGCAGGTGGGATAAGGTAGGGAACTGGGGGGAGGGGTATATAGGGGAGGTGGCCCCCGACTCAGCCTCTCTGCCCCTGCAGCAATACCAGAAGGGTGTGATCAAGGCCACACCTACCACCTGTGACCCCCGGCTTGTGGATCATTCTGTCCTGCTGGTGGGTTTTGGTAAAAGCAAGTCGGTGGAGGGGAGGCAGGCAAAGGCAATCTCATCCCGGCCTCATCCTCATCCTCGCTACTCCATCCCATACTGGATCCTGAAGAACTCCTGGGGGGCCAACTGGGGTGAGGAGGTGAGTGTGATCTACTGGGGGCGGGAGGACAGGGCCGGACACACCTCTCCCCGCCGACTGGCCCTGATGTCCCCTAACTTCCTAGGGCTATTTCCGGCTGCACCGAGGGAGTAATACCTGTGGCATCACCAAGTACCCGCTCACTGCCAGAGTGGACAAACCCATTAAAGAGCACCAAGTCTCCTGCCCTCCCTGAGCCCACCTGGCTGCCCCTCAGCTCTCTCCTGCTGTGCCAGCTACCTCCCTGCCCACCCCACCCCAAGGTTTTTGCCTATTCTCCCAGTGTTTCTGCTATGGATTGAATAAACCTAGACAAGACCCCTGTCTTCGGAGTGGACTCAGCTGGGATGGGGAAATGGATGGGGAGTACATAGATAATATTCTCTGACATGTCCTAGTCCCTGCGGGGCCAACGGACACATACATCCTTAGACACTGTGACACTCAGAGACACACGCGTGCAACCTGCACACACTCCCACACGCGGACCCGTAATTGTGCCCACTCACAGCCTCCTCCGAAGTCACGGCAACTTTATTGTCAATGTGGGCAGGGCAGGGGGAGGGGCCTCAGTCATGACAGAGACGCAGGAGGCAGCCACGGAGGGTGCCCATGTAGCGGTCCCAGAGGGCCTGGTGCCTGCAATGATAACAGTAACGGGATCGGCTGACGTTTACTGTATCCCCCTCGTGTCATGACACTGCTCTAAGTGCTCTCTACACCTTCACTTGTTTGATCCTCACAATATTCCTATGATCCTCATTATTATCACCCCCAGCTTATGTACGAGGGGACTGAGGAAAGGAGAGGTTAAGGAACCTGTCCAAAGTCAGGGTCACAGCTTCCAAGAAGTGGAGCTGAGACTCTAGTCAACACAGACTTCCACCTCCAGGGCGACAGAACAGGGAACTCTGAGTCTGCAGGAGGGCTAGGCCCCAGAAGGAGGCCGGCAGAGTGAGGAAGCCTGGGGTGTCTCACCGGAAGCCATCCAGGGAGTGGACCGATGCCGAATACTGATTCAGGAAGAGTCGCACATCATTCAACGGCCAGTGGTCGGAGCGGCAGGGTTCCACGAACTGTGGGTCCGAGGTAACATCTAGCACTGGTACAGCCCAGGGACAGGCCAGGATGGGGATCAGAGGGCAGCGGGCAGGACAGCTCACCTTCTCCACAAGGTCCACAAACAGGTCTCTGACATCCTTATTGTGGGTCAGCTTGGCGGCCACATTCACCAGCCCCCGGGACAGGTTCTGTGGGGCAGGGAGCCTGGGAGTTCTGCCTTCTGCCCAAGAGGCTGGGGGCTGAGCCCAAATCTATCCACCTCCCTCAATCAAATAACTCCCCATTGTTTAAGAGCTGGCTCCCCCTTCACAGGCAGGCAGAGGGAGCAGCAGCGCCACCTGCCGGTCAATCTCAGGCATGAGCAGAGCTGCCCGGAGGGGACAGTGCTCTGGAGGCTGACGATGCCAATGGGACAGAGGCTGGATTGGGCCACAGACCTTGAAGTTGGCTTCCATCTCAGAGAAGACCCCGAGCTTTCCCCGGAGGGCAGTGCACACCAGGCTGCAGGGAGACAGGGTCAAGCCCAGAGTCGCCTGGGCTTCCACTTCAGGCCCCGCCCCATAGACCCCAAGGGTCACCTCTTGTGCAGGTCCAGAAGGTCCTTGTCAGCCACAAGCACCTTGAGCTCCTTCAAGTCCTGGAGAAACTCCTTGTCTAAGTCCATGTCCATGTCATCCGCCTGGGGGTCTGAGTGAGGTCCATGAAGGGAGTTGGGGTGGGAGATAAAAACCCCTCCTGTGACATCCCGAGCCTTCCTCCCCCACCACCTCATTGCGCCCCATGAGATAAAAGAGCAAGTGGAGTGTGAGGGACGTGGAGTGACTGGCCCCAAGCCATAGGGAAGCCGTGGGCCCTCTGTCTGCAGACGTGTGGGTGGGAACACCGGACTGGGAGCAGAAGTGGCTGGGGAGGGGCCCTAAAGAAGAAAGGATGCTGGGAACGGGGGCCTGCAGGAGAAACCGCTGGTGGGAAGCCAGGCCCTGAGAAGGTGAGGAGGTGTCCAGGCACCTGGGTCGGTGGGGGCCTCACCGACGGCTCCGAGGGTCCAGTTCTGGATCATGAGCTCAGCACAGAAGGCAAAGTCCCCAAAGCTCAGATACTGCAGTTTTTTCTTCCCTGTCTCAAAACGATTGTTGGCAAAGAAGACGATGGCTGCATAGTCCCTGCAGGGAGGGGAGAGTGGGCCCATCAGGGCTTGAAATTCCTTCTTAGCAAGCAGCTCCCCCCTGCAACACTGGCTGGGCATCCGAGTTCTGGCCTCTCTCTACCCTAACTCACTGTGTGATGTGTCTCAAGTCACTTTTCTCTGGGCCTCCTCATCTGGGGAAAGAGAAGGTTTCAGCCCAGGTCTCCTAAGGGACACAATGGAAGACCACAGGGTAACAGCTACCATTCACTGAGTACTAAGCCCCAGGGGCTGTGCCATCATGGGCTTTCCATGTGGCACCTCACAACAGCCCAGTTGGTGAATGGCCGGGCTGGGATTCAAACCCAGGCCAGTCTGATCCAAAGTACAGACCAGGAGTGGGATAACCATCCCCCCAGCCCAGCCAGGAGGTCAAGCGGGTTGGTGTGGGGAACATGGACCAGCCTCAGGGCGCAAGGAAGGAGTGTGCAGGAGGGGGAGGCAGCTGGCTCCTCATCTAGCCCCTCACCTGGCCCCTCACCTGGCCAGCCGGTCGGACAGGAGGAAGTGTTGCTGGATGTTATCGACCAGGGAGCCCCGCATTTCCTCCACCACCTTGAAGACTCGCTTAAAGTTGTCAAACTGCAGGGCAGTTAGAGGAGGAGAGAGGACTGGTCAGAGGTTGCTCACCCAATAAGCTGTTTAGTGAACGTCCCTCTATCACCTACCCACCTATCCAGTCAACAGACACTGATGGAGCATCTGTTATTCCTTCAACAAACTATTAATTATTAATACCTGTTATCAATTCAACAAGTGTTCACCAGCTCCTGCCATCTTGCCTTGGATACATGTTTACTCACTCTTATCAATAAATTCACCCCCATTTTAGAATCATGCTCTCCAGTTCTTCACTAATTTGTGCTGAAACTGACCCTCCTGGCTAAGCCCCAGGAAAGCTAAGGTCAGATCTGGGCTTCTGAGAGGTCACTCTGGCTGAAGAGTAGGGGATGGCTTGCAAGGGCCAAAAAGAGAGCAGAGTGGGTACGAAGCCACTGCCACCGAGGTGCTGGAGGAGCCTGGAGGGGGGCAGCGACCCGAGGGACGGTGTGAAGGGGCGGGCTGCAGATGAGTGTGGTGTCCACCTGTCTCCGGCAGCTCTTGAGGGTGATGCCTGTTTTGGTGCTGATGTCATCCAGGTCTTTCTTAGTGCCCTTGGACAGCTTCTTGCCCAGCACCTCCCGCACAAAGGCCTCGTCAAAGGCATAGTACCTGTGAGGAGTCAGGGGACACTGCTGACTTTCCATAAAGGAGGCGAAAGGAGAACTGGCAGGACCTGGGTTTGGCCCCTTCTGCTCTCAACTTTCTCCCGGCCTAGATAAGCCCCGTCCCTCCCTGGGCCTCATTTTCAGCCTGCAAAATGGGCATATGGCCAGACTGGTTGGCGTCCCCACCATCCCGCCAGGTGAGCACCTCTCGATGAGCAGCGCCTGTCGAGAGGGCGGGATCTGAAAGATGAGCTGGTGCAGCAGCTTGGGCGGGGCGTGTAGCAGGCGCTCAAGCATTTGGAAAGTACGGTAGTGGTCCATGGTGTCGCTCTGCAGCACCGCTGCTGTGGCGCCGGTCTGCTCCAGGATTCCCGAGCGCACCCTCAGGGCCACCGCGTCGCTCACTAGGAAGAGAGCGCTAGCATCAGGCCCCGCCCCGCCGACCCCAGAGGCCCTTCAGGGATTCCAGCCCCGACCCCTATGTATTCGGTACTCCCAGGCCTCTGCCCACTGCCCTATAGGATGCCTACTCCTGGCTCTGCCCGCTCTCCCATCCAAAACAATAGCTCCGCCAAACCGGCACCCACAGACGGTCCCCCACAGACCCGAATAACCGTCCAGCCAGAGGCGATACACGTCCTCGTCGATGAGGGTCGTGTTCCCCACGAAGATGTCCAGCTCGCTGGTCATGGCGACGCCGGGACCCGGGCGCTACCGCAGCGCCCCAGCAGGAGCAAGCACTGCCCGGGCCCGGCGCGCCGCCGCCGGGCCACTTCCGTGAGCACAGGCGTTCGGCTCCCGGCACCCGGAGCCAGAAAAGGACCACTTCCGGGACACAGCGAGTCGGGGCAGGAGCGGCGAGGAAAGAGGCGGAGGCGGAGGCAGTGGAGTAGCCCCTCCCTCCTCCCAGCGGGAGGGGGAATCTCAGGCTCTCAGTCCCCACCCCACCCCACCCTCACCCCGGCCAGGTTAGCGGGAGGGCGTCCAAAGTCAAGGTCTCCGGCCAGTTTGACCTATCCCGGCAACCTCTACCCTCACATCCTTCTGGTTTTTCTCTGCCCTTTTCGGGGCCTCCCTACTTTGACCTGTATCCTAAATTTAGGGGCTCCACTGGGCTCTATCCTAAGTCTTTTCTCTGAAAAAAAGGTGTCTGGCTCAACCTCAAGGGCCCTTGCTGGGTGGGAGCCCCTCAGTCCATCCTGCAGACGAGCCCCTCTCCTGAACATGGGGCACCTGTTCCCATGGTTTTAACCCCCCCCCACACACACTAATGACCTCTCTTATTCTGCAGCTTAGAGCTCTGTCTGCAAGTCCACATCCAGACGGCCACCTATGTGTGACTCCACTCTGTCCCCCACAGGACCTTCAAAAGCCAGACAGACCTGTCGGTCTCCCGAATCTGTTTCTTTCCTGCGTTCCTATCTTGGTGACAGCCCCACCATCCACGCGGTTCTCATACCAGAAACCTGGGCTTTCTCCCAGACTCCTCTCTCCCTACATTCAGTTCTGCCGATTTGCCTCCTGAATATTTCTAGTATCTGTTCTGTCCTCTCCACCCCCACTGGCACTGTCCCAGCCCACTCCTGCGCTCTCCTTGCCCATTGACACAGTGTTCTTAGTAATCTCTCTGCCTACATCCCCTCCCTGTGGTCCATCCCACACAAAGCCGTCCAAACAACCTTTTTTACAAAATACATATTTAAAAATGTTACTCTCCTGCTTAAATTCTTACTGGCCTGTGTAAATGCTCCAGCCTGGTATTGAAAACTCTTAAAAATCTGGCTTCTGATTACCTTTGTTACCTCCCTTCCTCTCTTACCACTTTCTCTAAGCACCTGCCTTTCCAAAACAAACAAAAAACCCAAAAAACAAGCTACTCTCACGGTTTCCAAAGCAGCAAGCCTCTTTCAGACCCCAGCGATTTTCATCATGCTATTCCCTCTCCTTGAAATAGCTCTCTCTTTACTTGCCAAAGTCCTATGCATCTTTCAGGGCCCCTCGGATATCACCTCTTTTGGGAAACCTTTTGCAGGTAGGGGGCGGTCCCTCAAAATGTGCTCTTCTTCCATTTGCTTTTTGTTTAACGCAGCTCGTCTCCTCTGCCAGATTACGATCTCTTTAAGGACAGTATAAGGATATTGATCAAGTTTGTTTCTCTATAAGCCTTACATACAATAATAGTTTATTGAACAAAAGAATCCCTTGTATGCCCCTCCCACTGGGCAGGACACGGTCCGTGAGAGGGAGAATAGGCTGATGGTGAGCCAGGACGTTTGGACTTATGTTTCCGTGGACTGGGAGCGATGCTCAGTGAGCCGAGACTCTTGAGTTCGAGCAAAGCTAGGAAGGAAGGAAAGGCGATCCGTCTGGATTTCGCCCGGGGGTGGGCAGGAAAGTCGGGGGCCGACCCCCGAATCTTGGTTCTCAGAGGGAGCTCGAGCTTGAGGAGGTTTCGAATTGGAAGGCACGAAGCTTCTAGTTTGCTGTTGACTGCCGCGGAGGTCGGTGACGGGGATACCGAGTGTCCGCGAGAGTCGGGGACTCCGCGGTCCAGAGTGGGCGGGGAAGGGCCTTGCTCCCGGCTCCTAGGCACCGCCCCCTTCCGAGGGAGCTGGCTCGGATTGGCTGTTCTTCCTTGACGCCATGCAGTCCCGACCCGGCGCGCGCCCCGCCGCGTGCCCACCCCCGCGCGGCTGCTGCAGCCTAAGATATCTCTACCACAGCCTGTCCGCGGAGCGGGTGCCTGAGCCCCAGCGGCGAGGAGCTCGTCGTGGGGCTCCTGGGCCGCGGCGGCGGGCAGGCGATGCTCCAGAGGCTTGAGCAGCCATGGAGGCCGAGACGGGCGGCCTGGAGGAGCTGACGGATGAAGAGATGGCGGCTCTGGGCAAGGAGGAGCTGGTGCGGCGCCTGCGGCGGGAGGAGGCGGCGCGTCTGGCGGCTCTGGTGCAGCGTGGCCGCCTCATGCAGGAGGTGAATCGGCAGCTACAGGGTCACCTGGGCGAGATCCGCGAGCTCAAGCAGCTCAACCGGCGCCTACAGGCCGAGAACCGCGAGCTGCGCGACCTCTGCTGCTTCCTGGACTCGGAGCGCCAGCGCGGGCGGCGAGCCGCTCGCCAGTGGCAGCTCTTCGGGACCCAAGCATCCCGAGCCGTGCGCGAGGATCTAGGCGGTTGTTGGCAGAAGCTGGCCGAGCTGGAAGGCCGCCAGGAGGAGCTGCTGCGGGAGAACCTGGCCCTTAAGGAGCTCTGCCTGGCGCTGGGCGAGGAGTGGGGCCCGCGCGGCGGTACCGGCGGCTCGGGGGGCTCTGGCGCTGGGCCGACACCCGAGCTGGCCTTGCCCCCCTGCGGTCCCCGTGACCTGGGCGATGGAAGCTCCAGTACCGGCAGCGTGGGCAGCCCCGATCAGTTGCCCCTGGCCTGCTCCCCAGATGATTGAGGGCACAGCTTCGCGCCGACGCCCGCCCGGATTGCTCCTCCAGCGCGGAGATTGCGGTGGACCTCGGCACCCGGACGCCGCCCTCGCTGCGCTCGAGGGGCCGCTGGCATGGACTTAGAAACCCTAACACTGAGGAGGGCCCCAGGCGCTCGCTGGCGGGGCAGGAGGGGGACTGGAGGCTGGAGCGGAGGGACTTGCTGGGGGCTGGGTGGAGGCTAATAAACTGAGGCGGAAGCAGAGCCCATGGCTGGGGCAGCGTCTGTTTGGGACTCGCCGGCGTTGGGACGAGGGCGGGGACGTTGAGACTGGGTACCATTCCCATTTGGAGGGACTGCAGAACTAAGGTGTCTGACTCCCCCATTACTTGCATCCTGGGGCGGGATGTGGGACCGTGGTAAGCCACTGGCTCCCCGCATCAGACCCCAGGACAGGCCGTAATCCAGCCCCTGAAGTGGCTCCAGCTCCCTTCCCGGCTCCTTCCTGTCCAAGACAATGGGGCAGGAAGCAGGTGTTGGGGGCCTGAAACCCACTCAGCCGCCTCCCGGGAGGCTGGAAGGGGCATAACAGTGCCCTCCTGTGGGAGCACTGTGGGCCCCCACCAGGAGGAGGATGGTAATCCTCTTGGCTTGGCACCTCATAGCACTTCTGTGCCTCCTCTCAGTCCTGGAGCTTAGGCAGAACAGACGTAGCCTCACTTGTCAGATAAGAAAATCAAGGTCCAGAAATATCAAAGAATTTGTCCAAGGTCATGTAGTGAATTGGTGGAGCTGAAATGGGAGCCTAGGGCTTCTGGCTCCAAATCTTCTCCCTTTAGCCTCTGGGTCCAATGAGAGCAGGCTAGAGCTGCAAGCCTTTTATTCCATTTTGGCAGGTTTGTATAAAAATACTCTCTTTAGGAAAATAAATAGCAGCTGCCCACGCTGTGGAGGCTTGGAGCTAAAGTCTTCTCAGAGCTGGGGGCTGCAGGTCAGCTCATCATAGAAACCTCTGGCACCTCCTGAGCTGTTCCATTTAGGAGGGGCTGGCAGAGTGTCCTGGTTCAATAACCTGGTGCTGCTGGCAGTGGGGCTGGGTGAGTTAGTGTTCTCGGCGGGTAGAGCATCACCTCCTGTCAGGGGTAGGATTGGGTGAATCACGGGAAGAGGGCGATGATGACTATAGGGGTGATCTGCAGGGGTTTAGGGCTCCAGAGGACCTCTGAGAACCTACAAAGTCCCTTGGGAGCTGCCCGGAATTTTCTCCAACAAACAGGAACCACTTTGTCTCTGACTTAGTGCAAATTGTGCTAGAGAGGCCAGCTCTAGAGAAAGAGTGGGCAGCTTTGGTAGCCCCAAGCAGGCACTACCAGGAAGCAAAATATGCCCAGTCTCATCTGGAGGGATGGAGAAGAATCTGCTGGGGTTGGACATGAGATATGGTCCAGGCCAGCTGGACCAATGGGCAGGGAAATATTGGTGAGGGTAGCACCCGCAGGGAGTGGGGGATGGAGTGCCTCATAAGGCCAGGAGGGTTGGGGAGCCAAGGGGGTCAGAAGAGGGGTCCCCACTGCTGCTGCTACTCCTGCGGTGGGCTGAGGCACAGGGCTCCGGTGTGCTGGGGTAGGTGAAGACCAGACTGGGGGTGAAAGGAGTCAGGGAGGGTGTGGTCATGAGCGTGGGAGTGTGCAATGCTTCGGGTTCAAGCACAGGCCCTGGGGAAAGGGAGATACAAGGCACAGAGCGGGAGGGGGCTGGTGGGCTGCTGGTGCCACTGGTACCGCCTGTGCCGCTGGTTTCGCTCTCCTTGGCCCCTTCCGGGATTTTGCAGATGGGGCGGTGGGCTTCCAGCACCAGCTCCAGGCGCTCCTTCTGTTTCTGCAGCTCCTCAATCTCTCGCTGCAGCCCAGATTTCTCGTCCTCCAGTTTGTCGGTCTCCTGTGGACGATCAGGAGAGGAGTCAGGAGGATGAGGGCTGAATACCGCGGAGCCTCCCACTATGGTAGTGATTGGAAGGTTGGGGCGCGGAAAGTGGGTGGTGGTGGCGAGGGGGCGGGGGGGAGTGGGGAGTCTCCAGCAAGTCTGGACTACAACTCCCATGAGTCGATGGGAGAAAATGGGCACGACTCCCATCAGGCTCGGGGGGCATCTTCGAAGGACATTGTCGGTCCCAGCTTCAGCTCTTCTCTGTTCAGAGAGAGTCGCGCTGCAATTAATTTTTAATCACATTTTCCTCGTCGGAGTGCGCCTCCGACAGGGAGCCGGGGGTGGGGCAGGGGACTTCATATACCGGCGCCCCCTGCGGCCCCGCGGGCTCTTGGGAACTGGGGGCCTTCTGAGGTTGGGCGGGCCGGGACCTGGGCACCCTCCGAACTCGCCGGTGCTCACCGCCTGCAGGAAGTCGGTCAGTTCTTTCCTCCGGTTCCTGCACTTGGCCGCGGCTAGCTTGTTCCTCTCGCGCCTCACTCGACGGCGTTCCTCCTCCTCGGGGCTGATCTGGGGAGGGTAGAGAGAGCAGTGAGGTGGACTCTGTGCTGCTGGCCCAGTGGTAGGAGCCTGGCCGAGGGCATGGCAGCGCAGGGGCACCCTCAGGCTGCGTTTTGGGACCTCTGCACTCCGACCGGTTCCCCGCTTTAGTAAGCTTGGATGAGTCATATTTCCTCCTCGCACCCAGCTTTTGCCTCCTATGATTCCTCTCGGAATGCCCTTCCCGTCCTTCTACAAACCTTAACCCTCCTTCTCTCCCAGGCTCAGCTAAGATTCCCCACCCGACCCCGGCCGTTCCTGGAAGCTTTCTTTCATTCCGCAGCTATAAGTGGCCTTTCCTCCCCTGAGCCTCTGGGACCAGGCCACTCTTTTTAAAAGGACCCTCATTCTTTTCAGTCTCTTGATAACCGAGTCTCCTCTTCCCCAGGGGCTGTAAGCACCAAGAGGGGCTAATGAGAGCTGCTAAGTAGTTGTTCATCGGGAATCTACTATGTGCCAGCTAAGAGCTTTACACGGATTCCTTTTAATCATTTAAATTTTATTTTATTTATTTTTTTATGCAGCAGGTTCTTATTAGTTATCTATTTTATACATATTAGTGTATATATGTCAATCCCAGTCTCCCAGTTCATCCCACCCCACATGCCCCCCCACCCCGCCGCTTTCCCCCCTTGGTGTCCATACGTTTGTTCTCTACATCTGTTTATACAGATTCTTAACCCAACTTTTCGTGTAAGGAACTGAAGCCCAGAGAAGACGAATAACTTGTTTGTGGTTCCAGAGCAGAAATTAAAATCCACTCACTCTATTTAACGTTGAGAAAGAGGGCAGCTGATGGAGACCACCTCCCCCGAAAGGACCCCACTCACAGCTCACAGCCTCAGTCTAGGAGTACCCAGGATCATGGCTGAAGGAAGTCCAGGAGCCTGCCTCTGGGGCTTACACCATGGTCTCCTTCCAGTTGGTCACAAAAGCCAGCCATTCTGTTTCTGGGGAAGTCACCCCTGGCCGATGGCACATCTTTCTTAGGATCCTGACGTCCTCCCCATCCTCTCCCCTGCTGTCAGAGCCAGCTCCTTAACGTGCAGACCTCACCCACTACAGTCTCAGATACCAAAATGCCCCAGGGAGAGGAAAGCGGAACCACTCCCTAAAGACCCTCTAGCTCTTATTCATTTATTTTGGCACGGACTTTATTAGCAGTGTGCTGCTAAGAGCCCTGGTTTGGGAGGTAAGAGTTCCCAGCTCTCTAAGCTTCAAGCCTTCTCTTAACCTCCTGGTGAGACAGTGGTTTGACTGACTTTAGATCTGACTTCAGAATTGGACAGACCTGTCTCATTACTCACTACATGTGTGATCTTGGGCAAGTGACTGCCTCTCTGTGCCTTCATTTCCTTGGCTGTAAAATGGGGGGGAATACCAGAGTTCATTCCCAAGAGGGTTTTCGTGAGGATTAAATGAGACAGAGAGACAGAGCCTCAGAGAGTAGCTGAAGGGAACCCTCCTCTTTCTGTTCTCTTCCCAGCAACATAGACAGCATAAGCCCGCCCTCTCCATACCTGTCAGCAGCTGGAGACCCTCTACTGTCCACACAGCTTTCCACACATACACCTTACATGTTCTCACTGCTACCTCCGTTCCTTCTCCTGCCATCCCCTCTTCCTGGAATGTCTTTTCATTCATCTTTCTCTCTATTCAAGTCCTTCTAGGCCTGTAGGAAGCCTTCCTTGATCCAGAAGTGACTGCTTTGCCCTCTGGGTCTCCCCGGGGGTCTCATCACTTTCTGTCTTGGCCAGTAGTCACCAATGGGTCTGTTCTCCCCCTGCCCCTTCTAAGCCTGCGTTCTGGGCAAGAGCTTATGCTCTGCACCTCAGCATCCCTGTGGGCACAAGAACCCGTGCAAACGCCACTGCTTCTTACCTGTTCACAGGGCCGGCGATGCACTGCTGGAGTTTGGCCCAGGGCCCGGATGACTCCTGGCCGGGGCTGTGGGGGACTGTACTGGGGGTAGGCCAGAGGCCTGGGGTAGCCGCTGGGTCCCAGGAAGTGAGGCTGAACCATCCACTGCAGCTCCTGGCTGCCACTCACAGTGTTGATGCTTGGCACGAGGTGGAACTTCTGAGGGATAAGACATGGAGGGCCAGGGATAAGGTCTCTGTGGATTGAGGGGCTTCCAGTAATAAAGTGTGAATTCCAGGTGCTGTCCCAACCACTTTACAAATACTGACTCATATAATTTGCACAACAGTATCTTCATTTTCTGACAGGAAAACTGTTGTCCCTAGACACACAGCCAATAAGTGGGAAGTGGGGTTTGGACCCAGGCAGCCAGGCTCTTCTTACCTACTTTTGCACCCTGCCTGAGTCCCATCTACATAAAGAGGATAATGACAGCCCCTAACTTCGAGGGTGACTGTGAGAATCAGGTGAGAGAATGTGTGTGTGACAGAGCCTGGTAACTGGCAGGTGCCCAACACACAGGGGCCATGGTGGGCAAGAGCCACTGCTCTGGGTTCAAGCTAGCCCAGTTCTAATCTTAGCTCAGCCATTTACTGACTGTCAGGGTGAATTATTTAACTTCAATGTGCCTCCGTTTCCTTGTTTTTAGTATTGTCATAGGTGAGGATTACAGCATTTCACTGATGCTAACAAGTTCCCTTCAGTAGCTCTGAAATCATAGTTGAATTGGCCACTTTTTAAAAAAAATTAGTGGCACAAAATAATGGTGGGTTTTAAAATCAGTGGGGTCTTGGATTCTGTGAGGTAAAGTAAATGAGGTGGAAACTGCCCATCACAATGCAAGGCTGCGCAGTATGCGCTCCAGGTATTACCTGTCATGATACTTTCAGCCAGAAACGTGAGGAATGGGTTGAGATGGGGGCTCAGTGTTCCGGAGGAGAACTGGGTTCAAGCCCAGGCAAGTCTGGACAGCAGTGTCCCCGGCTCAGCGCTGCGGGCCCAGTGACCCAGTGACCCCAGTTCCGGGCCGAGGTGCCGCCGGCGGCATCTCCCGCTCCCGAGGTTGTCCGGGCCCGGGACGCTCCGAGCCAGGAAGGGAGGGGCGCTCCGGGTGAGTCAGCCACCGTGACTCGCCGCCGTGACTCGGCGGAACGGACGCCGCTCCTTCCCTCCCCTAACGACACGTGCTCACGGCCCCTCGACAGGAAATGGGCACCTGCAGCCTCCCGGGTCCCCCCTCAACCCTCAGCGGGCGCCGTTCGGTGCCGAGAGTCGGGGGCGCGGGAGTTGCCGCTGCAGGACCTCGCGCACTTCCGGCACCTCGCGGTTTCCACCGGCCCCAACCCGTAAAAGGGTCAAGGGCCAGTCTCCCGGGGCCCACCAGGCTCCACTGCGCCGAGATGGGGATGAGGACTTGGCGACGGGGTGGGGAGGGACAAACAAACGGTCAGGCACACGGATGATCACAGACAGACTGCCGAGGATTCGCAGTCTGTCGGGGCTAGCCTGGCGGTGGATCCCGTGCGTAGGGACGTCTCGGCGGCCGCGGCTCAGACTCCGGACCTCGGAAAGTGAGTCCGAGATGGATCAGACCCTCTCTGATCCTGTCGGGGCTAGGACTAATCCCGGACTAAGGGGTCCCCTTCCGACGTAGATGGGACAAAGAAATTAGCGGTGAACAGGAAGAAGGAAAGAAGGTAACGGAGACGGAGGGACAGATAGCAGACAGAGACGGGAAGGGGTACGAGCGCGAGAGGGGATGTTCGCAGATGTTTGCTCCGCCCGCCGTGCCCGTTCCGCTGGGGTGTGGGGGAGAAAGTGCCCTTAGCGGAGAATGGGCATAATCCGCTGCCACTGCTCCGAGACCCATTCCCTGCTCCTTGTTCCCAGTCGCAGTCCCCGAGTGTGCGGGAGCGGCCCGCACAGTCCCAGGCTCTGTCCACCTGGGGATCCCAGGCGTCGGGTTCCTCTCACCTGCTGGCCTGTCGCCGGGGGCTGCGCCGGGCCGCCGTACGCACCACCGGCCCCGGAGCTCGGCCCGGGTTCCCCGTAGTCTCGGAACATGCCCTGGGCTGGCTGCCTTGTGGGGTCCGCGTCGGCGGCTTCGGTTCTGACTCACTCGCTCCTAGCGGAGTCTTTTCTTTTTATGAATGAGAAGTCCTCGGGCTGAACCACTTCCACTGGGGGTGGGAGCGGAGAGCGGGCGTATCGCTGCGGCTCTGGACAATTCTGGGCTCCACCTCTCCAGACGCACTGCCTTTTGTCAGTCCACCCTGAACTTTTCATCGCTTCCTACGATCCAGTAGCCGACTTTTGTTGGGCAAAAGGGGAGGACTTGGCGGCCCCCAGAGACAGCGGCGGGTCCGCCCCCTCTGACGTAGCTGTCCATACATGGTGCAATTTCCTCGCCGCGCCCAGGTGGAGCGAAGGATTCCCCCGCGGACAGACGCACCTGAGAGCAGCCGGGCGCCCCGCCCCACCCAGCCCCGCCCAGGCCTCAAGCGCAGACCTAGACCTCCGCCGCCAGACTCCGCAGCCTCTCACTGCTTGGTCTGGCCTCAGTGTTTGCATCCGTAAAATGGGACGAAATAACCACATAGCGAGCTTGCCACGCGTGGGAAGTTGGAATGAAGAATGTGAAAGGGGTCTGGAAACTGTAAATCGGATTATAAATGTGATTGATGTAACTATCATCATCATTTACTGCCAGGGACCGTGCTACTGCCATTATTTCATGCCAGGAATCGTGCTACTGCCATCCAAGTCTTGGCGTGAGGCCCACTCACTTGCATTGTTTTAGGGTTCAGGTATACTAAAAAGTGAATAAATGACAAACCAGGGTTACCAAGATGGTGTATATTTTAAATGCTTACAATGACATATTAATGCGTTGAACTACCCACAAATGCAATGCAATATAATTGCACTACTCTCAGGATAATCTCAGGAGCTATAACAAATTTTAATTCAGAGCCCCTATAAGCAGTGAGAGCTTGTGGTGGGACACAGTTGTCCTGTGCTCTGATAAACGCCATCTTCTTTAAATACTGTAACTGCTCTTCCAGGACTGCATAGTCACCACCCTCGTTTGGGGATTATGTCAAAGATCTGTGTGAATGTGAGGCCAGGACCAAATGTCAACAACCAAAGACCAACAACCATGGGAGGTAGGTGTCGTTATCATCCCCATTTTACAGATGGGGAAACTGAGGCTGAGAGATGTTGAAATGAGGTGCCTAAGATCACTAAGCCAGTGGCTGAAGCAGGTTGCCAAATCAGGGCTGTGGGAGCTCCAAACCCGGGCTCAGGCAAGGGTTTTCAAAGCCCTCACAGACCGACATGTTTTCACACATGCACAATATCAGTGCTGAGAGAACCACCCTGAAACTTCTTCTTTGCCTCTTCCCATTCTACAGATGAAGAAACTGAGGCCTGGAGAGAACAAGGAGCTGCCAGTGTCACACAACTATACAGAGGGAGAGTTGGGCTCTCCTGCTTTCCACTGGTACCTCCTTTTTAAAAAATTGTTTATTTATTTATTTATTTATTTTTGGCTGTGTTGGGTCTTTGTTACTGTGCGTGGCCTTTCTCTAGTTGCGGTGAGCGGGGGCTACTCTTTGTTGCAGTGCGCAGGTTTCTCGTTGTCGTGACTTCTCTTGTTGCAGAGCACGGGCTCTAGGCGCACAGGCTTCAGTAGTTGTGGCATGTGGGCTCAGTAGTTGTGACTTGCGGGCTCTAGAGCTCAGGCTCAGTAGTTGTGGCTCACGGGCTTAGTTGCTCCGCGGCATGTGGGATCTTCCCGGACCAGGGCTCGAACCTGTGTCCCTTGCATTGGCAGGCAGATTCTTAACCACTGTGCCACTAGGGAGGCCCTCCATTGGCACCTCCTTTTGATCAGCTCCAGTTTTGTCCTCAGGGAAGGAAGATTTCAGGAAGGTGGGGACCTGGGCTGCCTTCCTTGGGGACAGACGTCAGGGTCAGTTGACACATTCAGGACTTAGAGCCAAGAGGCCAGCTTGGCCCTGGGCTTCCAGTCTCAGTACCACCATTTTCTGTCTCTGTTACCCTGGGCGGGTCACCTTCCTTCTGAGTCCCACTCCCAATGGGAATAATTGAGCCTCCTGCTGACCTCATGGGGTTGCTGTGGAATCAGATGAGATCACAAATGTGAAAGTGCTTTGTAGGCCGTAAAGTGATATGCACACAGAAGGTGTTTACCAGCCTGGTGCCTCTCCCCTGCCCTTATTCTACTCAATGCTTGTCATTCTCTAAAAAGAAAAGGAACCACCAGCAGTTTACCAGAATGAGAAATATATGGGGGTGTGTGTGTGTGTGTGCATGTGTGTGTGCACGTGTGTGTGTGCATGTGCGTGCATGAGAGAGAGAGAGAGAGAGAGGGAGAGAGAGAGAGAGAGAGAGAGAGAGATTTTTTGAGGCAGTGTGATTCACGGAAAAGAACAGATATGCTGGAATCAGACAAGCCTGAGGTCTGAATTCGAATTCTGGTTAGGCTGCTCGCCAGCTGTGTGCTCTGGATGAGGCATACAATCTCTCAGAGCCTCATCTGTAAAATGAAGACATAACGATAACTATATAGTGATAACGTCTCAGGGTTGTCGGAGAATAGATATAAAATGATGTCACATGCTTCATACAGCATATAGTAAAAATTGACAAATAGCAAAAATAATTACGTGTTAATAAAAAGCCCCAGGGCTGGGAGCTTTGGGGGCTCTGATCACATGCTAAGGTACTCATGCGCATGCACACACACTAACTGATATCTGAATTCCTTGGCTAAGTCCAAGCAGGACAGGTCGGAGTGACACAGGCAGCCAGGTTGTGGCACATGCGAGGCTTAACACAGGTCAGCCTTGACTGCATTCGTCTGCCGGCTCCAGAAACACCACCCTACCCCCACTCCCCAAGCAGCCTGGGACAGTGACTGAGCAGGGGCTCAGGTTTCGTGTGTGTGTGTGTGTGTGTGTGTGTGTGTGTGTGTGATTACGTGACTCTGAAAGTCCCTTCCTGCTCTAACCGTCAGTGGAGCCACAAAGAGGTCCTTTCAGAGACAGCACATTCCAAGCTCCTCAGTCACTAACGCCCGCCTCGTGGCTGCAGTAACGTTCCTGGCCCCTGACCTCACCGGCTCCCACCCAGGGAGGCCTGGTGAGAATCCCAGGGGGCCACAGTAGTTTCAGGAGTCTGGGGGCTGGGAGGTCTGAAAGATCCAGGCATTGTCCCTTGGCAGCTGTGTGAGACTGGCTCAATCACTTTCCCTCTCTGAGCCCCTGACAATCTCCACCTCCTGGGACTGCAATGAGGTGAAAGGAGGTGGTGGATGAGTGTGCCTTGCGCCCAGTAGGTTCTGTCAATGCTCCCAGGGCATTGTAGGTGATGTTTATGTTTTCCAGTTTCCGTTCACTTTCTACATTGAAGTTTATTTAGTTTTAAAATTGAGGTGAAATTCATATAATATACAATTAGCCATTTTAAATTAATGTTTTGTTAAAGTCTTTTAATTAATTAATTGATTTTTATTTTTGGCTGCGTTGGGTCTTCCTTCCTGCACATGGGCTTTCCCTAGTTATGGCGAGCTGGGGCTATTCTTCGTTGCAGTATGCACACTTTTCATTGCGGTGGCTTCTCTTGTTGAGGAGCACGGGTTCTAGGCGCGTGCGCTTCAGTAGTTGTAACTCGCGGGCTCTAGAGCTCAGGCTCAGTAGTTGCAGCGCACGGGCTTAGTTGCTCCGCGGCATGTGAGGTCTTCCCGGACCAGGGATCGAATTGGTGTCCCTGCATTGGGAGGCGGATTCTTAATCACTGCACCAACAGGGAAGTTCCTTCCTAGCCATTTTAAAGTGTACACTTCAATGGGATTTTGTGCATTCACGATGTTGTGCAACCACCACTTCTCTCTAGTTTTAAAACTTTTAAATTATCCCAGAAAAACACTCCATATCCATTAAGTAATAACTCCCAATGAGCCCCTCCTCCCATCCCCTGGTATCCACTAATCTGCTTTCTGTTTCTACAGATTTGCCTCATATGGACACTTCATATAAATGGAAAATTTATTGTACAATTTGTGACCTTTTGTGTCTGGCTTCTTTCACTTAGCATAATGTTTTCCAGGCTGATCAGTGTTGTAGCAAGTAGCAACACCTCATTCCTTTTTATGGCTGAATAATATTCAATTTTATGGCTGTACCACAATTTATTTATTCATCAGTTGATGGACGTTGGGTTGTTTCTACTTTTTGGCTATTATGAATAATGCTTCTGTGGACATTGTGTACAAGCTTTTGTGTGAACATGTGTTTCCATTTATCTTGGGCATATACCTAACAGTGGAATTGCTGGGTCATATGGTAACTCTCTGTGTAATCTTGTGAGAACTGCCAGACTGTTTTACACAGTGGTTGTACCCTTTTACATTCCTACCAGCAGTGCCTGAGGGTTCTAATTTCTCTACATCCTTGCCAACACTTATTATTTTCTGTTTTTAAAATATATCCTAGAGGGTGTGAAGTGATTGTGTCTCTTTTTCTTTTTTGAATTTTATTTTATTTATATTTTTATACAGCAGGTTCTTATTAGTTATCAATTTTACACATATTAGTGTATATATGTCAATCCCAATCTCCCAGTTCATCACACCACCCCCTACCCCCCCCCCACCGCCGCTTTCCCCCCTTGGTGTCCATACGTTTGTTCTCTATTCATTGTGTCTTGATCTGCATTTCCTTAATAACCAATCATGTTCCTTAATGACCAATGAACATCTTTTCATATGCTTGTTGGCCATTTGTATATATTTTTTGGACAAATGTGTATTTAAGTCCTTTGCCCATTTTTAATTAGGTTGCTTTCTTTTTGTTGTTGCTGAATTATATGAGTTCTTTATATATTCTGGCTACCAAACGCTTATCAGATATATGATTTGCAAATGTTTTCTAACATTCTGTAGGTGGTCTTTTCACATTCTTCATAAAGTCCTTTGATGCCCAAAAGTTTTTATAATTTTTTTGAAGTTCAGTTCATCTATTTTTCCTTCTGTTGCTCATGCTCCCAGTGTCCAATTGAAGAGTCCATTGCCAAATTTGAGGTCATGAACACTCACCCCTATGTTTTCTTCTAATAGTTTTATAATTTTGATTCTTATATTTAGGTTGTTGATGAAATTGAAGTTTAACATACCTACAGTAAAGTGCACTCATCCAACATGTTCAGGTCAGTGATTTTTTACATGTATGTAAACGCATGTAGCTACCACCCTGATCAAGGTGTAGGGTATTTCCAACAGCCCAGAACCTCTTTGTACCTCCTCCCACTCACCAACCCCCATCTATAGGTAACCACTATTCTGACTTCTAGAGTCATAGATCAGTTTTGCCTGTTCTTGAACTTCATGTAAATGGAAACATACAGCATGTACTCTCTTGGGTCTGGTTTCTTTTTTTTTTTTTTTTTTGGCCGCACCATGCGGAATGTGGGATTCTGGTTCCCTGACCAGGGATCGAACCTGCGCGCCCCCTGCAATGGAAGCACGGAGCCTTAACCACTGGACCCCCAGGAAAGTCCGGGGTCTGGCTCCTTTTACACAGCATGTCTGAGGGATTCGTCTACATTGTTGGGTAAAGCAGTAGCTTGGTCTTTCCCATTACTGTGTAGCATTTCATTGCACAAATATCCCATAATCACTCTCTACATTCTTCTGATGATGATATTGGGGGCTCTCCAAGTTTGGGGCTCTTCTGAATAAGGCTGCCGTGAACATTTTTTTTTTTTTTTGGGGGGCTGTGCTGCGCGTGACTTGCAGGATCTTAGTTCCCCAACCAGGGATCGAACCCGTGCCTCCTGCAGTGGAAGCACGGAGTCCTGACCACTGGACTGCCAGGGAATTCCCTCGTGAGCATTCTTGATATGTCCTTCGGTGGCCAATTGCACTCACTTCTCTTGGATATGTGCCCGGGGTGGATCTGTGGGTCATAGGGTACCTATAAATTTGGCTTTGACTCTCTCCAACAGGTCTCCAACACACCAGCAGTGGGTCAGAATTCCAGTCTCCCCACATCTGGAGGTGACATTTCAGTTCATTTCAACAAAAAGATTTTTTTCCCTTGGTCCTAGTCCCCTCCCATCTGTTCTGGACACTCTCCACAGCCTCCAGCTTGCTCCCTCCCCTCCACTTCCCACAAGCAGCCTGAGGAATTTTTAAAATCCTGACAATGTTCACAGAAAAACCTCTTACAATTCTGACCATTTCGCCCTCAGACTTGGACCCTTCCGAGCCACCACGCTTCAAATCGCTACACAGGAGGGTCTGAGGTTTGGGAAGGGGTGGGGTCAGGATGCTTGACACACTCTGTGTTCTTTTTGGTTGTCTGTTGATTGGGGGACTTGGAGGGCCAAAAGGGTCACACTAGTGGCTCGCGCTCATGTAGCCCTTATGAACCAGGCACCGTTCAAAGTAATTCATTAATCCTCACAACAACCGTGTAGAGACAGATAATAATATTATAGCCATTTTACAGATTAGGGAATGGAGGCATAGAGAAATTAATCAACTAGCTGAAAGCCACACAGCAAGGAAATTGCGGAGCCAGGATTTGAACCTAAGCAGTCAGTCTCCGGAGCCTGAGCTCCTCACTGCCTTACTGGTCTGTCCTTTGAAAACAGCCAGAATCCTTAACATGGCATCCCAGGCCCTTCCAGGTGTGGGCCACCTGCCCAGGGTCCTCCCTCAGCAGCACCCAGTTACTCTCTGTGCACCAGGCTTACTACTGGACCAAGCTTCTCACCTTTGCAGAGGCTATTCTCTCTGCCCACAATGCCCTCCCTCATCCCCTTGCCTGGGCAACTCTCATCTTGCAGGTCTCAGTTTCCCCATCACTTCCTCAGGAGGCCTTCCATGAGTCCATGAGTCCTTTATTTATTTATTTATTTATTTGTTTATTGGCTGCATTTGGTCTTAGTTGCGGCATGTGGGCTCTTCTTTGTGGCATGCGGGCTCTTCTTTGTGGCATGCGGGCTTCTCTCTAGTTGTTGCGTGCAGGCTCAGTAGTTGCAACACTTGGGCTTAGTTGCCCCATGGCATGTGATATCTTAGTTCCCCGACCAGGGACTGAACCCGCGTCCCCTGAATTGGAAGTTTGATTCTTAACCACTGGACCACCAGGGAAGTCCTCATGAGTCCTTTTTTTTTTTTTTTTTTTAATTTTTTATATATTTTTGGCTGCATTGGGTCTTCGTTGCTGCACTCGGGATTTCTGTAGTTGCGACGAGTGGGGGCTACTCTTCATTGTGGTGCGCGGGCTTCTCATTGTGCAGCACGGGGTCTCGGTGCACGGGCTTCAGTAGTTGTGGCTCGCGGGCTGCAGAGTGCAGGCTCAGCAGTTGTGGCACACAGGTTCAGCTACTCCGCGGCATGTGGGATCTTCCTGGACCAGAGCTCGAACCCGTATCCCCTGCATTGGCAGGCGGATTCTTAACCACTGCGCCACCAGGTAAGTCCCATGAGTCCTTAACCTAGGTTAAATCCCTCATGTAATAGAGTCCCATAGCACTATGCAGGGTATTACATTTTTTTTTAACCTGCTCAGAATAATTTTTAAAGATTTTCTGTTTGGGGGAGACAAACACAAAACACTATATATATATATAGTGCATGTAAGATAAAAAATTATTTTAAAACATGTTTTTTATTTTTTACTTTGCCTTATGTTTTAAAATTTTTCATTGCATTTGTTTTTCAACTAGGTAATACATTTACATGCTTCAAGATCCAGAAGCTACACAAGGGTGTACAGTGAAAAGCCTCCCTCTCTATTGTATTCAGTCTCTTGCCTATCTTTTTACCCAGAAGTTAGCCTGCTCTACACCCTGTTTTGCTCCTTGCTTTTTTGTTTTCTTATATCTTGGAAATCCTTCCACTGAGTATATGTAGACCTGCCCCATCAAACAAAAATCTACTTCGTTGAGGTATATTTTACATTCAGTAAAATTTACATTAAAAAAATGTGCTGGTCTTATGTCTGACCATTTGTATTCACTCATGTAAGCACCTTCACGATATAGAATATTTCTATCCACCAGCAAATTTTCTCCTGCCCCTTTGCAGTCAATCCTCCCTACCCCAGAAAGTCACTTATCTCGGTTCTATCACCATAGATCAGTTTTGTCTCTTCTAGATTTTCACATCAGTGGAATCATACGGTGTGTGCTCTTTTGTGTCTGGTTTCCGTTTCTCACCATTATGTCTGTGAGATTCATCCAGGTTGTGGGTAGCAGTAATTCACTTCCTTTGATTTCTGAGTCTGGTCCCATTGCATGATGGACAAGTTTATCCATTCTCCTGAATTAACAGAGTTAAAGTCGAATGGAACCAGCAGTCGGGGAGATAGGGAGGTAGACTTGGTCCTGGCCCCAAGGTGTTTACAGCCCAAAAAAGGGATCAGCTGCTGAGGAAAACATCCCTGGTGGAAGGTAGAGAGTGCTGGGGCCAGGAGCTGGAGAGCGCTGGGGGAATTACAGGAGCGCCCAGGAAGGAAGGATGCTTTCCTATTGTGAGGGTAGGGGGAGCAGGTTTCCTGGTTGAGGGGTACCTGAAGATGGAGGAGATATTTCTGGATTTGGAGTCAGTAGGCTTTACAAAGACCCGGGGGTTGGGAGAGGCGAGGCCAGGCTCCCTGTTGTCCAGGGCATGTGCTAGAATGTGTATTGGGACCATGATGGCAAGGGTGGGCTGAGTGAGGCCTAAGCCAGGGCCCTTAGTCCCGTGTGAGGGGCTTGACTTGGGCTGGAGGACAAGAGGACCCCTGAGTACTGTTTGAACGGGGAAGGGACCTATGCTCACTTTACTGAGGCTGGAGTCTGGGGAGGAGGGGGCTGGAGTCCCTTATGGGAAGGTCTTCTGGCCCGTGGGGTGGAGGAAGCCATTTGGTGGGGCCCGGGCCGAGGAACAGGGTGGGATGAGAAGGGGCTGGGCTGCTGCTTCCAGGGCCTAGGTATCACCCTCTTCATTCCCCAGATGCCACTGAGCACTGGTCCCTCTGCTGTCCTTTGAGCCTCACGCCACCCTGCTGTGAAGGCAGTCCTGTCCCCATGGTGCAGAGGAGCACATGAGGCTCCAGAGAGGGAAAGGAGCTGGGCTAAAGGGTTACAGGGAGTCTGTGCGGGGGCAGACCTCTCCATCCCAGGGCACTGGGGAGAGTGTTAACTACATGGTCCCAGCTCTGGCTGCACCTCTGATTTGTTATGGGACCTCAGGCCAGTCTTTTTCCCTCTGGGAGCCTCAGTTTTTCCTTCTTGCAGATTAGTGGTTTACATACAGTGATCCCTAAAACCAGAGGTTTCCGCAGAGGTGCGCTGGGGGAAGGGGCAGGGCAGACTGGGCCGTCATCCCTCTTCCAACCAGCGCGGCTCAGGGAGGCAGGAGGGATAACAACGTGAGCTCTGGAGTTGGATGGCCTGGGTTTGAGTCCTGGCTGTGTGACCTGGGTCATTCTCTTCTTTATGCTTGTTTCCTCACTTTTAAGAAGGAGATCATAATGATTGTACACACTCTTCAGGGGATTATTGGGGCAGTACATGAGGTAAGGTGTGGATGGCACTTAGCACAGGACTGGCACAGTAAGCGATCAATACACGTTAGTGAGGGTTTTCTTGCTGTTATGTTTTGTGCCACGTGGACCATTTCCTCTGAATGCAGGACATCGAGGGCTCTGCTGTTGGTGCCCGTGATGGTGCTCTGCCCGCTCAGCCTGGCCTCTTATTTCTTAGAGTAGCTGCTGTTCCCTGCAGACCCAGGCCCAGGGAAGTTGGGGACTGTCACTCAGTTCTTGGACTCTCCTACCCTCCCAGGCCTGAGGCTTCCCGCCACCTCCAGGCTCCGGGTGCCAGCTCTGGCTGTGGGCCAGGAGGGGGATGAAACTCTCATCCAGGGATGAAAGGCTGGTGGGCCTGGGCTGGGCTAATAAACCACCCCACCCTCGCTGGGAGGACCTCTGGGCACCCGTGTAAACTGAGTCATGGGGGGCAAGGGGGTGAGTCATCCGCTTGTGAGTGGGAGCCAGATGGGCAGAGGCTGTCTGCGTGAGGCCCTCCACGCGTGGGGCTACACTCCACAGAGCCACACCCTCAGCTCCCCTCGAGTAGCCAGTGCAGAGGGCGCAGGGCCGGCCTGCTGAGCGGCAGTGGCCTGGAGGCTGGACTCTCGGTGTGCACGTGTGTGCCTGTGTGTGCGGGCATGAGTGTGTGTGGTGTCAGGGCCGGGGGCAGGCAGACAGGAAAGGGAGGCTCTGACGCAGGGATGGGGGGGGCGGGAAAGGATTGGTCTTTGGAAAGGAGTCAAAACCCTCCAGAGGAAGATTTTGGCGGGAACGCCTCGCTGCCCTCTCCTGCCCTCTGTGGGTTTGGCTGATTTTTTTTTCTGCAGGAGCCAGCTTTCTCCCTTTAGCCTCGGAGGAGCCAGGGTCCCGTGGGTGACCTGCCTGTCCTCTAGGGTTCCCAGGGGCCTGAGTTGGGACGCGAGGATAAAGGGTCCCCAGAGACCACTTCAGACTTCACCCCAGGGAGGTCTCTGGCCCCTGGGGCCAGAGGTGCTCAGGGAGAGGGGGGAGCACCCCGCCGTAGGGGTGTGCACAGCGCTCGGGCGTTGTGGAGAGCCTCCGGAGCATTTCCAGCCTTGACTTTACTTACCCCCTTTCTGCTCAGTTTACTCCTCAGGAAAATGAGGGCTGTGAGGACCAAAAGGGGTGAATGTGTACAAACTGCTTAGAGTAGTGTCTGGAACAGAGCAGGTCTGCATGTGTGTTTGTTCTTGCTATCTGAGCCTCAGTTTTCTCATCTGAAAAATGGGTAAGGGGGGGGAAATGCCTGAGGTGCCCCTTGTCCAGCCGTCGCTCTGGTTCCAGTCTCTGCCTCTATTCCCTAGGAAGCTGCCCCGATGCCCTGCCACCCTGCCCAACTCTGTCCCTCTGTCCAGCCTGGGGGGTTTTCAAGCCCTACTAGGAGGCCAGTAATCAAGGAAAGGTAGGTTTCTGGGCTAGGTGCCCTCAGGTTACTCCTCAGCACCTGGGGGATGCGCGTCAGAGAAACGGGGAGTTTCCCTCCTCAGATGAATCAGCTGTGTGACCCAAGCCTGGTCTCTGCCAGGGCCCCTCCCAGTGGGCGGGAGTGGGGTGCAGTTGCTGGGAAAATCCCCCAAACCTCGCCAAAGCTCTGGCTGAAGCTTTCTCCTGACTCAGCTGTTTCCTGTCCTCCCCGATTCAGCCCCTCGCCCTAGCCGGAATCAGGAGGTGGGTAGAGATTCTCCCCATTCACAGGCTAGCCCCTCTGGAGCATCCTGCCTGGGGGCTGGGGTTCGCGGTGCATGCGAGCGGGAGCAGATGCAGTGCAGGTGTCCTCCTTTTCCTGGCTCAGTCATCCTTCTGTGGTTTTATAAAAGGGAGCAGAGCACAGTGGCTTGTCCAAATTTATCCAGCCTGGCCTACCCCGGGTCAGGGCTGCTCCCTGATGCCTGTATGGGAACGGGCCAAACAGGACATAATCCCCTGCCAGCCTGAGTGGGTGTGTCTTGGGAGCTCTTGCCCTGGCAGGGGAGCAGTCCCGGCTGTAGGCCCGGGAGATCCTTCCTGCTCAGTAGGCTTAGTCACTCTACTCTCTGGGCCTCAGTTTCTCCAACAGTAAAATGGGAATCTTAGTCTTGGCCCAGCCTCTCTCTCAGGTGGTTCTGAGGGCCGAACCTGTGTGCTTTACAAATCAGATCCTAAGTCCTTGCTGGATCTCAGTTATCTCGGCAGCACCCCCTCCCCACAGCACTTTCATATAGTGGGGGCTCAACAATGCACTGGGTGCTGTGGAGCTGAATGACCGGGATTCAAATATTAACTCTGTAACCTTGAACCAATTACTGAACCACTCTGGGCTTCAGTTTCCTCTTCTGCAAAATGGCAATAATAGTAGAGCTGAGTGAGGCTTAGATAACGTAGGTACACACTTAGCACAGTGCCTTGCTCCTGTTATGAATGGAATGAGGAAACTGAGGCCCAGAGACAGAGGGCAACTTTCATTCAGTCACTCATTTATTCAATCATGTTTATTTGGCACTTAAGCTAAGCCAGGTACTATGCTGGATGCTGAGGACACGCTGGGGGATAAAGCGCAGCCACTGTCCTTGAGGGGCCTCAGATGCACAGATGAGAGCCACAGGTGCGTGTGCGTTACGGGAGCCTGGGGTGAGCATGGCTGGGGGAGGGGGAACCTCTGAGTGGATGACACCTGAGCATGTGCATCTGAGATCTGGAGTCAGCCAGGGAAGCGGGTGAGGGCCAGGTATACCAGGCAGAGGCAACAGCATGAGAATAGGCACAAAAGTGAGGAGGCCAGCGGGTGTGCAGGAAAAACACAGGCAGCTCATGGTTCTGGACCCAGAAGCAGTGAAGCAGGGAGTGGAGGAGATGAGGCTGCAGGCAGTGGCAGGGGATGGACCTGAGTCACTCATTCATTCAATAATTTATGAAAAGGTTGCTCTGGCCACAAACTGTGCTAGGCCCTCTGGGGACAGGGCTGAGATTTAGGCATTGTTCCTGCCTTCACTGAGCATAGTCTGGGCACGTGGCTTAGGGGCCAGCAGCGGGAGAGAGACATTAATCCAGTGGTTACATGAGTAACCCCTCGATCCTCACTGCAAGGCAGGTGTTCAAGCAGAAGGAAGAGCCTGAGGCCCAGGGCTGCGTGCCAGGGGTGAAGGGAGAGCCAGTTGGCTCCGGGCTGGGGGCGGGGGGTGAGCACGGGCAGAAAGGGACGCCTGAGGGAAGCTGGGGCAGCTGGGGGCGGGGGCTAGGCCATAACGGGCTCAGGAGAGTAGACTCTAAGTTGCAGGCTGTGGGGAGCCACAGAAGGGCTTTGAGTAGCAGATGGACACAGGCCGCTCTGCAGGACAGCTGGCAGTGGGGGGAGGGAGGGGGAATGGGGCAGAAGAGGCAAGTTGCAATGGTTTGGGAGAGAGAGTGAGGAAGGGGCTAAAGCAGGGCCATGACGATGGAGGACAGGCGCTAAGTGTGTGAAATGCCTACTTATGGAAGAAGAACCAGGTGGTGTTGACACCACTTGGGCATCTTTGTGGGACCCACAAGGGCCTGGCCAGGATCCTCCCAAGCCTTGGCCCCATTTGGGTAAGTGCAAGACACTGACAGTCTGAGGGGCACCAGGCTTTGACCTGGAGACCACCCACCCTGGGAACTTCCCAGGGCTGGGCTGAAGGGGACTCAGCCCCGGGTGCGGAGGAGGCTGGGGAGGGGGCCGAGCCAACATCTTATGACTCACCTACTTCCACCCAGTCAGCCTGGTGGCATCTCCGCTCCCCTGCTCCAAATTCCAATTTGATGAGGCTGCTGGAGGCTGAGTCAGCTCCAGCACTGCACGAGAGCAGCGTCCCAAGGGGCTCCCTGCCAGGAGCCGCCAGCCAAGCCCAGGGCCAGGGCCGGGGCTGGGGCCTATGGAGCCAAGCTCCCAGAAGCTATAGCAGCCTCAGCTGAGCCTTATGGCCCAGGGAGGTCATGTTGAGTGAATGTGCCTGCTGGGTTGCAAAAAGCTAACTGCAGGTGAGGCCAGGGACGCCACTCTGCCTGAGGAGAACCGGGGTGCAAGTCTCAACTCTGCCCAACTCACTGCATGACCCTGAGGGATCATCTCTCTCCCCTCTTGGCCTCAATTTTCTTGACCATAAATTGGGCCCAAATCTTCTCCTGTTAGGTTGCGAGAATTAAATAATCCATATGGAAGTGATGTGCAAACAGTCCGGTGGCCTCTGTGATGGTCAGGGAGGCGGGAGAGGTGAGTAGAAATGGGAGGACTTCCAAGGCTCCCTGAGGTTGTGCAGGTTGTTCACTGCACAAAGATATCCAGCCTAGGCGGCTGAAACCCAACCCATCCTCTGTTCACCAGACCATGTGCCCTGGCCTAGAACTGCCAGGACCAAGGAGGTACCTTTCTCTAGTGGGCACAAATATACCCTCTGAGCTAGCAGTAGCCCCTCAGACTTTGCTGGGCCAAATCTTTGAATTTATGGGAAGTCACTGAGAAACTGATTCTGATTCTTGGGATGGAGGGGAAACAGGGCCGGCTTTGCAGAGGCTCTCAGAGAGGTTCCCAGCCTTGGCTGTGAGGCATATCTTACTACTGGAGGCAGTTGGGGGGGCCCAGTCAGAACAGAGGGGCAGACTCTCCTGGCCCTGCCTCTCTCCAGCAACCAAAGCAGGTAACCACCAACACAGTGTCTTCAAAAACACTCAAGACACAGACCCAAGCTGGGTTTTATTGAAATGCCAGGAGAAGGCATGTGACAAGGTAGCCGAAGAAAGGAGGAAGGTGGTGTGGGCTATGAGATGGCAGGGAGGGGCAGGCCCCGTATCCATGGCCCTGGCAGCCCCTGTCTCTGCCAGGAGCTGAGTGGAACAATCACCCACCCACCCCCAACAAAATGGCATGCTCAGGCCTGCAGGGCCTCTGCCCGCTGGACTGTGAAGGCCCTAAGGAGAGGGACTGGAAGCACTAGGTTTTCTTTCCTGTGAGGGAGGAAGAGAAGGGGAGGATGCAGGAGGAGGGGGAGGTACAGCCAGAATTGAGGGTGTGGCCAAGGAAGGCTCTCCTGCTGATGTCCGCGCCCAGCCTGTAGTCCTGGGTGACCAAGGGGCGCAGCAGCGAAGAGAGAGGCTGAAGGTCTGGCACTCAGGGAAGCAGAGCCTCCAGCCAGTGGGGACTTGAGTCAGCCCTGAACACAGGACAGAAGTTCAAAGGGTTCGTAGATGCAGGCAGTTCCCGAGTGACCCAGTCCTCAGAGCTGGGGACGCTCAGCCTCCTTGGGACAAGGAGGGGGAAGACAGACAGGAGGATCCATCCCTAGCAGGGGCGGCAGAGGGTGGTCTCCCCCATTTGGCCCCACTAGGTCAGTTCCACATTGTTGGCACGGTCCAGCACACGGGAACCACGGGCGCTGCCCCCAAGCTGGAAACGGCTCTCATAGAGAGTGGGGCAGAGGTGCCAGCGGTTGGCCCGGTAGATGCCCAGGTAGGTGTAGACGTCAGGTTTGTAGGTGAGCAGACACTTAACGCCTGCTGCACGGATGGCTGCATCTGCTTCCAGTACACCCAAGCGGTCCGTGAAGTCGTCTGTATAAACACAGATGACCTGCCGCCCACCCTCCTTGGCCCGTGGGCTCACCTTGGCCACCTGAAGCCGGCCCTCGACCACGGCTCGAGCAATGCCAGCCCAGGCGTGGTCCAGCTTGAAGCCAGGTGCCAGGTGTATCAGCCATTTGCCAGAGAGCACCTGGTGGGTGATGGCCAGCTGGCGCAGGGTACCTGGCGTGATGGGCCGCCCGCTGGTCTGCAGAGCCTCCCAGGCTACCTGCAGGCCCTGCACATCACCCGAGTTGGGGACGTAGCCCTGCCCGTATGCTGCAATCCAGCCCACGGGCTCAGAGTTGGGCGAGCCAGGGTCCCCGTAGCGGGTAACTTGGGATGGTGGGTACTTGGCCAACCAGGCATCCAGCTCTGTGGCAGGTGTGGTGCGGGCATCAAACACCAGCCAGGGGTCCATGTCAGCTGCCATGGCCTCTGCAGCCAGGTGCTCAGCAGTGAAGCCATCTTCACGACCACCTGGAGAGTCCTCGTCCTCCAGCTCCTCACCTGGTTCCATCCTGCCGTAGGGAACTGAGTTAGGGCAGGTCCACGACAGACCCAACTTGCTGGGCCCTAGTGGGCGCCAGACACTGAATTAACTATGTGGCCTTGGGCAAAACTTAATGTCGCTGTGCCTCAGTTGCCTCATCTTTACAATGGATAACAACTGTTCCTGTCTCAAACAGCTGTAGAGAATTAAATGCCTGAAGTGGAACAAAAGCTGTGTAGATGTTGTTAATGTTATTACTACTCTCCCTGACCTACAGACGAGGAAACCGAAACTCAGAGAGACTAGACTCACCCAAGGTCACACCTGCAGTGAGTGACAGGGCCGAAATGTGAATTCAGGCGTGGGAACCTCCCGGCCCTGCCAGAGGATGGCAGCTTTCCCGGGCGCCGGGAGTTAATGGAGGGAGGCAAAGCACACGTTCGCGCAGCACCGCGGCAGGCCCCATGGCGCCAGGCCTCCAGGTGGGCGTTATCCAGCCCATTTAACGACGAGGACACTGAGGCCAGAGACGGCAGTGACCGATCCGAGGCCAACGGGGCGGTGTCCGGACTCGAACCCACGGTCGATAGAAACTGCAGGAGGACCAGCCTCCCGCCCCGCCGCGCCCGCCGCCATTAGCGCCCACGGCCCTAGCTGCGCCCCCTTCCCGCCCTACCCCTTCCCGCCGCCCGGGGTCACCTCCGGCCTTCGCTGCGCTCGGCGCCGGCCCAGCCCCGGGCCCGGCTCCGCTCCTGCCGTGGCTCTGCGCCGCCGCCGCCGCCGCCGCCGCCGCCGCCGCCGCCGCCGCCGCGCCCCGCCCCCGCCACGGCTGCCGCCGCCGCCGCCGCCATCTTAGCGCCCCGCCGCTTCAACAACAACTTTATAGACAGGCGCAGCACAGGGAGGGGCCGGGGGAAGGGGCGGGGCAGTAGGGGCGGGGCAGTAGGGAGCGGGGCAGTCAGGGAACGCGAGGAGGGGCGGGGCTAACGCTCTCTCTTCTGGCCTTGGGGGCGAGCGGGAGTGGCGGTCCAGTCCGCGACAGACGCGCACCGCCTGGGAGGCTCTAAGGCGAGGGCGCTCGGGCCCTGCGGCGGTGTCGTGACCGGCGGCGCTAGGACCCTGTGGGCAGCGGCGGGGGGCGGAGCGGGCGGCACCAGGACCCGGGGGAACCGCGGCGGGCGGGCGACGAGCAGGCCCGGGGGCCGGGAGGCTGCGGGCGGCGGCGCTGGGCCCGGCGCGGCGAGAGAGGCCCCGAGATGCCGAGCAAGAAGAAGAAGTACAACGCGCGGTTCCCGCCGGTGAGCACGTGGCCAGGCCCCGGAGGAGCGGGCCGGGCTCTCGGGAGGCTCCGGCCCTGGCCCGGCTAGGGAGGAGGGCGCATCGCGATGTTCGGGGGCCCGGACGCCCCGCCCCCTTCCGTGCCCTCTCAGCGTCGGTGCCCCCCGCCCCCTTTCTCCTGGGATGCTCCCTTTCTCTCCCCCCACTTAAGCACCCTTTCCGGGACGGAGGCGACGGGGTCCGAGCTCTCTACCCCCTCCCCAGGCACGGATCAAGAAGATCATGCAGACGGATGAAGAGATTGGGAAGGTGGCGGCGGCTGTGCCTGTCATCATCTGTATCCTGTTGGGGGCTGGTCGGGTTGAGGGAGGTGGGGGAGGCCGGCAGCCCGGGGTCGCTTTGTGTGGGCTGGGACACCACCCGGCGTTCTCCTTGACCCCCCCTGAGCTCGGGCGCTCGAGCTTTTCCTGGAGTCACTGTTGAAGAAGGCCTGCCAAGTGACCCAGTCCCGAAACGCCAAGACCATGACCACGTCCCACCTGTGAGTGGCTCTGCTCTGGGAGGGCCCGGTTGGGGTCCTCTTCCAGGAGTTCACACGCTTAGGAGAGGCTGTGCCCTGATAGTGCGGGAGGTAGGAGGTGCTGGGAGATCAGCAAGGCCTCAAAGACTAGTGGGTTTGAACTTGGGAGGAGGGGTTGAGTGTTCTAGCAAAGGGGGGGATGGTTGGGATTGAAATTTTCCAGGCTCCATTCCCCTGACATCCAGAGAGCCCCTTGCTGAGGGCGCAGATGGCTGTGCTCCACCTGAGTGCCATCCCCTCCCCACCTCTTCCAGGAAGCAGTGCATTGAGCTGGAGCAGCAGTTTGACTTCTTGAAGGACCTGGTGGCATCTGTGCCTGACATGCAGGGGGACGGGGAAGAAAACCACATGGATGGGGACAAGGGTCCCCGCAGGTGGGGAGCCAGGGTCCAGTGTCCAGGTGGGGAAGGCCAAGGCCCCTGGGGTTGGGGGTGGCTGGCGGGTGGCAAAGGAGGGGAGAGACCTCTGGGCAGATGCACTATACCTTCCTGAAGGGGCCGGAAGCCAGGGAGCAGCAACCGGAAGAATGGTGGGATGGGAAGCAAGGGCAAGGACAAGAAGCTGTCGGGCACGGACTCGGAGCAGGAGGTGAGTGCGGCCCCAGCCCTCTGTCCTGCCCCGCAGGGCAGCCTTGCATCCGGCCAGGCCAAGCTGGCTGGAGGCCTGGTCCCAACCTCACCTGTGACCTTTTCGTTTTGGTTTGGTTGCTTGTAAATTGGGGCTGCGGAGGTCCATCTCCTATTTCTGCTTTCCAGTGATGAGCCCCTGCCTTTCTGGTCATTTCTCATTCCTGCCTTGTTCGCAGGATGAGTCTGAGGATACAGATACTGACGGCGAAGAGGAGACACCACAGGCCCCACCCCAGGCCAGCCACCCTGCTGTCCACTTTCAGAGGTAAGCAGCTCAGTGGCACCAAGAGAGGGCTAGCCGACCCCAAGGCTGACTTGTCCCTCCTGGCCTCCCTGGCCACTTGGTTCTGTTGGTTGTAGCAAATTTCAAGGATAGGAGGGGAGGAACTGAGGAGACCTTAAAGGCTGAATACTGTGCTCTCAGAAGGTCCCCTCTCCCTGGGTGAGGCTGTGTGACCTGCCCTGGATCCTTCCCCTCTCTCGGCTTGGCTCCGTGTTGGTGCAGAGGGCACTGGGCTCCAGGGCTGCCTGTGTGGAGGACCGGGTGGGGCTGAGTGGGCAGGAATCTGCACCGGAGAGTGTCCTGATCTTCCTTTCCTGCTTTCTGCCCTGCAGCCCCCCGACACCCTTCATGCCCTTCACCTCGACTCTGCCTCTGCCCCCAGCACCCCCAGGCCCCTCGGCGCCTGACGCAGGGGATGAAGAGGACTATGACTCCTAGCGCCCTCTGCCCCCCAGGCCCCACCCCCTTTTAGTTGGTTTTAGTTGCTCTGGGGGGAGAGAGAAGTTAGAGCTGTTCTTAAATTTATTAATAAAACAATAATAAAAGGGAACACCAGTGTCTGTCCCAGCTTGTGTCCAGCGCTTTGTGGCCTCCTTCCCGTCCATCCACCTCCTTCCCCACGCTGAGCTGGGGCCAGGAGCCGTGGTGGTCTGGACAGCAGCTGACTGAAGGGAGAGGCCGGAGGCCACGGTTCTGCCAGAGCAGGACCCGGGGGCTGATGGAAGGAAGGCGGATCAGAGTGGCGGAGGGCCTGAGCCAGCTGGTGCCGGTCATGCTGGGAGACAACCTGTCTCATTGTGCTGTGTGAGCCTGGGCAGGTTTCTGCCCTTCTGTGAGTGGCCTCTTCTTGTCTGTCTAATGGAGACCATTCTGCTCACTCTGGGCTGCTGCAAAGGGACAGACGGGACAGGAAACGGCAACAGTCTTGTAAACAAGAGCTTGGGCCAGTTGCCTTGCAGGGCGTGTGGGGAGGGGCAGTGAGAGCAGAGGTACGTGGGGTTGTGGCGGCCTTGAAGGCTGGCTTGTGAGCGAGCAGGCTGTGACCCTGAGCAGACCCTGGAGCTGCGGGCGCGAGGCAGATGTGTGTCTTCAGGGAGCTGTGGCTTGGTGAGGCGGGCGGGGAGGCATGGCGTGCTGTCGGGAATCCTGGACGCTGATGACTGACTGCATCAGGGGCAGGGGATCCTCAAGGACTCTCAGGTTTCTTTGGGTGGTGCTGGGGGAGAATAGGAAGAAGAGGGTTAGCAAGATCTCGAGTTTGGCTGTGATGGGTTTGGGGTGCCTGTGAGACCACTGAGGAGAGGAGTGGAGCGGGCGCTTGGACGTAGGGGGCTAGAGACAGGTGTGTGAACCTTGAGCGTCGGGGAGAGGGGAGGGCTAGGGCAGACCACCAAAATAGACTGAAGAGCAGCCAGCCCAAGGGCCCCCCAGGAGCCACTGCGGTGCCCACCCAGGGGCATCTGGGAGGAGGGAGAACTCAGCTGTCGGATGCCTCAGTGGCTTGGGAGTTGTGGACGGGACAGCGAGGTGAGAAACTTGGAGGCGAGTGGAAGCAACACTAAGAACCGTGGAGGGGAGGTGGGAGAGGGCAGTGGCTCAGAGTGAGGACGGAGGAATTGGGGTTTATTTATTTATTTTAATTTTATTTTTTAGCAGTATGCGGGCCTCTCACCGTTGCGGCCTCTCCCGCTGCGGAGCACAGGCTCGGGATGCGCAGGCCCAGCAGCCATGGCTCACGGACCCAGCCGCTCCGCGGCATGCGGGATCTTCCCGGACCGGGGCACGAACCCGTGTCCCCTGCATTGGCAGGCGGACTCACAACCACTGCGCCACCAGGGAAGCCCCGGGGGGGTTATTTTTTAAGATGGCAGAAATGCAGACTGAAGGGGCTGAAGGGATGGGAGGGGGGACTGATGGAGTGAGGTGGGGTTGCCCAAAGCCAACCCCAGCCTAAGTGGGGAGAGGGGTTGAGTAGGTTTTGGTGGGGGACTGAGGTATTCGGTTTTTATCTGATGGCGTATGACTTCTTTGTGAAGTGGGAGGCACCGTGGCAGGCCTGGGTGGGCCCAGGGCAGCTGGAGCCTGAGGGCACATGGGTCTTGTCTGCTTCTCATCTACTCCTGCTCTAGGTGTAAGAAAGGAAAGCCCCCGGTTCCTTTTGGGGAAACATCCCTACTCAGCCTGTGGCGTGTGCAGCTGACTGCACTCCGTGGGGTTGAGGCATGGGAACCGCCAGCCTGGCCAATCAAACAGGCCCTGACCGCCGTGAGTACATAGGCAGTGTCATGACCCCAGTGGGCAACACACCTGAGCCCTGGGACTTTAGGTGGGACCCTTGGGAAAGGGTTTTGACAAGATCGCCGCTGGCTTCCCCGTGGCTCTGGTGGCAGCAGGGAACCCTCTCAGGAGTCCAGGTGAGGATGACAGTGGCCACATTGGGGTAGCAAGGCTGGCGGAATGGAGGCTGGTGGGTGCTGAAAGCTGCTTCCCACCCCAAAGGGTGATTTTGACCGAGCACAGAGCCAGCACAGCAGTGCCAGGAGGCTCAAAGGCACCATCTTCTGGTAACATCTGATAACCTGGACCCTGATGCCTGTATACCTTGGACTTCCTAGTCACGTGAGCCAATAAAAAATTTTTTCTCCCTAGAAGCCAGCTGGCTTTCTGTTACTCGTAACTAAGAGAGCTCTGGCTGGCAAGGACTGTGAATGGGAGGTGCTTCCTGTTGGCCCCGGAGAGGGAGCAAGCGGTTTTCTCCAGCAGCAAGTTGGACACAGTCCCAGGGAGGGTGAGCTCCTGGGGTCCACGGAGCCGAAGGCCTGCCGAGCCATGCAAGGCACGTGGGTGGGAGACAAAGAGACCCTGGGAGCCCGTTGCTGGGATCTGTCCAAAAGGTGAGATTTTGCACGGAGAGGGTGGGCGATGGCTGGGGAAGGCGAGGAGGCAAGGGTGCAGGGAGCAGCCTCCCTTCATCCAGGAGGTGCAGGTGGGGGTGAGACGCCCAGGAGCCGCTGCCCTGGGTCTCTGCGTCCTCAGCCCGTTGACTCAGCCTTGACAGGGTGCTTATGAGTAGAACCTCATTAGTCCCAGATTCAGATCCTGGCTTCTCCACTTATTAACCTTGAACGAGTTCTCAGCTTCTCTGTCTCAGTTCTCTCATCTGTAAAACGGGGCCTAGTTATTACCTGTGTTAGTTATATGTACTAAACTCTATGTACGAGTTATACCTATTAGTTAGAGTAAAGGGTTAATGTAACAAACTCAATATGTGTAGGTTGAAATACAGTAGAAATGTATTTCTTGCCCATGTAAGGTTCATAACAGGTTTTCTCTGCTCAGTGGGCCGTGCTTCTCCAAGAGGGACTTCTGGGCCCAGGCTCCTTCCATCTTGTGGCCCCACCACCCTCAACTCATGGCTTTCAAAGTCACTGCGGAACGGGGAGTCTCAGCCCGCGGAGGTTTTCCTGGGCCAGGGCTGGAAGTGGTCCCATTGCCTCTGTTTACTTTCCCACTGGACCTGTCACAGGGTCCCACCCGAGGGAGGCTGGGGAAGGTGGTCTTAGCCAACCTGGGTGACCAGCCAGCTTCTGCCGCAGGACCTCATGGGCCATTGGGAAGGGCCTTACCCAGCCTTTGACGAGTGTTAGGAGTGTGGCCTTCTGAGGCAGAGGGCAGGGGCCCCAGGGAGACAGTGCTTCTGGCTGGGCCTGGCCTCTGGGTGCCTCCTGGGAATGGGAAAAGATGGCTCTGCCCTGCCCTCTGGGTACCACTGGGCACAGGGAGGGGGCAGCCTGTCAGCACCCCATCTGCAGAGCTCTTCCTGGGAACCAGATGATTGTCACTCTTTATTGTCTGTCCACTGGGGAGCCTTGAGCCTGAATGCCTCAGCCCGGCATTGACTGTGCCCCAGGGTGTAAGTGTGACCAGTGTGTGAAAGAGGGAGCAGCTGTGACCTTCATGTGAAGAGTACAGACCCACCTCTCCCTGCCAAGTGGAAAGCCCCCCCTCCACAGCCCATTTAAGGATCCATTCAACAAACGTTTATTAAGCACCCAACATCATCACCCAGCAGGGAAATGAGTTACCAGTCACCCACCAGAAGACAGAAACTAAGAAGTCTGGGAATTCCCTGGTGCTCCAATGGTTAGGATTCCACGCTCTCACTGCTGCGGGCCCGGGTTCAATCCCTGGGTGGGGAACAAAGATAAATAAATTAGATAAATAAACAAAAAGCTCTTTTATTAAATAAATAAAATCTGATACCACCTATGCTAGGGTAGAGGTGGCGACACCAGAACTCACACTGCTGGGGTGAATGGCAGTGGGTGCAACCACCTTAGAAAACGGTTTGGAGGGAAAAAAAAGGGACTTTCCTGGTGGCGTGGTGGATAAGACTTCACACTCCCAATGCAGGGGGCCCCGGGTTCGATCCCTGGTCAGGGAACTAGATCCCACATGCATGCCGCAACTAAGAGTTTGCATGCCACGACTAAGGAGCCCTCCTGCCGCAATTAAGACCCTACGCAACCAAATGAATAAATTTAAAAAGAAAGAAGGAAGAGAACGCTTTTGCAGATTCTCATCGAGTCTATCAACATACGCTTCCGTGTGACACGGCGATGCCACTCCTAGGCATACGACCACCAAAAGACACGTACAAGAATGTTCATGACCCCCAATTGGAAACAGTCCAAATCCTATCAACAAGAGCATGAATAAATAAATGATAGGATAATATATAATAAAACAGAAACACAAAAGAACAAACCACTGTGACACGCAGTATCAGGGCGAATCTTGTAGACGTTACATTGTGCAAAAGAAACCTAACAAAAGAGTGAGTGCACGCTATGACGTAATTCATTTAAATAAAGTTCAGGGACAGGTGAAACTAACCGATGGTGATGGAAGTCAGTATAACGATTACCTTGGGCTGGGGGCTGATGGGGGGGGTCACTGGGAAGCCTCCTGGAAATGTTCCATAGCTTGAACTGGGTGATGGTTATATATAAAAATATACTGAGCTGCACCCTTAGCGATACACACACCTTTATGACACAACATAAAAACTTTACTTACCTACATGTCCATTGAGAACCTACTGCACACCAGATACTATTCTAGGTAGTGGTGATTACACGAAGAAAGCGTTTCTTGGAGTTCGTTTCTGATGGAGAGAGACAGACAATAAAGAAGATAAATAGTATGTCAGATGGCAATAACGTGTACTGGGGAAAAGGAAGCATAATAAAGGAGTGGGGAATCCCAGGCAGGATAGGACGGGTGGCCCCAGCCATTCTATGCAGCGTTCGGGGGAGACTGATAAGGTGACATTTCAGTAGAAAGCCCTATTAAGTGAGGAGTGTGCAGGCCACAGGCTATCGGTGGGGAAAGAGCAGAGGGGACAGTGAGAGCAAAGGCCAGAATTGAGATTTGATCCGCTCAGCTTTCCCTATGGTCTCCCCCAGCTCCCACTTCCTCATCCACCACCCGGGACCCAGATTCAGGAGGCACCAGCCCTGTACTCAGCCCACCTTGGCTGAGGGGTGTCCTTCTGGCATTGACAGCCCCTCAGGGTCCCAGAAGCTTCGTGGAGGGAGAGAAGGTAGTGGTGTGGGCTCCTCCCCGACACCTGCCCCCCCCACCCCGGGGCTGCCACACCTGGAGGCCCCAGGGGCTGGAGGAGGAGGTGAGGGGGAAGGAGGGAGAGAGAAGGGGTGGGAGTGGCCTCACCCACCGCGCACTGGCCTGGCGGACTGATCTGCAGCGCTGCGTATCTGAGTGCAGCACAACCCAGCTTTGTATCTGAGTCCACTGTCTGGGAGAGGTGTTCCCATCACCTCCCATTTTACAGAGGAGGAGACTGAGGCTCAGGAAGTGGGACGAGTGCCCCGAGTTTGCTCATTGGCACAGAGACGGGCAGGGACTTGTACACCAGCCTGCCTAGGGGTCCAGAGTGTGGGGAGGTGGAGTTCTGAGGTCCCCCCATTCCTTCTCGGGTGTGGTAAGCTTGTCTCCAGGACGTGGATGGGACCGAGTTCCCACTCTTCTAGGCTATAGGAACTGCAGCAAGGGAGTGACACCTGTGATCCAGGTGCTCCACCAGGGTCCTGGTCCCTCCTCTCCTTGGCAGAGTGTTTGGTGAGAGTGGCAGGTAGCTCTGGACTCTCTCAGGGGGCTCCTTGTAGCTGGGGAGTGGGGCAGGACCTGGGCGACACTCACCTCCCATCACCAGAGTGAGCTTTCTTTATTCTGAAATCATGTCCTTCCTATTTTGTGTGCTTGTGTGTGTTCAAATGTTATTTTTAGAAATGGAATAAGCGCTAAGATTTCTGCACCCACCCCAGTAATCAGAAAGCTACAAAGGAAAACACAGGATCTCACATGAGACCCGTCAGATTGGCAAGAACAGAAAGTCAGATAAGGGAATTCCCTGGCAGTCCAGTGGTTAGGACTCCACGCTTCCAATGCCGGGGCCAATCCCTGGTCGGCGAACTAAGATCCCACAAGCGCCAAAAAAAAAAAAAAGGAAGAAAGATAAAACTGATGGCTGGTGGGGAGGTGGGTACACAGAAGTCAGGTGCTTCTGGCGTGTTTGAAAGGTCAGTATGATGGCTAAGTGACTTCTGGCAGTTCCACTCGTGGGTAAAACCTCTCACAAAGAGAAAGACATGCCCTAGGCATGGTTAGAAGTGGTGAAGTATTACAGGCTGCCAAGCTGTCTGTCACTGGGGTGCTGCATGGCAGGTAGCAATGTGGACAAAGGACAAAGCTTCACCGTATCAGAGAAACAGAAAAATGCAGAACAAGATCTATAGCACAGCAGTTTTTATGGAAAGTCAAAACACAGACAAGCACAGCAATGCCATATATTTCTGCCATTTATTCTGTGACCTTGGGCCAGTGACTTAAGCTCTCTGTGCTTCAGTTTCCTCATCTGTAAAGTGGCGACAATAACAGCACCTCTTGGGCTTCCCTGGTAGTGCAGTGGTTAAGAATCTGCCTGCCAAGGTAGAGGACACGGGTTTGAGCCCTGGTCGAAGATCCCACATGCTGCGGAGCAACTAAGCCCGTGGGCCACAACTGCTGAGCCTGTGCTCTAGAGCCCGTGAGCCACAGCTACTGAGCCCGCATGCCACAACTACTGAAGCCCACACACCTAGAACCGGTGCTCTGCAACAAGAGAAGCCACCGCATTGAGAAGCCCCTACTCGCTGCAACTAAAGAAAGCCCGCGTGCAGCAACAAAGACCCAACTCAGCCAAAAATAAAATAAATAAATTTATTATATTAAAAACATAATAGCACCTCTTTCAGGGACGTATGATGAATAAGTGAGATGTGACATATAAAGTGCTTAGCGCAGTGCCTAGCGCATGGTAAACACTCAATAAATGGTGCCTGTAATTGACACAGATGGAAATCAATGCCTGGAAGGCAGACTGGAAGGACATGCTCTAGACACACAAGAGTGGGGCGCTGTGGGGAGCAAGAATGGGATTGGGGATGGGCTGAAAGGGAAAGTCCATTTTATTTAATTAATGTATTTATTTTGACCACGCCTCGCGGCTTGCAGGATCTTAGTTCGCCGACCAGGGGTCGAACCTGTGTCCCATGCAGTGGAAGTGCGGAGTCCTAACCACTGAACCGCCAAGGAATTCCCAAGCAAAGTCCATTTTAAAGGAGGGCTTTTCAGGACCCTGGTGGTGCCTGAAGTGCTCAAACCAAAGAGATGAACAGCTAAGTCTATGCACGCCATGTTTAAAGCAAAACCAAAAAATATTGTCAATTGTCATCTTCAGAATGGGCCAAACGAATTGATCCTCCTAGACAGTGTCCTATAAGGACAAGTAAGCAGTGGCCCTGCAGTGCTCTTGGGGTCATAGGTATTTCCTTCCTTCACTCACTCGACAAATATTTCCTGAGCACCTACTCTGTGCTAGGCACTGCTCTGGGCTCTGGGGAGAAGAGCACAAAAGAAAAAGGTCAACCTGCTCCGATGAACAAATGCGCAAACAACCAGTTTGGGTGGGGGGTGCCATTGAGGCCAGTGTGTGGAAGTAGCAGCCAGCAGGTATGTGGGGACCCTGGCCATTGGAGTCCTCACCCTTCCTTGTTCCTGTGAGGGGCTGGGGTGCTGCCCTTTTTTCCAGCCACTGATTCTCTCCCACCCCTGCCCTGTGCCCAGGGTTGGTTTTACTTTCCCCTTCCCCTAAATTCTCTGAGTTTTGTTTCTGTCTGTGGGTTCCCCACCCCCGCGCACCACCTTTGTCTGGAGTTACATCTGAAGTAGCAGGGAAGCCAAACAGTTTCGGGGCGGGGGACAGAGGATGAGGTAGGGGCCGGGGCCTCCATTGCTCCTCCAAAGGCCCCACTTCATCACTTACCTGGTCCCATCTCCCCGTCAGGATCCACCTCCCTACCATATTCCAGGGAGCAGAGCCCTCACCCGCACCAAGGAGTCTGGGCTCTGGGCTATACTCTTTGTATGTATTTTGGTTCTAGCACCACCCCTTACCAGCCTTGTGGCTTTGAGCAGATAACCCCACCTCTCTGTGCCTCAGTTTCCTTAGTATAAAATGGGCCTCATAAAAGCGTTGTTAACAGAGATATTTATAGAGATCTGCTGACCACCTGCTTAGTGCCAGGCTGTGCTAGGTGCTGGCCTTAGGCTGTGAGCAAACCCAGTTCCTGGTCCCCGTGTACCTGACCCAGTGGAGGCGCGGAGTCCTAACCACTGGACCGCCAGGGAATTCCCTTAACCAGTTTTAAGTGAACAGTTCAGTGGCATTAAGTACCGTCACATTGTGCAACCATCACCATTCTCCATCTCCAGAATTTATTTCATCATCCCAGACTGAAACTCTATTCTCATTGAACACCAACTCCCCATTCCCCACTTCCCACAGCCCCTGGTAACCACTGTGCTACTTCCTGTCTCTATGTCATCGACTATTCTAGGCATCGCATATAAGTGGAATCATACAATGTTTATCCGTATGTGTCTGGTTTATTTCACTTAGCATAAAGTCTTCAAGGTTCATCCATGTTGTAGCATGTGTTAGAATTTCTTTTTAAGGTTGAATACTAGTCTATTAATGTATATACCATAGTTTGTTGATTCATTCATCCCTCCATGGACATTTGGGTTGTTTCCTACTTTTTTTTTTTTTTTTTTTTTTGCCGTACGCGGGCCTCTCACTGCTGTGGCCTCTCCCGTTGCGGAGCACAGGCTCCGGACGCGCAGGCTCAGTGACCATGGCTCACGGGCTCAGCCACTCCGCGGCATGTGGGATCTTCCCGGACCAGGGCACGAACCCGTGTCCCCTGCATCGGCAGGCGGACTCTCAACCACTGCGCCACCAGCGAAGCCCCTTGCTTGTCTTTTGAATATATCCTGGGCAAATAAGTTTGACTAACACTGCCCGGGAGAGAGGTGAATTTAGTTCATTCACGCAACAAATATTTATTGAGCACTTTGGTTGTACCAGACCCTGACAGGGGCTGGGACACAGTAGGGACTTCGTGGAAACTCTGATGAAGTTTCGTAGATGATGCTGGACACAGGCAGTATTTCTCATCGGGGGAACAACTCAGATGTCTCCACTTGTGGAAAGAAAGTTACACAGTGTACAGATCGAGGCCCCAGGAGGGAGAGATATTCGTCCATGCTGCCCACTGCCCACCTGTGAATGACTGCAGAAAAGAGGAAATTAACACGTCCCCTCCCCGATGCTGGCCAAGCCACGCAAAGCTAATAGCCTTTTTACTTTACTTCCTCACTTGCTCCCCATCTCTGTTCTATAAAAGAAACTGGCATCCAGACCCCGATAAGATGGTTTTTTGGGCACACTAGCCCGCCATCTTCTCGGTCTGCCGGCGTTGTGAACAAAGCCACTACTCCTTGCCTCAAAGAAAAAAAACAAACCAACAACAACCTAAATCAGGGACTTCCCTGGTGGTTCAGTGGTTAAGACTTTGCCTTCCAATGCAGGGGGTGTGGGTTCGAACCCTGGTCAGGGAGCTAAGATCCCACATGCCTCGCAGCCAAAAACAAACAAACAACACCCCCCCCATAAAACAGAAGCAATATTGTAACAAATTCAATAAAGACTTTTAAAAAAATGGTCCACATCAAAAAAAACTTAAAAAAAAAAAAAAGCCCTGAATCAGCCCCCATCACTTCCTCCCCTCAAAATCTTCTACTGTGAGGCTACTGTGACAATACAAGATGCGTGGGATATAATAAAGGATAATTTGTCTCCCAATGTCCCTCTAAAATTCCAAAGGAAACTTGTCTCTATGCCCTCAGATGAAGTCGTGACTTTCTGTGCCATGTTTCTCCACAGTGCTGGCCAGTTCCCACCGTGGCTCCGCAGCCTTTCTGGAAGTCTCCTGTACCCTTGATCCACTGGGCTGCCACGACTTCAGGGAGCCCATCTCAAGCTCTCCAGGCAGCTTTCTTGAAACACCTCTCCCCAGATTTGGGATTAGAAGGCAGACCCCAGCCCTAGTCCCTGAGGGGAGTGTTGGGACTCCCTTTCTAAATCAATCTCATCACAAAATTCTCCTTCCAGAATCCACCCTCCCAACCCTTTATAATCTTCAAGTAGACCGGGGGTTTCGCGTGACAAAATGGGTCTTCTAACATCCCCTCACACTTTCCATCATGCTTAGGACCAATCCCAAGACCTTCCCGTGGCCACTGGGCCACATGACCCGACTTCCGAGCCCCCAGAGAATTTAAAATGCCATAATATCAAAGAATATTACAGAAAATGACACAGCAGTGTAAAGCAGCTATACTCCAATTTAAAAAGAAAGAATGTTACAAATAATTGTATGTCACCAAAAATAAAAACTTAAAGTGAAGGCCTTTTCAGAAAAGTGTGAAACGCCAAAATTGGTACAAAACTATCAAAAACTTCAATAGATCAATAACCAGTAAAGAAGATTATAATCTAAGGCTCCAGTGCCAAAGGGTCTCAGTGGAGCCCACCAGACTTTCAAGGAACAGAGAGATGGTCCTTATCTTATACCAGTTGTTCCAGAAAACAGAGAATGAGAAAAGGCTGCCCACTTCCTCAGGTGACTCCCAAACCAGAAAAGAACAGTATCAGAAAAGGAAAAGTGTAGAGCATTTCACTCTGAACACAGATGTTAAATTATGATCTAATAGCATAAAATAAAGAATGCCCCACCTAGGGGTAGGGAAAGGACTTCTTAAGACATCCAGAATGCAAACCCTCATTCAAAACATTTATGGATCTGAGCACATCAAAATTAAGTATTTCGGGCTTCCCTGGTGGCGCAGTGGTTGAGAGTCCGCCTACCGATGCAGGGGACGCGGGTTTGTGCCCCAGTCCGGGAAGATGCCACATGCCGCGGAGCGGCTGGGCCCGTGAGCCATGGCCGCTGAGCCTGCGCGTCCGGAGCCTGTGCTCCGCAACGGGAGAGGCCCGCGTACCGCAAAAAAAACAAAAACAAAACAAACAAAAAAAAAAAATTAAGTATTTCTGTTCCATAAAGGCCATCAGAGATAATGTTAATAGATAGCTGGTTGCAACCTAGTGAATGAAGAACTCCTGCAAGTTAATAAGAAAAAGCCAAGAAACACAATAGAGAAATGGCCATGAACAGAAACAAGTACCACTGAACTGAACTGAACTGGCCCAAAGGCAAAAAATTAATGAAGATGAGGTCAAAGAAGTAATCAGCACAATTCAGTTAAAATTACAATGAGATACCATTTTTTTTTAAATTTATTTTTTCGTTCATTTTATATATACATATATGTATTTTTCTTTTGGCCGCACCGCATGGCATGCGGAATCTTAGTTCCCTGACCAGGGATCGAAGCCGTGCCCCCTGCATTGGGAGTACAGAATCTTAGTCACTGGACCTCCAGGGAAGTCACTAAAATTTATTTTTTTATTGAAGTGTAGTTGATTTACAATGTTGTGTTAATTTCTGCTGTACAGCAAAGTGACACAGTTATACACATATATACTTTAAAACATATATTTATTTATTTATTTGGCTGCATCAGTCCCGGTTGTGGCACACAGAATCTTCGTTGCAGCATGCAGGATCTGTTGTTAGGGCGCGCGGGCTTCTCTCTAGTTGTGGCGCACAGGCTCAGTTGCCCCATGGCACGTGAGATCTTAGTTCCCCCACCAGGGATTGAACCCGCATCCCCTGCATTGGAAGGCAGATTCTTAACCACTAGACCACCAGGGAAGTCCCATATATACATTCTTTCTTGTATTCTTTTCCATTATGGTTTATTCCAGGGAGATACCCTTTTATAACCATCAGGTGAGTAAAAATTCATAAGGTGAATACTGATGTTTGGTGAGGGTGTGGGCCGACAGAACCCCTTATCGCTTTTGCAGGCATATAAACTGGTACAACTTCTTTTTCAAGCAATCGAAAAAGAGATATACATTTGTTTCAAGATCCCACACTCTCAATCCTTGGTAAATAAGCCCCAGAAATTCTCGTGCAGATGTACAAAGAGGCATCTAGCAGGGCGTTGACTGCAGTGTCCTGTGTGGAAACAGGAGTTGGGGGCAACGTTGGCATCCAACCTCAGGGGAATGCATAGTAAAGCGTAATGGAAGCAAACTACAGAACTTTAGGCAACAGTCAGAAACAACAGACAGCTTCTCAAAACGTGGCGTTCAGAGAGAAGAGTAAGGAACAAAAATGAGGTCAACAGCATGAACATTTACATAAACTGAAACCACCGGTGCCTAAACATGATATTAGATACTTCACAGATCCATTCACATTTAAGTGAGATGGGAATGAAGAGCAAAGATAAAGGAGAAAAAATGCTAAACCAGAACAAGAGATTGACCTTGTATCCATTGGTGATTCTCATACACTGTGAAATAAGGAACATAATCAACTCAGCGCCCTGTGCCCGAGGACCAGAAGAGAAATGTGCAAAGGACGCGAACAGGGAATTCACAGAGGAAGCGCAAATGGCCCATAAAGATAGGAAAATATACGAATCTCACAAATAATGAAGAGAATGCAAGTTATAACAACGAGTTTGTATTTTTTCACCTATGAGATTAACAAAGATTTTTTTTTAATATGGTACGCTTCACAAATTTCCATGTCATCCTTGTACAGGGTCCACGCTGATCTTCTCCGTGTCGTTCCAATTTTAGTATATGTGCTGCTGAAGTGAGCACAGCAAAGATTTCTTTAAATTATACTATGTTTTGCTGGCGAGGGTGTAAACACTGTGGATTGAAATCTATATTGATTGAGCATTTGGGGACAGTGATTAAGCGTTATCAAAATTAAATTGCCGACAGCCAACAAGTTTGCTTAAAGGAACTTATCTTGCAGAAATACCTCATGTGCAAAGGCGCATTTCCAAGGATGTCACTGCTGCAATGTCTGTCCCAGGGAAGCTAGCAGAAGCTGTGTGCGTGTCTGACAGGAGGAGATGAGTTTAGTACATGTCAGACATATGGTGACAACCAGTGTGAAGGCTGAGGTAGCTCTGCATGTACTGACATGGAAAGATAAGCATAATATACTATTAACCAAAAATGTATGATGTCACTTTTGTTGAGAAATTACACACACACACACATGCAAAATCACAAGACATTAAAAAGGTCCACAGTTTCAGGTCTCTTTTGGCATTGAAGGCCAAGCATAAGTCAATAGTTCAAGGGCTCCCGTGTTCCGAAGCAGGTGCTTGTGGTGGGACCTGCAGGTAGATGGGGCAGATGGATCACACAGGACCTAGTAGGCCATGGTAAGGACTTCGGCTTTTACTCCTCAAGAGGTGGGATCCCGGGAATTCCTTGGCAGTCCAGTGGTTGGGAGTCGGCGTTTCCACTGCAGGGGGCCTGGGTTCCATCCCTGGTTGAACTAAGATCCCGCAAGACTGTGGCGCAGCCAAAAAGAGAGGGGGTGGGAATCCATTGGAGGGTTTTAAACAAAGGCAGGACAGGCTCCGGTCTTAACAGGATCACTCTGGCTGCTGAGTAGAGAACAGGCTTGGGGCAAGAGCAGAAGCTGGGCGCAGGGGCTACTGCAGTGATCCGGATGAGAAGGGGTGGAGGCTTGGGGGAGCGTGCTAATGGTGGTGGAGGGGAGAAGTGGCTGGATTCTGTGTGTATTCTGAAGGCGGCAGCAGCAGGGTTTGCTAGTGCTTGGGGTGTGGACTGTGAAGGAAAGAGAGGAGTCCACAGTGACACCAGAATTTTGGTGTGAGCAGCAGGAAGGATGGATGTGGCCTTGACTGAGATGGGGCAGATGGAAAGTCTGAATTTCAACATGTCAAATTAACCAATATGCTTATTCATCATCCAAGTGGAGTTGTTGAATGGGCCGTTGGATATGAGTCTGGACTTTGCGGGAGAGGTCAGTGCTGAGATATGTAAACTCGGGCAGACCTGGAAGGTGATAGATGGCTTTTAAGGCCAGCAGACTGGAGGAGCTCACTTGAGGAGTGAGTGTGGCTGGAAAGGTCTGTAGACACCTTGTGAAAATATTTACCTGAGGAACCCAGACCCGTCCTCTGCCAAGGAAGGAAGTAGCCCAGAGTTTGTCCAAAAAATCAATTCGGTGGGGGTCTGGAGGGGACTGGCTCTCTGAAAATGGAGCAGCCCACACGCTTGCCCTACACCTGGGGTCCCACGGGTGACATTCAGCAGAGGAAGTGCATGGGCGGGGCTGGCAGCCCACCAGAAAGGGCAGAGCTGACCTATTTTGAATGGAAAAGATCTTCCCCTGGAGCATTCTTTAGGTTGTTCAGTGAAATGTGCTCATTGCAGAGGTGCTACTGGGATGGAGTCTGCAAGCAGACAGGGGTCCACAGCAACAAAGCTCTGAGCAAAGCATGCCCGTAGGGCATCTGCTGGGATTTTCTTCCGTGGGCAGTCTCACCGGGGCCGCACTGTTGGCTGATTAATAACAACTCTTACCTGGTAGCTGTGACGAGCTGTGGAAATGTTCCATGATGCATGTGTGTATATATTAACTGATCTAATCCTTGCCACAGCCCTAGAAGGTAGACACTATTATAACCAGCCCCATGTTGTCCATGAGGAAACAGAGAAGGTACGTGACACGTGGAGGGGCTGGGATCTCAACCCCCGTGCTTCCTCTGTTTTTTGGTGTGTTTTTTTTGGCCATGCCCTGCAGCTTGCGGGATCTTAGTTCCCCCAGCAGGGGTCAGACCCCTGCCCCTGCAGTGGAAGTGCGGAGTCCTAACCACTGGATCACGGGGAAGTCCCTTTCCTCTGTACTCCTGACCATCGTACTCTGCGGCCTACCAATAGTCATCAGTGATTTTTAGCAGTTTTAACCAACATTTACCGGGTGTGTTGCCTTTGTGATTTCATTGAATCCTTGCAACAAACCTACGGGATGGGCCTCTGATTCCAGTTTGGCAGAGGGGAGAAGTGACTTGCCCAAGGTCACAGAGCCGGTGAGAGGCTAAGCCAGGCTACTCCATCTCCAGGGCCTCAGCTCGGCACCATGTCCCTATACTGCTGGTCATAGTGGTCAGCTCCCGGCATCTCACGGGGATTTACCATGTCAAGGCTTTTTGGCGATGCTTAGAAGTTTGGAATGAGAGCTGCATGTTCTCCCTCCAGAGCCTCCTCAGTGCTCTGGTTTGCCTGCTGCCTTGTTCCTGGACGTGGTATTCAACTTCCTGGCCTTTCCTGTCCTGTCAGGGCCTTGGAGGGTAAGTGGTTTGAACAAGATCTTGTTGTGAGGGTTCAGTTTGCCCCTTACATGGCCTCAGCAGGGGCTGAGGGGCAGCAAGGAGGCAGGCAGAGGGAGAGGGACACGGCAGGCGCCATCTGCCATCTTCATAGGGTGTGAGGACCCTTTGAGATGGAGAGTCCTGAGACCCCTTTGATAGATAGATGGTGAAACAGGCTGAGCAAGGGCAGGGGGGAATTGTACTAGGTCAACGGAGAGTCCTGCAGAGTCAGGAGCGGAGGCAGGCCTTGGCCCTGGATCTCTGGACTCCCAGGCCTGGACTCCTTCTCAGCATCCTGCCCAACTCTCCCCTCCAGAAGGAAGTAGGACTTATATATACCCTTCCTGGCCTGCTTTTGCCAGAGCCCTTGAGACTGGCTGAGGACTGGTTGCCATAGAGACGGTCAGACAGTTCCAAGGTTGGCAGATGTGGGGCGGGGCGGGGGATGGGACAAGACACCAACATGCTAAATGCCCACCAACAGTTGGTAAGGACCGCACTGGGGAGACCAGGGCAAGACACACCACAGCAGGCTCCAGGGACAGTCACATGTCTGCTCAAGCTTCTCTCAAGCATCCCCCAAGCTGAGCAGGTGAGGGGGGCCCCTTGGGGGGATAGCCAACTGCCCAGAGGCAGGTTGGATCTCTGGGGTGGGGAGGCTAGGGCTGAGGGAGGCCCTTGAGAAGCCACGAGGCTGGAGCTGAGGCCCAGGTGAGAGTCAGGGAGGCCCCAGGCGGGCAGGGACTACAGGGAGGCCTGCAGGATGTCGGGTGAAGACAAGGATGATGCCCAGGGATGACTCCCAGGCTTCTGATGGAGCAACTTCAGCAACACTGCAGGAGGATCAGGATTTCGGGAAAGACAACGAGTTTTTCCCACTTTGGCTTAGTAAGTCCAGGGCCCTGTGGGGCATTCAGAAGAGCTATCCGGAGCCCAGAGGCAGTACAGTGCAACGGTGACAAATCTGGGCTCTGGGGACAGACTCAACACACTCAGGTCCTGGCTTCACTTACCGGCTGTGTGGCCTTAGCCAAGTGATTTCACCTCTCTGAGCCCGTGTTCTCATCTGCATGACAGGGGTGAGAGCGAATACCTACCTCATGGATCCTTGGGAAGGTTAAACGAGTTAATACTTGAAAGTCCTGAGCACCCAGTAGGTGCTCAGTAAGTAGCAGTTGTTGCTATTTTAATATTAATAATTCACGTCATGATCAGTCAGTTTCAGTGGTAACAAGGGCCCAGAGGGGCCAGACTGACAGAAAAGGAGGGTCCTGGGACTTCCCCGGCGGTCCAGTGGTTAAGACTCCGAGCTTCCACTGCATGGGGTGTGGGTTCGATCCCTGGTCAGGGAACTAAGATCCCACATGCCGTGTGGCACAGCCATAAAACAAACAAACAAACAAACAAAAGAACAGGAGGGTCCCCTGGGGGAGCTGCTCAGAGCTGGGCCTCCTCTCCTGTCTTTGCCCAGGGGAGTCTTGGGAGCAGTGATGGTGTAATTCAGGGCCAGCAGCAGAGGTCTGTGAGCACAGGGCAGATGGCAAAGAAGGACCGGAGGCCCGGGGACCGGAACAAGAAGGGGCAAGGCTCTGCTGAGGCTGAGGAGTAAGCAGCTGCGAGGGGCCGGGGGTGGGGTGCCAGGCCCCAGTTGGGGCCAGCGCACAGACCCTGACCCCTGCCCCTTGCCCTCTTCCTCCTCAGTCTGGTCCCCTCTCCTCCTCGGAAACCCTCCTTCCCCTTCCAGTGGGTCTGGGAGAGCTTCACCACAGATGGCCGGGCTCCGCTTCAGCCGGGCTCCGCCTCGGCCCCTGGCCACCAAGCCCTGCCCTTGCCCCCAGCGGTCCATCGGCACAAGTCCAGGCGCAAGTCCACGGCCAAAAACCCGGAGGCCCGTGGCCTCCGCTGGAAGACAGAGGTGCCAGATCTGGAGAGGAGACAGCAGCTCAGGGCCTGTAGATGCATCCCCGTCCCTCCTGGCAAAGCGGGGAGCCAAGAGCCGGAGTTGCCTGGGAAGAGCTCAGGATCGGGGCCGGAGGCCGAGCCAGAAGTCCTGGGTGCTGAGGTGGCCGAGAGGGCTCTGAGCCCCGGGGAACTGCCCCAGCTCCCCAGAAGGGGGTCGATCTTGGAGGAGGAGCCATTTGCAGAGGCCACAGACGAGGCCGAGGAGGGGGAGCACAGGGTCCCCCAGAGGAGGAGGGCTAGTTCTCCAAGAAAGGGGCGGAATTCTGGCGAGGAGGCCTGGGACGAGAGTGAACTGCGGAGCCAGGGGAGTGGCTCTGGCTCCAACAACCTCCGAGGACCACAGAGGAGGAGGCCAAGGGCCAGGGAGCTGGAGGGGCCGAGGAACCTGGAGGAGCCGCAGAGACAGCTGCAGCAGGACTTGGACTGTGGTGAGCGTGGGGCTCAGGGCCCGGGTTCCCCCACGAAGCCGCACAGTGCGGAGAGGGGCTGGAGCCAGCCACCTGGCTGGGCTGGGCTGGGCTGCGCTCCAGGTGCGGGGAGGGATTGCCCAAGGGGCCAGGAGAGACGGCAGTGCCTGATTTGTCCCTCTGTGCACAGATCCCGAAAAGATGCCCTGGGAGCCATCGCGGGCTGCTGTTCAGGCCTCCCGCTGGAACAGGAAGGCCCATGCCTTGGGAGCTGATGAGACTTGCCTGTTTGCAAACTTCCCTAACCGCACCTTCCACAAACGACAGGAGGCCACCAGGTGAGGTGGAGACGAAGAAGGGTGGGAGCGAAGCACAGGGACTAGAGAAGGAGCTAGTTCTTCAGGAGACAGTCATTCATCCTCTCATTCATTCCTTCATTTATCCATTCACCAGTCTTTCTGATCATCCAATCATCCATCCACCATCCACCATCCATCCATCCACCATCCACCATCCATCCATCCATCCACCATCCACCATCCATCCATCCACCATCCACCATCCATCCACCATCCACCATCCATCCATCCATCCATCCACCATCCATGCATCCATCCATCCACCATCCATCCATCCATCCATCCATCCACCATCCATCCATCCATCCACCATCCATGCATCCATCCATCCACCATCCATGCATCCATCCACCATCCATCCAACCATCCACCATCCATCCACCATCCATCCATCCATCCACCATCCATCCATCCATCCATCCACCATCCACCATCCATCCATCCATCCACCATCCATCCATCCATCCATCCATCCATCCATCATCCATCCATCCATCCACCATCCATCCATCCATCCATCCACCATCCATCATCCATCCATCCATCCATCCACCATCCACCATCCATCCATCCATCCACCATCCATCCATCCATCCATCCATCCACCATCCATCCATCCATCCACCATCCATGCATCCATCCATCCACCATCCATCCATCCACCATCCATCCATCCATCCACCATCCATGCATCCATCCATGCATCCATGCATCCATCCATCCATCCACCATCCATCCACCATCCATCCATCCATCCACCATCCATCCATCCATCCATCCACCATCCACCATCCATCCATCCATCCACCATCCACCATCCATCCATCCATCATCCACCATCCATCCATCCATCCACCATCCATCCATCCATCCATCCACCCACCATCCACCCACCATCCATCCACCATCCATCCATCCATCCATCCATCCATCCACCATCCACCATCCATCCATCCATCCATCCATCCATCCACCATCCATCCATCCATCCATCCACCATCCACCATCCATCCATCCATCCACCATCCATCCGCCATCCACCATCCATCCATCCACCATCCATCCATCCACCATCCATCCATCCATCCATCCACCATCCATCCATCCATCCATCCATCCATCCACCATCCACCATCCATCCATCCATCCACCATCCACCATCCATCCATCCATCCACCCACCATCCATCCATCCATCCATCCATCCATCCATCCACCATCCACCATCCATCCATCCATCCACCATCCACCATCCATCCATCCATCCACCATCCATCCACCATCCACCATCCATCCATCCACCATCCATCCATCCACCATCCATCCATCCATCCATCCACCATCCATCCATCCATCCATCCACCATCCATGCATACATCTGTCTGCTTGGCCAACTGTTTATTGACACAAGCCAGTCTTCATTCACTTCCCATCTTCTATCCATTCATTAATTTATTAGCTAAGTGATTAATGCGACATATATCAGGTATCTGCTCATGGGTCCTCAGGATATAAAGGTAAAAAGACTTGGTTTCAGCCCTAAGAAGCTCAAGGTCGGCTGGAAAAGGAGACAGATGGGCAAAACAGCGACAATGGCAGAAGAGTTAGATCATTACTATACTTAGGGCTTGAACGAGAGACAGTGGGAGCAGAGGGGAAGACAGATGGGGGCTGTTGACAGTGTCTAGGTGAGGGTTGATGAGGGCTTGGACCAGGTGGCCATGTGAGTAAAGAGAGGGGGATTTATTTAAAAGATATTTGGAGGCTGGCTCAGTGGGCCTCGGTGACAAGTTAGAAGTGGTAGGTGAGAATCCGTTCAGCATCCTGATAGCACCCTTCAAGTCTTATCCTGTTATCCTTCCTTGAGACCTTTCCATGCTTCCTAGTGCCCTTAGGACAAAGCCCAGATTCCTTGGTAAGGTGTTGGGCTGTCTGTCCATCCCTTTGTACAGATTGAGGGCTCCTCCACGGACAGTGTCAGCTCTTTTTTTTTTTAATATTTATTTTATTTATTTATTATGTTTTTGGCTGCATTGGGTCTTAGTTGCGGCATGTGGGATCTTCTGTTGTGGCGCGTGGGCTGCTCTCTAGTTGTGGTGTGAGGGTTTTCTCTCTCTAGTTGTGGTGTGCTGGCTCCAGAGAGTGTGGGCTCTGTAGTTTGTGGCACGCAGGCTCTCTAGTTGAGGCGCCTGGGCTCAGTAGTTGTGGCACGCGGGCTTAGTTGCCCCGCAGCATGTGGGATCTTAGTTCCCCAACCAGGGATCTAACCCGCGTCCCCTGCATTGGAAGGCAGATTCTTTATCACTGGACCACCAGGGAAGTCCTGGTGCCAGATCTTTTTGATCACAGCCCCCGTCTGGCACCCTAAAAGGACCTGGCACATAGTCGGTGCTCAATAAACATGTGCTGAGTGTATGTCTGCCTATCTGTCCATCTTTCTATCTGACCATGATTCAGCTGTGCATGAACTCATCAATACTGAGTTTCTGTCTGTGTTAGGCACTGTGCTAGGTGCTGGGGATACATTGGTGGTGAAGAGGACAGACGAAGAATCCTGCTCTCATGAGGCTCACATTCTACTTGGGAAGGAGGATAATTGATAAAGAAATGAACAAAATGTATAGCTAGAGATAGAAAGTCCCTGGGAGGTAGATGGGGTGCTGAGGTCTCATTTTCTCTGACCTTTGAGCAAAAACCTGATTGACCAGAGGAACCGACCATCACATCTGGGGGAAGAATGTTCTAGGTGGATCTAGGTGCTGTCTATTCAACCGTCCACACCATCCATCCATCCTTTCATCCTTTCATCCACCCACTGATCACCATTTGTTTCTTTTTCCCATCCATTCATCCGTCTGTCCCTCAAACCCGTAGGCATTACCCTAGCTCCTACCAGATATAGGGGTCAGAGAGAAAAAAAGATCTGGGCCCTCCCCTCAAGGAGAGCTACTTTGCAAGGGGAAGTTGGCAATACAGGTGAGGTCATGGGTGTGTGTGCTGAGCTCCACAAGGCTAAGGACTGTCCAAGTTGGGGTACACCCCTGGCTGGAGTAGGCAGGAGGCTTCCAGGAAGCGTAGGGAAAGACCTTGAGCTAGGCCTGAGGGCTGAGCCCCCAGAGTCAGCCTGCATCCTGTCCAACGTCCACAACAAACCCCATTCCCCAGGCCCCTGGATCTCTGGGCTGCAGCAGTCCCTCCCTCCAGGCCCGCATACGCCCCTACCTGCCCCTGGCCCTCCATGAGGCTCCTGGTTCCCTGCAGACTTCTCCCACCCCTCTGCCTTTCCTCTCCCCACCCAAGAAACCGGCTGCGGGCCTGGGAGCAGCAGCAGCAGGAGAAGCGGCAGCAGGCCGAGCTGCGGCGGGCCCGGGAGCAGCGGCTGCAGCAGCGGCTGGCTCACTGCCTGGCAGCCTACGTACCCAGAGGGAGCCGGGGGCCGGGGGCCGCCCAGCGCAAGCTGGAGGAGCTAAGGTAGGCCGGGGCTGCGGGGGGCCTGGAGGGGAGAGGGCAGGGAGGTGGTGCTGGGTGTCAGACCAAAGGACCAAGGGGAACCTGCCCTCACCTTCCCACGGGCTGAGCTTCCAGGGACAGCCTCCCCGCCAGGTGGGCAAGCCGGGCCGCTTTACAGATGAAGACACTGAGGCCTGGGAGGAGAAGGGGCTGGGCCAGGGTCACCCTGTTAATAATAATTCCTGCAGCTGTCGAAGGCTGAAGTTTAAAATGTTCTACTTGCATTATCACATTTTCAAATCTTGTTTTCTGATTTCAAATGCCAGGCATGCTTACTATAAAAATTCAAATATTACAGAAATAGTTCATGGAGAATGTGAACAGTGCCTGTGATCCGGCTCCTGGAAACAGCCATTGTTCGTGGTCAGGGGGAGAGTCATCTGTTTCATTTGCTTCCTATATTTTGATCATAAAAAAGCAAATTCACACTTAAAAGCAAATCTTTCTTAGACTCATAAGAGGCAAGTGAAGTAGGTATCATCGGTGCTCCCATAATTTTACAGACGAGGAAAGTCAGGCTTCAAGAGCTTAAATAATTCGTCAAAGGTCACAACAGAGGGGCAAAGCTGGGATTCCAGCCCAGGCAGCCATTCATCTGCCCTGCCATGCTGCCTCGGAGGGCTCAAATGCCCAATCTTCAGATAAAGTGCACCAGGATCTTCCCCCCAAAGCCCAAGCTAGGGAAGGAGATAACTCAAGTAAATACGATGACCGACGCCATTGACACTGCGGACCTACGGGGTGCAGCTGGCACCAAGGCAGCCCTTTCATCCAGGGAGAAGCGCTAGGGCAAGGTGAGTTGGGCGCTGCTGAGAGACTACAGGGTTCCTGCCCTGCAATGGGGCCCCTGAGGACTCAGGGGGGCTCTGATCACCTACTCTTTGAGGCTCAGCCTTATCACTCCCAACTTTACAGATGAGGAAACCAAGACTCGAGAGGTCGCGTGTACTTTAAAGGAATCCTTGGCCAGTGATCGGGGAGATGCCTTCTCCCTGCCGGACCTCAAGTTCATTGTTTTTTCACATGGCAGGAAGTGGAAGGCCAGACTCCGGTGGCAGATGTCAGTGAGAGGAGCGTTCCAAACGCACTCCTTTCATTTTCGACTTGGGAGAGGATATTTCCCACGGGGTGTCTCAGCCCTTCCAGCGCATGAACTTTGCTCTGAGCTTCATGGGAGACTCTGCCTTTCCCAGGAGGGTGGGCACAAAAGATATCTCCCTGTGGTAGGGAAGCTCCGTACTTTACTTTTATTCTGAGACAGGGCTGACATCCGCTGACATCACTTCCTTTCTCGCTTAGAGCTCCAAGACATGGGCTTCCTCTCAATTCTAACAGAAATAGCATCAAGAACCAAGCAGGAAAAATGTACACAACCTCACGGGCAAGACCGAGACTGAATGCAGCTCATGCTTCCCCCACTCCCCACTCCTTGTAACTGCTGTAAAATCCCCTCTTGAACAGTGAAGACTTCTCTTTGCAGTGACTTCTGTTCCTGGCCATGGTTTTCAAGTCCATCTTTTTCTCGAACGGAGGAAGTTTCCTTCTCTGGCACATAGCCAAGGGGCCTGGCCCAGCAAGCCAGTGTTTTCCACAGGGCTCAGCGCACTTGCCGGAAGTCCCAGCATGAGTTTTGGAGTCTTGTGTGCCTCTCCCCTCCCGTTCTGTCTGTGGGTGCTGCCACCACGCCCTTCGGCCTCTCTTGTGTGCTCTGCAGAAGGATGCCCGGTCCCGTGTGTGGTGTAGCCAGAGGGCCCCTCACTGCCAGGATGCACGGCTTGCGAGCAGACAGATTTCCGACAAGCGCACAGACTGGGTTTTTGTAAATGGGATTGTGCTTCTCCAGTGGAACCTAGATCTTTCTGGGATGTGTTCTTTCATTTGCAATACATTTCTTTAGTTCCTCTGTCCCATTTTCTAAACTATCGGCTTATAAGAACCACAGAGAATGCTGGCAAGCTTGTCCCATTCGGGCTATAGCACAGAGAAGAAAACTGAACCCAGGGCCCAGACTGGGATTTTGCCCAAAGCCACAGCCAACAGTCACAGCGTCTCCTCACAGGCAGAGTGTGAGAGGGTGCAGGGGTGGATGCAGAGAGGGGAGGGCTGTGCATGCAGATGTCCAGTTGCTCAGAAGTCAGGGCTGACCCCTCTCCCTTGGTGACGGCTAGGAGGAGGGGCGAGCCTGGCACCGCCTGCAGACCTGGGTTCAGCGCTCAGTCCCTCACTTCCCAGCTGTGCAACCTTGGACAAGTCCCTTGACCCTCCTGAGCCTCAGGCGTGTCATGGGTAAAATGGGACAGATGATTCCCGCCCCACTGACCTCAGGAGAAATCCAGGGCAAGGATGGAAATCAAATGGTTTTGTAAAGCTAAGGGCAGGAGGACAGAAACCGAAAGTTCTTAATGAGGACAAGTGGGCTCAGGAGGGGGCCGGCTCGTGTCCACAGTTAGCCGCCCAGAGGCCCGTCTCCCCGCAGGCGCCAGGAGCGACAGCGCTTTGCTGAGTACCAGGCAGAGTTGCAAGGTATCCAGCAGCGGGTGCAGGCCCGGCCCTACCTGTTCCAGCAGGCCATGCAGGTGAGGCTAGCACCTGGGCAAGCATGTGGCTCCCCAAGACCAGAGCTTCTCACTGGCCGAGTGGGTAGGGAGATGAGGTGGGAGTGGGCCCCCTTAGTTGGCACCCCTGGGCTGCTGCCCATCTGGAAGCCCTGGGACCCCCTCGATAAGCAGAGGCTCACTGTGACCTCAGCAGCCCAGGTGAGAGGGGAACCCTGCTTCTCTCTCCTCAGGCCAATGCCCGGCTCACTGTGACCCGGCGCTTCTCCCAGGTGCTGTCGGCACTGGGACTGGACGAGGAGCGGCTGCTGGCTGAGGCAGGAAAGGGGGATACGGAGGGCACCCCCAGGAAACCCAGGTGAGGCCCAGCTGTGGGGAGGAAGGGCATGGTCACCAGCACTCTGCCCTGCAGGGCCTCATCCACCTGTCACCCTGCCCTGGGCAAAGGCCGAGGGGACTCCTTGAGCAGCCACATGGATCCACCGTGAATTCAGTCCTGCCCCGTCCACCCCCTGGCCTGGAGGACTCTGTCTAGCTTTCGCAGTCAGCAGGGCCTTCCCCAGGCGCTGTCCTCCATGTCACCCAAGGAAGGCGGGGCCAGGGTTATTTTCCCCATTTCCGATGAGGAAACTAAGGACCCCAGGGGTAGGGTCTTGCCCAAGGACACAGGAATGAATAAGCAGCAGAGCCTGTCTGGGAACTTGCAGCCACCTGAGTGGCCACACATCAAGCCCCCACTGTGGGGTGGTGCCACGCTGGTCACTCCCTGTACCCTTATGCTTTAGAACAACTTGGTGCAGAGCAGGGGTTATGAGGCTTGAGGAGGGGAAGTCACTTGCTCAGGGTCACACAGCATAGGAGCCATATTTGAATCCACAACATCTGTGATGATGGCCTTGCCCCTTCTACAGCCCAGGTCTCCTTGGTTATGGGGGTGGGGAGCTGCACAGCCCAATGGCCTCTATCTGTGTCTTTATCTTTAAGGAGCCACAGGTCAGTGGGAGTGAGAATGGAGCACTCTTCTCAAGAGTCCCCCAAAGAAAGAACCCACTGGCAGCCAGCCTGACAAGCACTCCGCCCCAAGCCCAGACCGAGAGTCCAGTCCCTGAGATAAAAATTAAATGCTTTGTGGAATATACAGTGTGGGATTTCTGGTGGTAGTGGAAAGAGGCTGCAGGTTGGGAGTAGGTGGTGGCAGGTGGGTATGCAGCGCTCTTGGCTTGTCCCCAGGACGAGGAACTCTGGCTGTTCTGGCTGCCCCCTCCCAGCACACACGGCTCTGCCTCTGCCCTGAGGACTGAGTGGGGCATCTCCAAGAGCGAGAGCTGCAACCCCTAAAAATGCTGGGTGCTGGAATTCAAGAGTGAATAGGACACAATGGCTTCCGCCTTTGGGAACTCCCAGTCCTGTGGGGGAGAGGGGCGGACCATTAAAGGGGCGCACGGTGTAACAAACGGGCCGCCAGAACGAGCAACTGTGAGGCGGGGGTGTCAGGAGGGATTGTGTGGTCTGAGCCTTTACATTTAAGCAACTTCAGGTTAGAGCCCCTCTCCTCAAGGGGGAAAAAAAACCCCTCAAACACACGGACGTGCCAAATTTTACATTCACTTTCAGGGGACTCAGACACGCAGAAGTTCACCTCGACCTCCGTAGCAGTCACAGGGCGCAGGTTAAAAAATCCGATCCAAGGAACGGGGGAAGGCAGCGTTTGCAGACAGTACTAATTGTAGGGATTGGGAGGAGGCTGGAATGTGGAGCTGGGGGGGTCTCAGGAGAACACGCTCGTCGTTGAACACCTGATGGAGCCACGACCCCAGGGAGTTCACTAGGAGGACGCCTACTGGAGCGGTGGGCGCTGCCCACGGAAAGTCCGTGAGGCAGTGACTGTCCCGTGACTGAGGATGTGCAAGCGGAGGGAAGCCTGAGAGGGGCTTTTCTGGGTCGGCGGTGCGGACTTAGACGGCCCCTAGGTCCTTAAAGATCTGGGAGGCCGTCTTACCCAGACCCGGTCGCACAGCACCTTGAGACGCGCATGCGCAATTGGGCGACCTGCTCAAAGACTGCACCACGGCCCGAGGCGGCCGCGACTGCGCAGTCGGGCTCCGATCCCGGCTTTCCCATGAACCTTTGGGGCAGGCTCCGAGGCAAGCGACGGAAGCAGCCGCTCTTGGTTTCCGGCAATACGACACCGGCTGTCTGGCGACCCGGAAGTGTTCCCATTTTGCGTTGTCGGGGCTCGGCGGTAGCCGGGTTCGGGGTGGACACACCACCATGGGGTCGTCAAAGAAGCACCGTGGGGAGAAGGAGGCGGCCGGGACCACGGCAGCGGCCGGCACCGGGGGCGCCACCGAGCAGCCGCCTCGGCACCGGGAACACAAAAAACACAAGCACCGGAGCAGCGGCGGCGGCAGCAGTGGCGGCGAACGACGGAAGCGAAGCCGAGAGCGTGGGAGCGAACGCGGGAGCGGGCGACGCGGGGCCGAAGCTGAGGCCCGCAGCGGCGCGCACGGGCGGGAGCGCAACCAGACAGAGCCCTCCGAGCGGCGGGTGAAGCGGGAGAAGCGGGAGGACGGCTACGAGGCCGGTGAGGGGCGGGGCCTGTGCAGGGGGCGGGGCGATGGGGGGGTGTCTGGGGGTGGTGGGGCTCTGGGTTTGGAGGCCGAGCACACCAGGCCGAGGCATCGCCAGACTCTCTTTGTCAGTACTGTAACGGGTCTTCCTGTGGTTATTTGGAATTAAAGGTTGTTTTTCTCTGTTAAACTTCGTGAGGGTAGAAATTTTCTGTTTTCCTCAATTGGCATATCTCAGGCCCTCCCTAAGTGTGTTGAGTGAGTGAGTGAAGTGGTGCCAGCACGTGCAGAGGCAAGAGGAAACCTGATATTGCGCAAGTTGTGTAGAGTTCACAGCAGAGACACGAGGCTGTGAGATAGGCCCTGTTAAGAAATTTGAACTTTGTCTTGAGAGTCGTAGGGAGCCATGAGTTTGAGCTGAGGAGTGCTTGATCATATTCATATTTTGCAAAGATCATTGTGTTGAGAACTGGGTCAAGGGCAGTGAAGATTGGAGGTGAGGTGAAGGCTGATGGTGGCCTGCACCAAGGCAGCAGCAGTGGGATGGAGGAGAGATTGGAAAGGTGTTTCGGAGGACGATGTGACAGAGCTTAGCACTTGGAAGAGGACGGGAAGGAGAAGAAGGAATTGAGGATGCTCCTTGAATTTTGGCTTGAGCGATTAGGTGGGTGGGAGTGCTGTCGACCGAACTTGAGGAGTTTGGAAGAGACACAGATTTTTGGAGGGAGACAACGAATTCACTTTTGGAGAGTGTTGCATTTGATGTGCATGGAGCAACCCAGCGTTTGGGCCAGATAGAGCAATTTGGGAATCATGAGAGTTCAGGTGGCAAATGAAGTCCCTTGAGAGACTGAGGAGTGAGAAGCCAGGGTTGGGAGTAGAACCTGAGAGATGCCAATGTTTTAGTAGTAGGCAGAGCAGGAGACTAGAAAAAGGGGGTAGGCTATCCCCCAAAGCAGGAAAACCGTAGAATCTTGTGTCATGGGATCTGTGGGAGTGATCAACAATGTCACACACCACAGGAGATCAGGCGAAAACCAGAGCTGAAAAGAATCCATGGGATTTCGAATTAAGGAGGCTGGTGACCTTGGAGAGAGCCTAGAAGGGTTGGGATGCAGGGTCCAGGTGGGATAAAAGGGAAAGAGGGAAAGAGGTAGGTTGTGAGGTGGGCCTGCCGGAAGGATGAGCCCGTGGTGGCAGCTGGTTGGGGCAGCTCCGCCTGATGGAGTCTGGCTGTTGTCTCTGGTGTTCGGTGAAGTTATTTGCTGTTTGTGAGGTGGGTGGAGGAGGTCCGAAATGCCCCTTTACCTCTGTGACCCCGATATCATCATAGAACAGGCACCAATAAGTGCGTTTCTTGATTGCACGAATTACACAGAGGACACAGTTATGTTGCCAAGGTGGTTCCTGCCCTGTGAGGAGAAACAGACCCAGAAATGACTGACCGTACTATGCAGTGCAGGGGAGAGCAGCTCATGCTGATCAACAATCGAACAGGACTCCACGAAGGAAGTGGCATTTCATTGTTGCATTCGGATAGGATTTTGTTAATCAGGGTGAGGCCAGAGAGGGCAGTGCAGGTTGAAAATACAGAATGTACAAAAGTGAAGAGGCGGCAAAGTGAAGGATGTAGAAAGCTGGACCTTTTGGATCAAGAAAGGAAGGTGTGTGGAGAGGTGGCATTCTCAGAGCCTGGGACTCAGGTAGAAGGAGCTCCTGGGGAGGAGGAAGCAGGCCCAGGTGCTGGTGAGGGCCTCTTGTCTTCGGCCCTGCAGCTGGAGCCAAGGCTGTGGCTGCAGGCCCTGTGTTCAGCTCCTGAGCCTTGCTGCTTCTTGTTCCAGCTGCCAGCTCCAAAGCAAGCTCAGGTGATGCCTCGTCACTCAGCATCGAGGAGACCAAGTAAGTACTGTCTCCTTTATGTTTCTGTGTTTTCTTACAAGCAGTTTCAGGGGCAGCTGTTTCGGGTGGCTTTTGCACAGTAACGCGTTCTGATTGAAGTTGGAAGTTGCCACGTAAATCATCTTAGCCAACCATTTGAGTTACAGAAGTGGGCAATTAAGACCCAAGAGGAAGGATGGCATTTCACTGGTTAGAGGCAGGCCAGGCCTTCCGCCTGCTTGGGAGGCCAGTGCTCTTCCCAATGCTGGGTCAGGCTCTAGGTTTGGGACCCTTAGGACCACTCAGTCCCCTCATGTTTTCACCCCGTCTGTCCAGAAATGCATTCGGTACTGCTCTTTCTTTGACAGCTCCTAACACTTGTATCTCTTGCCCTCAGTAAACTCCGGGCAAAGTTGGGGCTGAAACCCTTGGAGGTCAATGCCGTCAAGAAGGGTGAGTGTGGGGCTGAGGGTGGGGGAAGGGAGGGCATTTGGGGCCAAGGAGAGAGGCCATCTGAAGGGGTCTTTGAAGAAAGTGGGCACAGGTTCAGCACCATTCAGCGGTCCTGTGTGTGTGCTGGCAGTGGGCGCGGGGCCCTCCTTGCTGTTGTGTGGCGGATCTGGGACTCAGCTGCTTCTTGTAGTTTGAGCAGTTGGCGTTGCATCCTCAGTCTGGCTGTGAGGTAGCATTAGATGGGCTGAGAGATGTGCACAGTTCCTGCAAACGGATCTGGGCTGTGCAGGTGCTGGTTTTTTCGTTTTGTTTTGTTTTTGAAGTATGATCAGAGGGACTCTGGAAGGCATGGAGGGTCCCATTGTGCTGTGGGGAGACATGGGAGGGTGGGGTCGTGTGGGAGTAGGGAGGCACGGATTCTTCCCCCACCCCTGGCCCCTCTGGCCCCCTGAGCTGGACAGGGGCAGCGTGAGTGGCTCCCTCCTCTCCCCACCAGCCTTGGGCAGGCATAGCCTCACGCCTGGGCCTCCCTTCCAGAGGCGGGCACCAAGGAGGAGCCCGTGACCGCCGATGTCATCAATCCCATGGCCTTGCGACAGCGAGAAGAGCTACGAGAGAAGCTGGCGGCTGCCAAAGAAAAGCGTCTCCTGAACCAAAAGCTGGGGTGAGGGTCCCAGCCGGGCAGGCAGGGGGAGGGCCCGAGGAGGCGCCAAGCAGCTCTGGAGTTGGGGTGGGGGAGCAGGAGCTGGCTCCTGGAGCATCACTGTCTTCCCTCTTCAGGAAGATAAAGGCCCTGGGGGAGGATGACCCCTGGCTGGATGACACTGCAGCCTGGATCGAGAGGACCCGGCAGCTTCAGAAGGAGAAGGACTTGGCAGAGAGGAGGGTGAGGTGCTGGGAGCTGGCGTGTCGTTCAGTGCCTCTGGTGGCCTGACTGGCTGGTGAGGCAGAACATGGACCCTGGGGAGTTGAGGCTGGGCTCAAGGCTGTAGGAGTGGTCAGTAGTGCCTGCGCTGGGTTTTCAGCAGCGTGCTTCCAAGTCCTGTGCTCTTTGCACTCACATTTAGTAAGGCCCCGCGCCTTCTGCTGATCCTGAACAGCCTGAGGTCAGACGTCACCCCCTCCCTGTCCCATAGGCCAAGCTGCTGGAGGAGATGGACCAAGAGTTTGGTGTCAGCACCCTGGTGGAGGAGGAGTTCGGGCAGAGGCGGCAGGTGAAGCTGCAGCAGCTGGGGGGTGGCGGTGGGGTTGAGCCTGGGGTGGGGGGGTGGGGGCGGGGGGTGCTGTCCTTGGTGCTGGGATCCCAGGGCTTGGTGGGTCGGGCTCCTGACCCGGCTGGACCTTCTGCCTCCCTTCTAGGCCCTGTACAGTGCCCGGGACCTGCAGGGCCTCACCGTGGAGCATGCCATTGACTCATTCCAAGAGGGGGAGACTGTCATCCTCACCCTCAAGGACAAAGGTGGGTTGAACTGGGGTGCTCTGGCTGGGGCCACAGGCACTGCTGAGTTGAGGGCGAGCGTGACCGGCCACTGCTTCCGCCCTGGCTCCAGGAGTGCTGCAGGAGGAGGAGGATGTGCTGGTGAACGTGAACCTGGTGGATAAGGAGCGGGCAGAGAAGAACGTGGAGCTGCGCAAGAAGAAGCCTGGCTACCTGCCGTACGCAGAGGATGAGCGTGTGGATGACTTGGCACAGGCAGGCCGGCAGTGTGGGCTCTGGGCGGAGACGGTGGTGGCTCTTCAGGAGCCGGGTTGGGTCCTAACCTATACTTCTTGTCTTGCAGCAAAAACCCCGCTCTGTCCTGTCCAAGTACGATGAGGAGCTCGAGGGCGAGCGGCTGCAGTCCTTCCGTCTGGAGCAGGGCGGCGTGGCCGATGGCCTCCGGGAACGGGAGCTGGAAGAGATCCGGGCCAAGCTGCGGCTGCAGGCTCAGTCCTTGAGCACAGCCGGGCCCCGGCTCGCCTCCGAGTACCTCACGCCCGAGGAGATGGTGAGCCCCGAGGCCTCCACCCGCACTTGTGACTAGGGTGTTGACTCTCCCTCCCCTCGGAGGTCACAGGCTGCCAGAATGAGCTAAGGAGGGGGATCAGGTGATCATGTGGTGCTTGGTCCCTGTGGATGCGCAGTCATTGGCAGCCCCGAGGAGGAGCTGTGGGCAGGCAGTTGGTGTAGACAGAACAAGGACTGTGAGCCAGGTGGCCCTGAATTGGTGTTCAGACCCTGCCGCTTAGTCAGCCTGTGTCTGGGGTGAGTGATGTAAGTACCAGGCGCCCCATCTGAAATGGGGATGGCGAGAGCCAGCTCTTGGGGGCTGATACAAGGATTGGTGGTGATCTGGTAAGTGGTCATTTTACAGCTATGCGTGGCTGTCGCCTTTGGGATGGCTGTGTGAATTCGCAGGTAGACCACTGGCTCAGTAGGTTGCTTGGCTCTGTGGTTATGAGCAAGACTCTGCAGCCAGACTCCTGGGATTCACAACCCCGGCTCTCCTGCTTAGGAGCTAGCTGACTTTGGACGAGATACATAATCTCTCTGTGCCTCGGTTTTCCTCATCTCACGGGCGGGAGGATAATCGCCCACACTTCACGTCTTGCCCATGTGCGTGAACTACGTAGGACCACAGCCAGGGCAGAGTAACGCTAAGGAAGCGTTTGCTCTCGTGGGCTTGTGCTGCTGCCTTCCCCCCACCGCCACCCCGGCCTTCACGTTTCTCTTTTCTCTCTCCCCTTCAGGTGACCTTTAAAAAGACCAAGCGGCGAGTGAAGAAGATCCGCAAGAAGGAGAAGGAGGTGGTAATACAGGCTGATGACCTGCTGCCCCTTGGGGACCAGACTCAAGATGAGGACTTCGGTTCCAGGTGGGTGTGGGGACAGGGGTCGGTGTTGGCGCTGAGCCAGCCCCGGGGCCAGGGCTCACACAGAGGCCTCTCCACACAGATTGCGGGGCCGGGGTCGGCGCCGAGTGCCTCAGGCAGACGAGGAGGCCCAGGAGGAGGGGGAGAAGGAGCCTGTGTCTCAGCCCTTGCAGTCAGATGACCCCCGCGTGGAGAACATGGACATCAGCGACGAGGGTAAGGGCCCAGCCAGCCCGTTTCGGGGGGTGGGAGGGCAGAGGGGGAGTTGGGGGCAGGGGTGGAAAAGCAGGGACAGGAGCCCAGGGCCCCTGGAAGTGATCTGAGCCGGCGTCTCCCGTGTTTCCACCAGAGGAGGGCAGAGCACCGTGGTCTGGGTCACCCGAGGTGCTGGAGGAGGATGAGGCAGAGCTGGAGCTGCAGAAGCAGCTGGAGAAGGGGCGCCGCCTGCGGCAGCTACAGCAGCTGCGGGACAGCGGTGAGAAGGTAGGGGGGCTCCTGAGGCATGGGTGGGCGCTGGGCCCTTCGGTGACAGGTGTGTCTGTAGTGGCCTGTCCTGAGGAGCACGTGCTCCCGCGCCATCGTAGGCAGCACCCACATTTCAATTTGCGTCCTCTCTTTTGTTTCATATGGTGTTATTGGTAGATTTCTAGGTTTCTGCAGCGTTTCCACTAGGGCATGCTTTAGTGGTTGGATCTTTTCCTCCCTTCTTTCCTTCTGGAGTGTGTATTGCATGCCTTGCTGTGTGTGAGGCATTGTCCCAGGGCTGGGGAGTCATTGGAGAACAGGACAGCCAAGGGTCCCTATGCCTTTCATGGAGGCAGAAGTGGCGGTGAACTTGTGAACACGAGCAAACAGTAATTTCTGATAGTGACTAGAGCTGAGCAGACCAGACAGGAGTCACCGGAGGGTTGGTCTCTTGGTTCGGGTGTTCAGGGAAGACCTTTCAAGGGGAGACATTTGAACTGAGACTGAAATGACACAAAGGAGCCGATCTTGCGCAGATTCAGTGTGGAGGTCGCGTAGACAGTCGTTCAGGCCCTGGGGACAGCAGATGTCCTTTGGATAGACCTTAGAATGTTGGAGGACCAGGTAGGCTGGAGCAGGGTGAAGGGCTGGTGGCGTGAGCTGAGGCAGAGAGGTCAGCGGGGCCTTGAGGCCGTGGTCATCGCTGACCCTCACGGGGCACTGGCACGTGCCAGGCATTGCTTAAGTGCTCTATGTGCTGCTTCATTTAATTCTCACAGCAACACCCTATGAGGAAGGTTCTGTTTTCTCCATTTTACAGTTGAGGAAAACTGAAGCACAGAGGCGTTAGGCAAGTTGCCCAAGGTTACATGACTGGTAAGTGGCCGAGCTGGAATGTGCACAGCTTGACTCCAGAGCCCACACTTGTAACCCTGCACCTCCCACCGAGGGAGAAAGTGGGGCTGGAGACAGAGGCTGCAGCAGCGAACCTGGGGTGCCTACCGTGTGGGGTAGCGTAGGAGGGGAGCCACAAGAGTGAGGCCTCCCTGAAGCCGAGGAGGGGTTTCGAGGAGAGGGAGGGTGGCGTCATCTAACGCTGCTGAGGGGCAGGTCGGATTTGGCACCAGTGGAGACAGTACCCTGGCAGAGACAGTAGCTTCTGGAGGACTGAGGAGAGACGGGACTCACGGAGGTGAGGGCAACAGCTTGCGATGATTCCTCAGTGCAGGAGCGTGAGGGCTTTTTGTTAAAGGGCCAGAGAGTAAACGTCTGAGGCTTAGATCTTGGCAGCAGCTACTCAGCTGCTCTGCCTGCTCTGCCAGTGTAGCCAGTGGGCATGGCTGCATGCCAATACAGCTTGCTTTACGAGGACAGGCAGTGGGCCCCAGTTTGCCCAACCCCACTCTAATAGAGGACGGGAAAATGGGGCAATAGCTGAAGGGGGCGCGAGTTGAGGGAAGTTTTTCTCTTTCATAGTTAACGCGGAATAGCGTTAATATTTAAAAATTATGTGCGAGTGTCCCAGAGTCTACGGCTGAAAGGATTGTAAAGGTTATGTGGCCCGGTGGGATTAATCACGATTGGGTTTTCTACTGGCTGGGCCATTTACTGAGATGGGGGAGACTAAGGGAGGAACAGGTGTGGGGAAGAAAAGCAAGTGTTTCCATTTGGTTTAGTTAGCTTTGAGGTGCCTCCTTATTGGAGGTGATTGATATTGAATAGGCAGTTGGATGTATGACTTTGAACTTCAGGGGAGAGGCTGAGATGAGAGATACAAGCATGGAAGTCTGTGTAGCTGGGATTTAAAACCAGAGGACTGGATGGAATCACCAGGAGAGTGAGTATAAATAAGGAAGAGAACGTAGGGCTCCAAGCGAGGAGGGTAAAGAGGAGAGGGTGCCGTCCTGGAAGCCATGTGAAGAAAGGTCTGGAGTGGAAGCGTGTGAGCAGCTGTGGCGCATGCTCCGGAGAGTTTGGGTATCAGGAGGATGGGAACTGACCTTGGGATCGGGCAGCACGGAGGTCACTGATGCTCCCATCTTAAGGTCAGCTCTGTGGGGTGGTGGGAAATGGGGACTAGATCATGCAGGCTTTAACAAGGTTGCTGGACACGATTAATAGATGAACGTTGATTGTGTTTCTGTACACCAGCAATAGGTAGAAAATGTAATTTTAAAAAGGACACCATTTATGAAAGCGATATAGATGGTGAAGTAATGTGGATAAGCAAGAGAAGGCAATGTGGGAAAGGAGTAATCAGCATAGCAACAAGATAAAAAGGAATGAATGATTCGTAAGATCTATATGGGGAAAATTATAGTCCATTTTCGAAAAGCATTAAACAAGACGTGTTGTTTTAGTTACCAAGGGCTACCATAACAGAATACTACAGGCCGGGTGGCTTAAACAACAGCAATTTATTCTAACACTTCTGGAGGCTGGAAGTCCAAGATCAAGGTGTTGGCAGGTTTGCTTTCTCTTCAAGCCTCTCTTCTTGCCTTGGAGATGGCCATCTTCTCACTGTGTCCTCACATGGCCTTTGTGTGTTACTCCCTGACATCTTTCCTTCTTGTAAGGACGCTAGCCTATTGAATTAGGGCCTACACTTATGACCTCATTTGACCTTTATTATCTCCTTAAAGGCCCTGTCTCCAAATACAGCCACACTGGAGGTGAGGGCTTCAACATACAAATTTTGCGGGGGACACATTTCAGTCCATAACAACCATGTTAATGGATACCACTAATATTGTAAAGATGTCTGTCTTCTCCAATTAACCTATAGATTAAATGCTGTTCCAACAGAAATCCCAATAGAGACTTTTGTGGAAGCTGGCAAGTTGACTAAAATTTACACGGAAGATCAAAGGGACCAAAATAGCCAAGACGCTTTAGAATAATAACGTGGTGGGATTTGCTGTAACAGATATCAAGTCTTTTTAGAAAGTTGAAATTGAAACAGCATGATATTGGCATAAGTGTGGACTAATAGGGTTGAGATTGAATACAGGGACCCAGAAACAGACTACTGAGCCAGGACACGTGGTGTCCCGGTGTGAAAGGCGCTCAGCTCAATAAGTGCTGGTGGGACAATCAGTTACCTATTTGGAAAAATGTGAAATTGGGTTTGTACTTCACACCTTATGCAAATTCACTTAGATTAAGAACTTAAAAGTAAAAACTTAATATTTGAGGCCAAAGTAAAAAAAATTACGTTTATGACTTCGTGGTAGAGATTCTTTTTTTTATTGTGTTAAAATACACGTAACATTTACCATCTTACCCATTTTTAGGTGTATGGTCTGTGGTATTAAGTATATTTACCTTGTGTGCAGCCGTCACCGCCATCCATCCCCATAACTCTCTTCACCTTGTAAAGCTGAAACTGTCCCCATTAAACACTTAACTCCCCATTCTCCCTTCCCCCCAGCTTCTGGCAATCACCATTCCACTGTCTCTCTATGACCTTGACTCCTCTAGGGACCTCCTATAAGTAGAATCATAGAGTATTTGTTTTAATGTGATTGGATTATTTCAAGAGAAAGATTTCTTACAATATAAATGTAAAGCATAAACCATGAAGAAGAAAACAGACATTTTACTTAGAAATAAAAATTTTTAATTTTTAAAAAAAATTTATTTATTTTTGGCTGCATTGGGTCTTTGTTGGTGCACGTGGGCTTTTTCTAGTTGTGGCGAGCAGTGGCTACTCTTGGTTGTGATGCGTGGGCTTCTCATTGCAGTGGCTTCTCTTGTCGCAGAGCACGGGCTCTAGGCGCACGGGCTTCAGTAGTTGTGGCACGTGGGCTCAGTAGTTGTGGCTCGTGGGCTCTAGAGCGCAGGCTCAGTAGTTGTGGCGCATTAGCTTAGTTGCTCCGTGGCATGTGGGATCTTCCCGGATCAGGGCTCGAACCCATGTTCCCTGCATTGGCAGGTGGATTCTTAACCACTGTGCCACCAGGGAGGCCCCTTAATTTTAATTTTAAAACTTTGTTTTATTTAAAATACATTATGAAGGAGAATTCCCTGGCGTCCAGTTGTTAAGACTCCGCGCTTCCACTGCAGGGGGCATGGGTTCCACCCCTGGTCGGGGAACTAAAATCCCACATGCCTCGATACGTGGCCAGGAAAGAGGAAAAACGACATCATAAAGAATGTAAAAAGACAGGCCAGAGGGAGAAGATATTTGTCCATATGCAGAATGGCATTCAGAAAATTAGAAGGATAAATGACCATTAGAATACCCCGCGAGGCCCAACCTCAGTAGTGATCAAGGAAAGGTGAGCTGAAACAATGACAGACTGTGTCACACGTGCATCATTTGGCAAAAATGTCAGTCTGACAACATGAAATGTCAGTGAGGATGTGGAGCAGCCAGAATTCTTAGCCACACTTTTCATGGACGTGTAAACGAGTCTAATCAGTGGGAAGACACTGACGAACCTTGCAGAATGAAAGTGAGTGTGTTCCGTGCGGCTCACTGGTCCGCACTCTCACGTGTGCCCCAGAGAAATGCTTGCATCAGATTGCTTCAGCTGCGTTACTCGTGGTAACAGAAGAAGAACATCTTTGGTGCACTAGATAACTAAATTGAGGTATGATCATGTCACGGAATATGATTCTGTAGTTAAAAGCTAATGAACTATAGCCGCTCGTGTCAAGATTAACCTTAAAATACATATATACTTATATATATATAAAAACAAGTCATAGTAGAATCATATAGTACGATTCAGATTGCATAATGTTTGAAAAATGCGCAACAAAATAACAGACTGTTCGTGGATAGGTCTTATGTGGTAAAACTATAAAGGAGAGCCAGTGAGTCATGACCACAGATATGTGGGGAAGAGACACTTGGGGTTAATAATGTTTCTCAGCCAGGTGATGGGGACATGGGTGTTTGTTTGGTGGTTGTTATTTTTAAAAATATGCATGTATTATAAATAACCCTTTTTTGTGTAGGATGACATTCATTTAAAAATGTAACATAATAAAATGAAAGGAAAAGTGTTGCAAAAGTGGACATGGAGACTAGAAACTTCTCGGAGGAGTTTGCTGTCAGGGAGCAGAGCAGGAGGGCTGCGGTATTGAAAGAGGAGTTTTTTTTTTTTTTTTAATTTATTTTTGGCTGTGTTGGGTTTTTGTTGCGCGCGGTCTTTCTCTGGTTGTGGCGAGCGGGGGCTATTGTTCGTTGCGGAGCACAGGCTTCTCATTGCGGGGGCTTCTCTTATTGTGGAGCATGGGCTCTAGGTGTACAGGCTCAGTAGTTGTGGCTCGTGGGCTCTAGGGCGCAGGCTTAGTAGTTGTGGCGCACGGGCTTAAGTTGCCCTGCGGCATGTGGGATCTTCCCAGACCAGGGTTCGAACCCGTGTCCCCTGCAGTGGAAGCACGGATTCTTAACTACTGTGCCACCAGGGAAGTCCAAGGAGGAGTTTTTAAAAGAGGGGAGAGCGACTTCCCTGGCGGTCCAGTGGTTAAGACTCCGTGCTTCCACTGCGGGGGACGTGGGTTCGATCCCTGGTCGGGGAACTAAGATCCCACATGCCGCGCAGCCAAAAATAAAAGAGGGGAGATCCTAGGTCATCCCTGTGTGCTTGTGGGAATGACACAACAGCGGGGACAGTGAGTGTAGTCAGGAGGGGGGTAGTGTCAGGAGCAGAGTTCTGAGGGCCCTTGGAGCCGTGCCAGGTAAGGTGGCCTGAGGTGGGAGCAGGGCCGGGCGTCTGCTGTGGGCAGGCAGGGTGGGTAGCTGGTGGATTCGGTGCCAGAAGCAGGTGGAAGGTCCACAGAGTATCTATAGCCTGCAGCCTCAGGGACAGGGTTCCGGGGGAAGGGATGTTTACGCCGAGTCCTAAAACTGGAGTTTCTCAGGTGAAGAGTGGGTGGCAGAGGAGTGGCGGGAGAGGCCCTGGAGGAAGGCGTGCGTGTGAGGCTGCAGGAGTGAGCTGAGCGGCTCTGGAGAAGGGTCGGCCCAGGCCCGGTCATGAAGGGCCGTGTGGGATTTTGGATATTAATTCAAAGGGCAGTGGGGAGCCATTGACGACTTTGGAGGAGGGAAGCGAGCCAGTGAGATCGGTGTGGAGCGCAGAGCAGATCGGGGGTCAGGGAGAAGTAGAGACTGGTCTGGTCTGCCGTGAGCAGTGGGAATGGCTTGTCATACTGCCACCACGGAGGGTCTTGGGTTCCTGGGTCTCTGTGGCCCCACCCCAGAAACTTGCGGGTTTGCCCACAGCCACTCCCTCCCTCAGGTGGTGGAGATCGTCAGGAGGCTGGAGTGTCGCCAGCGGGGCTGGGAGGAGGAGGAGGATCCGGAGCGGAAGGGGGCCATCGTGTTCAACGCCACGTCCGAGTTCTGCCGCACGCTGGGGGAGATCCCCACCTACGGGCTGGCCGGCAACCGGGAGGAGCAGGAAGAGCTCATGGTGGGTCCTCGGCAGCCCAGCGCCCACACGCTCCCCTGGCCTGCTCTGCTCCGGGGGCAGGGGCGCGGCGTGGGCGGCAGTGTTGGCCCTGCCGGTCCTCAGTGCTGAGCCCCAGTGCTTAGGTGGGACGGGCCGGCTGAGGGCTGGGCCGCCTGGGCTGAGCCTGATCTGTCCTCTAGGACTTTGAACGGGATGAGGAGCGATCGGCCAATGGCGGCTCCGAATCTGACGGGGAGGAGAACATTGGCTGGAGCACAGTCAACCTGGATGAGGAGAAGCAGCAGCAAGATGTGAGGACAGGGAGGAACGGGGCTGGGGCCGGGAGGACACGAGAGTGGAGACCCCGCTGCCTTGGGGTCAGGAGCTGGGCTGGAGGCCCAGCTCTGTGCCTTCCTAGCCGTGGGGCCTCCATGTCTCAGAGCCTTGGTCTCCTCATGCGTAAATGGAGTGTATAAACCTCACGGGGTTATTGTGGATTAAATGAGACGTCTTGTCATGCAGGGCCTGGTGCATAGAGAGGTCCACAGTCCAGTGGGGGGTGACTGTTGGGTTGGAGGGTCAGAAGAGCCCGTGTGGCCCACTTACCACCCCCATCATTCTGTGCCACCCCCAGTTCTCCGCCTCCTCCACCACCATCCTGGACGAGGAGCCCATCGTGAATAGAGGGCTGGCAGCCGCCCTGCTCCTGTGTCAGAACAAAGGTAAGGGGCTTGGGGCAGCCTTGCTGGGGCCTGGGTGCTGTGGCGGGAAGGGCAGGCGAGGCAGGTGCTGGCGCGGCTTCCCCTGGTCCCTTCTGCTGCCTCTTCCTTGTTTCTGATGCCATGAGCCACTCCTTCCCCTGCACCCTGGTTCCGGGGCAGTCTTAGTAGCAGCTGGCCTTCTGTGCTGCATCACCCCATTCTCAATGCCCGTGCTCACGTATTCCCCTGCAAAGCATCCTTTGAGGCTTAGTGTCTCCTCTGGGGAGGAGTGTGAGGAGCTGAAACAGTCCAGGCTGTGGCACAGAGGCCTTGGCATTAGGATCCCAGTCCTGCCTTCTACTTGGCCAGTGGCCCCTGACAAGGACCTGACTCTTGTCTCCGTTTCCTCCGTCTACACAATGGGCCTGATGTCCATCCACTCCCACAGCACAGCTCTGAGGGTCTCCCAGTGGCCCCGTGCTGTTGGCGGGTGCTGGGCAGCCTGGAGTCTCATAACCCCTGTCCTCAGGGCTGCTGGAGACAACGGTGCAGAAGGTGGCCCGGGTGAAGGCGCCCAACAAGTCCCTGCCGTCAGCCGTGTACTGCATCGAGGACAAGATGTGAGTGGGGCACCAGCCTGGGCCGCACTGCCTGGAGCCTGGGCCGGGGGGGCAGCGGCTCACACTGAATCCCTATCCGTCTCGGGCAGGGCCATCGATGACAAGTACAGCCGGCGGGAGGAGTACCGAGGCTTCACCCAGGACTTCAAGGAGAAGGACGGCTACAAGCCTGACGTCAAGATAGAGTACGTGGACGAGACGGGCCGGAAACTCACTCCCAAGGAGGTAAGCGGGGCCTCTGAGGCAGGGCTGCAAGGCAGAGCCGCACCCCAGGGTCTGGGCTGGGGGGCTGGTGGTGTCTGTGTCTCTGGCAGGCACGGTGGTCCCCCTCGCAGGCCTGGCGGGAGGGTGCCTTTGCTGGCCTGACCCCTCACTCTCACCGCCGGCGGCCCTCGCGGGGCGGCCGACTCTCCCATCTTTTCTTTGTCTTCCACCCGCCAGCGCTCTTCCCCACATGCTCCCTGGGTGTGCTGCCCCCTCGCTCCAGCCCCAGCCCCGGTGCCCCGACGAAGTCCATCCCTCCCACTCTGCTGGGGGCCCCAGAGGGTGCTAGGGCTGCTGGCCTTCTCCCATCCCCTCCCAGCCACCCCGCCCCACCCTGGGCCTAGCGCTGCCCCTCCCCCTACCCCGTGCGGCTTGGGCGGCTCCAACACGGTCCTGCCCCCCTCCCCCGTCTCAGGCTTTCCGGCAGCTGTCCCACCGCTTCCATGGGAAGGGCTCGGGCAAGATGAAGACGGAGCGGCGGATGAAGAAGCTGGACGAGGAGGCGGTGGGTGCCTGAGGGGTCGCGGGGGGGGCCTCGGGACGCGTGGTGGGCAGCTGAGGTGCCGAGGCCCGCTCCCACCCGTGTTGACCAACCCTGCCCCCGCAGCTCCTGAAGAAGATGAGCTCCAGCGACACGCCCCTGGGCACTGTGGCTTTGCTCCAGGAGAAGCAGAAGGCCCAGAAGACACCGTACATCGTGCTCAGCGGCAGTGGCAAGAGCATGAACGCGTGAGTGGGGAGGCGGGGCGGGCACAGGGCCTCGCGGTGCATGCGTGGGGTCGGGGAGGCGCGCAGCCGCTCTGCAGCCTCACGCCCCTCTTCTCTCCACAGGAACACCATTACCAAGTGAAGCCGACCTCCCTTCTGATCCCCTCCCAACTTTAATATTAAATAAAGTTCCCTCCTTATTTTTTTCCCCCCTGGTCATGGTGCAGATTCCAGGGTTAGACCTGGGAGGAGGGCAGGTGGAGGAGCATCAGTGACACTGCCCTCAGGCTCCATCACCTTTGTGACCTCAGGCAAGTCACTGAACCTCTCTGGGCTTTAATTCTGCCATTTGTACCATCAAGACACCTCTGCTTCATAGGATGTCTCGTGACAATTAAATGAACTCATCTGTTCGTTCACCTGCAGTGCGAAGGTGAGCAAGACCCCTCAGAGGTGGCTTAGAGTGATGGCCTCTGCCAGGTGAGACCTGGTCGTAGGTGACACAAATAACGGAGATTCAGGGAGAAAGCTAGCCTGGATCCTCTAAGGTGGTTCTCCAGCCCACCCTGGGCCCCAGCCAGCTAAAGAGAAGCCAGCTGGTTCACTTTCTCGCCCCCTCCCCTGGCCTCCCCGGTGTGGTTGCATGGGTCCTGGCCGTCTGTTGAAGGCCGTGCCTTATCCTCTGCAGGGCTAGCTTTTGGGTAAGTGGAAGGTGTTTTAGAGGCTCAGTCACCCTGGTCTCTCCCAGCCTCCAGAGCCACAAGTGGCACTGCCCTCCCCGGCCAGGACGGGTGGGGCAGGGACTGGGGGCAGCGCAGGGCGGAGGTGCTACCCGAGGCTGCTCCGTGATCCTGTACCGCCTTGGTGTGTGTGGAACGAGAGGCTGAGAGTTCCTTGGAGTACCTCCTGGGAGCTGTGTCCAGTTAAGCAGGGAAGAACTCTGTGAGGGGTGAGCAAGAGCCTGAATCAAGGGAAAGGTGACAGCTGGCTCCCATGGGAGTCCGACCAAACCAGCGCCCACCCTGACGTACACCCGGATGCATTCCAGACGCTTCACGGGATTTTTTTTTTTTTAATGAAACGAAGAAAAGAGTGGATAACCTTAGGGTGAGAGAAATGTAAGCAAGGGACAAAAATACAGTTGCTTAACACATTGCCTTTGATGACAGTTTTTGCATGGCAGACCCAGCAAGCACCAGCCCCTCGTGCTTTCTTGCGCTCATCTCGTGTTGAGGTCTGATTCTGATTTAATTTTCATCTGGGCTGCTTCCTCATGGAGGGTCCCCGTAGGATGTCTAGCCCAGACCTGGGATTTGGGGAATCTCCGTCCATTTCTCCTGGAAGCCTCTGAGGCACGTCCGGTGTTATGGATGGGCAGTCCAGTGTCCCTGGTGGCATAGCACCAGCTCTGGCCGAGCTCTTGTCAAAGCTCACACCGTACGCTGTGCAGCCTTTTAGGAGGCTGTCGCCATCATCAGAGCCAGAAACGACCAAGGCCTAAAGCAACGGTGGACCAGGGTCAAATTGACCAGGTTTGGCCCAGGATGCCTCCCAACGCTGACCCTGTGACTGAGGAGACAGTAAATAGTGCACCAGGGGCTAGGAGGGGCTTCCAGGGACTCGCAGGGGCCTCTCCAGGAAGCCTCCCTGCTTGGCCGTCTGCTTCCTCTGAGACATCCTGTGGCCTCTGGTCCCCAGGCCCCGTGCTTGCCCTTCCCGGCCCAAATGCATGCTAGCTAGTCCCCTCTCCAGGCTGTGCTTGCCCCTGCTGGGGGCTGGGAAGCAGCAAGGCGTCAGTTCAGCTCCCTGGAGGTGGGAGGGGCTGGGGGCCACCAAATCTTTTGAGGCCTGAGCCCCCAGCACAGGCAGAACCCTGGGAGAAGGTGGGGCCCTGCCAGCAACACTTTCCCCCTCAGGAACAGGCAGTGATGCCTCCGCACAGGCTGGTGTGAGGGTCCCTGAGGTCTTAGCCAGGGCCTGGGGGCAAGCTGGCTGGGGCGCTAACTCATCTGGACTGCTTTTCTATTCAAAAGCTGTCTGACCTCGGGCGAATTACCACTGAGTCCGTGTTTCATCTCAGACTTCCAGGGCTGGTGTAAAGCAGAGTTAAGAACGTTCATCCTTTCATTACTTCAGCAAATGTTTACTGAGCATCAGGGCTGCTGGGCCTGAGGGTAAGGAGCAGGGCCAGACTGGCTGCCTGGGCCTGTGAGGATCTGATGGGTGAGCAGCCGTTGAGCAAGGACACCACCAGACGTGAAGGGGATGGGGGGAGTCCATGCCCTTCCACGTGACACAAGGCCTTCAAAGGGGCTCAGAGGGCCCAGCTTCAATTTACAGAAGCCCATACATCTGCCTCTCTGCCACCGGCCCACGTGGCACCCTCACCAAGGTATAAAGGCCTGCCCAGGACCCCTTCGCCACTCCCAGCCGCTTCATTCCCTGGCCAGCCCCCAAGAAGGCCCTTTTTTCTGGGCCTGGTGATGGGAACCTCGGCCCAAAAGCCGATTATCCGAAGTGGGTGTGGCCTGCAAGTGAAACGGGCAGGATGGGTCCCCTCCTCACTCAGGTGGTCCTTCTCCCTCTGAGCTGTGCCCACACCCTGCCCAGGTCCACTGAACCCCTTCAAGCCCCAGCAGCCATACCCAGGCTGTGGCTCCTGTCAGCTCATGGTCCAGTTCTGTCATTTCCCCGCAGGACTGGGAAGCAACAGGGTCCCCTGCCTTCTCCCCTCCCCCTCCCCAGGGCTGCCTGATGAAGCCTCCCCAGTTCTTATCCTGGAGGCCCAGGTAGGGCCCTGCCAGTTCAGGCACCCTTCTGAGATTTGTTCTCTGACCCCCTGGGATTCTGTGAATGTATCAGAGTTCTCCAGAGAAACAACCGTTAGGATATGTGCACATATATGAGGTTTATTACAGGAATTGGCTCACGTGATTATGAGAAGCCCCAGATACGCCATCTCCGAGCTAGAGACCCAGGAAAGCCGGTGGTGTGTCTCAAGTCTGAGCCTGAAGCCCTGAGGAGTGAGGAGGAGTCGGGTGTCCCAGCTCAAACGGAGCAAACTCGCCCTCACCGCCCCCTCCCCGTCCTCCTCAGGCTCTCGGGGCGCAATGGGTGAGGCCCACCTGCATTGGCGAGGGGGCCTTCTGTACTCGGTCTACTGCTCCAAATGCTAATTTCCAGAAACACCCTCACAGACACACCAGAAGTAACGTTTTACCAGCCATCTGGGAATCCCTGAGCCCGGTTAAGTTGACACACAAAATTAACCATCACAGTCACCTAAAATGGTCTAGAAAATCCCTTTTCTGCTTAAACGGAGTAGTTTCTGTTCTATACAAGTAATACTTTCTGTTTGTCCTGTTTCTCTTGTTTTTCTCCTTTGCTTTCTTTTTGAGTGATTGAGTGTTTAACACCTTTTCTTCTTACTGGCTTGGAAGTTATCCACTCTTCCTATTCTTTTGGAGATTACCCTTAACGTTTCAACGTGTGTATTAAAGTCTAAACTTGGTCAATAGATCTATCTCCCTTCAAACTATACAAGGCCTTTAGAACCCTTTAATTATGATTGCTCCCTCTCTATCCTTACATGGGTTTTGTTTTTTTGTTTTTTTGTTTTTTTTTTTTAGTTTTGGCCGTATGGCTTTTGGGATCTTAGTCCCCAACCAGGGATGGAACTGGTGCCACCTGCAGTGCAAGCGCAGAGTCCTAACCACTGGACCGCCAAGGAAGTCCCTATTCTTAGGTGTTTTTTATCCTCCAGGACCTTATCTTGACTTTCTAAGAACCACCCCCTAGTCAGACATCATCATCATTAATGAACTTGTTCCTCGTTCCTTCTTGCCTCTCAGATCTCTCCTCTGGAGTCATTTTCATTTTTTTCTGAAGTTTGTCTTCTAGAAGTTCTGTCTGTTGGTGATAAACTACCATATTCTGCTGCTCTGAATGTCTTCATCTTGGTATAGGATGGAGATGGCTGTCCTCGCTCACAGGGCCGAGGTGAGAGCCAAAGTCACTCCCCCAAGGCCATTTCTCTGAGGCCCTAATGCCCTGGGTAGTCAGCCTCACTCGGGGTCTTCACTCCGGTGGGTCCCAGCCCTTCCTGCGACACCCATTTCCCCCTCTCTGACTCCTGATGCACCAGGTCCTGCCATCTCAGGTGACTCCCATCAAAACCCCCTAGGCTGGCACTCCAGGCCTGTACCTGCCAGACAACATGGCCCTGCCCAGTGAGACCACGTTACCTGCCCTTCCTCAGACCCCTGCCCTTTCCCTCCTCTGTACACCTGCTCTGGGGACACTAAGAAAAGCAAAATTGCCCTCTGTGTCAATATATGCTCCCCTGCGGGGGTGGGCGGAGACAGGAGGGGTCCCAAAATGTGTCTGATTTGTCAGCCTTGGACAGAAAGGGAAACTGAAAAAGGGGAGGATTTCCCTGCAGAGGCCCCCTCCCGCAAAGCTCTGTGTGAGACAGATCAGTCAGGGCAGATACTGCTGTATGAGTTCCTCTGCACCCTGATTTGGGTCCTTTAGAACTGAAAGAGGACTAGGGCAGCTCCCCACCACTCTCCAAGTGCTTTTGAGCTCATACTCCTGTCTGTGTGCTGAGGGTTGAGAGACTAACGCCTGGGTAAGTGAACACCCCTCTTTTGTTGTGGAACTTGTTACCAGTGGCTAACCAGTCACAATTGCTCTTGGGGCCCTCGCACCCTATGCTTGGACTGAGACTGCTACTGGATTGTATCATCCGAGTGGACCGTTGGGCTCCTGCAACCCAGGGCAAGCGCTGACTTTCTGGTGGACATGCTTATTGTGACCCTGCTGGCAGCTTCTATGAACGTCGACTGAATGTGGAGCCAGGAACTGACTACACCCCTCTCACTTCGGCCAAGGTCATGCAGTTCGAACCCCAGGAAGAAAAAGAGTACCCTTCTCATACAGAAATTCATGAAAACGGAGTGATACACAGCGCTGTCTCCATGCTTAACAAGCTGCACTGGCTAGAAACAAGGGTTTCGGGTGCTTGGCACCTCGCTGTGAACGAGCAAAGGTTACCTAGTGAAGTGGATATTTCAGCATCACCAGATTCTATCGTAACAATAACTGAAGAAATTGCTGCCACTTGGGAGACAGCCTTGGGCACTGCTAACGGTTTATTCCTCTATGTCGCCAGGCAAGGTGCGCAGTGGGCCTTGACACATTCCACAGGGATTCTGGATTCCCCCAAGTATGTCATCAATGCATCACATGTGAGCACACGAGCCACTGTTGGCGTCCCAACTTTCCCTCACATTGATGATATTCTGAGAGTGGTTCCTACTGAGGAAACTGCCCACGCTGCTTTACGTGCTCCTCAGACACAGGTAAGCAGAGTTGGTTGGGCCTTGAATGAAGACAAAATCCAGGGTCCCGCAACCCAAGGAATTTCCTAAGGGGGTATCTGGGCAACTACTAAGGACAAATTGCTGTCCTTTTCCTCAAACTACAAAGAGGACCTACACCAATTTGGCTTCTTTGTACATTGAAGGCAGCATATTCCACATTTAAAGCCTTTAAACTGGGTCACCAGACGAGACCAGTGTGCAGGGGCCCTGACACTCAGCCCCATGGAATTCATCTCAGCTTTGGAAATTATATTCCTCCAGTACTTATTGACCCCAGGGCTTTTGCATTTGTGAACTTCTTCCTGCTGCTGAGCAGTGCACACTCCAGAATCCCACGCGTATCCTCTCAGAACGTGATAGACATGTGCGTGCTGGCCAAATTTCAGTGGCCTTGAAGCCTGGTCTACTCACTCCCCCAGGGGGCTATTGCTAAAGTGTATTAGACATTGGATCCCAGAGTTCTCTATAAAGGAAAATTCCAGTACGGTCATTTGTAGTTTAAACCTGCTAGAGAACTCATCTTGATCTGAAATAAAGAACACAACAGACAGGATACACAATAGAAGGGACACAGTTTAGGAATCAATCAATTGGAAGACCAGATTGAGAAAATCTTCAAAGAAGGACTGAGAATTTTAAAAATGTAAAAGAAAAGCTAAGAGATATGGAAGACAGAAGTAAAGGTGCTGGGGCTTCCCTGGTGGCACAGTGGTTAAGAATCCACCTGCCAATGCAGTGGCCACAGGTTCGAGCCCTGGTCCAGGAAGATCCCACATGCCATGGAGCAACTTAAGCCCGTGCGCCACAACTACTGAACCTGTGCCCTAGAGCCCACAAGCCACAACTACTGAAGCCCGCGGGCCTAGAGCCCGTGCTCCGCAACAGGACAAGCCACCGCAATCAGAAGCCTGTGCACCGCAATGAAGAGCAGCCTCCACTCGCCACAATTAGAGAAAGCCCATGCACAGCAACAAAGACCCAACGCAACCAAGAATAAATAAGTAAATTTATAAAAAATAATTTAAAAAATTTATGGACCAAAAAAGGCATCATGATGGAAATTTAAAAACACTCAAAACTAAAGTATAATTAAAATACTAGATATTTCACACCTATCAGGATGGCTACTAGCAAACAAACAAATAAAAAATAATGCATTGGCAAGGGAGTGAAGAAACTTGAACCCCTGTGCACTGATGGTGGGGAATGCAAACTTGTGCAGCCACCATGGAAAACGGTATGGCAGTGGGTCCTTAAAAAATTAAAAATAGCCCTGTGATCCAGCAATTCCACTTCTGGGTATATATCCAAAAGAACTGAAAGCAAGGTTTCAGAGATATCTGTACATCCGTGTTCATAAGAGCATTAGTCACAACAGGTAAAAGGTGGAAAGAATCCAAGAGTCCACCGACTCTTGGATAAAAAAAATGTGGCACATACAAACAATGGAATATTATTCAGTCTTAAAGAGGAAGGAAATTATGGCATATGCTACGACATGGATAAACCTTGAGAACATTATACAAAGTGAAATAAATAAGGCAGTCACAAAAAGGCAACTATTGAATGAGCCCACTTATCTGAGGTATCTAGTCAAACTCACAGAAACAGAAAGTAGGGAATTCCCTGGCGGGCCAGTGGTTCGTGCTCTCACTGCCGAGGGGCCGGGTTCAATCCCTGGTCAGGGAACTAAGATCCTGCAAGCCGCATGGTGCAGCCAAAAAAAAAAAAAACAAGAAACAGAAGGTACAATAGAATTGTGGTTGTCAGGGACTGGAGGAAGGGCAAATGGGGAGTTGTTAATGGGTATGAAAAAATTCATACACAAAAAAATTTCAACGCAATTAAAAAAAAACAAATACAAATACTTATAGAGCTGCATTAAGGGAAACTTTAGCCTTAAAAGGTAAGACTGTACCACAGATTACCTAATTACAAAGGGAAAATAATACCTTCATAAGAAAATGACCTAGAAGCCATCCCTTTAACCAGGTGATCAAAATTAGCATCACCAATAGCTGGACATCCTGTATCACGTGCCTTGTGATCTGCAATAGATGAACATCATCTCTGTACCTGGTGATGTGGTCAAAGCACATCAGCTCTAGGTTTTTGCTAAAATTGTTTAACTCAAATCTAAGCATACAAAAATAATCACACAAACCCAAACCCAGGACATTTGTTATAATAAAACTGGCCTGAACTTGTTTAAAAGTCTATTTTATGAAAAATAAACCAAAAAAATGTTAAGAAGTCTATTCTAAATTAAGAGGCTAAAGAGATGTAACAACTAAATGCAAAACCTATGTGTTTTGTATGTATAGAGAAGTAGAACATGACAAAATGTTATAAATTAGTGACCCTGTTGAAGGGTACACAGGTACCTATTTTATAATTATTTTACTTTTTCTTCAGATTTGAAAATTCCCTAACTAGTTTTGTGGGGAGCGAGGAGGTAAAGCTGAAAATCAATGAGTTAAGGACCAAACCAAAAGGGTTAGAAAAAGAACCACAGAATAAACCCAAAGGCAGTATAAGGACAAATATGGTAAGAGCAGAAATTAATGAAATAGAAAAAAAACTAACAATGAGGAATGATAACAAAAAAGCCAGTGCCCTGGGCTTCCCTGGTGGCACAGTGGTTGAGAGTCTGCTTGCCGACGCAGGGGACACGGGTTCGTGCCCTGGTCCGGGAAGATCCCACATGCCGCAGAGCGGCTGGGCCCGTGAGCCATGGCCGCTGAGCCTGCGCGTCTGGAGCCTGTGCTCCGCAACGGGAGAGGCCACAACAGTGAGAGGCCTGCATACCACACACACACAAAAAAGCCAGTGCCCTGAAGAGAGTAATAAATGAACTTCTGCCAAGATCGACAAGATTAAAAAAGAGAAAACACAAAAAAATAGTATTAGATATAAAAAAGGGGATATAACTTTGGATACAGTCAAGATTATGAACATAAGGCAATTCTACAAATAACTTTGTGCCATAGATAAAATAAGAAAATATTTTTTCTTGAAAATATCACTGACTCAAGAACAGAAACCCGAGCAATCCTATACTCAATAAAAATCTAGAGTTAAAAACCTACCGCGAAAATGCCAGGCACAGGCGGTTTTACCAAAAATTTTAGAAGTGTAAAATCCCAATCTTACACAAACACTAATAATGAGAGAGAACATTCTCCCAATTCATTTTACGAGGTTGGCATAACCTTGATAAAACAAAACCAAACCACCCAGACAAGGGCAACACAGGAAAGGAAAAGCTTAAACCATCTCACTTATGAACCTGGATGCCAAAATCCTCCCAAACATCAGAAAACCAAATCCAGCAATACACTGAAAAATGTATCATGGCTATTTTATTCCAGGAATGCAAGGATGTCTTAACATGAGAAACTGTGTCAAGATATCTCACCACGTTTACATATTACAGGAGAAAAACCATGCGGCTAGCTCAGAGTGCCACGGGTGCTCCTTGGCACACATATATGTGTGGCTGGATGACAAGGGAGGAAAGCGAGCTGGGCTGCATGGGGGGGCTCCGATGGACATGACCTGGCTGTAAAGGTTGGTCGTAAAGTGATAGACGTGCGGAGTCTGGCGGGCTACAAGTCTCAAACCTAGCTGCAGCAGGGGTCAGTACTATTAGGCAACAGATCACATCGACTGGCATAGGCATTGGGGAAGGAGGGCTCCTAAAAGCCAGCTCATTCGGGGACATCTATTCATATATGGTTGGACTCCACTACTAAGTTGGGAGAATAGAGGTGGAATTCAACTTTGGAGAATGACAAAGGGGAACAGTATGCAGAATACAAGGACTCTACCTCCATCAGAATTCCTAGGTATGACCCCCAGGAGTTGAATGGCTGATAAGAGAGGGAGAAGTCAAGATTAAAAGGTTTTAGGAAGAAAAAAGAGGTTATTAGGTAGATCACAGAATCACTGAGGGCTGGAGAAAAACAGAAGGCCATGCTTAGATACAATGCCCCCCCAAATCACACAAGTACACCCGATAAAGTGGGAAACAGGGAATTCCCTGCTGGTCCAGTGGTTAGGACTCAGTGCTTTCACTGCCGTGGCCTGGGTTCAATCCCTCGTCGGAGAAATGAGATTCCCGCAAGCGATGCGGCTCGGCCAAAAAAAAAAAAAAAAAACAGGAAACAAAGGAGTACTTAAAGGAAGATTCTTAGCCCTAAATGTACTAGAAAACAAGTCTGAAATTAATTAACTAAGCATACAACCCAAGAAGTCAGAATGAGCAAATAACCCCAAAGAAACAGAAGGAAAAAGCTAATAAAGTAGACAGGTATCTTGCAAAGCTAGTCAAAGAAAATAAAATACACAGAATTCAGGACAACGTTTGTCATTTTGGGAATTCCCTGGCAGTCCAGTGGTTAGGACTCCGGGGCGCTCTCACTGCCCTGGGGTTCAATCCCTGGTTGGGGAACTAATATCTCACAAGCTGCACAGTATGGCCAAAAAAAAAAACCCTCCCCAAAACAAAAGCCACAAATGTTTGTTGTTTTATCTGCTCTCACCCCTTGCCCCCTTTTTGGGTAAAAGAACCTCTCTATTCCCTGGGAAACGCATGTCATATGGATCAGGGAGGTTCATCTAGCCTCCCCTTATTCCCCCTACTCAGCCCTGGCCAGAGTGGTTGCCAGGAGAGGGCAAGTGACCAGAGCAAGACCAGTCGGTCTTCCCTGAAGTTCATGGATCCTGAAGAAGTAACTCTCTGTCTGTCAGGACCAAGTGCAAACTGGAGCTTCCTGACGAAAAAACCTATAGGGAGGAAGAGATTGCTGAACCAAGAGGAGCACAGACAATCCAAGAAATAAATGAGAGCCCTGACGAAATTATGCTGGCCTAGGTCAGCTCTGCCTAAAGCTCTGCCCTGAGACTGCAGAACAATGAGCTCTTGTTTGCTTCTGCTGGTTTGAATTAGACTTTTGTCACTTTTAAGTAAGACAGTCCCAAATGATACAAATAGTACGCATGATGTTTTGCAAAAAAAGGCTTAAATATACAAAAAAACACACAATTCTAAAAGTATATAAATTACCAAAACTGACTCAAGGATAGAAAACTTGAATAAAATGCCACAGAAAAATTACAAGGCAAAGATCTACCCTTAAAAAAGGAATCAAGCACAGATTTTATAATTAAAATTCAATCAAAGCCTGAAGAAACAACTCCTTTTCTTTAAAAAAAATTTTTTTTTAAATAAATGTATTTATTTATTTTTGGCTAGATTTGGTCTTCATTCCTGCACACAGGCTTTCTCTAGTTGTGGTGAGGCGGGGCTACTCTTCGTTGCGGTATGCACGCTTCTCGTTGCAGGGGCTTCTCTTGTTGCAAAGCACGGGCTCTAGGCCCACGGTCTTCAGTAGCTGTGGCACGAGGGCTCAGTAGTTGTGGCTCGCAGGCTCTAGAGCGCAGGCTCAGTAGTTGTGGCACATGGGCTTAGCTGCTCCGCGGCATGTGGGATCTTCCTGGGCCAGGGATTGAACCTGTGTCCCCTGCACTGGCAGGAGGATTCTTAACCACTGTGCCACCAGGGAAGTCCCAAAACAACTCCTTTTCTATAAATTACTCCAGTCCAAAGAAAAAGATTAAATGTCTCCAAACCCATTCTACAAGGCTAGCATAATGCTGTTGTCAAAATGGGACACAGAAATCATTAAAATAAAAAATGAAATTGGCCCAAGGATAGACACAAAAATCCTAATAAATAAATATAAAACTAAGCAGAGTTTACATCAGAATTCAAGAATGGTTCAACACCAGGAAACCTAATCATGTAAATCAGTGCAATAATAAAAAAAATCTTTTGACTATCTCATAAATGTCAAAATTCATCACTGTTGAATACAAGAAAAAAACACTCAGTAAGTCGGGTACAGAAGGAAACATCTTCAGCCTAATGAAGTTTATCAACCAGAAACCCAAAGCAAGAATAATATTTCATGATGAAACATGAGAACAATTCTCAGTAAGAGAGGAACAAACAAGGGTGCCATTCAACATTATACTGGAAGTCCTGGCCTCCACAATTCACAAGGAAAAGAAATGAGTGTAAAGGACAGGATGAAACTGCCGCTGGTAGAATATGATTTGACACTCTATCCAGAAAGCCAAGAGAATCAACTGAAGAACTCTTAGAACTAATGAGAATTCAGTTAGATAAATAGGTGGGCACACAGAGATGGACAGCTTTCCTACCTGCCAGTGATGGTTGGAAATGTAATTTCAAAAGAACCCATTGATAACAACAAATAGCTCTAAAATTCTTAAGACTACATTGAACCAGACCCATATGAAGACAACATTTTTTTTTTTTTTGGCTGCATGGCTTGCAGGATCTTAGTTCCCCAACCAGGGATCAAACCAGTGCCCCCTGCAGTGGGAGTGTGGAGTCCTAACCACTGGACCACCAGGGAATTCCCAGAAGATAACATCTTATAAAAGAACACACATAACTAATTTCTGTATAGGAAGATCAAAAACAACCGTTAAGTACCACTCCTCTCCAAATCAAACTATGAGATTTAAAACCACGCCAATGGAAATTGCAACAGGACTTTTAAATGCAATGACCAGTTCATCCTAAAGTTTTTATGTAAGAGAAAACAGGAAAATTCCAAGGAACGATGGGGCAAGGGTGAGGGAGAATGAGTTATCAATCGTGCTATAAAATATGGCGTGTGCACACACAATCAGTGTGCCAGATTCCAAAGAGATCCATATATATGCAGGAATTTCATTTATTTTAAAAAAGGTATTTTGAACCAGTGAGCAAAGAATGAACCACTCAATAAATGGTATAGGGACAAGTGGCTAGCCCTTTAGGGAAAAAAATTAGCCATCTTCCATACAAAAATAAACTTCAGATGAGTTAAAAATACACTCACATCTTCAACTTACCTGGTTAATTTTTTGCACATGAATGTATATACACACATTTCTATACGTGCATATATACACATGTAAGCATATACACACGTGTATATACGTATTTAAGACTACACTAAGCAAGCGTAAAAGAGTGAATGAGGAGCAGGTAAATGAAGTGGTAGCTGGAGAGGATGTGGGATCAGTGACAGGTTTTTTTTTCTGGTTGTTTTTCAGATGGGAGATTGTATAGCACCTTTGATGCTAACATACCCAGTACACAGGATGACAAAAACCAAAACTCACAAAAACTCCTTAAGTAAAGAGAGACAGGCTCCAAAGCACGAGAGGAAAGGCTTAAGTCCCACTGGATTACAAAGGGCAGTAAAATGACAGGAAGATCCATGAGCACAGTTGTAGGGTTGGTAACAGAGAGGTAAAAGTTCCCTCCAATGGTTACTATTTCTTAATGAAGAATGAGCTGCAGTCTGTAACTATCAGGCTAAGAGGGATTTGGTAAAAAAAAAAAAAAAAAAAGTTTTCTAATACGACATCCCAGGGTAGATCTGCCAGGCAGTGCTGCGTGGCCATCTGAGGTTTGTAATTACGAATTTAAGGTAAAACTAATGAACCAGGTTGGCTATTTTCTCTAACAGTTACTTGCGTACAGGCACAGAGGTGAATGACTGGGTTGACCCAAGGTTAGGTTTTACTAGATGAACACGATGGAGGAAGAAAAGGAGTACAGGGTGTAGACCACGGAATTGATGCTGCACAGGGAAGGAAGTGAAGATAGGAGAATGACGGTGAGAATGTGGCAGGGCTGGAAGATGAAGATAAAGAATTTCTATGGGGGGCGGGAGGGGTGGTAGTTGAGCAAGGAGGCCTGGAGGTGGTGATTGTACAGGTTTTTGAATTCAAATGGCGTTGCAATTTCTAGTGACGTCAGGGGTCCAAAGAGTGACTACAGATATAGGCAACAGGCCTGAAATAGAAGACAAGGGCATTAGTGATGGGGACATCAAGGACCTAGGTGGCCATAGTGTTGAACGGGCCCATCCATGGGATGTAGAAAAACAATGATGGAAGCAAGAGTAGAAGACTCTAAGCCAGGAGGTAAACTTCAACGTCTGAGCAGTGACTAAAAGGTGAATGCCAGCAATGAAGAGGGAGAATGTACAGTCAGAGGTAAAAAGCTTCCAAGGAGAAATGGGATGATGTGGTTTGCACGAGGGCTGAGGAGTGATGGTCTGAGTAGCCATGAGGAGGCCACCAACCAGGGGATGTACACGGCAGCATGGAGGTGGGCGCTCCTGCAGTCACAAGTGACTAGAAAGGCAGGGAGAACAGCTTACGAGGCACTGTGAAATTCATCCTGAGGGTCTCGTAGAGGCAGATGGGCACTAAGTCCCACTGTGATCCTGAATACCTGAACCAGTACTAACTGCAAGCAGGCAATGAGGTGGGAATGATCCCAGTTACTAAGTACATGCAAGGAAGCACACAGGGCCTGGCACTTACTAAGTGCCCGACAAGAAAGGGAGAAACTAGGAAAGATTCCAGCCATTTCCCATTTCCTGCCCATTCAGCCCACCTGCCCATGAGGACACCACCTAGGAGCAGTTTTTAACTTTACCACATGTCCCTCCTTCCTCCAAAGAGCCACTCCGACACCAGCATAAGTCACCACCCACCAGGGGTTTAATTCTCCTATGTCAGAAAGTCAGTTCAGAGAAGGGCCCTGCCTTGTCCCCATCCAGGGGGAAAGATCCACAGAGGCTCCTGGGCATGTCCAAGCTCAGAGGAGCCAAGGACTATTCCCTGAGCAGGAGGAGAAGAGGGTCCCGGGGTCTCAGGCTGTCTCTTCTTCACTCTCCTCCTCACTCTCATGACACTGCCTGCGGTTGGTGTTAACAAAAAGGTCAGCATCACCTTCAGAGCTGGACTCTTCTCCTGATGACTGTGGCTCAGCTGGGAGTTCTGGCTGAGCCTGTCTGCATCGGGGTGGGGGGAAAGGACAATTAGCCCAAGGCCTTCTGGGAAAACCAAGAAGCCCCACAAAAAGGAGGACCATATGGCCAAGCAGTCAGGGCTCAGCGAGTCAGACACAGAGAGAATCGCAGGAAACTTGGCCAAGAAAAAAGCAGCAAGAAACTACCTCCTCCTCACCCCCACCTCAAAAATTTGCTAGAGCTACTGACTTTAATAATAATGATTCTATTACAACCAACACTCAATGAACCCACACTGCTTACCAGGTACTATGCTCAGCAATTTTACAAGCGTTAGTCTCTTTAACCCTTACAAAGTTCCCATTTTATAGGTTAACCTGCTTAAAGTCACTCAGTTATAACTCGCAAGGCCGAAACTTTAACCCAGGAGATCTGACTTTTAAATCATACTTTCAACCACAAATTTAGAAGCTCTCACCAGGGACCCTATGTAGGAATGAAGGAAGGTTCTATTTCCCCTCAAGGTACCAAGGCCTGAAACCCCATTTTCTGTCTTCCCTACCCCAGGACTTGTGCCTCACCTGTTCTGGTTGTTGTGTTTCTCAGCCACTTCGGAGAAGGCCTCAGGCCTGTGCCAAGAGAAGAGCTGAAGTCAGAAAGGACAGAGAAACTCCTCAGCAAAAAAGCTGTTTCCAGCTGTTCCTGCCTGAGATGCCATGATCTTCCCTCCCCTAAATCCACAACTAGGAAGTAAATCCTCCAGAGAAGTAGGGCAGCCAGTGACCAAGGGGACCATCCTACCAGAGCCCCTCCTTCTGCAAAGAGCGCACGTGGTCTTTGCAGAGCACAAAGGAGATCTCGGCCTTCACCTTCTCTCCCTCTTCAATAGGGTCAACGATGAGAAAGTCCCCTGCAGGTAGAGAGGAGAAAAAGCACAGTCAGTCCTGCTTGCAGTGGCAGAAGCTGAGGCCATAGGAAACGGTTCTGTCTCCAAAAGGGCTGCCTCTCTCACCTCTCTTGATCCAGATGTTCTTGCGGTATTTGGAGGGCATGCTCACCAGGAAGCGCTGCCCCTCGGCTGTCTCCACCTCATGCAGATTGTTCCCTGGGGTCCTGAGTACCTGGTCCAGGAGAGACCAATTACCAGCCAGCCTCATCAGCCGGTTCCAACACCCACTGAGCTGTGGTGCACCCTGCCCCCACCCCAGGGGCCCAACAGGAGTGGAGAGCAGGGGCAGAGCAGCTGGTCCCCAATGTCACTTACCCTCACGATCTGCTGCTGGTCGGAGGGCACCATGTGCTCCCCCAGCAACTCCTTCACCACATGCTTCCTCTTGGTGGCCTGAGACATGTTGGGTCCTGTCCCAGGGCGGTGAGGGATGCAGAGACTATCAACTCCTCCTCCTGAGTTTCTTGGATGGCAGGCTCAGAGTGCACGACTGTTTTGAAGATGGGGAGAGGCCTTTTACTGAGGAGTGACACAGTGTCCTGGTTAAGAACATGAGCTCTGAAATCCAATTGCTTGGATTCAAACCCTACCTTGGTTATTTCCTGGCTGTTCAATTTCTCTAGACCTCAGAGAAAAGCAGTAGCTAACTCAGAACACGGTTATTAAAACAAAATAATCGTAAACAAAACACTTAGCACAGTGTGAGGCACGTAAAAAAACTCGTATTATTCTTAAGTACTGACATAACCACAAAAACTAAATACGTGTTCTAGAAAAATAAATCATTCTGGCAACCACTTGGGGAAGGAGTAAGATAAACCATTTCTTCCTCAACATGCTTGTACATCCCAGGTGCAGCACAACCACACAACACAGATGCTCAATCTCTCAACAGAGTACAGACACAGACAAGTTAGGAGAATCCAAGTCAGGAACGAGTTAATTAAAGGTCAAGGTAGGCTGGCTTGGTCTTCGACATCTACTGTTTCTGACTTGGGTGCTGAAAAAACAAGGACTAATGCGTACTCAGGAAACTGATGGCTTCCAAAGGAAACTCCGACGTGTCATCCCTAGCTGCCGCCCCCTGCCCTCCTGCCTCCCTATTCCGGAGGAAAAACGTTCAGAGAGAAAGCCCCATACTTACTCTCTGGCCCTCGAATCCCACGGGCGCTGCCTGAAAAGACCCCGCTCTCCAGGCTGGACGCTGAGATCGACTCGTCCACGACTCACTTCGCAGCTGAGCCAATGAAAGCCCAGAAAAAGGACTTGTCGGCGGTCACGACAGTGGAGTCGTCTTGGACTCGGGTCTCCTACGCCTCCGGTTCCCGTCAGACTCTCGCAAGCCGACGGCGAGGAGAACGGCGCGTGTCAGCCTGAGTCGCACACCGTACTTCCGGCGCTCTCCCGGAAGTCTCCCGGCCCCGCCTCTCTCCTTGTCCGTCCCTCTAACTCTTCCCACCATCAGGTCGGCCAAGGGTAAGTCCTTTAGGTTCCGGATGCCGTGCAGCAGAGAAATAAAGTTTTTTTATCGCAGACCTCTGCTCCCTGAGACCGGAAATGCTTCCCGAGAAGCGAGACCACAGAAGGCAGCCCGGCCTCCCGCGAAGGAACCGGAAAGGAGCGCCTACTAAGGGCGCCCTCGAGGTCCGGGGGTGCCTCAACTCGGTGATTCTAAGCGGCTAGAAGTGCCCAATGTAGATTTTTTTTTTTTTAAGGCGGCCCTTGAAGCGACCCGGAAGCGGAAGTGGAAGAAAGTTCTAGTGGGTTGAGGGATCGGCGGGAGCAGCCGGGTGGCGGGAGAACCCGTTACGGAACCGGAGCTGTGGGTGAGTGCGAGCCGCGGAGCAAGGCCCGGGCTGGAGGTCGGAGGAGGCGCAGGGAGGAGGGAGAGAGGAGGGGCCGCAAGTGCTGCGACGGGCCAGAGGATGCGCTTTCGGACGTGCCCTCTGGGAGGGCTCGGCCGCGGCACGGGGAGGGGGCGGGGCGCGGCGCGTTTGGGGCGGGCCCGGCGGCGTGGGACGCGGAGGGGGCTGGCGGCGTGGAGCTTGAGGGGCTGGCTGAGCGGGTGTGTGCGCTCCCGCTGCGCCTTCGCTCTGTGAACAGCCAGTGGGGCGGGTGGGAGAGCCCTTCATTTGCTTTTCGGACCAGGTGGTCGTTCCATTCTGGGTCAGTGTCGCTTTTGCCCAACCAAGGTCACAGAGGAGTGACAGCTTTAGGATGGGCCCTGGGTACTGAGCGACGCTCTTTGTCCTGCGTGCGCCACCTGTTAGGGCAGGATAGTTTCTCCTGTGGGACGGTACCAAAACGCAGCTCCCGCAGGGAGTGGCAGAGACCTTTCTCTTGAACAGTGAGGAAAAGACTTTTCTTGGTTCTGTTTTCTCATCCGTAAACTGGGGGAAATCGAGAAAGCCTTCCTAACGGATGCTCTAGCTCTCTCTTACTGTGAGCTTGCCAGTGGGCCTTCGAGAGTTCCCGGGTTTTTAGCCGTAACTTCCCTTTTCTTAGGATTCCCAGATTAAGCCTGATCAAGATGACAACCTCCCAAAAGCACCGAGACTTCGTGGCAGAGCCCATGGGGGAAAAGCCAGTGGGAAGCCTGGCCGGGATTGGCGAAGTCCTGGGCAAGAAGCTGGAGGAAAGGGGCTTTGACAAGGTGTGGGGCGGCTGCGTGCAGCCGGGGAGGGCTGGGGGTGGCCGACTACAGTGCTTCCCCGCAGCTGGGGAGTGAGGAGAGTGCGTGTACCTGTTGGGGATGGGCGGTGGTGTGAGATCTGCAGAGCCCGGCTCCTGTGCTGGGAGCGGCACGGAAGTGGCCTTCTTGTCTTAGTCTCACAGAGCGCTCAGCAGCCCGCCTTTTGCTTTGCCCATCTTGCAGGCCTATGTGGTCCTTGGTCAGTTTCTGGTGCTAAAGAAAGATGAAGATCTTTTCCGGGAATGGCTGAAGGACACGTGCGGTGCGAACGCCAAGCAGTCCCGGGACTGCTTCGGGTGCCTACGAGAGTGGTGCGACGCGTTCTTGTGATGCTCTCTGGGGAGCCCCCGACCCCGAGCCCCAGCACTGAGTCTCCAGAGTTTGCAGTCAAGTGAGGACTCCTCCCCCGTCCTCTACAAAGGAAAAGATTGCTGTTGTCGTGCGCACATCCCATGTACTCCAGGGTCTTTTGGGAGTTCTCTCCCCTCACCATTTCAACTTTTTTGGAATTCTTACCCTTGCATGCATCCCCCTTTTCCTTTCCCTGCCAGTTTCGTGACAGCAGTTACCAGCTTTTCTGAGTGATTCCTGGCCCTGTCCCTGCCCCCCTGCCCCCACCTCTGGTCTGTTTTATGCCATTTGGCCCTCTTTCTGGCAGAACAGTCACTGTCCTTGTAAAGTTTTTTAAATCAATAAAGTCAGTGGCCTTCATGACTGGGCTTTGTATATGAGAAGCAGGCGGGCTGGGAGTGGCCTATTCCTCAGGGAGTGACCAGGTTTGCCGCCCTCCTTATCAGTGCAGATCGAAACTGGCAGCTTCCTTCCCACTCTGGAGGGCAGCCATCCTGGACACACAGGCCTTGGGCAGGTGCCTTGGCGTGTCTCAGTCCTTTAGTAATGTGGGAGAGAGTGTGGGTTGATCCCTTCCTGGGATCCAGATGTCCATGTGGTCAACAGCTGGGCTAGGTAGCACCTGGTGGAAAAGTCAGTGGCAGTCAGAGCTACTAGGAAAAAGGTGGCTGGGATGTGGGTGAAGGTTTACCTGCCAACTGTCCTGTGCTCTCCTGGCCTCTGGGAGGAGTGGGCAGGGCTCTTGCAGTCTGCCCTGTTCTCTTAGGGAGGCAGAAAGAATGTGAGCATCACAACTGGGGTAGGGGCTTGAGTGAGATGCACTTTTATCTGGTATATTTTCATCTTTATTTCGTTGAAGATTTGGTATGAACTAGGTCCAGAGCTAAGATCTTTGCAAACACTTGTTTCTTTCACAATAACAAGTGACTGTTTCCTCTTCTACGGGTGAGGAAGACTGGTCCTCAAAACATGATATGGAAACCTGAGAGCCCTGTGTTCCTTGGTCATGGCGCTTGGCCTCTCTGAGACTCAGTTTCCCCTCCTGGAAAGTGATGCTGTAAGGATCAGATGCAGTGCTGGAATTGTTCAGGACACCGGCACACCCGCACTGGCACCTCAGCGAATGTTCACAGCAGCTTTGTTTATCCTCAGAGGGTTTACAGTCTGGTGAGGAGAGAAATGACAGATAATAAATACAAACATTGGGATAATATGAGAAGATTTTCATGATCTCAGGGTAGGGAAAGATTAAGAAAAAGTTGATAAATTCAACTCCATTATAGAAACTTCCGTCATCTAAAGATACCATAAAGCGAGTGAGGAGCCTAACCCATGGTTGGAAATATTTGCAACACACGTCGACAACAAAGGACTCTCTAGAGCAAGTTCAGAGCTGCAGTCAAGAAAAAGCAGACAACACAACAGGATAATGGGTAAGAGATGTGGAAGGCAGCCACAGAAGAATACCCAAGTGGTGAATAAGCCTGTTAGGTGTTCAATCACATTCGTAGTCAGAAATGCAAACACGATGCCATTATACGCTCACGTGTAGTTGTAAGTCAGACGATACCAAGTGCCGATGAGGAAGTGGAGCAACAGGATCAGATACCCAGCTGGTGGGAGCGTAAATTGGTATGAACAGTTGGGGAAAAGGGTGTTTGCCAGTAAAACTGAAGACCCACCCTGTGAGCCAGCAATTCCGCTCCCAGGGTTGTGACTGAGGACACGCACACCTGCACCAGCTCTTGAGCGACTGTTCGCAGCAGCTTTGTATATAAGGGCCCCCAGCTGGGTCCCTATGTAGGGATCTCCGGGGGTGGTAAAACTAGAGGGAAAAAAAATGCTTATTGCAAAAGTTGATGGTAAAGAAAAAGAAGTTGGGAGTGATTGCCTTTGTGGGAGGGAGGTGGGCGTAATGCCTGGGAGCACTTGGGGCCGGGAGTGGCAGTTTGCACTTTTTGACCTGTGTGGTGGTCATCAGATACGTTCTGTGTACTTCCCTGCACATTAGCTACGTCTCAGAACAGTAGAAGAAAGATAAAAGGGGAACCAAAGAGACCTGAGGATAGAGCAATTAGGTGATTACTCAGAAAGTGTGATGCTTATTAGTAGAGATGAAGGTTCAGTGCAAGTTTGGGTCTGGGGAGTGTGAGAAGCCCCCCTGGAAAGTCACCAGGTGGCCGGACCTGGGCCCAGCTTGTGTTAACAGGCTGCTGCCTGGGAGGGTGCCAGTCTGAAGACCAGACTGAGGTGGTAATGTGGGCTGTCCCTGGAGTTTCAGGCCATACTGTGTTTCTGATGTTACTCTCGTTGGGTCCAGGGTCACCTTGGAGTCCCCTCAGCCTTGACCCATGTGCTGTGATGCTGTCACACAGGCCTGGTGTGCTTAGGCAGGGGCTGGGCAGGGCCACGGCCTCTCCCTGCTCAGCCTTGGTACTGCCACATGGTTACTGGCACTCTGTGAGGTAATGGAGACTCCCTCCTCTTCCACGACACCCTTCCTGCGGCTCCTGTCCCTGCTGGCTGCTGGGGGCTGCCCAGCGGAGCCCTGTGGGACAGGCTTCCCTGCCTCATGCACAGGCTTTGTCTGTGAAGGGGCTGAAGCCTGCCTTCTCACCTCACCCTCGGGCCCAGGCAGTATCTGTGACAGGTTGGTGGGCCCCGAACCCTCAATCTGGTCTTCTTCGTGCATGGCACCCAACTTCCCGCATCAGTCCTGGAGCTGTAGGAGACCAATGGCATCTGGAGTGTTCCTTGTGACAGCAGCCTCTCAGAGACCCAGCCCCACCTCGGCCAGCAGGACAAAGGGAACGAGGCCTGGAACATTGGAGAAAGCAGACCTGGGTGGGGATGGGTAGGAGGTGGGTTATCTAGGTGTCAGCCCACACTGCCTGACAGGATGTGCCTGGCCGGAGACATGGGTGGGCCTGGAAATCAGCAAATATTGACCCGGTTTTCCCTCTCCCTGCTGCACCCGAGCCAGAGCTTGACGCCCTGAACCAGTCTATCACGAGTTCTCAGATCTGCCCCAAAGCTTGAGGTGGACCCAACCCATGAACTCCGGGGTCCTGAAGGGGTCCTCCTGCCCCTGGGGAGGAAGTAGGGAGAGGCTACAGGGCAAACCCAAGCCCAAGACTCACCTTGCCACCTGCCCCAGTAGCAGCCCAGAAGGTGTGAAGTACGTGCTCGTGACCATCACATGCGTACGTGTGAAGTATGTGCCCAGAAGGTGTGAAGTACACGCACCCCCCTTCCATGTTGCCTCCTCCCTGCAGGGACCCAGGGCTCTCTCTACTGTCACTTCTGGCCTTGAAGGATGGTAGCTTGAAAGAGCCCGCCAGGCCTGGCTCTGTGCTCAGTTCCTTCCGTGCGACCTGGAACAAGTTGCTTCACTGCTCTGAGCCTCAGTCTTCTCCTCTGTCAGTTGGTGCAGGTTTGTGAAGATTCAACCAGCTAATGAACGCAAAACCCAGGGCACTTGGGAGAGCTTCTCCCCAGAGGGCAGCTTTAATCACGGTCGGATCGCAGCTTTCCTTGCCACACAGCCCCTTTTCCAGGACATGATCCATCAGGAAAGGGGAGACGAGCCCTGGGCAGGGAATAACTGCGGCCCAGCTCAAGGTTCAAGGAAGAGGGTTCTGGGAGCAGCGTGAAGGCCCGGGGTGACATGATCCTGGGGTGAAGGGGATATCGGGGGCCCACCCTGGTCAGCAAGACCCATCAGCCAGGGACAAGAGAGGGGTGCCGTGGGCAACCCGGGCTGGGATGTCTGGGTCACAGCAAAACTGAAAGCTGTGTCCTGTGGCCAGTGGGGATGGCCCATCCGAGCTCAAACCTGGCCCAGGCCTCCTTCTGGAAGCCAGAGTGGTCCAGTCTAAGCATGAATGGAGTCCAGGCTAAGACTCTTTTCCAGATGAGACCCAGCCCTGGGAAAACCCTTCCCGGGGCACCCGCACCCCCAGGGAGCCTCCCTCTGCACAGCAGACCTCATATCCCTGTGGAGTGGTCCAGAACTCACACACTAGGATGCTGGCACATGGTTGCCCCCCAGCGCCCACCCCTGACCCTTCCCCTTTGACCCTGCATTTCCTCCTTGTAAAAAGTAATAATCACTGCTTCTGCAGAGCTGTTACGAGGATGAGAGAACATATGTTGAGTCCCTGGTGCAAGGCCCGGCTCATATCAGGAGCCCGATAATTGTTAATTTCCCTTCCCCATCCCTCTTTTCTCACCAGGACACCACTTCTAGCTGAATGAGTGACCTTAGACAAGTGTCCTGACCTCTCTGATTAGCTTTCTTCATCTGCAGAATGAGGATGATGCTTACTCAGGGTGCTTACGAGAACAGACCAGTGGGTGAAAAGTCTTTGAAAATTGTTAGGTTGGCATGCAAAAGATTTGCTGGTGTCAGCACAAAGGAATAACAGGTAGAGTAGGGGCAAGTGAGCTGGGGACCCACTGGCCCTTGGTGAGTCAGAGACTGGGCCTTGGCTTATTTCCCAGGGAGCTGTTGGAGTTTAAGTGTGGCCACAGCTGAGTTCCAAGTAACAGGAGAGCAGATCCAGGAGAACCCAAGGAGACTCCTGGCCCCCTGGGGCTACCTCTCCACCTCTCCCCTGGGCTGCGGGCTTGGGCCTCTTACTCCCCCACTCCCAGCTTCTCTCGGGTTGGGCTCCTGCCTGACCTTGGCCTCCTCATCAAGCCAAGCTCTTGCCAGCTCTCACACAAATGGGTCTGTCCCTTTAAGGCAGACACCTGAGCCCACAACAAACTTGAGACTGTCCCTTGGCATCCAAAGGTTGTTTTTCACAGCTGGGCTGAGAGGGTGGGGTAGTAAGTAGCTGGACTGGGCAGTGACCACACTGGTCCTGGTCTCCCTGGGAGAAATCAGTGCCTTTCCTGGCCCTGGGATTCTGAGAGGCCGAGAATTGGTGGGGGTGCCGGGGGGGATGCTGGATGCTTTCTCACGATATTCATCACAATCATAGCTACCACTTATTAAGCACCAACACTTTGTTGGGTACTGAAAACCACAGCCTGTCCCAAACCCCAGGTAAGATCCTTGGAGGCCCTAAGCACTAATAAGATCTTTGTGTCCCAGGAGCAAAAAGCCCCACCTCCCCCTGGCAACAAGTGATTAAAAGTACAAATGACCCTGAACTCTAAAATACTAATTCTAAAACATTCCAACAAAAGACAGACTTTTCCCGTGTTGACTACTTCAATTCTGTGTTTTATAGATTAATTGTCAGATTATTCCAAAAAACATCATAGCCCTATATTGCTGGTACCTCCAGCACAGGCCCAGTTTACCTATGGGTGACCCAGTCTCAGGCCATTATTGTCAGCACAACCTTAGAAGACAAGAGTTGTCACATTTCTTCAGATGAGGACACTGAGGCTCCCAGAGGTCCAGGGACTTGCTGGAAGTCCCCCCGGCAGTAAATGGCAGAGCTGGGACCACCCTCACACCTCCTTCTGGCCAGTTCTTATTCTTTGGGTTCAGTCTGGCTTGAGAGCACAGATTTGGGTTAGACTGCTGGGGCTCAAAAGCCAGTGTCACCGTTTACTCTTTACCAGTCGGTGTCCTTGGGCAAAATCAGTTGTTCCCTCTTTCTCCTGTTTACTCCTCTGTAAAGTGGAAACATTACTGATCCCCACATCATGCTGGTTGTGAGGGTTAAACAGTGCCCCGCTCGGCGCAGTAACATCTCCTACTTACCTGCTGTTTATACAGCTCCTGGCCTCCCCTAAGCCCTTTACTTATTGAATCCTCACAGCAACCCGTTTCACAGAGGCGGAAATTGAGGCCTTGAGAGTTAAGTAACTTCTCCAAGGCTACACAGTGGAGACAGTTCAGAGCTTGCTGGTAGCTGTTGTTGGTATTTCACACGTGATGGGCCTCTGTGAACTGTCCCACTGGTGGCACTTGTTGCTGGGGGCTGTCCTTGCCCTTTCCCTCACTGGACTAGGTGCGCCTGGAGGGCACGCAGCGTCGTGATACACAGGTGTGCTCGGGGCTGTCCGCTGTCCCCCTCGGCGCCCGGAAGGCGGCCTTGCCCAGGCCCGGCGATCCCTCCCCGCCGGTGGAGGCACGCGGCGGGCGGGGCCGGGCGGGGCAGCGCAGCCCGTAAAAGCGGCGCGGGCCCGCGGCTGGACACCGACGCCGGCAACCATGGCGCGTCCGAGGCTCCTGCTGCCGCTGGGCCTGGCCCTGCTCGCGCTCTGCCTCCTGGCGCTGCCCCGCGACGCCCGGGCCCGGCCGGGGGATCGCGAGGTCGGGGAGCGGCAGGACCTGTCGCCCAACGACCCGCAGGTGCGGAAGGCGACGCAGGCGGCCATGGCCAGCTACAACATGGGCAGCAACAGCATCTACTACTTCCGCGACACCACCATCCTCCGGGCGCAGAGCCAGGTGCGCCCGGCCGGCGGGGCGGGGCGGGGCCGTGGGAGGCGAGCGCGGCCCCAGCCGGGCCGCAGATGGAGGGGGCGACACAAGAGTAATCAGCGTGGCATTTTAATACAACATATTTTTCAAAATCCAATTAATGCCAAAACTTCTTGCGGAACAGAATATCTAAATTTCGAATAAGATCCAACCCTGAATTTGCATGGCTACCTCACTAGCCTCACACTAGTCCCTGCCGGGATGGGCGAGTTGGGGGGGGAGGGGAGGGAGATGGGGCAGTTGTGTGGACTTGGGTCTCAGCCTCCTGCGTGGCCCAGGATCTGCCCCTCTCCCCAGGGCTCCCCACCAGAACTGCCTGCCGCCCCCCTCCCCGCCCTTCCTCTCCCCCCCTCCCAGACCTGAATCCCAAAGGCGGTGTGCTGGATATGTCCTAGGGAAGGTAATGGGAGATGGGAGTAAACGGAGGGAGGTGAGAGGTCCAGGTCAAAGGTTGTCCCCCGGCACCCCTGACCTGCCCCCACCTCTGCCTCAGTTGGTGGCAGGCATCAAGTACTACCTGACCGTGGAGATGGGGAGCACGGCCTGTCGGAAGAATGCCATGGCTGGAGACCACATAGACCTCACCACCTGCCCCCTGGCCGCAGGGGTGCAGCAGGAGGTAACAGCCCTGCCCCCAGCCAGGCATCAGCTCACCCAGTGGCCAGCAGCTGGCCCTGTCCCTGCCTCCTGGATGACTCAGCCTTGAGAGCAGTGTGAGGTGCAGAGAGGAGCAGGCTGGGGCTCCCCGTGGAGTGAGGGGCTGGGCTGGAAAGATCTGGGCTCTGGTCCTGGCATCTAACTTGATGTTCCTCCTTGCATCCCGGAGCACTGCAGGCACAGGGCTGACTGTGGGCAGCAGGCGGCCTGGGGCCTGGGCTCACCCCTCCTTCTTTCCTCATGATCTATTTGCAGAAGCTGCGCTGTGACTTTGAGATCCTTATGGTTCCCTGGCAGAACTCCTTCCAACTTCTAAAGCACGACTGTGTGACCCTGTAGTAGACCCCTGTGGGCTTGGGGGAGGGAGGGAGCAGGCGGGTCTGGGCAGGAGTGAGCGCATCGGTGGAGGGCATGTCAGGTTCCTGGACCATATGTGTGGCAATAAATTGCTAGCACTGCTTCTTGCATTGGTCTCTTCTGAGTGCCTCACTCTTCCTCCCTCTCCTGTTCCCCAGTCCCACTCTCGGCAGCTCCCAACACCTGCCTCCAGCTGACAGGGTGCCCACACCACCCACAGCTGAGCTTCTGCTGTCTCAGCCCAGACGGTGCTAAGGGTGCAAAGTTCAGCTCCCAAATTTGGGGTCCCCCGAACACCCCAGCATCACAGACGTAGAGGAACGAACCTCTAGAGACTCCCAATATTGGCAGAGTTGTGGGTTCAGAGACGAAGTCACAGGAGAGGGATGATGCCCCAAGACTGGAAAGGGACGGGAGCCAGTGAAGGCTCTGAGCCGCACCTGAGTTCTGCTTCTTCTCAGTTGGCAGGACGACTCAGAGTGGCGCGTGGGAGATTTAGCCAGCCTGGCCCCAGTGCACTGAGCTCTCAGCCTGTGAGATTCTTATACCAGCATGTGGCCCAGACATGGCAGAGCCCCTGCAGGCCAAGAGACCACGAAGGCTGGACCCTGTGGACCACATGCCGGAAGGACTCCCCAGTGCTTTGTCCTGAGCAAGACGCCTGCAAGGGGCTGGCAGGGAGCGCCAAGGGGACCGAGGTCAAATCCACTGTCCGTAGGAGGGATAAGGGGACAGATGCAATTCAATGTCATTTAAAGAAGAGATGGAACATTTTTTGCGCACCTGAATTTGTGGCTGGAATTAACGCTCACTACACATGCACACACACACATCCAGAACTTCGCAAGACGCCAGACAGACACATAAACCCACCATGCACCCTCAGGTTGCTCCCAGACACCACACATATATCCAGAAAAAGACACATATAACCTAGCAAACCGGAAACACACACACACACAGAAGCAACACCCGCATCCCGAGGATAACCTGGAGAATACACCCCAAAACACACAGCCCCAGGTACACACCTGCCCCAGCCGGAGCTGTTCCTCAGATGCACAGACACACACCCATGCCTGAGACAGGATGGGCAGGAAGCAGATCCTGTGGGAGCACGAGGTGTGGGCACCCCTAGGCCCAGGCGGCTGGACAGGGTGGCGGTGGAGAGCACTCTGGGGCCCGGCCGGCCAGGCCTCGTGCCTGCTCATGCCTGCCTGGCTCCCTGCCGATGCTGGCACTTACTGAGGAACAGCCCCCGCTCCCAGGCCCTGCCCTCTAGAGCCCTGGGAGGCCGTATGGGGTGGGGATGGGGAGATGGCAAATGAACTGATTCCCACCTGGAAGCTTGAGGGGCTGAGTGTGACAGGAATGAGGGATGGAGGGAAAACTTCCAGCCTCTCAGCGGCTCAAGCCTGTCGGATATGGCTGCGCAGACAGCCCGGGGGCCTGCGGTGGGGCAGCCGCTGGAAGAGCTCCCATGTGCCACCCAGCAGGAGCCTCCTGAGTGGCTGCCACGGGGTGAGAAGTGGCAGGAAATGCTTGTTGAATCAGTGTGTGAGGTGGTGGGGTGAGGTGAGGCCAGGTGGCCTCTCCACCCCCGGAATCTGTGCCCAAATCCCAGATGGCATTTCCTCCGCACAGTCGATGCCCGGGCCCTGGGCCAGCCCGCACCCTCGGCCGGGCCAGGGAGGAGACGCGCTGCTTCTGTCCGGGGGCCCGAAGATGTCACCACTGTCTGGTCTGCACTGGAGGTAGCGGGGTGGCTGGCAAAACTGTCTGTCACCTCTCAGCTCCCACTCCCGGGTTCCGTCCCGATCCCCTCCAGCTTCATTCTGCTAGCTTCACTCCCCATCTGGTGGGAGGCCTCCCTCCCTCTGGCTGGGCTTGACTTAGTGCTCAGTGCCCCGCCGCCGTCTTGGGCATCCTGCCCAGGCTCAGGCTAAAAGCAGGGGAACTCATCCCTTGCTTCCCTCTAACAGAGGCTTGTCCACTCCACACACACCCGGCCCCCCACCCCGAGGCCACAAGGACTTGAGCAGCCTCCACCCTCCCTCCCCTCACTGAGGCTCTTTAGCCTGACCCCAGGCAGGGCAGGGCATGGCGATGACCTCTGCCTTCTGAGCTCAGGCTGCCCCCATCGAGCTGGCACCCTTCTGCTGGATGCTGACGGTGCTGGTAGGCCTGGGCTCTGAGACATCGTTTCTGGAGCATCCTGGTCCCTCGGGCCCTGACAACCGTCCTGTTCTTTTTCTCCTGTCTCCTGGGCCAGACGGGCCTCCCTCCCCAAAACAGGGTGACCGCTCCCTCTCCCTCCAGCACTGAGCCTGGCCCACTTTCCACGTCACCCCGCTGGCTGCTGTTAAGGCCCTGCCAGGCCAGGATGCCAGGCCCCAGTGGGGCAGGGAGGGATCCAAGGACAGAGCCTTTCACCTGGAACACTCGCACACACATGCTCGAGGATGCACGTGCGTGCAGGCCCACAGGTTCCCTTGCGGCTCGGGCCCAGCCAGGGAGGACACGGAGCCACCCGGGGTTTTAAAGCTCTGTTGGGGCCCAGCCCTGCAGGCCCAGTGATCTTTCCAGCAGAGATGGGGACTTGGCCCGACCTGGGGGAGAGCCTGCCAGAGGCTGAAGCCTGGACTCGGGCTGCCACTCTGGGGATCACTTCCTGAAGTCCTCATCTCCAGCCTGCGGGGTGGGGTGGCAGGTGATGGCGCCAGCCCTCTGCCTCCCAGAGGCCCACACCACTGTTACTCAGGGCGGCTTCCAGGCAAAGCCCCCGAGGCCCGGCCTTCCAGTGCCCTCCCCCTCCATCTGGCTCCTCCCAGGTCCTGCCTGGTTCACCTCAAACGCGGTGTCCACGATCTCATCGATGACAGCTGCCTGGGATCGGAATTTCTGCTGGTAATGCTCCACCCCGGACACCAGCTGCAGGAAGTGGAACAGGAGCTCCCGCTGCCTGAGGGCACGGGGGGGGGGGGCAGGGGGGGAGGCAAGGCTGGGCCATCTCAGCCCCCAGAGCCCCCTTCTCCCCCCACTCACAGCACCCCATGCCTCCATTTCCAGCCACAGGCGCCACTTCTCTGTGTGTGGCCCTCCATGGTATATTTCCTTTTCCAAATATCCGCGCCCCTGCTGCCACCAGCTGCCGGTACCACAGAGGGTTCTGACGGTTAAACTGTTTACCTCCAAACCGCCCATGCCTACATGCGTCCAAGCTACCCCATGCTGACTCCTGCACCCACTCAACCACCTACCCACATCCCCACCCGTCTATCTAGCCATTCCTCACCCATGGGGCCGCCCCGCCCTTTCCCTCACTCACCTATCCCCCTCCATCCACCTGCTCTTCCCCGGCCCCGCCCCCACCCCTTCACAGTCAGCCATCCACCTAAACCCCCAGCCCCACCCACTACCCATTCATTAACTCCTTCACTGCCAGCCTGTTTTATCAATCCAGCCATCATATAACCCTGAAATCAGAACACTGCACGGTGCTCCGAGGACATAGAAACAAATAAGAAACAGCCGCTGCCCTTAAGAAGCTCAGTCTGTGGCAGAGCCAGGAAAGCAAACCAAGGGTGTTTACACTTGTGATAAGTATAAACAGAGGGCATCGAGGGGCCCAGAGGAGGAAAACCTCACCCAAGTACTGGGGATCAGGAAAGGCTTCTGGAGGAAGCGTCACTGAGCTGAGCTTGAAAGACACTTGAGGGTTTGCTGAGCTCAGACCCGGTTTCTGGTGTGCCAAGGTCTGTGAGCAGCAGGGAGTGTACTGGGGGCCAGGGTGCGCCTCGGGACGGATGAATTCAAGGTGGAGACATCCAGGGGAGGTCAAAGCAGGGCGCCCGGACCTTAAGCTAAGGGAGACAGGAGGCCTTGTAGGGCTGTAAACTCGGGGAAGGCAGGGAAAGCCAAAACTACGTTTAACAAAGATCAGTCTCTAAATCATTAAAAAGAAAAAGGAAGGAAGAAAAAAAAGATTCAAACAAACTAAACAACGAAAACAAGACCACTGTCAGTGGAGGTGGAGGTGGGCCAGTGGAGAAGAGTTTGGAGGCCGAGAACCCCCCAGGGAAAGCATCACAGAGGAGCCCAGGCCAAGGTACCAGGATCTGGAATGTGGAGGGTGGAGGGCGGCCGGGAGGGCGCAGCCGGGAGGGCGGCCGGGAGATGAAACGAGCAGGATTGGATCTCAGCTCTTCCGGCTCTTGATCACCTGAGCCTGGTGTTGGCAGCCAGAGAACATTCCAGGCAGAGAGAACAGTGTGGGCAAAGGCCTGAAGGTGGAGAAGTATGTGCTGTGCTGTACGTAAAGCCAGGATGTGCTGGAGGTGTGGGGCGGGGCCGTGATCATGGAGGGCTTGGCGCTCAAGCTCTGTCGGTGGCCAAGAAGAGCCTGGAAGGTGCCAGCAGTCAGGCTGGTTCTCTGGGGAGCCAGGCCTGAGAGCCAGGGTGCAGGAGTCTGTGCCAAGGACCCCTGGCCATGAGCACAGCCACAAGTCCCCAGCTGTCCTGGCCCAGCCGGCCACTCGCGTTGACATCTGCCTCCCAGGCCTTTACCAAGCTGTTTCCCGACCCACCCTCCCCATCCCTGAAGCCAGCTGGAGTCCGCCCACCCTACGTGGCCCCGCCAAGGTCTTTAGAGGGGGCCCCTCACGGACAGGTGCTAGTCTGTGTCCGCTTTGGGCCTCTGGAGTCCTCACAGAACCTGGCCCAGAGCAAGGATCAGGGATGCTTCTGGAGCAAAAAGATGAGCAGAATCCCTGCTCCTGCAGCCTCTGTCCGCTGCCCCTGCCCTGGGCCCTCGGCCTCAGAGGGGCTCTCGTGGCCCTTCAGGTGCTGCTGGTGGGATTCTCTTGGTGGTACCAGCTGACTCTGAGTGAGCAGAAGCCACCCAAGGCCTCCACATCCCACCCACAGGCTTTACATAAGCCTTAGGGCTCTACCACCCTTCCAGAGAGGCGGGCAATGCCCCTTTCCCACGGCGGCCCACCGATCTGGCCCCCGGACCTCTCCCCTTAGACCTGAGCCCTCCCCTCCCTTTGCATCTCCTTACTTCTCAGTCATGCCTCCAAATTTTTTCTCAATGAGCTGCTTCTGTATAGTGTGTCCACTTATCACCTCTTCAGGCTCTGCATGTAGGGAAAGAAGGGGGAGGTCAAGACGCTGCCTGGATTGAGAGAAGGTGGAGGAAACCCCGTGTGTCATGGAGATAGTCAAACAGGAGCTAACGGGGTTTTTGTCCAGGATGACCCCAAAGAGATTGTTTCTCCGGGCATGGAGTGTGTTTTGTTTGTTTGCCCATCCAGCATGCGTTCCCTCTTCTTTTGGTAAAAGTTTCCCAGTTTTCCTGGGGAACCACTCCCACCCCTTTCGGTGCATGTTGCCTAGCTGGGGTTGACCCCACCCCCCAGCTCTAAGGACATGTGACTCAAGCCTGGCCAAGCAGAATAGCCTATCCTTTCAGCCGTAGCGATTGGTTCAGAAATAGGCAGGTGACCAACCTGAGCCAAGGAGATTCATTTCTGGGATGTTGTTCGAACCGCTGGGAGAAGGGGACCCCTGCTGGGAGAGCTTGGGATACTTAAACTGTGAGGATTTGGGACTAGAGTTGCAGGTGGTCACTTTCCCACCACAAAGGGAGAGCACCCTAAGCACAAAACCACACAGAGAGCCACAGAGCAGAGAACTGGAAGGAGACCAAATCTCAACCATCATTGGGTCCTGGATCCAGCCGTTCCTGAAAGCCCATGAACTCTCAAGTTGCTAATAATTTAAGACAGTTAATTCCTCTTTTTGCTTAAGCTTTTCTGCACTGAGTGTTCATGATGGAGAGGGCAGGTGGGGGTCCAGGTGACCCCTGAGGGCCCTTAGTCCTCTGGTGTTGATGATCCTAAGAGTGGGATTCTGGAGCTCCGATTCTAAAGTTCTGAAGGTCTTTAAGCAGGAGGCAAAGCAATTGGCTCAAAATCTATTTACCCAGAAAGTCAGGTGTGTAAAGATGAACATGTACAGAAAACTTCATTTTTATAGACTCAATTTTTATAGACACTTTGAGTGACTCTGGACAAGTGGGTATAACACCTTGACAAAAGCCTCAAAGACAGTTGAAGCCACCTCATATAAGACCAACTGCTATAAACTTTGTAAGTTATTAACAGAAACGAATGTTTGGTGCATCATAATTTGGCTAATTAGTTGTTTTGCAAATGGGTCTTTCAAGAATTATCAGTTTAATTGGTTGTTGGCGGTTAGTCGTGGAGCTTTTTGGACCGAAGTTCTAAGCTCTGAAAGTTCTCCTGAGTGTCTGGTTCTAAGACTCTAAAGCTGGGCGTCGGGAATTCCCTGGCAGTATGTCCAGTGGTTAGGACTTGGCGCTTTCACTGCCGGGGCCTGAGTTTGACCCCTGGTTGGGGAACTAAGATCCCTCTAGCCGCGCAGCGTGGCCAAAAATAAATAAATAAATAGGTAGATAGATAGATAAATAAATAAAGCTGAGCCTGGAGCTCTGTGCCTGCCTGGGAAGAAGCAGGCTGCTGGTACCTGCTCCGATGAGCTCTGTCAGTGAGTCATCCAGTAGCTTCTCATGGATCTGGGAGGCCTTCTGCGAAGAAGAGGCCTCAGTTCTGCCAGCGTCCCATGTCTGCCCATCCCTGGAGCACCTTCCTTCCTTCCCTCCAGCTTCTGTGTCCCTCTCCCCGTGTCTTCCTGATTCGTCCCCCTGCCCCACTCCCTCACTACCTCCTGCTTCACTTTCTCCAGGCCTTTGAGCAGGGCCATCTGGAAGTTATCCACCAGGACGGCAATCACCAGGCTGGGGCGGGAGACAGGAGGAGGCTGGAGGCGAGGCCCTGAACCCTCCTCTGGGTTCATCGTGGCAGAGCCATGGTGAGCGGGGAGGGGAGGGGGTGCCCCGGGGTTAGGCTGGGGGAAGTGAAGCTGGGGAGCACAGGCCAGTGGGGGCCTCACTTGAGGAAGATGAAGTACTGGATGATGATATATATCATGAGAATGGGGATGATGCACCAGGCGCCTGGGAGAGAGGGGGCCGTTCGAGCTGTCAGTTCCTTGCCGGTCCTCACCACACCCCTGCCAGCCAGCCTCAGAAGCCCCACTTTTCAGATGGGGTAACTGAGCCCTCAGGGTCTGCCCACTCAGCCAGCCCCTGCCCTCCACCAAGCCTGAGGCCTGCCCTACCCTGGGCTCGGCTGTCCAGGTAGATGAGGGACCAGTCGTCCAGGGTGAGCAAGGTGAAGAGGGTGAAGATGGTGGTGAAGATGTTCTGGAAGCGCTTGGGGTCAGAGTAGCGGAACAGTGCCCGGAGCACCACAGAGAACAGGACTGGCTGTTGAGGACCAAACCAGGCTCACAGGGTCCTCTCTCCCCTTCTTCCTCTCTCCCTGCCACCCCCAGTTCCTGGTCCCTCCCCCCAACTCCATCCATTGCAGCATCTCACTCTCCCGCCCCAGACCCCGTGGCACAGGATACAGAGACAGGTGGACATGAGGATGAGGATGGCGGTGATGGACGGCAAGGACTGGGCCAGGGTCCCGGTCACTTCCTGGAGGCTGGTCAGGAAGCTGTGGGCAGAGGTTGAGAGAGAGGCTGCGTCAGTGGGGTGGGGATCGGTGTCTAGCAGTCGGAGCGACTACAGGTGTCACACTGCTGATTACAGGGGTGGGAGGCCCCTGATTTGCTGGTGACTTGGGGCGGGGGGCGTCCCAGACCCTCTCTGGAAAATAAAGAGATTGATCCTAGTGGATGGCAGGAAAAGCAGGCTGGAGTCTGCAGCCTCCTTGTGGGCAGCTGTGGGTCCGCTGACCTGAGCCTCCGCAGGACCCGGATAGCTCGCAAGGCTCGCAGGCTCTTGAAGACCTTGAGGATGCGGAAGATGTGGAAGATGCTTTGGTTGTAGACCACGCGCATGGAGGAAGAGTTGATCTGCATGAGCATGAACTCCAGCACAGCCGTGATCATGATGAAGAAATCTACAGAAACAGGGGCACCTGGGTGTAATGGGCTCCTGCCCAGGTTCACAGACCTCCCAGTGCCAACACCCCCTGCTCTTGTCGCCCCTGGGCAGTTCAGGGGCTCCCGCTACACACACACACACACACACACACACACACACACACACACGCCCCATCCCTACCCACCCAGGTTGTTCCAGGGGTCCAAAAAATACTTGAGGCCCAGAGCAATGATTTTGAGCACAGCTTCCACCGCGTAGATGCAGAGGAAGATGGAGTCCAAGGCCATGAAGTACCACTCTGTGGGGGACACGGGGGAGGGGGGTCTCACTCAGGGGTCTCCGCAGCAACCCAGCCTCTCCTTCCTCCTCCCCACTGGAACCTCACACTCAGCCATTCAGGGAGAACCTGACTCTGCCCAGTGGCTGTGTGTTTTAACTGCTCTGTGACTCACTCTTCTTGCCTATAAAATGGTGATAATAACAGCCTGCCTGATAGAATTTCCACAAGCATTAAATGCTTTTCACGGGCTTCCCAGGTGGCGCAGTGGTTGAGAGTCCGCCTGCCGATGCAGGGGACGTGGGTTCGTGCCCCGGTCCGGGAAGATCCCACATGCCGCGGAGCGGCTGGGCCCGTGAGCCATGGCCGCTGAGCCTGCGCGTCTGGAGCCTGTGCTCCGCAACGGGAGAGACCACAACAGTGAGAGGCCCGCGTACGGCAAAAAAAAAAAAAAAAAAAAAAATGCTTTTCACATAGTAAAGGGCTTAGAATGGAGCCTGAAACAGCTTGCAAGAAACATCACTCTTCTTCTCTCCTTAGTTTATGGGACCTGTGGCAGGTCCTTACCTTCACTTTGCTCCCCAGGGTTTTAGGGACCATCTTCCCAGGTTTCCCACCCTCATCCCTCCAGGGCCTCCTGCTTGCACAATCTCCTGGCCCTTCCAGCTGACCTGGGTTCTGGGCATCCTTCCCGCAAAGCAGCATACTTAGAGCTGATGCGCCACCTGGTGGCTATAGTCCAAAACAGCAAACCTCAAATTTATTGGGCTTTTCTGCCTCTGGCGGGCTGGTTGACTTCAGCAAAACTCTCTGAGCCTCACTCTACTGCCGGGCAATGCCGCTTACTTCCCAGGGTGAGGATTAAATGGGATAAGCGATATAAATCCCCTGGCACTTGATCCGGCCCACGGGAGGCTTGGGACAACATCAGTGGCCTTCTCCATGTGAACAGGGCTCCCTGGCTCTTACCACCCCGGACCTCGACTTCAGCGAAGGTCTGGGCCACGAGCATGATGGTGTTGAGGCAGACGATGAAGACGACGAAGGCTTCAAAGGCCAGGGAGTCAGTCAGTTTCCTGAGCATTCTCGAAAGGCCCCAAATGAGGTGGCTTAATTTTTCCCACAACAAATAGAAGAGGTCCACAGTGTGCAGCTTCTTGTGGGTTCGTGGGGCTCGGCCAGCTGTGAAAGGGCCAGAAAGCCAAGCCCATGGGGGAAGGGGACACGGCGATCCGGTCTCCCTCCCAGGCCTGCCTGCCATGAGCTCACTCAGGTGCCTCCATGCTAGTCCTGTGCTGGTATAGGAGCCACAGGCTTGACCCCTTCCCCGACAGATGCCAGCTTGCTTGGGATTTGAGGTCTGCTTGAGCTCACGCTCCTACACCTCCATGCTTTTCTTTAAGTCACGTGGCAACTTACATACGGAAGACCCCATCCTCCTCGCCACCCCATCCTCTCGGTAAACTCTCCCTCTCCCTCCAAGATTCTGCTGAAACATCACCCCTGTTGGCTGACTTTTCTGCCCACAAACAACTAGACACTCATCCCTCACTGCTTGTTTGTGAAGCTGATGCCGTGTTTACGGAACTACCAGGGGCCAAGTTTGGGGGATCATATGTTAACAGCCAAAGTCCCTCCCTGCCCTCTAACCAGGCCCTCATTCAGGCACTGGTTCCAGCCTCTGGCCTCAAGAAACTCACAGTTCAGTGGGGGAAACATGGACAAGCAATCCACGGTGGTAAATGTTCTGATACGGATGCTAGACCCCTCTCACTGGGTAGTCTGGGATCAGCTGTATAAGTGATCACCCCCAGCTTTCATACTAGAGAAGAGGAAATGTTCGAGAAGTGAACATGCGAATGAATAAAGCAGTGACTGCATGAACCAACAACCGACAGTCTGGAGAAGTGCCTAATCCCAGGAATAAAAGATTGGATGGTGAACAGTCAGGCGAGTGAATAGCCAATGGGATACACCTGCAGGTGAGAGCAAGCCTCATGATCTGCGGAAGGACGTGCAGGGCCTGACTCAGGCCTGGAATCTGGGCCAGGCAGCTGGAGTTGGGGGGTGGGGGACAAGCCAAGACTCACTTTTGTGCTTCTGAATCTGCTCGTCTTCTTCGGGCCAGCTTTCCGAGGTTTTAGAGGAGGAGCCCTGAGGATGGACTTTGCTGGAGGTCTGGGCAGGGTGTGAGTACGCTGTGTTCAGGGAACGAGCCAAGCTGAAGGCCGAGCTCTGTCTATCTGGCTTGCTGGGTTGGGGGGCTACTTGACGAGAACAGGCAGAGCCGAGGGAGGCTGAGGCCACACTGTGGGACGTGTGTGGGCCAGAGAGTTGGGAGCTACCACGACGGTACTCCCCATAGCGGTGCTCTCGGTGGAGGTAATCACGAGGATGTGCACCGTGCTGGTGCTCTCTGTGCTGGTGCTCGTCACGGTGGCCGTGGAGGTGCTCTTCACGGTGGTAGGACCCCATGGAGGCAGGCCTTCTGTGGTGATGGGCTTCATGATGGTGGTGCCCCCCATGGTGATGGGCCTCACTGTGTTGGGCAGGGCTACCAGAGTGGGAGATGTCTCTATGGTTGTAAGGCACACCTTGGTGATAAAGCCCACTATGGTGGGAAACCTCACTGTGGTGGTGAAACCCACCATGGTGGTGGGACTCCCTGTGCTGCTGGAGTATGCCATGGTGGTAGGACTCCCTCTGTTGGTGGGGCCTCCCATGATGTCTCCTGCTACCGTGGTGGTGCTCATCATCAAAGTGGTCCTCACCATAGGAATGGTGGGAGATGAAAGCACCACAGGAAGTATCCGGGAAGAGGGATGAGGAGTGGTGGAAGCGGTGGGAATGGCGGGAGAAGGCATTGTCATGGAAGTCTTGAGATCCATCACGATGAGGGGATATGCCATGATGGTGGGACTCACCATGGGGACCGGACACCCTTCGGTGATGGCGGTGGACTCCACCATGGCCTGGCCTGTGGTGTGTGGTTGGTGAGCTGGGGTGAGAGAACACATCTGAGTCATCAGTGTCTGCCTCACTTTGAGCCTTTTCAGCCATCGAGGGTTGATCCATGGCTATGCTGTGAACCCCGGATTGAGGAAAGCTCAAGATGTGGGCCTAAGAGCCCTTCCTGGATTGCCTTTCTCGCCTAAGCTGTGGCACTGGGGCTTCTAGGAAAGCCTGACTTCTCATGGAATTCTCCCCTCTATGATGTCACAAACAGGCCCCTTAGTAGGCCTAATTCCCAAATGCCTCCTCCTGGGCTACAGTCCAGAATCAAGGATCGGTGTGTCTAACCTCCTCAATGTAAAAGGATGAAACTGAGGTCAAGAAAGGGGAAGGGACTGGCCCAAGGTGACCCAGCAGGTCAATGGGAAAGCTGGACAGAGAATTCTGGGGTGACATCATAGGCCCCAGCAGTTGCTTTAGCAAGTTTAGCTCTGTTACTGGAAAAAACTTCAAGAAGCCAAATGGTCCAGTCCCCAGTTGTACCTAGATACCAACTGGCTCTAAGGTTCAAACTGCCCAACTCCACTGTAGGTGTGTGGCCGTGGGTTAGCTGCTTAATCTTCCTATGCCTCAGTTTCTTCCTCTGTAAAATGGGGATAATAACACCTACCTCAAAGGATCAAAAAAGTTAAGATATGTAAAACTTATACTTGCAGCACAATAAATGTTAATTAGTATCGTTATTCTCTCCTTCATCACTGACAGGGATGAAGAGGAAATACCTCTCTTGGGTTATTACTAAAATAAAACCATCAGCCATTATTTACTGAGGACCTGCATTAAGAAATTCTTTTTCTTTTTAAATCTATTTATTTATTTATGGCTGCATTGAGTCTTTGTTGCTGTGCGCGGGCTTTTCTCTAGTTGCGGTGAGTGGGGGCTACTCTTTGTTGTGGTGCGCAGGCTTCTCATTGCAGTGGCTTCTCTTGTTGAGGAGCACGGGCTCTAGGCACACGGGGTTCAGTAGTTGTGGCACGTGGGCTCTAGAGAGCAGGCTCAGTAGTTGTGGCACATGGGCTTAGTTGCTCCACGGCATGTGGAATCTTCCCGGACCAGGGCTCGAACCCGTGTCTCCTGCATTGGCAGGCAGATTCCTAACCACTGCGCCACCAGGGAAGCCCACAAGACTTCATTTAAAGCAATGTAAGGTTCACAGGAAAATTGAGGGGAAGGTACAGAGATTTCCCATATGCCTTTGCCCTGACCACATGCATAGTCTCCCACATTATTAACATTCCAACCAAAGTGGTACGTTTATTACAATTGATGAACCTACAATGACACAGCACCATCCTCCAGATTCCATAGTTTACATTAGGATTCACTCTTGGTGGTGTATATTCTATGGGTTTGTATGCGCTTTTAATATAATCCTCACAATAACCTCACAGGATGGATATTATTTACCCCCAGTTTACAGAGGAAGGTACTGTGGCTCAAAGAGTATAAATGAGCTGCTCGATCTTCTGGGAGCTTTCAGGTCCCTCGTTTGACTACAGCTGCTTCCTGAGTGCTTGGTCACAGCCAAGTCCATAGCAGCGTTGGGTATCAGGTTCCCAGCGATGAAAGCCCTCAAAGGGCTCAGTGTCTGTCACCAGTAGCAGACAAGGCAAAAGTTTGTGATAGGACTACTAATTGTTCCACAAATCCATTCTCCTCCTCTTCCTGGCACGTGGCCTCCCAGCTAGAGATGACATTTCCCAGTGTGCCTTGCACCTAGGCGTGGCCAAAGGGTGAGAGCAGAAGTAATGTGAGAACTTCCAGGTCTTGGGTTTAAAGCACTGGGCCGGGAACCTCTGTTTCCCACCGTTCCTATAGGCTAGAGCGTGGATCAACAAGCAGACAGGATCGATATTCTAGGGCAGAGATTTCTGCGTTCTGCAAAACCACGGAATTAGCCTTGAGATCTTTCTAGTTTACGGATTCTGTCTTGCGACGAGAAAAAAAAACACCTCAGCATTATTTTTGAAACTCATGTGCTGTGTGATGCCAGCACTTTCAGTGAGGGACAGTAATCGAGCAGCCTTGGAAACCATTTGTGAAACGTTGTTCAGCCCCGTCTGCAGTGCTCATTGGGTGGGGCCTTGCTCAGTTTTCAGCGTGAGATCAGGAAGTCTGTCGATCATGTGTGAACACGGTATTGCCCGGATAGGCGGTGGTAAAGAAGGTGACCTCAGCCTCGCCCTCCTGGTTACCTCCCTCCACCTCCCCTTAGGCGCAAATGACTGACTCACACTCTTTCTGGTGTGATGGAAAATCAGAGGAAATTTTTCTTCTAAGGAAATCATTTTTGCCTCGACGTAGCGGCCTCCCTGCCACTTTGCTGTTGATGCGAACACTATAAAACATGAATTATGCAGGTTAGAAGTGAATTTCAGCATGATTTCATATCTTGTTGCAAGTTTCCTGTTTAGTTATATATGATGCCCTTCTATTGTATGTCTTATTAGTGTTTGTGTTTTACAAATGTGTCTAGCGATTCCACGTGATGCTGTTTTATCATCAGGTGTGAAGTGAAAGAGGAGGAGCTTAGGACTGTGGACAGATCTGGTAGGGTTAGCGATGAAGAATTACAATTTACAAGTGTAGCAATGGCTTCAGGAAAATTGAAGAGAACTAAATTACAAATTACAGCCGTTTGACAAATAAATGTGCTAATTTTTAACCTATCGTATCTCAAAACAAACAGGGTAAGGCTTTTATAGGCTACATTTAGTACAAAGGCTCAAAGAGCAAGTTATTTGTAACAGACCAATTGTCCAGAAAAAGAACCCAATAATGCTGGCATGTAAAATTATATGAGTGACGTGTTAGCGCAAGATGCTCAACAAAAGAGTAAGCATTCTACTCTCAGAGAGAGTGACAACACAACGCATTGATGTCACGTGATGCTGAAGAACCTTTTTTTTTTTTTTTCTTGGTAATTAGCTGAAAAATAACAGATTCTTTATCCAGGCTGGTGAGTCAACAGATTTCACTGATAAATGCCACTTCTAAGATTTGTAAATGATGCTGGTAATCAAGACTTTTTTTTTTCTGTGGCAAACAGCTTTTACATAGAAACAGCCAAGATATGATTAATGTTTTCTTCATATCTAGAATCAAAAGGTCTGTCCTGGAAGAACTGTCTTGGCATTTGAACTGATGGTGTTTCCATCAAAAGTTGGCTCCAAAAGAGTTTTCACTGCTGTTATGAAAAAACAAAACCAGGACTTCCCCGGCGGTCCAGTGGTTAAGACTTCACACTTCCACTACAGGCGGGGGTTCAGGTTCGATCCCTGGTTGGGGAAGATCTTGAACGCCCCGTGGTGTGACCAAAAAAGAAAAAAGAAGAAAAATACCAAAACCAACCAAAACCCAACAAACAAAAACCTGTTGTTGCCACATACACTACTTTCCTTACAGGGAGGAACAGGTGTCACAAACTCCTGGAGATGAAAAAAAGAATGATGCTGCAAAATGGTTAACTTGATGCAACAAAGACTTAACTTGAGCATGTTTAAAAAACTGTGGGCTTCCCTGGTGGTGCAGTGGTTAAGAATCCACCTGCCAATACAGGGAACACGAGCTCAAGCCCTGGGCTGGGAAGATCCCACATGCCGTGGAGCAACTAAGCCCGTGCGCCACGACTACTGAGCCTGCACTCCACAGCCCGCGAGCCACAACTACTGAGCCTGCGTGCCACGACTACTGAAGCCCACGCGCCTAGAGTCCATGCTCCGCAACAAAAGAAACCACCGCAATGGGAAGCCCGCGCACCACAATGAAGAGTAGCCCCCACTCGCTGCAACCAGAGAAAGCCCGCGCACAGCAACAAAGACCCAATGCAGCCAAAAAAAAATTTTTTTAATAAAAAAACCCAAAAAACAAAAATCTGTGATTATGGGGAATTCCCTGGCAGTCCAGTGGTTAAGACTCCACACTCTCAGTGCTGAGGGAGTGGGTTCCATCCCTGGTCAAGGAACTAAGATCCTGCAAGCCACGTGGTGTGACGTACGTGGCCAAACCACTCCCCCAAACCAAAAAAACCCCTGTGATTATGATCCAACAAGTCCACTTCTGGGTATGCACCAAAAGAATTGAAAGCAGGGATTCAAACAGGTATTCATACACCCCTGTTTGTAACAGCATTATCCACAACAGCCAAGAGGTGGAAACAACCCAAATGTCCATGGACAGATGGAGAGATAAGACAAATGTGGTCCATAGATAAAATGGAATATTACTGAGCCTTAAAAGGAAGGAACTACTGACAACATACCACAACATGGATGAACCCTGAAGACACTATGCTAAGTGAAATAAGCCAGACACAAAAGAACAAATATCATATGGTTCCACTCAAATGGGGTACCCAGAATAGGCACATTTATAGACACAGAAGGTTAAATAACGGTTACCAGAGGCTGTGGGAAGGGGATGATGGAAAGTTCTGCAGATGGACCGCGGTGAGTGTTACACAACAGTGCGAGTGTACTCAGTGCCCCTGAATTGTACATTAAAAATGGTTAACATGGCAAATTTTATGTTAATGAATATTTTACCACAATAAATTTTTTCTTAGTTAAAAAAAAAAAAAACTGTGTGAAAACCTGGACGAAGAACACAGACATCTCCTATACAGACATATAGAAATCTGGTGGCTTCCCACTTTGTGATCGGTCCATTGAAAAAGCACCAATTTAGTTAAGGAAAGAGGCTGGCTGAATCTATAGAATGGGTCATCTCATCCAATTAGTGAGGACTCCTGCACTGATTACCTTACATTGCATTTACATGGGACATGAGTAACTTCCCATTTTGTGAGCATTTTAAGAAGCCATCCACAGACCTCTTCCCTAGACCATCATGTCGTCAAGTTCCCAGTTGTGTTCTTTCCAAGTCTCTGTAAATGACCAGCCCATCAGATATTGCTCAAGAGCCCATATGAATCTGCACCTTAGCCCCTCTTTCCTTCCACACAAAGTGGATAATATATGTATTGCCCAAAGTTCTGCCTACGGGGAGGATTTTTCTTCACCACCGTCTTTCAGGGTGAACTCTGAATGGGGCTGTCGTGCAGCAACTGTCCACTTCTGGCTGTCGCTGGCTTACTGTACAAAGTCTTCCATAAACCAGGCCTGTCCTTTTTCCTCCTCCCCTTGAAGTCTTTGAGTGTAAACAGAGGGAAAGGAGATGAAGCATTAGAAACAGACATCACGGTAGGCTGAAACACCTGCTCATGTAATTCATTTGTGTCTTCTGGGTCAGACCTCCCTTGCTATACAGGAGGTCCATGTTGATTACCTCTTTTATATGTATTAGCGTGTATTTGTTAATCCCAAACTGCTAATTTATACCTTACCCCCAGTATCATATATACCACTTCAATTTCTAATGGGATGCAACTGTGAAAATCTAATTTCATGATTCTGTGGGTCAGATAACACCCAGTTTATGATGAACATTTGGGTCTGATAATCACTAGGTGTTCCATAAATCAGTCATTCAGTCTTCACCAGGGCCCAGAGGCAAGCCAGAGGCTGCTTTTGAGAGGATAGAATAGTCGTTGGCAGAGGATAGCATGACAAAAATTCCATGGGTCTTAGCTGTGGTCCTCCTATTGGGGCTTGCTAGAGATGTCACATGGCATCTTTGGCTGACACCTAAGTCAGGCACCTGGATCTACTAGGCATAATGCCCAAGTGGTAGGGCAGCTTGCACCACAAGCTGGACTTTTGAAGAGCTTTTTTTAGATCCAGATCGAACATTGTCAGATTTACAGGTTACCCAGAAAATGAGTCAAAGCAGTTTGCCCCAATGGGACCTACGTTGGCTCCAAAATCCAAAAGTCACACCGTACATTGCTCCTGTTTCTTCATGACATGTAGTGTTAAGTGGCAGCAACTTGTCTCTCACTTTATTTATTTTTTATATTTTATTTATTTATTTATTTTGGACGTGCCACGTGGCATGTGGGATCCTAGTTCCCTGACCAGTGATCGAACACACGCCCCCTGCAGGGGAAGCAAGGATTCTTAAGCACTGGACTGCCAGTGAGGTCCCTGTCTCTCACTTTAGAAGAGACATGCAACATTCCCCAGACCTCTGGACCCCTGGAAACTTTCCTGATGTGGCAGGCAATTTGAACTTCCATGGGGTTCATCTCCAGCTCTCTGGCACACATATGTTTAATGCTTGCTGTTTCCTGATCATAGTGTCCAGTTAGCATAATAGCTTCAATTGTGTGTCAAGATGGTATTCTCTGTGTTGTCAAGACTGTCAACGTCCCTTTGGACCTTGCAGTTTGCTGGAAGATGGCATAATCCAGGGACAAGACAGTAAAGGTATACTGTTATCCTTGCTATGTAAATGCAAACAGTGTAAATTCCCATATTCATGGGGATGTAAGAGAAAGCATTTACTAGCTCAATAGCCACATAACAGTTGCTGGGGTTTATACTGAGTTTCTCCAGTAAAGATCTCAAATCTAGAATTGCAGCTGTGATTGGCATTGCCACATCACTAAGCTTGCTTTTCCACCTGCAAATAAGAAGGGGATATGCCTGGAATCACCACGTTTGCATCTCTCAAACCCCTAAAGGTGGCACTAAGCTCTGCAGGTTCTTCAGGTTGTCGTATCACTTGATTTATAACTTCGCAGGGGTGGGGGGACAATTCCAGAGGTTTCCACTTGGTCCTTTTACCATAATCGTCCACACTACAGGGGAAGGGAAGCAACGTGAGAGTCTGCCAGCTACTGAGTACTAATCTCAGAATCAATTCTGGAATGGTGGAACTAACCACAGCGTGAATCTGAGGGCCTCAGGAATGTGACCTTTCATCTCTAAAGGCCTTTAGTGCTAACTGGTCTCCATGGGTAATAATATTCGAATTAACATCTGAAACTGCAACGAATTTGTAGTGTCATTTTAGCTAAGCTGGAACTGCTTCCCAGAATTCCCTTCTCTGCATAGTTCTCTTTAGTGTGGGCCACGAGTGACATTTTGTGTAAGATTTGGGAAGTAGAAGTGAAACAGGAGTTGTATCCTTTTTCCACTAGGAAGGTTGGTGCAGGGGCTCCAGAAGGAGTTGCATCTCCCTCACAATGACCCTCATTTGCTAGCTCACCTTTTTAGCATCGAGCAGTACCTGGGTCCACAGCTTCTCCAGCTTCTGCTACTCTTTTTTCAGGTGCATGTTTAGCTCCCTGGTGGAGTGCCAGCTTCTCCTGTGGGTCATCTTCTTCATTAAAGTTGGAAGCTTAGACGCAGTGAGAGACTGATACAGGTTCTGGTCCATCCTGTGGGTACTAGCTTATTCTCACAGGTGCAAGTTCATTCTTGCCTCCCTCAGCTCACATCACATTCATTCCAGCTCTCTGCCTGCCATCTTTTAGCTCCAGCACCAGAAACAAAGACGGCAGTCTTATATGATCAGCCCTCACAATTATGTAGGGTCTTATCCATATGATACATCTTTACTGCCTATAATCGCTCCCAGTAATTTTGTTTCTCTGATTAAATCCTGGCTGATACAGTAACTTTATTTTTTGAGTGTTTTTTGTTTTGCTGGTGGTGGGCTTTTTTTGTTTTTGTTTTTGTTTTTTTTTTGGCTGTGCCATGTGGCTTGTGGGATCTTGGTTCCCCCCACCAGGGATTGAACATCCTCAGCAGTGAAAGCACAGAGTCATAACCACTGGACCACCAGGGAATTCCCCAGTAACTTAAAAAATACACAAATTGCCATTTTCTGTGTCTAAAGAAACTTACAGCTCGTCTCTTGTCCCTTTGTGCACAAAGGTAAATAAATCAATGTTTCCGGTATCTTCCTTATTGTAACAAAGTGCTTATGACGGGCTGGGTTTTGTTTTGCTTCTTAGGAGTGCTGGATGAAAACAGAATCAGGAGTAAGCTCCTTCGCTTGAAGAAAGAGGGGAAGGTAGTATGATAGGCTGAACGTAAAAATAACCCCAGTTCTCTCCTGCTTCTATCCATAATGCCCCATGAAATGTGACTTTGAAACATCGACTTTCCCACCCCTTAAATCTGAACAGGTTTGGCTAATGAAATGGGGCAGAGGTGATGGAGTGTCTCTTGAAAGCCTCAAAAGAGCTTGCCCGTTTTTTGTTGTTCTCTTGGACCCGCACTTGGGCGATGAGAACAAGCCCAGTCTCCTCTGCTGAAGATAAGAGAGACCATATGGAGCACAGCTGAGTCATATGGGCTGAGGCCATCACAGACTAACTAGCCCCTCCCCGCCCTGCAGTTGATCCTGCACCGCGAGTGAGCACAACTGAGATCAGTCAAGCCCAGCCCAGATCAGCAGAACCACCCAGACGACCCATACTCTAATGAGAAACAATGCATTTTTATTTATTTTTTATGATTAATTAATTAATTAATGGCTGCATTGGGTCTTTGTTGCTGCACGCGGGCTTTCTCTAATTGCACTGAGTGGGGGCTACTCTTCTTTGCAGTGCGTGGGCTTCTTACTGTGGTGGCTTCTCTTGTTGCAGAGCATGGGCTCTAGGCACACAGGCTTCAGTAGTTGTGGCACGTGGGCTCAGTAGTTGTGGCATGCAGGCTTCAGTAGTTGTGGCTCACAGGCTCTAGAGCTCAGGCTCAGTAGTTGTGGTGCACAGGCTTAGTTGCTCCACGGCATGTGGGATCTTCCCGGACCAGGGCTCGAGCCCGTGTTCCCTGCATTGGCAGGTGGATTCTTAACCACTGTACCACCAGGGAAGTCCATAGAATGCATTTTTAAAAGCCATTAGATTTTGGGGTGGTTTGTTACACAGCACATTGGTAACTAATACAGAAGCATGGGAAAATGGACATTTTGAAGAATGGTGAGGAACTTTACAGGTGGATCAGAAAAGAAAAGGCACTACGGGCAAAGAGAAGATCATGTGCCAAGAACAGAGGTGTGAATTGTCCTGACACCTTCAGGCAGTGGTGTGCTGGGAAGCGTTTGACACCTATCTCTCCATGGGTAGTTCTGATGTGAATTTTGGTTGCCATTTTTTGGTTTTGTTAATGAGTAACAGACTTTTTCCATGAAGGACCAAGAGGTAAATGTTTTAGGCTTTCAGGGCCACACAGTCTCTATTGCAATGACTCAGCTCTGCTATTGTAGTACAGAAACAGCCACAGAACAATAAGGAAAAGAATAGATGTGGCTGGGTTCCAATAAAACTTTATTTACACAAACAGGTGGTGGGCCAGATTTGGCCTGTAGTTTGCTTATCCCTGGTCTAGACGATTAACAAAACAATAAATCGATCTGATTTATAGTGTCTGTTGATTTGCAGTGTAACTGCTTGCACCATGGCTGATTTCACGCTACCAGTGTAACGTCGCTGAACAATGTCTGGAAGAAATGGACAATACGGAGCATCCTATCCTCTAGGATTTCCACCAGGCAGATACAATAGACCTACATAACCTTAAGAGCAGAAGTAATAGTAAAATCTAGTAAACGAATTAGGAAGTAGTGAGTTGTATTTATTACCTTTGTTCTTAATATAATTTATTTAATAGTAAGTTTATGTAATCTAATTAAATTTTTAATTTAATTTTTAATAAAATTTAATTGTGTTCAACAACCAGCTGGCAAAATTCAGCATTCTAGATCCAGTAAGAGCCAGACCTGGCATACCACTGCATCCAGGGAATGGTGTGTAATCCAGAGTGACTGGAGTAAGATGGGGGGTGGAGATAGAGGGGCAATGGGAGGTACAGATGAAAGGTTTTTGGAGGGTCAGAGTAGGCTGGGCCTTGTGGGCTGGTAAGGGAGGTGGCATTTCAAACAGTGATGAGATCAGATCAGATGGCTCTAAGAAGGATGCTTGCACACAGAGAGGAGTCTGTTTGCTGTGGGGATCCTGAGGCCGGTGGGTCAGTTAGGAAGCTGTTGGCATGACCAGCAGAGAAACTCTGATGGCTGGGACTACAGGAGATGTTGGGAAAGAGAGGTGGGTTGATGCCAGTTATTCAGGCGCCTGGATCTACAGGATACAATGATGGATAGGTGGTGCTGGGGAAAGGGTGAGGGACACATGAAGGGGACATCAAGGATTGGGGCTTGAGCATCCTCAAGAACTGGGGCGCAGGTCCCTGAAACTGAGAGCGCTGGAGAAGGAGCTGGTTTGGCAGAAGATGAGCATTCGGTTTGCACATAGTGAGTTTGACGATCCCGGGAACACTCAGGAGGGGAGCCCTGGACTGGAGGCCAAGTTGGGAAAGAGGACCCAGGACCTTGCCTCCTGGGGCTCCGGTGGCAGGACACTCATGGGAGTGTCCCCACTCCTGACTCTGCCCTGGCTCCAGGCCGCCTCTGAGCCACGTTCCCTCTCGGGGACTCAGTCTCCCCATCCGTAGTGGGGGGTTAGGGTCTGACTCCTGCACTTCTGTTGCCTGGCTTTTGTGAAAATCCCACGAGATCGGGGTGCGGGTTGAGAGGGCGGTGGAGGACGCTGTTCCTGTCCTGTCCTCGGCCCGCTGGAGGGTGCTGGGGGACTCCTGGGAAGGAGACGATGGCCAGCCAGATTCCTGAGGCCTGGCTGGGTCAGAAGAGCCCAGCTCAGGTCCCCCCATCACCTCCCTTCTGCCCTGCATCCCCCTCTCTGGATGGCCTGGGGGCCTGTCCCCTCTCCTCAGGTTCTATTGCCCTGCAGCCCCTCTCCACTCCTCCCGCACAGGCCCAGACGCCGCCAGCTAATTGCGCTGGCAGATCCCTGCTTTCCTCACCTCCAACACCCAAAGTGTCTCCCTGCCCCTCCCTCCCACTCGAGCCGCTCTCAGGGGGCTTTTATAAAGAGGCTCTTTAACAAGGAGCCTGCATTCTGGTTTCGGTCCTTGCTCAGGCTCTCCCTGAGTGGGTGGGTGAGCCTGGGCACATCACCTTTTTGTACCTCAGTTTCCCCTTCTGTGAAAAGAAGATAAGAATAACATCTGCCTCACGGGGTTGTTGTTAAGAAGCACATAAGTTAAAATGCAGAAAGCATGGAGAAAATCGCCCAGCACGTAGCAAGTGCTCGATAAATGTTAGCTGGTGCCACGTCCCTCCTTACCGTGCCTTCTCCCTGCAGCACCTGCAGCTTATTAAAGGCCTTTCTCTTGCTTCCCTCAGTGGCTCCATCATCTATAACAGAGCTCTCTACCTGGTGCCCTGCTGTGCCAGGAATGGGCTACAGACGGGCTGAGACGGTGACTCCCTCCCCTCTGGGGACAGCACAGCACCCCCTGCTGGTCATCTCTGGCCATTCCATTTACTCCAGTGTCCGGTGCAGAACAAGCCGGACTTCTAAGCGTGAGATTCAAGGCCTTTCCTAACAGGATACTGGCATGCTTCTCCCCACACTGGTAGCCCAGCATTCTCTACCTGGAGCACCCTTCCCTGTCCCTGTTCTCAGCTTTGAAACTGCCAGGTGATGCCTCAGGGAACTCCAAGGGTCTCCGGTTCTTTATGTCTCAGCACAGAAAGAATTCAGTGAGAGGCAAAGTGATAGATAAAGTGATTAATTAGAATAGGACGCTTGTGAGGCTTACAAGCGGGCAGGTGAGCATCCCGCTGCATTGCCCCAAGTACTTAGTGGGTTACATTTTTATAATCAAAGGAAAAGAGGGGTGGGGGAGAAGACCACCTTCTTCCTCGTTCTCCTTTGAGTCTTCCATCATTAACTCCTCCGACATGTCAGGTGGGGTGTTTTTTTGACCCTATATGGCCGATCTGGGACTGTCATGGCACTATGGAAAAATTATTTCGGGTCTCAGTATAATGAGGGTCTTTCACTTTGAAATGTCACCTTTCCCTAAATTATTGTTTTTTATGAGTGCAGAGAGTATGCCCTAGAGGTCATTATCTTGTTGACGTCACTGGGCAGGATGTAGGCATTATTTTTCTACTATTGTTTTATTGTCTTGAGGCATGATTTGTGCCTCCATTGCTTAGCGTTGTTGTTAAGCACCTTGCTCTGCTTCGTGAGTCAAGCAAGCCCACATTGTTTCAGGATTTTCCCATTGCTTTCCTCAGTGATCATTAACTTACTGTGGTCTCCCAAAGCCCCCTAAAGTTCCCTGTCTATCTACAGTCCCCTAGTGGGATTTCTAAACTAACTATTTGATTATCCTACTCTATCCCTATCACCTTCTCCAGGGCGCCTCTCCAGACGGCTCAGGCAGACACTCCTGTCCTCCTCTGCTCCCCATGAAACTGAGCAGGACCCTGTGGGTCTCCTGGCACAGAAGCCTTTCCATGTCCCCCATTTCTTCTCGTAGGGAACAGACTCCAGCCTCCATGACCTTCCCTGAGTTCCAAAGGTCAGATTCAAACAGTTGCTAATCAGGGAAGGGAGGGGATGCGGAGACAAGGGAGGAGGAACCAAGAGCAATAGTGGAGCCTTGGGGCAGGATCTTGGTTCCGCCTCAAGGGACACACATAACAACTTATTTGAGCTCTTTACAGAACTAAAACCCCCAACAACTGCAGTCAGCATTCTTCATTCCAGAGAAGACCACCTGAGACCAGATTCAAGGAACCGGAGAAGCTCATCAAGAGATTACCTGAGGGCTTCCCTGGTGGCGCAGTGGTTGAGAGTCCGCCTGCCGATGCAGAGGACATGGGTTCGTGCCCCGGTCCGGGAGGATCCCACGTGCCGCGGAGCGGCTGGGCCCGTGAGCCATGGCTGCTGAGCCTGCGCGTCCGGAGCCTGTGCTCCGCAACGGGAGAGGCCGCAGCGTTGAGAGGCCCGCTTACCGCAAAAAAAAAAAGAGATTACCTGAGGGCTTCCCTTGTGGCACAGTGGTTAAGAATCCGCCTGCCAATGCAGGGAACACGAGCTCAAGCCCTGGTCCGGAGCAACATGACGCGGAGCAACTAAGCCCGTGAGCCACAGCTACTGAGCCTGCGTGCTGCAACTACTGAAGCCTGTGCGCCTAGAGCCTGTGCTCCGCAAGAGAAGCCACCGCAATGAGAAGCCCACGCACAGCAACAGAGTAGCCCCCCTCACCGCAACTAGAGAAAGCCCACGCACAGCAAGGAAGACCCAACACAGCCAATAAATAAATAAATAAATTGATTTAAAACAAAAAGAGAGAGAGAGAGATTACTTGAGACCAGATTAAAGGAGGGCAGGGCCTGCACACACACTAATCTTATCAGCAACCCCACCCTTCAACCGTTGCTATAAAACTCCTTACCAAATCCTCCCTATAAAACTCCTTACCAAATCCTCCCTATAAAACTCCTTACCAAATCCTCCCTATAAAACTCCTTACCAAATCCTCCCTATAAAACTCCTTACCAAATCATCCCGGGTTGGGACACACAGCTTTCTTTTTTTTATATATATAAATTTTATTTATTAATTAATTAATTTATTTATTTATTTATTTTTGGCTGCCTTGGGTCTTCGTTGCTGTGCACGGGCTTTCTCTAGTTGTGGCAAGCGGGGGCTATTCTTTGTTGTTAGTTGTGGCGAGCGGGGGCTACTCTTCATTGCGGTGCTCAGGCTTCTCATTGCAGTATCTTCTCTTGCTGCGGAGCACAGGCTCTAGGCACGTGGGCTTCAGTAGTTGTGGCACACAGGCTCAGTAGCTATGGCTTGCAGGTTCTAGAGCGCAGGCTCAGTAGCTGTGCCACACGGGCTTAGTTGCTCCAAGGCATGTGGGATCTTCCCGGACCAGGGCTCGAGCCCATGTCCCCTGCATTGGCAGGCAGATTCTTAACCACTGCGCCACCAGGGAAGCCCAAGGGACACACATTTTTCGAGGCAGGAGACCGCTGTGTCCCCTTTGCCTGGTAAAGCAATAAAGCTATTCTTTTCTACTTCACCCCAAACTCTGTCTCCAAGATTTTATTAGGCACAGATGCACAGAGGCCGTCTTTTTGGCATCACCCACATGCTTTGCACATCCTTCTATAATCATAAAAGTCAAAGTTGCTGCTCGTCCATACAGTGCCTTTGAGCAAAAAGCCACCCTTACCTCAAAGTGCTTTCTCCCATCTGCTGGAAAACTCTTGGAGTAGATGTGCCAACCTATAACATCTACAGCGTGAAGGGTGTGTGTCTCGAAGGAGCCCTGACGATGCCAGAGCGGCCACTTTGGGGACATTTCCATGTGTCGGGCACCGCGCTAAGTGCCTTATCTCAACCACTGTTCACAAAGCTCTGGAGGGTTCATTTCACAGATGAGGAAAGTGAGGCTCAAATGCTAAGACCAAGGTCATGTAACCAGTAAGTGGCAGAGCCAGGGTTTGAATTCCAAAGCACTGATGGAGGTAGTTGCTTCTGTCAAGTCACTGTCACCCAGGTTGCTGCTTACATATCTGTCCCAGACCTGAGTGTGAGCTTCTCAAGGAGGAGACATGTACAAAGGGCACAGATGGAAGGAGGCTCTCTGCAGGGCACCGGGGTCCCAGGGGTCGGGGCCTGTTCCTCTGGGTTGTGGCTGAAGCTGGAGATGTTCAGACCAGAGTCTCAGCCACTGAAGGCTAATCTTTGATTCAGTGTCTGCTTAGGATCTGCCCTTGCTCCTACCTCAAACAGAGAAACCCTCTCCTATGGCCTGATAATTCCAGATGACTCCAGTTAGTCCCTGAATCCAGATTTTTCTGAGTCCAGAGTTGTGCTCTTCGCTGAAGTGGGGCAAGGTCTATAAAAGAGGCCCACCTGCCTGAGGATGAGGGAAGGCAGGAGAGGCCTATGAAGGCAAACCTTAAAGGCATGTATGAGTTTTCCAGGAGGATACAGGGCACGGTGAAGGATGTTCCTGGCAAAGGTATGACCAGAGGCTAGGGCTGGGGGGAGCAGGGGCAGGGGACAGTAGTGGACAGACATCTTCTTGGCCTGAGGGCCATAGCATGTCTGTCTGATTGTTTCTGGATAGATGGCTTTGAGTCTTGTACAATGCTTTTTTTTTTTTTTTTTTTTTTGCGGTACACGGGCCTCTCACTGCTGTGGCCTCTCCCGTTGCGGAGCACAGGCTCCGGATGCGCAGGCCCAGCGGCCATGGCTCTCGGGCCCAGCCGCTCCGCGGCATGTCGGATCTTCCCGGACCGGGGCATGAACCCGTGTCCCCTGCATCGGCAGGCGGACGCCCAACCATTGTGCCACCAGGGAAGCCCAAGTCTAGTACAATTCTTTAAAGCTGCTTAACACCAGAAACCTAATTATGTCTTTGCAGGTCTCTAATTATTGTCTTTTGCCTTTTCCAGAGTGCCACTGTAAAAAGTGCTGTGTTTTCAAGCCCAGGGAGAGTCATATAACCTGCCAACTAAACCTTGCAATCTCCATTGCCCAACCAGGCCAACGATTGTCTCTGTGAAAGATAAAATGAAGAGGAGCTGACAGCCATGTCTTGGTTTCTTCACTTATCATTCTTTTGGGGAAGATCCTGGGCATCAGCCTAGCCTGGGGAGTGGGAACTTCTTTATTCTAGTGGCAGTGTGAGAGCACTTAGGACTAACTATCAGTCTGGGTTCAAACTCTAGCTGTGTGACCCTGAGCATCACTTAACCTCTCCCAGTTTCAATTCCCTCATCCATAAAATGGTACCTATCTCATTAATTAATACACGTGAAGCCCTTCAACAGCAGCTGGCACATGTTAGCTTTTTGTGTGTGTGTGTGGTACGCGGGCTTCTCACTGCTGTGGCCTCTCCCGTTGCGGAGCACAGGCTCCTGATGCGCAGGCTCAGAGGTCACGGCTCACGGGCACAGCCGCTCCGCGGCATGTGGGATCCTCCCGGACCGGGGCACGAACCCGCGTCCCCTGCATCGGCAGGCGGACCCTCAGCCACTGCACCACCAGGGAAGCCCAAGCTATTGTTTTTATTGCTTGTCCAGATGTGTCAATGTAGCACTGAAGAAAGTAACAGAAAAAGTCCTGATCCTCTGCTGGTCTTAGCCGAGGTTCCGTTTGAAAGTGCTGGGTGTATTACTGCGCTAAAGGACATTGGAGGCAGGGAGTGGTCCTCATCTGAGTCAATGTTGTCTTCTTGTGGGGAAGGAAGCCTCTCCTGACCTGAAACGATCCTCCTTCCAGCCTCTGCTCTGCCCAAGGAGGGGTTGTCAGTGTTTTCCCATGAGGATAAAGGTCCTATCTGCCTTGTTCCCCTTTGTCCCTAAGTTAGGGGGATGACGCTCAATACATGGTGCTGAAATGAATGAAAAGGCATGATTTAGATCTTCTCAAAGAAAAGTGAGTGGGGCTGGGGTGGCCAGTCTGGTGAATCCAGTCAATCAAGGGCTTGATGAGTGTCGTGAGCCTCTGGGAAGGGCAGTGATTGAGCCTGGTGATGCCGAACACTCAGCCTCCGTGCACTGGTGCCTAATCGAATCTTGGAGACAGAGTTTTGGGGGAAGTAGAAAAGAATAACTTTATTGCTTTGCCAGGCAAAGGGGGACACAGCAGGCTCCTGCCCTCGAAAACTGTGTCCCACCTGGGAGGATCTGGTGAGGAGTTTTATAGCAATGATTCAAGGGCGCGGTTGCTGGTAAGTGTGTGTGCAGGGCCTGCACTCCTTTAATCTGGTCTCAGGTAATCTCTTGATGAGCTTCTCTTGTTCCTTCTAGCCTCAGGCAGTCTTCTCTGGAATGGAGAATGCTGACATCTTCCATTTATTGGGGGTTTTAGTTCTATAAAGCTCAAAAGATATTGTTATGTGTGTCCCTTGAGGTGAACCAGGACCTGCCCCAAGGCTGCACTATTGTTCTTGGCTCTCCTCCCTTGTCTCCGCATCCCCTCCTTTCCCTGATTAGCAACTGTTCGAATCTGCCCTTTGGAACTCAGGGAAGGTCATGGAGGTGGGAGTCTGCATCCCCTACAAACAAGAAATGGGGGACATGAAAAGGCTTCTGTGCCAGGAGCCCTACAGGGTCCTGCTTGGTTTCACTGGGCCCCCATCCTCATGGTAACAGCCACACCTATTCTTGGGCATCTGCCTCATCCTCAAAGGTGGGGAATCTGGCTTTTAATGAGTGACATGCAATCTGTACATTTTAAAATGTTTTATTAAAAACAAGGAAAACCAAACAAACAAAAAGCTCAACCCAAGAACTCTGGGTTCTGGGGGTCTGGGAGCAGCTTAGGTCTGCGGGAAGGGTGGAACCTGGAAGACGGACAGTGTGGGGGGCCTCTGACCCCTGGCAGGAAGAGCAAGAGCCGGGGAGGCTGACAGGCAGCGCAGCCTTCCCCAGGGCTCAGCCCCTTTCTGTGGCATGGGCTCATCCACTTGGGGAAGACAGGTGGGGGTCCTCAATCCCCATAAAAAGGCAGGGTGGGCGGTTCTGCACGGGTCTCAGACCTCTTGGCAAAGCCACCAACCAGTTAGGACAGAGGAGAGGGTGGCCCGGGGCTCGATCGGGCCTAACAGCACCCTCCCCGAAGGCGGGGTTCAGCTCCCCCTCGGGAGATGGGCTCAGACAGGACGCTGCGCCCCCAAGTACTGCTGCAGCCCCTCTCAGGAGAAAGGGCTCCGATGGGGTGGGACCTGAAGGCAGCCCTAGGCAAGATCCTGGTGGGCAGGGCAGGGTCCAGACTCCCATCCGGAGCTCAGTGGCCCCGGGGCAGCGCCCGGATGGGCCGAGGAGGGGGATTGTCCAGGACCGGTTCGGGCCGGGGGCGCACGCCACCTCGGCGCTTCTGCTTGCGCAGCAGGTAGCTCGAGTACTGCACCTCGGGCATGGCTAGCTTGAGGCAGGCCTCGGTGGCCGGGCCGGCGCGGCCGCTGGGCAGGTCGTAGCCCATGATGTCCACCTTGCGGCTGGGCTGCCAGGGTTGCAGCTGCTTGGTGCGGATCTGCGCCGCAGGCCGCAGCACAGGTTCCTCACCAAAGCAGCGCCGCAGCAGGCGCTCTCGGGCCTCTCGCAACTCGCGCGCCTCGCGCTCCACGCAGGCGCGACCGGCGAGCGCCACGCGGCGCCAGAAGGTGGCGTTGAAGTGGTCGTAGAGGCCGGCGTCGAGCGCGTTCCAGGCGCGCGCGGCCCGCGCGAGAGCCGCGGGGATGGCGGCGAGGCGCGAGCTAGCGGCGCGCGCGTTGAGCCTGGCGTAGAGCACGTCGTCTAGGTCCCAGGCCAGCAGGCGCCGCAGCAGCACGAGCGACTCGTCGAAGTACTCGGCGATCATGACGAGCGAGAAGACCTCCTCCACCTGGCGGATGAGGCCCGCCAGGTAGGCGGCGTCGTCGCGCGGGCTGCGCTCGTTGTCGCCGCCCAGGTCGTAGGCCAGCGTGTTGTGCGCGAACATGGCGAAGTGCTCGCCCGCGCGGTAGTAGGCCTCGGGCGCGCTCAGGAAGGCCTCGAGCGACGCGTTGGGCACGCGCCGGAAGGCGGGGCAGTACTGGTTGTAGTAGCTGAAGAGCGACTCGAACATGGCGGCCGGCTCGCGCAGGATGGTGACGTAGACGGTGCCCGGGGGCATGAGGCGTTGCAGCTCCGAGCGGTCGAAGCGCAGGTGGCTGGCCAGCACGTGCGGTGGCCGCGTGGCCGGGTGCACGAAGTGCGCCGAGAAGTTGCGCGGGTAGCAGAACTGGTGCTCGCAGCTCGGGTGTGGCAGGGCCACGGTCAGGTTGTGGCGCTCGGCGAAGCGGAACAGGATGTTCTGCACTGTCGTGCCCGCAGTCTTGTGCGTCTTCAGAAAGGCTACGGTCATGTGCTTGGGGCGTGGCGGAGAGTCCTGCAGAGGCGGGCAGCTCTGAGGGAACAGCTTGGGGTACCTGCAGGGTTCAGGGGGTGTGCAGGGAGGAGGAAGTGAGAAGGGTGCGGCTTGATCCTGTTTCTCCCCAAGGATGGTGGGGATGGGCCAGGGCCCATCCTGGGCTTTACCCACAGAACAGTAGAGGCGTGTGGTGGGCAGCCTCTAAGATGACCCCCAGTGATCCCTGCTGACCTCCTGGCATTCACACTCTTGTGTATTTCCCTTCTCTTGAATATGAGTGGGACTTATTGATGCCTCTTAGGGAGTAGAACAGGGCGGAAATAGTGGGATGTCACTTGTGAGATTACATTATAAAAAGATTATGTTTTCTGTCTTGGTATCTTTCACTCTCTCTAGGGCAGCTCATGCAGGGGACAAGGAGGTACCAGGTGGGAACAGGCCCCAAGGAACGAGGCCCTCAGTCCATCAGCCTGCTTGAAGAGCTGAAGGCTCCGCCACCAACCACTTGAATGGACTTATAAGTGGAGCCCTTCCAGTCAAGCCTTCAGATGAGACTGCATCCCCAGCAGCCAACTTGATTGCAACTCCATGAAAGACCTTGAGCCAGAGGTATGCAGCTAGGGCACACCTGGGTTCCTGACCCACAGGAGTGAGATAATAAATGTTTAATGTTTTCAGCTGCTAAGTTTTGAGGTAACTTCGTTACACATAAAAGATAACACAAGGACAAAGGCCCTTGGAGATCCTTGAGGAATTCCACTTCACAGATGTACAAACTGAGGAACAGAAGGAGAAGAATCATTTCTATAAGTTTGGCAACTCAGATTAAGTCACCAAATCCTCTTGCTCTCTGTCTTCTTTCCACTGGCTACTCACATTGTAGGTGAGTGGCATGGGCTTTGAAGCAACCTGTTGTTATGTGATTCTATTAAGTCCTCTGGAACCTTATTCATTTATTCAAGTAGTTTTTTTTTTAAGCATCTACTATGTGCCAGGTACCGTTCTAGGCTCAAGAAATATGATAGTATAAAAAACATAATAATCCTAGCCTTCATGAAGCTTTCATTTCTGTTTCCTCATTCCTGAAACAAGGGCCTTCGGGATTACAGGTGACCTATGAGTTCCCTTCAGACTTTGAGTCACTCTTCTGTTTCTTTTCTGCCATCCTAAGCGTCATGTAACAAGGACAACTCGAAGCAGCTTTGAGAATACCATTGACACTTCCTATCAGTGGCTGGTTTGGGTTCAGGATAACGTCTACATGGATGCTCCTGAAGACCAGCAAATCATCTGGCAAGAGGGATGGGGCCCATTCACACTGTTCTCATGGGCAGACCATGTAGCAAATGGCGAAATTGAGGCCCTGAGGGGGTGCAAGGATTCATTGGGTTCACAGTGAGCCAGGAGCAGGGTCAGGGTTGCTACTAGTCATCACATGGTATCCTGTATCAGGGTGACTGGCTGGGTCACACATACATCATTCCCATTTTATAGATGAGCAAATGGGCTCAGAGAAGTGAGGAGGCTTGGCCAACACTAGTGAGAAGTTGTTTGCAGTTCTCTAGGAGTGTGTGGCTGAAACACACTGTCTCCATCTTGTCAGCTCCATCGTAGGGCCACAGTCCTACCCCCTCCCCTTTCTGCGAAACTGAGCTTTAGTCTACGAACAAGGGGTGCGTCCAAGCCCGATAAGTTCCCTGCCAACCTTTACGCTTGCCTTCATCCCACGTGAAAACTGCAAGAGTGTCTTTTGCTGATGCAGATGGTTAATGGCCATGAGACCCACCCCCCGGGGGCGGGGAGGAACCCCGTCCTTCCCATCCACGCGGATGTCCTTCTCCCTAATAGTCAGATTCTGTTTTTAGCTCTGGCCCCTTTAAACCCCCCTGTACCCCTTTTGGTGCCGCGGCGAATGCGGCGGAGGCCTCTGGATTGACTGTCCAATCGTTCTTTCCTGCCTGTATGTAAGTTACCCACAATAAACTTCATAGTTGCAGTTTATGGAGTCGCCCACTTCATGTTTTGGTCTTAAAGTTCCTTCTCACTTTGGAGAATATTATTCAACATCTCTGCCTTCTGACAGGGAGGCACTCAGAAGGAGATGCCGAGGGAAGACTCGAGCTGGAATAGAATCCCAGATTACTCACTCAACCCTTTCAGTGAAGTCCCTGCCCAGGGAGGTTGTGTGAATCTAAAGAGAATGTATGGAAAGTGCTTTCAGAACAGAGGGAAGGATCAAAGCCCATCAGAAGATGGACTCTTCTGGCAGCTTTAAGGAACGAGGAGAGCTCCCGTCTGCTAACGCTAACCAGGCAGCTGACTTCTAGAGGAACCCAACTGCCGAGCCCCGCCCCCTCACCGAGGCCCCGCCCCCTTACCAGCTGAGCTGCGCCCCCTGGTGGATGAGGAGGCTTAAGGTGCTGCATCCTAGCACCAGCAGCAGGATTTTCCTGCGGCTCATCTTGGTGGCCTGCTGCAGGCGCTGGAGGATGGGTGGCATGATGGGGTACCCACCCCTGGACCAGCCAGGGCCTCACTATCCAGGACTCCCTTCGCCGGCACTCATGGGGGCTCCTGGGGCTCTGGTAGCAGGGCCAGTGTTCCTGTGAGGCCTGGCAGGAGAAGGAGGCAAACAGGTTTGTAGCAGGCAGAGAAGATGGGCTCCGAGCCCCAACAGGACTGCTGCAAAGGAGAGCTGCAAAGGGTGGGGTGACCAGAGAGGCCAGGGAAGATCAGATTCCTACCTCCTGTTACCATGACCCTATCTCCACACTGCTCCAGATAACTTAGTCTTGGGTGGAATTACACGCTCTGGGGTCTGGCCAGCCCTTCAGGCTGTAGCCACTCCCTTCCTTGAGCCCTGTCTCTGCTTTTCTGCCTGCCCCTAATTGTCTTTGTCTCATGGCCATTTGTGTCTGTCTCCCCTGTAGATGTGCCTTAGCACCAGCACTTGGCTCAGGGCACAGAAGTCTCAATTCGGGGTTTCCTCTCCTCTAGGACTCCCTGCCTCATTGCCTCAGCCAACGGTTGGTCTTGACTCCCCAGACGCTGAGCTCCTCAGAAACACTGACCAGGTGTTCATTTTCTTGAGTCTCTGACGTGAGGAAGAGGCTTTCTCTACATATTATACTACCACACACTTAATCCCATTTAATCCTCGCTGCAAGCCTAACATAGGTATTCCCATTTCACAGACAAGGAAACTGAGGCTCTAAGAGATGATGTCACTTGTCCGTGGTCATGCAGGTGGTATTAGCAGAATCTGGATTCAGATCTGTTCCTTCTTTCTCCAAAGTCCATGCCCTCAGACAGTATGTGTGCTGCTTCTACAGAGAACTGATTTCCCCATCCCTGCCCTGGACTCTGGCAATCCTGCATGCTTCTGAGCCCCGAGGGCCCAAGACCAATAAATCCACGAGGGAAAGAAAGGAGGACTTGAAATCCTGGAACCCTATCTGGATTCCATCCCCAGACACCTGAAACCCTGGCCACCTCATCAGACGATTGCAGTGAGAGGTGCCTGGCCAAGGGAGGGGGGAGGGGAATACAGAGCTTGCCCTGCTGAGACTCTCCAGGAGAGGTGGGCCTCTATCCCAGCTGAGCGGCAGCAGTGAGAGGCAGGAGAAGGGCCTGGTTTCTGGTCAGTCACCCATCCCCACATGAATGTCTTGGCTCAAGGGCAGCTCCAGGGGAAAGTCAGCTTCAGTAGCAATGACTACCCCCCAGTTAGGGTGGGCTCTCTGTCTCAGCAGCCTCAGTCTCCAGGTTCAGGTTTGGCTTCATCCTCGCACACACCCGTCTCCAAAGGGGAGGGGGAGCCTGGAACCTTATGGGCATGTGCATGTGTGTGGAACTAGGACACCTCAGTCCCAGGAGGGTTGAGGTAATGTTAAAACTCTTTTGACCATGACCTTCCCCTAGGCCCCTGCACTTGGCTTCCAATCCTTCTCCTTTAGCCCCCCCTTCCCCCAATTAATCCTGGATTACATTTAAACCTGTTTGGGTGGAAAGGTGTACTGGTTACGCCTTTCCCTTCTCTCCAGTTCCCATCACCTGATTTCCTCCACCCCTGCAGATAGCCTTAATCCTCCCGGAGCCAAGGGGTATGAAAGGTCCAGCCACAGAGGGCAACCAAGCTAAGGTCCCTCTGTCTTCAAGGATGGCTAGGGCAGAGGAGGGCTGGCGCTGCCCACGTGAGGCTGCCGGCAGGAGGGAGCCACAGCCAAGGCCCTCTCAAGATGCACACCTTCTTTCCCTGTCACTTATCCTGCCTAGAGGACTTGGTGACCAGGCAGGAGTTTCCCAAGGGGGCCAAGTGGAGGGCCAGCCTATTCCCATCTTTGCTCAACTCACTGAAACCACCCTATTTTTCACTGGACTCTGGTTCAGCCAAGGAGAGGTCAAGCCTGGAGAGAGCTGCAGTGGGACTTTCCCTGGGAGACGCTTCAACCAGGCCATATAGAGAAGGGTGATGGGGTGCTTGGTAGCCCCCTCCATCCCACTCCCCTCCATGGCTTAGCCCTGGGCAGCCAGCCAGACCCCAGTCTGAGGCCCACTGGGTACAGGGTATCATCACCACAAGAATCCCCTGGACACCAGCCCTCCAAGGTGGGCACCAGCTTCTGTGTGTTCCTGGTCAATGACTGGATGCTCACCGCCTTCAGATACAGCCTGGTCCGTTTCTGAGCAGCCTTGGCTGTTCAGAAGTTCTCTCTGGGACAGCTGGGATCAGCCTGCCACTGGCGGCGCCCTCCTCCCCTTGTCCCCTTCCACCTCCCACTCTCATGGTTGCTAGTACTGCCCTGCTACACCACACGAACCGTTTTTTCTCCATGACAGACCTTCAGGTATTTCAAAGCAGTAACCCTGTCTCCTCTGGGTGGGCACTCTGCCAGGCTAAACATTCCAGGTCCCGAGAGAGGGTGCTGCTCGGACACTGGAGGAGGCCTCCCTTCCCTTGGCAAGTTCACTCCGCGATGCCTATTCTGGAGATGGAGTCAGGTCACTGGCACCCAGGAAGGGGGCCACCTGGGGCTGGGTTTCTCTTTGTAACCTCCGGGGTGGTGTGGGGTGGGCGGCAGTCTGCTGGGGCCAGAATTTAGAGCAACAGCCCTGGCTCCTGCCCCTCACATGTTTCAGACTACTCCCTGGCATCCCCGGTGCCTTCTCTGTGGAGACAGAGTTTCCCTCAGTCGTCCGAGACAAGTCAGGGTGCCCAGCCTCATCAGAAAATCAGTGCTAATTTTACTCAGAACAATCAACCTCAGGCTGCTGCCTGGTTTTGCAAATTGCTTTCCTTTCTCCAGGGAACCAAAGAAGAAATGGTTTAGCTAGCCAAAGCTTTGAAAACCGGCCTGGATGCCCACTCACTCCCACATAAGCCCTTTGCTCTCTCCCTGTAAGCTCTAGGGCTGATATTGGTGCCTTTGGAGGAGGGGAGGGGCACCCTGGCCTGGACCACCCGCATCTGACCGTCGGATGACCTGGAGACTCTATCCTTACCTGAGGATGGCACAGCCCACTGTGTAGGGCAACTGCCCAGTGCACTAAAGAGGAAAGGGCCAAGGGCTGAGCGGGCTGCAAATTAGTGGCCCAGGAGATCAAATATTTTTCAACCTTCCTCTTTTCCTTCCTTTCTTCCCCCCCAACCCCCGGCCTGCGCCAGGTCAGCCCCCCGACTCCAGTCCCCTCTCCGTGTCATCCACCCCCACGTCATCCCTGCCTCTGAATTCCCTTCATCCTCCTCTCTCCATCACTACTGCCCACCCTCCCAGCCCCCATTCCCTCAATTGCATCCCAGCCTCCCCCAGGGATCGGTCACTGGGATCTGGTCCCCATAAGGGATAGGCCAGATTCTCTCTCTCACCCGCGTCCTCTCCTGCTCTGCAGGGGGCCAAGAGCCCGCCTCCTCATGCTCTTCGGGGACTGGCCCCCACGGCACCCTCCCGCCCAGCCGGCATCCCCCATCCTGGTCCGGTCCACCCCCGCGCCTCCAGCCCCAGGCCGTCCCGCTGCAGTACTCACGCTGAGCGAGCTCTGCTTTGACCCGGGTTGAGGGTGGTCGCCCCTACCTCCCAACCTTGGCCGCGAAATCCGCTGAGGGTCCGAGGGCGCTGGGGGCCCTGCGAGCAGAGTGCTGGTCGCTCGCCTCTCCGCGCCTGGATGGGATCAGGTGGCAGCGTCAGCTCAGCTCCGCTGCTCTTGGCTCTGCCCGCCGCCCGCCCCCCATCGCACACCGGAGGCGGAGGCGGGGCGGGGGCGGGGGCCGGCGAGCAGGGGAGGGGGAGGGGAAGAGGAGTGGGAAGGGGAGGGGGCAGCCCTGACTCGCAGGCTCCCCGAGAACACTCTCCGAGTGGCGTCTTCGCATGCGGGCATCTTCCCTGGGCAGCCTTTGCAGAGTCTGGACACCAAGGTGGCCAGCTGCTTGCCCTCACTCTACAGAAGGGGAAACTGAGGCCTGGACGGTATCTGGATACTCCGGCTTTGCTGGGCCCCACTGGTCACCCTTGGGCGGGGTAGGCCCTGGGAGAGTTAGAGACACAGGTACATGTACAAGTACCTACATGGTTTCCCCCCACCCCCTTCTCCTCTTTCCACCTCCAGCAGAGAAATACCCTCCAGCCGGGGATCTGGTCCCATCTGTCCTCACACCCCTAGGGACCCTTTCCTTTCCAGCCCCTGCTGCTGACCCACTCCTACTCTGCACCGGGAGTCCAGATCCACTCACTTTTGGGCAGAACTGTAGTGGGCCCGGGACCCCTGCCTAGGCACTTGTGTGCTGGGAATCAGAGAACCCAAGTTCAACCCGGGTTGAACTTAAGTTCCGGAGTCAAGAGGCAACTTCCTGGGCCTGGATGCTTCCAGCTCTACAATAGGGAGCTGTTCTTGGAGCTGTTCTCAGGCTGCAGAGATGATACATGTGAAGGCTCTGTGTGAACTCTGTGTGAGGATCCTGAATTTTCTACTGCCTTCTTTGTCCTTAGCTCCAGCCACCTGGGAGCCAAGCAGCAGCAGCTCCCAAAGTCGTACCAGACACCAAGAGCCCCAGCCACACATTTAGTTATGTGGTTCTCAGGAACCCCTGCTTTCTCCTGCCTTCCTGGCCTGGTATGGCAAGGATCCTGGAGCTGGGGTAGCCACCCAAAACTGGGACCTTGCCTGGTATGGGAATGAGGGGACTGGATTCCGTGCTAGACCCACACAGATAGGTATCGTGTGAGGGTCCTTGTTAAGGAGAAGGGAATGGGGACTCTCAGAGTCAAGAGAACTGCTTGTGGTCCCAGTTTGACCCCTTGGGGACATCAGTGTCTCTCTGCCCCTCAGTCTTCCCTTCCGCACAACTGGAGGAGGGTCATATCCTGCCTGGGTCCCAGGGCTGTTGGGAGAAAATGAGGCCCCAATTGGCCTGTCCTTTTCTGGCCCTGGCTACATTGCACCCTCACCCATCGGCCCTTAGTTTATCCTGCCTCAGAGACCCCCAACCTCTTCCCTAGCACATACACATGCTTTGGGGCCTTTGGCCTCAGATGACGTGCAGTGGCTCTCCAGTTACAGGGAGCAGAAAGACACTTCCTCTGGGTCAGGAATGGTGCTGCCTGAGTGGGCTGACAAGCTGGAGGGGAGGGCACTGCTGTTCGTTCTTCTGTCCTTTCTGGGTTTGGCTTCTCTGGGAGTGTCAGGAGACTGGGATGGTGGTAGTGATGAAAAGGGGAAGGTCCAGGTTTGGGTGGGAGCAAAGAGAATTTCCTAGCCTGGGTTAGGATGTGAGCAACCTTCCTGGTCCAGTCCTTTTCTTTGTCTCTCCCAAATCTCACCTTCCCTGGACCTGACATCCCATTCTTTTTTCCCTGCTCCCAGTACTCCTCTGTTGGGGGTGGTTGGTGAAATAGAGCATGCTAGAGAGAAGATCTGAAAGATGTGGGTGTCAGGGGGAAAGGAGACCGTTCTGAGGTTCCCAGCTCTCTCACCCAACACACACACACTCACACAGGACGGGAGCCTGGCTGTCAGTGAGAGAGCAGAGCTAGAATGGGAGAGGGACCTCACAGCTAGTGGCAGAGGGGGGAAGGTTAACTGAATTGACTGGTCAGGACAGGGAGAAGTAGAAGGTGGGCAAGCATGGGGCACCCGCCCATCCCTCCCTCAGGGGCACAGGCCATTGGTGAGGTAGGGGAGCAGCAGACAGGGTCAGCTGCAATGGTAGGCTGGTGGGGATGAGGGAAGAAAAGGTCCTGAGTTTATTTTCTTTATTTTTTTTGGCTGCGCCGTGAGGCCTGTGGGGTCTTAGTTCCCTGACCAGGGATGGAACCCCGGCTCCACAGTGAAAGCACTGAGTCCTAGCCACTGGACAGCCAGGGAATCCCCTGAGTTATTTTCAAGACTAAAAAAGACCCAAATCCTGTAGCCAGAAAGACTGTTACATTTGTTTTTTGTTTTTTTTTCAGTAATCATTTATTGATCGCCTCCTTAACGCCAGGTACTGCGAGCCAGTAAAAACTCCTGTCTTGGGGTTGGAAGTGCGGAGAAAGGGCAAGAAAGAATTCAAAACAAATGGTGGAGGGTTCGACGTGTTACGGGCACTCCAGGGTAGGAAAGGCGGGAGACAGCTTAGAGGAGATGACATTTGAGCCGGCCAGGAAGGTGGAAAAAGGGGCTTTAGTGTGGCCCTTCCCCCAGGTCGGCAGCTGGAGCTCAGCCGGGAGGGCCCACTTCGCTCCCGGCTCCGATCCCCTTTCAGCCCATTCATCCATGCCTGGGCCGGGGGTGGGCGGGCAGACAATCAGACACTGTTTTATCACAGGCATCGGCTGCAACCTCCCGCTTGGCGCCCACAGCGCGCGGCCGCCGGGGGAACGAGTCCCCCCGGAACGTAAGCGTCCGGGCCTCTCACGCCCGTCCAGGGAGTCGAGCCGGAAGGCGGGAGGTCAGTGCTGCGGCCCGTGAGACGATGAAAGCACACCCTCCGGGCAGGTCCATCTTTCCCCGCAGCCCCGCCCCGGCTCCGGCCCCCAGTGTTCCCGGTGCCGTGGCCGGCCACTGTTCTCCCCTCCCGGCTTTTGACCCTCTGAGACAGTGACCTGCGCACTACAACTCCCAGAAGGCTTCGCGACCAGGCCGCTTAGCACCATTGGAGAACGGCAGGGGTGGGCCCTAATCGGAAAGGCCTAATAACCCTCGAGCGCTGCCGGAAGTTCCGGAAAGTGGGCTGGGAGGCTGGCCCGAGCTTCCGGGTTGGTCGCGCGCCTTCCTGCGGCTAAGATGGCGGCCGAGCATCCCGAACCCCCTAAAGGGGAGTTGCAGCTGCCGCCGCCGCCGCCCCCTGGGCACTATGGTGCCTGGGCTGCCCAGGAGCTTCAGGCCAAATTAGCAGAGATCGGAGCTCCGATCCAGGGTGAGGAGCACGGGAGGTCAAGAGCGGGAAAGTGCAGGCCTGCGGGGAAGCGGAGCTGGTTACCCCGGAGACTCGGGGGCGGGGGTGGAGGCTGGCCGCGGGGGCCTGACTTGGGCCTGCTCCGCCTGACCTACCCCATTGATCCTGTGCTTTGCCCAGCAGGGACTCGCGAGGAGCTGGTGGAGCGGCTGCAGACCTACACCCGCCAGGTAAGTGTTGGTGGCGGGACGTCAGGGTAGGCCGAGCTTTTCGAGGAGGCATTAATGATCCCTCACAACTCGGTCTTCGTTCTTAACGTATCTCCGTACAGCAAGTGGGGTCTTGCTCTTTTTGCCTCTTCTTGCCTGCTCAGATATATCGGTCTTCCTGAGAGCCCAGTCCGAGCTCTGGCAGACAGGCTCTGGGTAAATTTTGTTGAACAGAGCGAATGTTTTTCAGTGGAAGAACTCCTTTTGGGCTGACTCAGAGTCCTTCTCTTTCTCAGACTGGCATCGTCCTGAATCGGCCCGTTCTGAGAGGTGAAGATGGGGACAAAGCTGCTCCCCCTCCTATGTCAGCTCAGGTAAGGAGATTGTCCGGCTTGATAAGATCCGTTTCTACTCACAGTAGCCCATCCTCTCACATGGAATGTACGGGAGGGATGCAACTAGCCGATTGGGCAGGGAGGTACTGTGATGACAGTATTGGGAACTCTTCAATTCTCCCTTGGTCCTGATCCTTGCCTCTTTCCTCGGTGTCAGCTCCTCCAAATACTACATGTCATTTAAGATTCAGCTTAAATATCCGGAAGCCTGATTTACTCCTCCCCCAGTGGAACGTAATCACCCTCTTCTCTGCCCTCCCAGCACACAGTTGCCATATTATTCAGTGAGAAACTGGGGCTTACTCCCTGATTTGATTTCATACTCTCTATATTTAGTGAGTCCTTGGGGGCACAGTGGCTCCAGCTCCTCTCAACTTCCATGTCTTTTCTGATCCAGGATTTGACTCTCTTTCTTTAGAGCAGTGGCTCTGACTTGAGGTCCAGGGACTTCTACGTGTGGGATGAGAAGTTCTTAGATGGCCTTTTGAGGTGTCCCTGAATCTCCTGAAATTGTATGCAAAGTCTGTGTTTGTGATATTTTTCTGGAGAGTGAGTTGATAGCTTCCATTAGTTGCTGCCCCAGAGTTAACATTGCTATAGAGTATTCTTGATATCCTTGATATTGTTGTAGAGTATTCTTTTCTTGAGTGCAAGAATTATGCGTCATTTGACTTCACATCCCAGCACCTGGCTTATAGCGGTTCCCCAGCAAATGTCTGCAGTTAGATAAATGCTGCCTAGTTAACGGTCTTATTTTCCCCACAGCTCTCTGGGATTCCCATGCCACCCCCCCCCATGGGACTCCCTCCTCTGCAACCTCCTCCGCCACCCCCACCACCCCCACCCGGCCTTGGTCTTGGCTTTCCTATGGCAGTTGGACCCCGCCCACCAAACCTGGGGCCCCCTCCTCCTCTCCGGGTGGGCGAGCCCGTGGCGCTGTCAGAGGAAGAGCGGCTAAAGCTGGCGCAGCAGCAGGCGGCGTTGCTGATGCAGCAGGAGGAGCGTGCCAAGCAGGTAGGGCAGGTGGCGGCCTGAGCCTGGATCTCATCAGGGTCCCGAAAGGGGAGTGGAGCCTCAGAGAGAGCCGGATCCTGGGGCCAAGGCTTCTGGGAAGGTCTGAACCAAAGACTTGGGCCCTAGGCTGGAAGAGGACGCCAGGAAGCAGAGTTGTGGCAGACTGGCCTGTGGGGTATTGGTGCCGGTATGAGCTTGTTTTCTTTTTTAAGCAGGGAGATCATTCACTGAAGGAACATGAACTTTTGGAGCAGCAGAAGCGGGTAATGCCTCCCTCATCCTAACCTTTGACCTCAGGGTCCAATTCGTTGTCTGTCACTTCTAGTGCTTAGTGTCTAAAACGAGAAGTACCATTCAAGTTCTCCATGGAGGGAATTCCCTGGTGGTCCAGTGGTTAGGACTCTGCGCTTCCACTGCTGGGGGCCTGGGTTCGATCCCTGGTGAGGGAACTAAGATCCTGCAAGCCGCATGGTATGGCCACAAAAAAAAAAAAAAAAAATGTTTTCCGTGGAGGTTATCTCATCCTCATCTAAGTTCCAGTATCTCCTAAATAATTCTCTCTTTCATGTAGCCCAAGGGTTGGTAAACTGTGGAGTACAGCCTGTTTTTGTATGGCCTGTGATGTGAGAATGGTCTTTATATTTTTGAAGGATCGTTTAAAAAAACACAACAAAAAACAAACGGAGAATACACAACAGAGTCTGTACAGACAGCCTGAAAAGGCTAAAATATTTACTGACTGGCCCATTACAGAAAAGGTTTCCTGACCCCTACTAGTCTTACATGATATCATTTGAGGTACATTGGAGAGAACTCTGGGCTAATTTAGTTGTTTGTATCAGATTTAGTTTAAACGTGATGGCTCTGAGTTAGGGAATGATACATAAGACATTCAGCCACAGAGATGCATTATATCAGTTGTTACCCCATACGTTACTCAGGAGTATTAGAAAATAAGCATTAACAGCAACAAATATGGAAATATTTACAGAGTCCTGTCTTTGCCCAGATTGTGCTAGATCTTGAGGGGTAGGTACAAGAAAAGAATTCAGTGTTCCTTAGAAATAACTTAATCTCTTGGGGAAGAAAAGTCTTGTTAAAAAACAGAAGGTAGTGTTTATTAAGTATCAAATTCTCTATTAGGAACCAGAAGTTTCTCAGGGTTTTTATTGGTGTAATTTCCAGGGGTTTTCTTTTGTGGTGAGAGGGCTCCTTCACTTGGATCAATAGCCTGGAAGTGTGGGTGTGGCGAGGATGTCAGGACACGGGTGGTACCTGATTCATCAGTTCTCCTTGGGCCAGTTTCCTGGCTGAAAGGCTGCATTTGCCAGGTGCTGCCTGCCCAGTGGATTTCCAAAGCAGTGTCTCCAACTCCTACTTCCCTCTCATAGGCAGCTGTGTTACTGGAGCAGGAACGGCAGCAGGAGATTGCCAAGATGGGCACGCCAGTCCCTCGGCCCCCACAAGACATGGGCCAAATTGGTGTTCGCACTCCTCTGGGTCCTCGAGGTAAGACCGTGGAAATGGAAGGGAAGGGCAAGGAAGATGATGACAATTTTTAACTTAAGTATGTATCACATAAAAAGGTGCACATATTGTAAGCGTACAGTTCAGTGAATTTTCACAAACTGAATACATCCATACAACTAGCACTTGGACCAAGAACCAAAACTACCAGCACCCTAGAAGCCCTGCACCCTTCTAGCCACCCCCTCTCCCAAGGGTAACCATTACCCTGACTTTGAAGCAAGGAAGGTAATTTTTATGTTTTGATTTTTTTTTTCAAATCATTCTTTTTAAAAAAATTTAGTTATTTTATTTATTTTATTTTTGGCTGCATTGGGCCTTCATTGCTGTGCACGGGCTTTCTCTAGTTGCGGCGAGCGGGGGCTACTCTTCTTTGCGGTGCGCAGGCTTCTCATTACGTTGGCTTCTCTTTGTTGTGGAGCATGGGCTCTAGGCATGTGGGCTTCAGTAGTTGTGGCACGTGGGCTTAGTAGTTGTGGTTTGCAGGCTCTAGGGCACAGGCTCAGTAGTTGTGGCACACAGGCTTACTTGCTCTGCGGCACGTGGGATCTTCCTGGACCAGGACTCGAACCCATGTCCCCTGCATTGGCAGGCGGATTCCCAACCACTGAGCCGCCAGGGAAGCCCCAAGGAAGGTAATTTTTAAAATGTGTGATTTGTCTTTGCTGACTTGAGATTTTGTTTTTTCTCCTCTCAGTGGCTGCTCCAGTGGGTCCCACTCCCACTGTCCTGCCTATGGGGGCCCCTGTTCCTCGGCCTCGTGGTCCCCCACCACCTCCTGGAGATGAGAACAGAGAGGTGAGATTGCTGATTTCCTCCTAGGGACAGGAGAGTGTGTTTTAGAAGGGGACTGTTTCTAGATTTTTTGAGAAGGATTCCAGAGAAGATGGGAGAACTTCTGGGGGTGGGGTTGGGTGGGGGGAGCCATATTTACTTAAAACATACTTAGGTAGGGCAGGAAGTAGGGTCTGGGAGACGTTTCTGGGGTAGGGTTCTGGGCTTCACTTTGAGGGATGCTGAGGGATGGTTGAATTCAGTTGGTGTTGTCCCCTATCTGCTGTTCCCAACACCTGGCCAGCAGGCTTTCGAGTACAAGAGGTAGGAGTCGGAGGAAAAAAGGCACTGTGATCATCCCCTCTGCCTGGGTTGTCTCTGGCAGATGGATGACCCCTCTGTGGGCCCCAAGATCCCCCAGGCTTTGGAAAAGATCCTTCAGCTAAAGGAGAGCCGCCAGGAAGAGATGAACTCTCAGCAGGGTGAGTGTGTCACCGTGTCCCAAGGGCTGCAGGGACAGAGCCTGCAGAGGTGAAGCCAAGTTTGCTTCCCTCCTCCCTCCCCCGAGGAGGATTTGAGAGAGAAACTGGCTCTTGGTAAAGAGGGGTTACCGTGAAGAGACTGATGGCCTCCTTCCTCCCTTACAGACGAAGAGGAAATGGAGACAGATACTCGCTCGTCCCTGGGCCACTCGGCGTCAGAGACTGAGGAGGACACAGTGTCCATATCTAAAAAAGAGGTATGGATGGAGCTGGATCTGGAAGGGATGTCAGAGGGTTTGGGCCCTAAAATAACCCCTATTCTAAGTGTTCAATAAGCAGTAGCTGCCGTCTCTTGCCAGTTCTTTGTCCAAAGCATCTTACAGGTATTTTTTACTCAATTGGCTAAATCCTTTGAGTTCTGAGTGTGATGCCTGCCTCCATTTTAGAGCTGAAATAACTGAGGTTCTGAGAGATGCAGTAATGTACTGAGAGGCACACAGCTTGAGAGGGGCAGAACTTTGTGGTCTGACTTCAAGGCCTCTTTTCTCAGTCACTTGGGGAAATTGGGTGAGATTGGCGGTTGGGAGGCAAGCATGGTGCTTGGATTCCCTGACCCAGTTGGTTTTCCATGTTTTGGCAGAAAAACCGGAAGCGTCGGAACCGAAAGAAGAAGAAAAAGCCCCAGCGGGTGCGGGGGGCATCATCTGAGAGCTCTGGGGACCGAGACAAAGAGTCAGGCCGCTCCCGCGGCTCTGACTCCCCAGCGGCTGATGTGGAAATTGAGTACGTGACTGAAGAGCCTGAAATTTATGAGCCCAACTTCATCTTCTTCAAGAGGATTTTTGAGGCTTTCAAGGTACAAGGAGGAGCGCCCTCGGAAGGGGCAGAGCTAGCAGAGTAGGGGGCAGGGATGGGGCAGGACGAGGTGAGGAGGGCACCTCTTCAGTGCCAGCTTCAGGAACTGGGGAGGGGCCCAGGGCTGGGGTTTCCATGCTGTCTGCCTCCTCAGCTCACTGATGACGTGAAGAAGGAGAAGGAGAAGGAGCCAGAGAAACTTGACAAACTGGAGAACTCTGCGGCCCCCAAGAAGAAGGGCTTTGAGGAGGAGCACAAGGACAGCGATGATGATAGCAGTGATGACGAGCAGGTGAGGCCCACGCTCTCCTGTTGGGGAAACAAGGGCTCTGGGAACGAGTAGCTGAGATGCATCCAGCGAGGGACCATGGGGAACCCTTGCAGGGGAGAAGTCCTTTGGTGGCTTTAGTTTCAGGGTAAGCTGGGCGGTCTGATGCACACCTAAGAATCCTGCTCACAAGAGATGATTGTTCTGGGACTTCCCTGGTGGTCCAGTGGTTAGGACTCCACACGTCCACTGCAGGGGGCATGGGTTCAATCCCAGATTGGGGAAGTAAGATCCCGCAAGCCGTGCAGTGAGGCCAAGAAAAAGAAAAAATGTCCTGTTCTAGGAAAAGAAGCCAGAAGCCCCCAAGCTGTCCAAGAAGAAGCTGCGCCGAATGAATCGCTTCACTGTGGCTGAACTCAAGCAGGTGAGAGCTGAGACGCTCCATCAAGGCCTGGAGCCCAGCTGGGAGAGCACACGAGGAACTCCCGGAACCTCTCAGGGGGTTTGCTCTCGGGGTGGGGAGGAGGGCTTTGAAGGAGGCCCGGGACGGGCCCTTTGAGGAAGAGCAAGCAAGCAAGCTTTAGATCTGAGAAGTTCAGGCTTTCCAGAGGGGTGCTGCTGTGTTTTCCAGCTTGTGGCTCGGCCCGACGTTGTGGAGATGCATGACGTGACTGCGCAGGACCCCAAGCTCTTGGTTCACCTCAAGGCCACTCGGAATTCTGTGCCCGTGCCTCGCCACTGGTGTTTTAAGCGCAAGTACCTGCAGGGCAAACGAGGCATCGAGAAGCCCCCCTTCGAGCTACCCGACTTCATCAAACGCACAGGCATCCAGGAGATGCGGGAGGCCCTGCAGGAGAAGGTGAGGGCCTGGCTGGGGTTCAGATCTGCCCTGGGGGATCCACGTCCTTAGCAGCAACCGGCTTCAAAATTGCAGCTGGCTCCCAAAACCCACCTACACATTAATTGTCTGATTATTTATTCTTCAGTTTAGAAGTCAGCACTGCATGTCACACATGGCAGGGAGGGCAGGAGGGGAAGGACATCTCACGAAAGGCAGACCTCACCTGTATGCTCAGAGCTCGCTCTCTTGCCCCCGCCAAGACTTCCGGTTCTGTGCGGTTCGGTTTGCCCCTTTGTCTTCTTGTCCCCCTGCCCGCACTTTGCCAACTCTCTCATTTGCACACGGTGACTCCTCCCTCTGCAGGTTGCTGTGTCTGTAGTTCTCTGCCCCCTGTGTGAACCTGATGCACTTGTGGCTAAAAATGTATGGTGGTTGTGTAACTTCTTGAATTTAAAATTTTTAATTAAATACTCTCATTAGGTAATAGTTGCGTGTAGTGCAGAAATTAAGGAGGCACCAAAGCACATGGTGAAAACTGCCTCCCGGTTAGATTCTAGTCACCTAGCTCTCTGCAGAGGCAGCTGATGAGCTCAGCCTCTTGATCAGACGGCTTAAAAACAATTGACCTAGACAGCTGAGGCGGATTTCATATGTTACATCTGTTTTGTTCGGCGTGGATCATGTAATTTTGAGGGGCTTGAGCAGGAAGGGTTTTGGTGACTTTCGGAATGAGCCAGATGAGGTTTCCCTCTATCTCTTTTGGGAGTGGGGATTTAGACCTACCAAGAGTTGAACTTGGTGAATACCTTTTACGGTGTGTCTTCTGCCATGCCCCACAGGAAGAACAGAAAACCATGAAGTCAAAAATGCGCGAGAAGGTTCGGCCCAAGATGGGGAAGATCGACATTGACTACCAGAAACTGCATGACGCCTTCTTCAAGTGGCAGACCAAGCCAAAGCTGACCATCCACGGGGACCTGTACTACGAGGTCCGGGAGGGGGCGGGGAGGCAAGGCTGGGCCTTTGGTCATGGCTGTGTAACTCTTGGTCAAAAGGGGTTTGGAAGCTGGAAGCGGGTACCGGGCCCCTCCCCTCAGCCTTAGAGTTTGGAATGAGGTAGTTTTCTGAAAGAGAGATGCAGACTATGTCTTTGAGGTGATCATTGTTTATTGTGGGTGGTTCAGGAACAGAGGGGCCAAGGGCAGATGCTTTTAGGAAACGTTTAGTATTGAGGGTAGGAGAAAAGTATTTTTTTTCTGATGCTTGAAATAATTAATCACCATGATACCGTGCAGTTTTTGAAGTGGAAGGACCTTGGAGATCATCTTCTCGAACGTCCTCATTTAGCAGATGAGAAAGCCTGTCCTTAGATTTGGCCACGCTCTCACAGTGGGTTAGTGATTGCACTGGGAGTCTTGCCTTTCTCCCTACTTCCTGGCCTTTATTCCTTTCCCTACTCTAGCCAGGGAAAGAAGTGATGAGAATCAGAGTGGGAACTGGGTAGCCCTCAGTGGGACTTTGTGTCTGATGTGGATTGGGACATCTCGTCTTTGTTCTCATGTCCTCTTGCAATTGACCTCCCAGCGTGTGTCTGGTGTCCACAATACAGCATGCTTGGCTTTTTCCTCAGGGGAAGGAGTTTGAGACACGACTGAAGGAGAAGAAGCCAGGAGATCTGTCTGATGAGCTGAGGATTTCCTTGGGGATGCCAGTAGGACCAGTGAGTGCCAGTTATCTGACTGGGAAAGCAGAGAAGGGGTTGGGAATTGGGGCAGGAGAGAGACAAGGGGATAGGGTTGGGCAGATGGTATCCTGTCCTCTTTTTCCTGCAGAATGCCCACAAGGTCCCTCCCCCGTGGCTGATTGCCATGCAGCGATATGGACCACCCCCGTCGTACCCCAACCTGAAAATCCCTGGGCTGAACTCGCCTATCCCCGAGGTGAGTACTGTCCTTTCTTTCATTCTTAGCTGGCTCTACATTTTTTTTTTTTTTTTTTTTTTTTGCGGTACGCGGGCCTCTCACTATTGTGGCCTCTCCCGTTGCGGAGCACAGGCTCCGGACGCGCAGGCTCAGCGGCCATGGCTCACGGGCCCAGCCACTCCACGGCATGTGGGATCTTCCCGGACCGGGGCACGAACCCGTGTCCCCTGCATTGGCAGGCGGACTCTCAACCACTGCGCCACCAGGGAAGCCCTGGCTCTACTTTTTAACTAGAGGATGATTTTCTTTTCCCTTTTCTCATTCTACCATGTGTCCTTTTTTTTTTTTTTTTTAAAGGAGTAATAATGGTTTTTGTTTTAAAAAAGAATCTGAGATGCTTGTCATAAAGTGGTCAATCAGAATTGACAAGTATAAAGATGAAGACACATCACCCACATTTCACCACTCAGAAATAACCAAATTTAATATCTGGTGAATGTGTTTCCAGATAATCTCTCTGATATTATCAGAGAGATAGACAGATATAATTTTATCTCAGGAATGGCAATGAACTTATTTTTATTTTTAAAATTTTTTTAAGGAAAGATTTATTAAAGTGAAAAAGAAGTAATTGTTAAACTTCAGATAAAAATTTCTGTCCCTTAAGAGTAATAGATTCTAAAAGCTTACCAAAGTTAGGAAAAATCAGTAAGAAGTTGGAGTCATGTTTTTTAAAGTGTATGTTTCAGTTTCAGATAGCATGGACTCTGCCACAAAGGCTGAAATTATTAGCATGCTTTCTGCTCCCATCTCCCCATCCTATTACCTCCAGATTTTTATTGTTTACTACTTTTGCTTTGTAATGCTTTATAAGATTTAATTCTTCTCTGAAATCATAATTCCAGAGTTCCCAAGTGTTAGTTCTGTACTTTGGAGCATGACTTTTCTTTAGGGCTTCAGTGTTTCTTTTGGAGCATAGGAGTGGAACTGACTTGCTTTTCCTGTCTTGCAGAGCTGTTCCTTTGGGTACCATGCTGGTGGCTGGGGCAAACCCCCAGTAGATGAGACCGGGAAACCCCTCTATGGGGATGTGTTTGGAACCAATGCTGCTGAATTTCAGGTATGGGCCATGGCTGGCAAGCTTCGTCTTAGTTAAGGTTATGAAGTTCAGAGATAGTTGGTTTATAGCTTCATTAGCAGAGAGCTGTGTGTTCTGAAGTTTCAAAGTCTGAAAAAGGGACATATGTTTTCCTGAGATGTAATGCAAGCTCCCCACTAGCATATGAGCTCTTTGTCGGTAGTGATTATTGTCTATTTGTTTACTCTCATATCCCTCTGTTTACAACCGCTTGACACATAATAGGTATATAGTAAACATTTGTTGAATGAATGAGTGATGTCTTTCAGACCAAGACTGAGGAAGAAGAGATTGATCGGACCCCTTGGGGGGAGCTGGAGCCATCTGATGAAGAGTCTTCAGAAGAAGAGGAAGAGGAAGAAAGTGATGAAGATAAGCCCGATGAGACGGGCTTCATTACCCCTGCAGACAGGTGGGGGAAGCAGAGAGTCTGCCTCTCTGAAGTGGTATGTCTGTCTTTGGGGGCCTTGTCTTTACTCCAGAGCTTGTTCCTCTCTTCACAGTGGCCTCATCACTCCTGGAGGGTTCTCATCAGTGCCAGCTGGAATGGAGACCCCTGAACTCATTGAACTGAGGAAGAAGAAGATTGAGGAGGCGATGGATGGGTGAGCGAACAAGGGAGGGCTGAGAGGGGAGGATTTTCAGCCCCTAGGTGGGCTGGCTGACTTTTTCTCCCGCCCCCCCCCCTTTTTCTTTTTAAACAATTATTGAACACTAGCTCTGTGCCAGGCACTGCTCTAGGCACTGGGACATCTGCAGTGAAAAAGTCAGGCGAGGTAAACAAGTGATCAGAGAACAAGATAATTTCAGATGTGGATAAGACGTGTAGCAAAGGAAACTGAGTAATAGGATGTAGAGGGATTTGGGTGGTGGGGAGGCCTTTGGGAAGGCTTGTGGAGGAAGAGGTATTTGGGCTGAGAGCTGGGGCAGAAAGAACTGTAAGAGTAAAAGAACACTGGAAATGATAATAGACAATTCTTATTATTTAAATCTCTCTAAAAGATAATTGACCATTTAAACAAAAATGATAACCATGTAGTAGCCTTCCTTTTTGAAAGATACGGGATTCTAGGTCGACAGTGATTTTTTTTCTTTCATTACTTTAAAGATGTTGATTCAGTGTCTTCTTTCTTGCATCATTTCTGACAGGAAATCTCATCATCCTTCCTTTGTTCCTCTGCATTTGTGCCGGTTTTCTCTGGCTGCTTTTAAGATGCTCTTTATCACTGTTTTGAACAGATTGTGACGTGCAGTGCAGTGCAGCGTAGTAGTGTAGTTTTCTTCGTATTTCTTTCTTTTGTTAAAATGGTTTGGTGGGGGGTTTTTTCCCTTCTTTTTCTGGCCATGCTGCATGGCTTGCAGGATCTTAGTTCCCCAACCTGGTGAAAGCCAGGAGTGAAAGCAGTGAAAGTGGCGAGTCCTAACCACTGGACTGCCAGGGAAGTCCCATCTTTTGTTTCTTTACTTGGGGTTTGTTAAGCATCTGGAATCTGTGCCTTTATAGTTTTTATTAATTTTGGAAAAATTCTGGCCATTATTTCTCCAAATATTCTTTCCTGTTCCCTTCTCTTTCTCCTCTCCTTTGGGAACTCCAATTATACATCTATTAGATTTCTTGAAGTTGACCTACAGCTCACCGATGCTCTGTTCATTTAAAAAATTTCTCATTTCTCGTTTTATTTCATTTTAGAAGTTTTCTATTCCTATGTCTTCAAGTTTGCTAATATTTTTTTCCACTATTTCTAATCTGACATTAATCCCATCCAGTGTAGTTTTCATCTCTAGAAGTGCGATTTGGGTCTTTTTATATCTCCTGTGTCTCTTATTTGACTTTTGAACATATGGAATCCAATTATAATAACATTTTAATGTACTTGCCTGCTAATGCTAACATCTGTGCCAGTTCTGGGTTGATTTAAGTGGATTGATTGTTTTCCTCATTGAAGATTGTATTTTCATGCTTCTTTGCATGTCTGGTAATTTTTGATTGGATGCCAGACTTTGTGAAATGTACCTTGTCAGGTCCAGAATACTTTCATAGTCCTATAAATCTTCTTTAGTTTTGTTCAAGGTTACAGTTAAGGTACTTGGAAACAGTTTGATCCTTTCAGGTCTTGCTTTTCAGGTTCATTAGGCAGGACTGAAGCAGTGCTCAGTCTTCTTCACTATTGAGGCACAAGACCCTATACTCTATCCAATATCCTGTTAATCAGGAGGTTTTTCAGTCTGGCTAGTGGGACTAGGCACTATTCCCAGTCCCGTGTGAAGAGCAGGCATGTATGATACCACTAATGCTTCCGGGTGGTTCTTTCCCTGGCCTTGGTAGTCTCCTCCCACACAGTACTCACCTGAGAACTTGAGGGGATTCTCTGTAGGTCTCTTGAGTTCTCGAGTCTCTGTGCTGCTTTCTCTTCTCCAGTTCTCTGTCCTGTGATCTCTAGTCACCGTAGTCTCGCTGCATTTTCAGCTTCATCCTTTCAACTCCTAGAGTCCTCTGGGCTCTACAGGAGTTCCCCTCTTTATTCTGTAGCCTGGAAACTCTCAGTGCAGTAGGATGGACAATTGAAGGAATCACCTCATTTGTTTCCTGTCTCTCAGGAGTCACTGTCCTTCGTTGCTTCGTGTCCAGTGACTTGAAAACCACTGTTCCATATATTTTGCCCATTTTTTGACAGTTTCAGGTGGGAGGGTAAATCTGGTCCCTGTTACTCCTTATCCAGAAGCAGAAGTCTCAAGTTTTGAGGAAGAAAAAGAAAGAAGGGTATTGGGGCTAGACTGTAGTGAGCAGGGATTAAGTACGGGACCAGATGATGAACCCTATAGGTCATGGTAAAGAGTTTGGGTTTATTCAAACAATGATCAGAAGCCTCAAAGGGTTTTGAGCAAAGGAGTGACAGGATGTGAATTCGGTTTTTCCTTCTGGCTGCTTTGTGAGAATAGATTTTCACCTCTTCCAGGGGGAGGGGTGGGGATGAAGTCATGGTCTGGGTTGGTATTGGTAGATTTGCTGTTGTATTTCGAGTAGCATTCTTTAAACAGGTGGCACTTCTTCCTCCCATGGGTCTCCATGACTTGCAGAGGCAGCTTGGGCAGAATTTTTCCCCTGGGTATCTTGGAACCTCGCTGGGGAGCTCTGTGGGGATGCTGCCCTTAACTCCTTTTGCTGTCCCTCCTGGAGACCCTTTTATCCTTTCCTTTTTGGGCTTGACCCCCTCGTCCTTTGCAGAAGTGAGACGCCTCAGCTGTTCACCGTGTTGCCAGAGAAGAGAACGGCCACTGTTGGGGGCGCCATGATGGGATCAACCCACATCTATGACATGTCCACGGTGAGCACTTGGAGGATACCGCTTTTGGGGGCTGGGAAGGGGGTCAGGAGCTAGGGCTTCCGAGCTTCCCCTTTGGAGATGACAAGGCTCTGATTCCTCTTCCAGGTTATGAGCCGGAAGGGCCCGGCCCCCGAGCTACAAGGTGTAGAAGTGGCCCTGGCACCCGAAGAGCTGGAGCTGGATCCCATGGCCATGACCCAGAAGTATGAGGAGCATGTGCGGGAGCAGCAGGCACAAGTGGAGAAAGAAGACTTCAGTGACATGGTGGCTGAGCACGCGGCCAAGCAGAAGGTGGGCGCGCACACAGGAGCCTGGCTTCGTGAGCGCCAGGGACCAGGGCCGCCTTTCTCAGTGGGCTGGTGTCCTCTAGTGGTGAGAGGGAGGGAGGACGCAGTGCCTGCTGCCCTGAGCTTCCTTGGGGTTGGGAACCTAGAATCCTCCAGTGGGCTGCCCTCTTTAAGGATGATGAAACAGGCACAGGGAGGGGAGGGAACTCATCCAAGTCTGAGAATTCCAGTTTCAGTACTTTTTCCACAGACGTATGTGGCTCTGTCAGGCTGCCCACTCTTTGTTTTGGGGATCAGCCGGTTGTTTAACCTGTTGTAACCTGTTTCGTTCTCTCCTACAGCAAAAGAAACGGAAAGCTCAGCCCCAGGACAGCCGTGGGGGCAGCAAGAAATACAAGGAGTTCAAATTTTAGGTCCCCTCACACACCTGGCCCTCCTTTCGGCCCTTTGCCTGGACACCTGGGCTTCTTCACATGTGGGTCCCCAAGAGCCAGCTCTCCTGCTCTTCCCAGGGGCTTGTTATTTCATGTTCTTATTTTAGACCTGTTTTGTAAATAAAGCTGTTTCCCAAGGAAAGAGATGAATATGTAACACTGCTCATCCTCCTTCATCTTGTTTTAGTCCCCTCCTGCAAAAGAACGGAAACAGCCATTTTCTACAACCTGAAGTTGCTCCAGTGGCTGGGGGCAGGCACTTGGATCAGATGTTGCAGTTGAGACTGGTGATGAAGCTATTTACACACTGAGATTGTGTGTTTTACCACTGCCTGCTTTTGTAGGAAGGCTCTGGGGGAAGGACCTCCAGGTCTGGTTTGACCTTACTGGTGTGTCCTTGGGGACTAAAAATAGCCAGCTTAGCGCCCTGGCTGGGCTGAGGAAGTACAGTGGGCTTGGGAAGTAGGCCAGGTCAGGCCTTCCTAATAGACCTTGCAGCCAAGAGTCCAAGTCCTTACGTGGGAGAGAGCACAGCTCAAAGTCTGTATAGGTTGTCCTGAGTCCATGTGAGCCCCTGGGTGGTTTCATCAACAAGTCTCCAGGTTTTGGTGGGCGGGGGCTGCTTTCCCAGGTTCTAGTCCCCCTGCCCTGGGAGGTCTTTCTGACAGGCTAGACTACGTTGGACCAATGGTTCCAACAGGCATTTGCCAAGCACTGGGGAGGGAAGTCGCATACTGCTGCTGTACCACTGATGCTGGTCCAAGTCCACCATCTGGGGTGCCGGCATGCAGGAGGCTTCGAGATGGTTTCTGGAGCCGGGAGTGTGGGTGACTCCAGGGAGGATGAGGCAGTTGAGTAAGGCCTCGGGAGGAATAGGATTTTAGAAATTTAGTAAGTGACGAAGCAGAAAAACATCCCAAGTAGAAGAAATTGAGGGTAGAGATGGCTTGGGACTGTGATGGTTCTTTGTGGGAGGGGGACATTAGGGGCAGAAAATAGGTGGTTGGCTCCAGATGGGTCAGGGCTTAACTTCAGATTCACCCGTGCCAAAGGCCTTCTGAACTCTAGGTCCTTGAGCCCTTGCCCACACTGGGGAAAAGCGGGGCGGAAACTGCCCGGCCCACAGGCGCCCAGCCGGCCGCTGGGTCTCCATCGCTCCCTTCGCTGGTCGTGACGGCGAAGAAGCCCCGGAGCCGCAGGGTGGGGGCCAGGGCGGCGGTCGGAAAGCGGGCTTGGGTGGGCAGCGGGTTGGGCCTCTGGTCCACAGACCCAAGAGGGCCGAGGCGCGCTCCCGCGGTAGCCCCCTCCGGTCCGGGGCCGCGCCCCGGAAAAGCGAGGTTTCCGCTGGCTCGGCTGCAGCCGCCCCCGTGGAAAGGACGACGCGAGAGAAGAGGGGGGGGTCAGCTGGCTGCCGCCGGGCCGCGAACTTAAGGAGAGGATCCGGCCGAGGCGCGAACAGCCGACCCCTCTCCTGAAGGGCGAGGGGCGCGCACGCCCACAGGCCCGCCCGGGGCGCGGGCGCGAGCGCGGCCCCGGCCCCGCCCCTCGGCGCTGGGTGGGGCGGGCGCGGGCCGGGCCTCCCCGCCCCCATCCCCGGACACGCCCACCCAGTACTTTGGCGGCGCGAGCCGCAACTGGCAGCGGCGGGCGAGCGCGAGGACCGCGCGCCGCGAGGCCCCGCGCGTGCGTGCAGTCTTTCGCTCGCGCGCTCTGGCGGGCGGTCTGAGCAGAAGAGTCGAGCCCCCGCCGCCGCCGCCGCCGCCGCCGGAGAAGCCTCGGCGTCCGCTCGGCGTCGCCTGATTCCCGTAACCCCTGTGCCTCCCTATCCCCGGCCGGGCCATGGCGGAACGTGGAGGGGCGGGCGGTGGTCCCGGAGGCGCCGGGGGCGGCAGTGGCCAGCGGGGCTCTGGGGTCGCCCAGTCTCCGCCGCAGCAGCCACCGCCGCAGCAGCTGCCGCAGCAGCCGACGCCCCCCAAGCTGGCCCAGGCCACCTCGTCGTCCTCGTCCACCTCGGCGGCGGCCGCCTCCTCCTCGTCCTCGTCCACCTCCACCTCCATGGCCGTCGCGGTGGCCTCGGGCTCTGCGACTCCCGGCGGCCCGGGGCCAGGCCGCACCCCCGCCCCCGTGCAGATGAACCTGTACGCCACCTGGGAGGTGGACCGGAGCTCGTCCAGCTGCGTGCCCAGGTGAGCGGCGGGTGGGGGGGACCGGGCCTTCGGGGGTCGCCCAGCCGGGTCTGTGGCAGGCCCCCGCCTTCCCATTCCTCCCCGTCCCATCGCCCAAGGGGGCACCCCGACCCTAGATTCCCTCTGGCTGCTTTGCCGCCCGGCCTGGCTCCTGCCCGGCCTTCCGGGACTCCTCCCGAATGGACCCCGCCCTCTCCTGGCATCCCCACCTTCTGTCTGGGGCCGGGGCCACCCTCTTCCCCTCTCTGAGCTGGGCCTTCTGGACTCTCAGCCCTGGGCCTTCTCTTGTTGATCTGACCGAATCCGGCCTTCCTGTCAGTTTCCCTGTGAAAGTCACAGACTCTTTTCCCGGCCTTGCCAGCTCCCGTGGGCTGTACATATGTTACATAGATGTGGTATGGATCTGTTTAGATATTATTTCCCAATATACTTGGCACGTGTCAAACTCGGTTGTCACCTTCTGCCAGGTAAAGCCGGTATAGTAACCCTTGGCGCTTCTAGTTTGTCTTCAACACACATGTTCATTTGTACTCCAAAGACACACATTGTGTCCCGGCCTCTACGTCTTGTAGAAGTCCTATTAAATGTGTCTTCAAGTGTATTTTTCATCCTCTCCTCCCTCCTCACCCCCCAGTAACTGGTCACAACTTCTAGCCCTGCAGGGCTACATAAAATTACCGCCTGTTCCTAAATTCAATCCATTCCTCTGTCTGTTGGAACCATCTGGGGACTTTCGTTCCATTGGTAAAATATACCTGAGTTTGGGATATTTTCTGTTTCTGTATTGGCAAGGCAGTCTTTCTCAAACTCTTTGGGGACAGTGTGCAACATCCTACAGTTTACCCCTTGAATAGACACTGTGAAGCTGGTTTCACCCAGGAAGCCCAGAGAAGTGCCTGGAGGTGGTCTTTTTTGTCACCTGTAAACTGAGTTGATTCTGTTGGCTTGGAGGCTGGCTGGCTCCTTACTCTGCCAGCCCTGTCTTGGGCAGATGGACGTGTAAGTGGGGTTGGGGAGCATTGTCTGGTTACATCTTCAACTCTTTATTTTTCTCCATGCCTCCCCCTTTATTCTGAATTGTTTCATGCATGCAAAATTATATATGTCCTAGAAAGGAATGTAAATAAAAATGACAAGAAGTACATCTCTGTACTTGACTCAGCTTGAGAAAGAGCATTACAATTGTGTTGAAGCCCTCGGGGTGCCACTTCCTGATCACATCCCCTTCTTCCCCCTACAAAGGTAGACATTATTCTGAATTGTGTGTCTATCATTTCCCTGTCTTATAAAATTAGTTTTACTGACATATGTGCATCTCTAAGCTATGTTTTTTAGTTGTGGATGTTTTTGGAAGTTTATATAAATGCTATCATACTGTATGTGTTCTGTGGCCTGTTTGTGTGTGTGTGTGTGTGTTTAAACTCAACATTAAGTTCGTGAGAATCATCAGTGTTGTATGGTGGCTCTAAATATTTTCACTAATGGGTAGAATTTCATTGTGTGAATGTATCATAAAGCTCCTTTTGATGAACATTTGGGTTGTTTCCTGTTTGTTAATACAAACAGTAATGCTGTAAATATTTTTGTCCAGGACTCTTGGTGCTCCTTGCAAAAGTTTCTTTAGGATGTCTTTATACGTAGGGGTGGAATTGCTATTTGAGAGATATACGTCTGGAACATTTTTAGATAATGCTGAATTGTTTTCCATTAGCCCCTCTCTACTCTTCGTGTCCCTTGTGTTTCAGGGTTCACTTCACTGATTTATACTTTCTTTTTTCTCTGTCCTTTCTTCAGGGTAATCAGGAGCCACATTAGTTTAGTTAGGTTTGGCCAGTACCTTAACACACACCAGACGCAACTGGGAGTTTAGTATGTGGTGGTTTTCCTCTCTTGGTCCTAAGCAGGCCTGCCTTTCTCTTTCTGTACAGGCCCATCTATAGTTGAAGTATTCTCATCTACTTCTTTCAAACATAAAAGCACTGGGTCCTTTCCTCCATGGGTCCAGTGTTAGTAATGCATGCTTGCCTGTTCTTCCGTCACATCTATCACTGTCTGACTGGTGACATTTGGACAGCTGCCTTCTCTAGCTTGTTAGATCAGAAAGGCGTGAGCCTACTGGCAAGAAGCTGCTGTGCAACCGAGGGGGATAAATAAAAACACTGATTGCTGTTGATTTGCAGTCTGTCCCTATTGGTCACTGAAAGGTCCACACAATAAATTATTAGCCAAAGAAACAGCCAGGCATCCTGATCAAATCAGTAATTGTTATGTTGACTTGGCGTGAGAGCCTTAGACTGTCTTGTTGTTTTCACCTGCAGGGAGCATGCAGTTCTGTCATGTCTACCAACCAATCTTTGGGATTGTCAGCTGTCCTGCTCTGACTTTTTTTTTAACCGGCACCCTTGTGCCTCCCAGCTCTTTGTGGAACACTTGTGCTCTTTGGAGCAGGCTGTTTTATCTGCAGGATGGAAAATAACACCCTGTGGGGAGAAAATGGCCTGCTATTGGCCCTTCCAGTGATTAGAGTCATCCAGTTAATTTGAAGTCTCCTTGGTATGCTTGTTCACATTGTTTGGAATGTATTGGCAGCGAGCACTCTGTATACAGCACGCTGAATATCGTCTAGGATTAACATTCTTGTCTTGTGTAACTCAAATGAGACACAAATGTATGATTTATATGCACTTGAGAAATGCACGCATGATTGTATGATCTAAGGTTGGATGTGTATAAAATGTCCTGGGATTCAGTCTTGTGAAATTGTCATCCTCTTCCTAGTGCAGAGAAGCGAGTTGAAAAGTCGAGTGTTAGGAAGGTCATGCTCCTTTTGTTGATCCCTGTAGGAATATAATTTACTTTTGGGAAAAAAAAAACCAAACTTTTTCCTTTATTAGATGTTTAAATAAAGTTGTTGTTTCTCAGGTATGTACTCTGCTCTGACTTAACAGCTACTAAATTCTCTCAGAATCCGTAGTATTTTTTTTTTTTACTTTTTATGAATGAAGAGCATACCTATAGTTGGCTTTAAAATAACTAAATTGTTCTTTTCATTGCCATTTTTACCAGCATTTTTTAAAATAAAAAGATGGTTTTTTTCCTGATAGTAGATTTTTATTCTCACAAGGAATTTCAAAATTTTAACTGAAATATAGTTGACATACAATATTATGTTGGTTTAATTTGCATTTGATTTGACATTTGCATACATTATGAAATGATCACCACGATAAGTCTAGTAACCGTCTGTCCCCACGCAAAGTTATTACAGTACTATTGACCATATTCCTTATGCTGTACGTTACATCCCAGTGGCTTAAAATAAAAAGATCAATACACGTCCATGATTAGAAATTCAAGCAGTACAGAAAGATGGAAATGGTAAAGGAAGGCCCCAGCCCTGTGTCTCTTCTCACTCCCCAGAGGTAATCATTGTGAAATACAGTTGACTGTTGAGATTCTGTCACCAGCAGGTAGGTCTGTTACAGTTCCATTATGAAATTCACAGCTTTGGAAGTGGACGCTGTTTTCCCTCCACACTAAGGAGTGCTCCCTGGTCTGTGGTCCAGAGTATGGACAGTGGTGTGGCGCTGTCGTAGGTACCAGGTGGCAAGATGCTTGACATTGAAGGCAGGGCTTTAGAGTCTCATTGACCCTTTCTCTTTGGTCTTTGTATGGTGACATTTCCCCTGATGTGCTTTTCTCTTTTTGAGTTGCTTAAGTAGGAGAGACTGAAATATTATTCAATTTCCTAGGTGTACAAAATTTCCTCAGGAGTGTAAAACTGACTGTCAGGAGACAAAATGTGCTCTGCTCTATCACCCACTAACTGTATCACATTTGTCTTTGAGTACAGAGCACATTTGCCTATCCTTATCTGTGTGCTTAGGGAAGGAGTTCAGTGGTTATCAGTCACATTTCTCCTTTAGACCACATTTGGAAAAAAAAAAAAAAAAGAAAAGGGGAGGTGGCCATGGCCAAGTTTGTGTGACTGTCCTGCAATAGAAGTGTTAATTTCATGAAGATACTTGAGGCCAGTTACCCCTCTAACCATGAAAGCACTGGGCAAGCCAGGATGTATTGCTGTATGTGCTTCCTGTGTGCTAGGGCAAACTCTCCCACACCTTAGCATTTTCATCCATTGATTGGGAATACTTTTACTTACTATCCATTTCAAGATGTGGGTGAAATAAATATAAAATAGGACCTATAGATCCACAGGAGAAAGTACTTCTTAAATGATAGATATAAAGTAAATGTAATCGATCAAATAAGAGAGAGCTGTTGAACTTTCTTTTATTTCCCTAGCGTTAAAAGTCTTGGAAGCAGGGCTTCCCTGGTGGCGCAGTGGTTGAGAGTCCGCCTGCCGATGCAGGCGACACGGGTTCTTGCCCCGGTCCGGGAAGATCCCACATGCCGCGGAGCGGCTGGGCCCGTGAGCCATGGCCGCTGAGCCTGCGCGTCCGGAGCCTGTGCTCCGCAACGGGAGAGGCCACAACAGTGAGAGGCCCGCGTACCATAAAAAAAAAAAAAAAAAAGTCTTGGAAGCATATTTGTATCTTAGAAGATTTGAATTTCACATTGTGAGTGTTGTAATAGAATATGCTCTCTATCGGAGTAATATAATCCACCGTCCCTGTGGAAGCTCAGATTCCTTAAGTCAGAAAGAGAATGACTTTCACAGAGTCTGTCTTACATGTATTGATTTACAGATCTTTTGGACACATTAGTGGTTATGTGATTTCCTTTTAAGCTAGATTTCCAATTTCTTAGCTGAGCCAATGAGCTGCCACTGTTATTAAGGTTGGTGCCGTCTCTGTGTGCGCCAGGGAGGTGCAAGCCAGAAAGTGTTTGGGCTGTGTCTTTTCACTGCTTCACCCTAAGAGGCTTGTCCTGTTTTGGCCCGGACTTGAAGACTCAGTGGGTCCTCCGAAATTTGGAGTCGGCTTGGCTTGGACCTGTGGTGTCACATTCTGGGAGTACTTTGGGAATCCAGGGAAGCTGTGGGAATGATTGCAAGAGTTGGTCTTTTTCCAGTGTGAGTTCGGAGTGGTATTAAGGGCTCTTGAGAAAAGACAGAGTTTGAAGTTGGCCTTAAAATGTCTTTCAGAGCCCACTGGGCTGGAATTGGGCAAGGCGGTTTGGTTCTAGATTGGCGAGCCCTGACGCAGTCCTCCCTTCTCCAGGCCTAATTAAAGGAATAACCAGCATAACTTCAGAGGACTTCAGGGAACCAATGTGTGTGCCTGGGCACCAACTCTGGAGTCATTCACAGGGCAGTTATCTGATTAGAAAGCCTGCTGGACCTGCTTTCCCTTTTATGTTATTACAAACCAGAGAATAGCTGTAGTCACAGCTTAGGGGGCTGCTTAGGCAGACACGTGCCTGGCCTCTACCTTGGGTAGCGCAGTAGAGAAGGCCAGTAAATGATGATGTATTGTTGCTGAGCTTTTATAACTTCTAGAAAACGGTTACTTAAAACATTTTCTTTGACATTCAATTATGTCTTAAGATCATAGGCTATTTCATCTTTAAAGCTGTGCTGTTCAATACAGTAGCCACTAGCCACACGTGGCTGTTTAAATATTAATTAAAATTGAATGAAATTTAAAATTCTCTTCCTTAGTTGCACTGGCCACATTTCATTTCACACCAGTCACGTGTGGCTGGTGGCTGCCATATTGGACAGGGCAGATCTAGAACATTTCCAGGACCACAGAAAGTTCTGTTAGATAACACTGTTTTAGAGAGAAAACTGCCTAAGTATGGGCATTTCTGGTATTAATATTTATGGCTTCTCCTTATTTGTTTAATTAGACTGAGTACTCAGTCTGTCCTCTTCCAAGTTATTTTAAAATGTCCCCTTTCTTCGCTATTCCAAGGGCCCATTAGTTTTCTTTTGTTAGTTTTCCCCCTTTAAGTGTTGTTACCGTCTAGTCTGTTCACTTTCTCCTGGAGGGAATTAGCTTCCTGGTGCTTCCCTGTCATTTTTTTCTCACAATTTTAGGTCTTAGTCAATATCTACAGAGAAAACTGTCTGGAGGCATTAACTCCAAAATGGTTTTGGTTGGTAGGATTATGCGTGATACTAATTTTTGTCCTTGTGTATTTTTTGGTGATTTCCAGACTTTCTATGACAGACACGTATTACAGAAAAGACCAGTAAATGTTGTTTTAAAAATATATATTTAGGGACTTCCCTGGTGGCGCAGTTGTTAAGACTCTACCCTCCCAATGCAGGGAGCCTGGGTTCGATCCTTGGTCAGGAAACTAGATCTCACATGCATCCCACCTGCTGCAACTAAGACCCAGTGCAACCAAATAAATGAGTAAATATTAATATATATATATATATTTAAAGATGCATATCAGCTCTTCTCGGTTGTATACGTACCTCAAAGGAGGGAACCTTACAAATTTTATATCGCTATAAAGATGTAAAATATAGGATTTATTGAATGGATGAAGACGTTGGGGGGAGCTGAGGTTTCACTCCACTCACCTTCCTTTCTTGGTTCTAGAGTTGCTTGTTCATCTTTATTGACAGCAAAAATGGTGACTGGAGAATGCTCTAGCCTGCTGCCCACCTCATGGTGTGTGGATGGTGGGGCACAGGTGAGGAGGGGGGCATTGATAGAGGCACATTAGTTATTTGATGTTCGTGTAGCTTCTTTTATTTTATTTTTATTTTTTGTTTTTGGCCACACCGTGCTGCATGCAGGATCTTAGTTCCCTGACCAGGGATCGAACCTGCGCCCCCTGCATTGGGTGCGCTGAGTCTTAACCACTGGACCGCCAGGAAAGTCCCATGTAGCTTCTTTCAGATTGTAAAGTTTTAAAATACATTAAAGGTCAGAATATCTGAGTTTAGTTCTAGCTTCACCAATTTTTCTGACCCCGAGTACTGTTCTTCCTCTTTTCTCCTTGGAAGTAATGATCCTCCACGACTCTCAGATGAACCTGTGTTTCATTCATGCTTTCAGCACTTGCAGTTCGTTCTGTAAACAGAGGCACTAGGTAATATCCAGAGCCTATTTTGGCAAAAAAATTTTTTCGAACTGTGACAGACCTCTTAGCAGTTACACCCTGAGTGGTTTACCCTGTATGTTTTTTTAGTGACCTGGTGCAGGTATAGGTAGGCGTGAAAGGAGTGATGTTTTAAAACTTGGTTCCTATTACAGCACCTGCTCCTGTCTTCTTAGTCTGCAGACTCCTCCGAATGGCAGTCTGCCTCTCAGAGCAGTATTCTGAGCAAGACTCCCCCCAGGTAACAGTTTGGGTGTGGTAAGTGGAATGTTAATTGTCCCTGAGGAAATTCAGCCTGGTTATTGTGCTTAGATGCAGGAAGGTGTTTTTTCTTTACAGTTTTTCTCCAAAACTCTGTGTGTGTGTGTGTGTGTGTGTGTGTGTGTGTGTGTGTGTGTGTGTGTGTATGTCTGTCTGGCTTTGAGCTTCCCTTTGTTCCTTTTTTTATAAGCGAGACAGAGACTCTTTGTAGTGTTTTTTTGTTTTTGTTTTTATAACAGTTTAGGAGAACACAAAAGGCTTAGAACATCAGTTGTCATTTATTTGGTCCCTCCTCCCAGACCTTTTCCTGTCTGTTGTTTAGAAACACCAGTGGCTTCAGGGGTTAGATAGTAGCTTTTTCCTCCCATGTCTGTGATTTACGGTGCCTGGAAAGCACATCGCACTGCCTCATGTGTAATTCTACCCATCCTCTGTGACCCTGATCTCCTCCCAGAAGGTAACCACTAGTAGCAGTTCAGAGTGATATGTTAAAATGAAAATCAGATCATGTCACTCCCCTGTTCATAATCTTCCCAATTAACTCATTTAGCAAATGCTTGTAGACCAGCCGTCATGTGCCACAAACAAAATCCTTGATCTCATAAAGTATACATTCTGTTGGGTGAAGATAAGAGACCCTATCAAATAACTTTTCATCACACTTAGAGTAAAACCCTTTTTATGACCTAGGAGATACTTCGTGGTGGGACTCTTCCTGTGGCTTCCACCTCATTGCTGCCATTCTCCCCATGCACACCTGGCTCTGGGCAAGTTGGGCCCGGGCACGGTCACCCTGCCTTTGGGCTTTTGCACTTGCTGTTCCCTCTACCCGGAATGCTGTGTCCCCAGGTCATTGTGTGGCTGGCTCCTGGGTATCATTCAGGTCTCAGCTGACCTGCTACCTTGGAAAGCTTCTCTCACCTGCCCATTCCATTCTGGGAGTTTATAAATCTTCTTCACACCAGTTACCATCATCTGAAATAATCCTGTTCATTACTTCACATGGCAGTTACTTTATAGGTGCTTGATGGATACATTTGTCAATGAACAGTGCCTGTTTATTTGTAAAGTTTATTGAATGAAAATCTATCCTACACAATTCTTTCATTCAACAAATATTTTTTGAGTATTTCTATATGCCAAACACTGCTCCAGGTGCTGGGGAACCAGCAGCAAACTGGTTGACAAAGTCCATTCTCTCCTAGAGTGAACATTCTTGTGGGGGGAGACAGATAATAAACACGTAATTAGGTCTATAGTGAAGAGTCAGGTGGTGAGTAGTGCCATGATGAAAAACAAAGTGGAGTGTGGACTTGAGAGGGTTGGGTAGTGTGGTCAGAGAAGGCCTCTGGTGAGGTGCTGTTTGGGCTGATGCCTGGGTGAGGTGAACCAGACTGCTGAGCGTTTGCTATGTGCACAGCACCTCCGCAGGAAGGGAAGTCGAGGCCCAGGGAGGTGAAGGCAGTTCTGCAGGGCTCCCCAGTTTAGAATTAGGTGGAGGACTTCCCTGGTGGTGAAGTGGTTAAGAATCCGCTTGCCATTGTGGGGGACACAGGTTTGAGCCCTGGTCTGGGAAGATCCCACGTGCCGTGGAGCAGCTAAGCCCGTGTGCCACAACTACTGAGCATGCGCTCTAGAGCCCGTGAGCCACAACTACTGAAGCCCGCGCGCCTAGAGCCCGTGCTCCGCAACAAGAGAAGCCCCCTGCTTGCTGCAACTAGAGAAAGCCCATGCACAGCAATGAATACCCAACACAGCCAAAAATAAAATAAATAAATAAATTTTAAAAAAAACCAAAACTTGGTGTCCCCTGAGCTCTGTCTGGTTCTCATGGTTGACAAATAATATTTAATGCTTTATACTTTCTAATGTTGGGATTACAGAATGCTGCTTTATTACCAAATTGTTGACAGTGAGAGGCTTTGTAGCACAGTGGCTACAGGTGTCATTTCTGGAGCCAGTTAGCCAGGATTTTAATCCTGACTCTGTTGTTTACTGTTTGAGTGACTTGGCCAAATTACTTAACCTCTCTAATGCTTCATTTTTCTCATCTTGTAAAATGGGCATAGTAATTGCCCCTACTGTTCATTTATTATGAGGATTAAATGAGATTAATACACTTTAAGTGCTTATGTGGCACATAGAAAACACTTAAAAATGTTACTGTTACTCTTGCTGTCTTTATTGCCAGCCTAGCTTCTCTGTCTCTCCCCCACACCCCTCGAAAAACTGCTTTCTGTCTAGAATCAGGGCAACCTTGTTTATATTCTGATTTCCTCAGGGGGACCATTACAAGGTCTTGGGTTCACTTTGGCCACAGATCCTGCCAAACCCCAAGCTTAATAGACTAGAAAGTCAAAGGAAAATATTTTGGTTCTCTGAAGCAGTGGCTGGGTCGGGATCCTGTTTCTACATCCTGCCAGCTTATATGAACGGAAGAGATGGTTCAGGCCCGGCCTGCAAACCACAACTTTGTTTTGAGCCAACTTGACTTGACAGCTTCCCTATTCTACCTGCTGACTTCTTTAGCTCCGCTTTGGCAGCCAGAAGAGCAACTAAACCGGTTTACAGCTAGCCATTTATCACCAGTAAAAGCTGAGCGACTCCTAGGAAAATCAGGATTTAAACGGAGTTGATCTTTTTCTCTTTTCTCCTTAAGCTTTCCTTTTTATGTCTCAAACTATAGAAAAACTGTATTCTACTTTTGTAGGAGAACCTGATAATACATTTAAGGCCTATTGTGAAACATTTGGATCTTGGTATACATGTCAGTTTTCTCCTTTAATAAGCACCAAGACTTTTTATCTTCCCATTTTGGTTAGAAACCCACAAATACATTTATGTGTTTCTGGTTCTTCCTTGAGAATATATAAAACACAGATTTACCGCTTCTCAAGTGCAGATGGTCATGATGAATGGGACCCTCATGGCGAACATCAGGGCTTGAAATGAAGAGTGTGGACCGGTACGTGGTGCGTAACTGTTTTTAAAGTCATATGTTTGCTTTTTTAGTTTTGTTTTTGTCTTCTCTTCTCCCTGTTGCTATCAATATGCCTTCTTTCTGCTTTGTTGCTTCTAATATTCCATGAGCTGAAGGATCATATAGTCAAATATGTTAAGAAGGAATGGGCTCTGAATGTGAGGCTGAGAGTAATGGGCAGTGTAATCTGAGAGCGTGAGATCCACAGTGGGGCTGTTTTGCTCACCTCTCGGTCCAGTTTGTGCTCTAGAGGTAGGCTTGCTGGTGAGTTGAGGGTGAGGGTTTAATCTTCTATTTAACTATTTAATCTTCTATTACTATTATGGATTAGTCAGTAAAGCCCTATATCTAGTGCTTAGTTCAATCTATTTTGATTACCTTTGGGCAAGTCACTTTTTCTCCTGATTTTTTTTACAAGTGGGGATACCCTTTTTGGCCTTGTTGATTTGTTATGCAGAGAAACAAAATATTCGTAAAATGTTTGAGCATCTGTATTCATAGAAATCATTACCTTAACATCTTTGGGTAATGGCAGTGAAACTATGAATATGATGGTATAGTATTTGTAAGCCTGATCTACATCAGTCATCATTTACATTGTCTCTGCGAGTAGGTTTTTGTTTCGCACTTTCAGGTCGTATCCAATAGAATGTGGCAGCGTAACCTACCCTAAGTCTGTTGTTTAATAAAATTGTCTCCTCAAAATTAAAATATGTGGAAAGTAGACTACAGCATTCAGTCATCCATGCCATGTACTGTTTTTGCTGTGGATGAAAACGAATAAGCAACTCTGGAAACCAGCGTCCTCTGGGAACATAAAAGCTCAGTAGCTATTAATGGATTTAATTGTATTTCCACTCTGCCACCAAGATGTGCAATAAATTGTTTATGCCCTTATCTTTAATGGGGAGAATTGTTCATTAACTGTATATGATATCATTATCCCTTTGTTTTTATTACTTGTGGATAATCCCCTCTATCTTTCCTTTCTTTTAAAAAAAAACTTATGAAAAGGAGCAGCTAAACTGTTATTAAACATTGCCCATTAATCTTTTTGGTTGACTTTTCTCTCCGTGGAGGAAAAGGAAAGTGTCATCTCACTGGGAAAACAAATGCTTGGGTTGGAAATGGGACATGACCTGAACTAAGATTTGGCATAGGATTGGTTTGGTGTGCTTTGGACTTAGGCCAGCGATGTGTCTGCTTATGTTCCAGGAGGGCCTCGTTCTCAGGCAGCCTCACTGATGAATGAGTGCCGTGTCTCCGTGTGCTGAGGCGTCGTCTGGTTGGAGTCCATTTAAGAGAACGTTTTACAGAACGTTTGTGATGATGGCTTTATTTGGGTTTGGGTTTTGTTTTGTTTCGCTTTGTTTTGTTTGATGCTCATTCAGGTATTTCCTCCTATTCTTATAACATATCTGGAGGAAAAAAGTCAGCAAGTTGCTATCATCTCTTTAAAACCACGTGCCAAAAATGCTTTGGCTCTAGAATCTGGTTTCTTATTTGGCTTTACCTCACCATGTGGGTTTGCATAAGTCTCTGTGAGTCCTCTCCCTAATAGTAACTTCATTTAGTTGGCAGGTACTCACCGTGCAGAAACCATATGCCTAGTCACCATTTTAGACACCGAGGAGAGAGTGCTTAATAAAACAGGCAAAATCAAGCTCTCCTGGAGGTTACCTTCTAGGGGCAGAGGGGGCAGCAGGCAATAAACAAATGAGTGAGCAAATGTTAGGGTATGTCAGATGGGGAAAATTAAAGCAGGAAAGGGGTATACGTGAGGCAGAGAGTGTTACTTTTTTAAATAAGGTAGTTTAGAAGACCCCAGAGAAGGTGAGTCATCATGTGGAGCACACACTTAGGCAAGTCATTAGAGGGAACAGTAAGTACTAGTAGGTTCCAGGAATATCCAGGAGGCCAGTGGACTGGAGCCAAGTGAACAAGGTGGAGAGTAGTGGGAGAGAAAGTCAGAGAAGTGAAGGGACCAGATCTCGTAGGCCAATGTCGGACTCTGGCTTTGACCTTGAGTGAGATGAGGAAGCCATTGGGGATTTCGAGCCAGAGAAGAGGCATGGTCATGACTTACATATTAAAATAACCACTGGCCCTTGTGTGTAGCATAGCCCATAGGGAAGGGCAAGGGTGAAAGCAGGGAGTCCAGTTAGGAGTATGAAGATGATGTACTGGGAGCTGATGTTGCCTTCGGCCAGGGTGGTAGAGAAGATGAGAAGTCATCAGAGTCGGATATAGTCTTTTCAAGCCTAAAGGACTTGCTTATGGATTACATTTGGGATATGACAAAAGAAAAGGATTCAAGGACAACTTCAAGATTTCATTTAACCTCCTTGTGTCAGTTTTTCACTAAAAAAATGATAGTGATTGTCATCTGTTTATCATAAGTGACATATGAGAATGCGATCTGTGTAACAGAACTATTCAGAGCTCTTGAGGAAGGTTGTTTGTTTCTATTTTTGCCATTTGTGATTAACTGGGAATAAATTTCCTTGGGGATTTACTGGGTGATGGAATAATCCATAGGTTGGCAACTGATTGTGTTAAAAATCTAGATAAATTCTTTTTATGCTGTAGGCCATGGTGAAGGTGTTGGAGCAGCAGAGTCCCAATGTCCCTAATTATTCTGCTGTCACGTTTGCTTGGTCTGATATCTCCTCTGTGATCTTTACCTATTTGATGGCTTTTGGTGAGGGAGCTCTATTGCAGAGGCCATTAACAGCCATAGCACCTACCCTTTGTCACTGACCCAGTGGAACTGAAAAATAAAAAACATCTGTTTTTTTGTTTTTTTTTTTTAAATGACTGGTTTGCTACAGCCGACAGCCTGTCTGTGCTTCCTAGGAGCTGCTCTATAAGGAGGAATCCTGCTGCAGAATGATCTAATTTGTGTAATCTTGAAGGTGGAGCTATTTTTGAAAGAGAACAGAAAAATAATGGAACCCCTTTGCTTGTGAATGCCAAGCTGGATCTTACTGACTTAAAAGGAAAAGGGCTCAGTTAGATCTTGTAGTTTGAACTCTAGTTTCCCTCTTGTCCTGCTCACCAGGTCTAGGCAAAATTTATAATAGATATATTTAGGTAATTGCTCTTGAAAACGGTAGCTGGGTTTTTCTTTTCTTTTTTTCAAAAACATTTTAGATAAATATATTACTTGTGATTTGGATAATGTGAGTAGCATAAAAGAGCATTTACCAAATTCAAGAATTAGAATTCTCTTTACAGGTATTTGATAGACTGATGGTTTGTAACTGGTTCTCAAAACTATCAGATTTTATGGCCCCTTTTCTATCCTGAAATGAAATTCCCAGATAATCAGATTTACCAGCATGTCTACAATGTCTTTTTTTTTTTTTTTTTTTTTTTGCGGTACGCAGGCCTCTCACTGTTGTGGCGTCTCCCATTGCGGAGCACAGGCTCCGGCCGCGCAGGCTCAGCGGCCATGGCTTACGGGCCCAGCTGCTCCGCGGCATGTGGGATCTTCCCGGACCGGGGCACGAACCCGTGTCCCCTGCATCGGCAGGCGGACTCTCAACCACTGCGCCACCAGGGAAGCCCTCTACAATGTCTTAACTGCACTATAAAGGAAGAATAAAAGGAAAGCTGTTTGTAATACAGTATGTGTTTCTATATGTAAATTCTCAGAAGACATGTGTAAGTGTTCACAGCACATTAGAAACCATAGCTGTCAGGTGCTTGCAGGTACACATCGCCTTATCTCTGTGGATATGGCTCCCATAAATAGAGACTGATACAGGTGTACTGCATGAGTGCCTCATGATATGAGGCAGTGCCATCGGTGATACAGTTTTCTAAAATGGTGGATAAATCTTCATCAAATTCTACACAAAACAGAATATAGTCTTTTCTCTGTTTACTGTAGTTACATTCCTGGAAAATCCAGTGTATATTGACTGGTGAAAAAATCAATTAAGTTTCTGTGTAAAATCTATTTAAATCTAGGCTTAAAACATTATAAGCTGCTTTTTATTTACATACGTTTGTGTCTGGCAAGACCAAGGCAAATTTATTAGGAAGCTAATGAAACTTAAGTTTCAAGGTCCTTTATTTGCCTTAAATTCAAAGCAAATTTATTATGAAGCTAATGAAACTTAAGTTTCAGGCTACTTCCATGGCCCTATACCTAATTTTTTTTTAAACTTTTTATTCAAAAAGTATAATATATAGTACTTAGAAAAGGACACATATAATAAGTACAATTGATGACTCTTTACAAACTGAACAAAACTAGCACCCATATCAGGAAACAACACATTACCAACACCCCAAAACATTACCTTGTCTGCTTCTAATCACTGCCTCTGCCCCCACCAAAGATGACTAGCATCCTAACATGTAAGAGCGTAAGTTAGCTCTGCCTTCTTTGGTACTTCATACCGTGTATACTCTTGTATCTGACTTCTTTTGGTCAACATGATGTTTGTGTGAATCAGCCATGTTGTTGCATATGGTTGCAGCTCATATATTCTTGTTGCTGTACGGTATTCCATGTGCGCATGTATCACAAGTTATTTAATCACTGGGCTGGCGGTGGTCATATAGGAGATTTCCCATATTGTGAATAGGGCTGCCATGGACATTCTCACCCGTCTGTCGGAGGTCACAAGCACTCTCGTACAGTTCATTTCGTTTCTCTTGAGAGGACAGCCAGGAGTGCAATTGCTGGGTTGTGTGAGAGTTCCGCTTGGGTCAGATCGCTACCATCAGTTGGGATTGTCTTTTGCGTTTCAGTTATTCTGAGTGGAGGTGAAATGGCTGCTCCAGTGGTGTTAATCTGCATTTCCCTCATGATGTTGGGAACCTTTTCATAAGCTTAGCAGCCATCCGATATCCTCTTTTATGAATTGTCTCTTCAGGTAGTTTTTCTACTGGGTTGTCTGTTTTCATTGAATTGTAGGAGTTCTTTTTCTTCCAAATATCTTCTCATACTCTGTGGGCTTCCTTTTTACTCTTTCAATGGTGTTGTTTGTTGAACACAAATTCTTAAATCTGTCCAGTTTATCCATCTCCCCGTTTATATTTAGTGTCTTTTATGTCCTGTTTAAGAAATCTTAGTCCATTCAAGATCATGAAGAGGTTCTCTAATATTTTCTTCTCAAGCTGTATTATTTTTCTTTCACATTTAGATCTATAGTCCATCTGGAATTGATATTTGTGTGTGGAATGGAGGGTTAAGATACATTCCCCCCACATGGATCTTCCATTACCCCTGTACCATTTACTTAAAAGATCATCTTTTTTGATGGAAATAAATGTTCTGTGTTTTGATTGTGATGGTGCTTACGCCATTTGTCAAAACTCATAAAACTGTACTCTCAAAATAGGTGAATTTTACTGTATATACATTAGACTAAAATTGAAAATAAAACAGAACAAAACTAAAAAAAAAAAAAGATCATCTTTTTCCACTGCTCTGCACGTCACCTTGATTGTAAATCACATGACATTTTACATGTGGGTCTATTTTTAGACTTTCTGTCTGTACCGTTGGTCAGGTTGTCCATGCTTGTACCAGTGTTCCCCCTGCTCTACTCCTTTATCTTTCCTTTATCTTTATAATAGTCCTATTACCTGGTGGTGTAAGTCTTCAACTTTGTGCCTTCATGATTGCCTTGACTTGTTTTTGCTCTTTCATTTCTTTTTTTTGCGGTACGCGGGCCTCTCACTGTTGTGGCCTCTCCCGTTGCGGAGCACAGGCTCCGGACGCGCAGGCTCAGCCGCCATGGGTCACGGGTCTAGCCGCTCGGCGGCATGTGGGATCTTCCCGGACTGGGGCACGAACCCATGTCCCCTGCATCGGCAGGCGGACTCTCAACCACTGTGCCACCAGGGAAGCCCTGATCTTTCATTTCCTTAAAAATTTTAGAATCAGTTTTTCAATTTCCTTAAAAGTTTTTTGAGAATTTTATTAGGATTGCATTGACTCTGTGGATTAATAGGGAGAGAATTGAAATGTTTAAAGTATCGGGTCTTTCAGTCCATGGATGTGTTATGTCCCTCCATTTATTTAGATCTTCTTTCACTGATTTTGCACTTTTAGCATAGAAGTATTGTAAATCTTTCTTTAGATTTATTCTTATATATTTGATATTTTAAAATCCTAGACCTAATTTTGTAACTGTAATTTTGCATGCTTCTCCTATAGAGGACCCTCCAGCTTGTAAAAGCTTTAGGCCCTACAAGACCTGGTTCTGCCCCTGGTCAGAACGTTTCCACTTACGTGAATGTTGGAAATTGTGCAGGAAGCTAGTCATTTCTTAAGTGTGAGGGGCTCAGAGGAATTGTGGGTTGTAGGAGGTCTGGCTTTCTTGTTTTTTCCACCACTGAATGTCAGTGAAGTCTCTAGTCACTGTGACAATCCAGAAAGCCCCCTGGAGGCGTTAGCACCACCATTATATTCCAGTTATGATAGTTACATCCAGATGATATAAGTGTGCTTGAGTATCTTCCAGTGTGTTTGGCTTTTTGTTTGTTTTAGGAAGAGACCTAAAGTAGACCAGCAATTTCAAATGTTGTCATCCCTAATCTGGACCTTAAAAACTAGCAAATGATTAATCTTCACAGACTTCTGTTTGCACAGATAGACTGGTAGAGTGGATTGAACACTGGACTTGGAGCCAGAAGAGTTAAATCCTTCCTTGAACAAAAACTGTGATTTGGGGTTGGTTACCTTTTGAGCCTCCGTCTCATCAGAATGGAAAGAAATAAAAAAGACTGTCCAGCTGACTACCCAGGGTTGTTGGGAAGAACAGATGAAATAATTTATAGATGCCGTCTTAAGTCTTAGAGTACTATAGAAAAGCCATTGATTGAGTCGGTCTATGAGTTTGCTAACTTCAGTTTTTGCTGGAGCTGTAGGCAGAATTACCAAGACGACGTCTCCTAAACGGTATGGATCTGCCCAGTCCGGGGTTCTTTGAGTTTGGTCACTTTAGAGATAACTTATTCATGGAAAGTGGTGTCTGCTTTTTAAAAGCTGTGTGTTTATAGGAAGGCAACAAGAGCACTACTCTGTTGGGGTTCCTGTGTCTTAATTCAAATTCTGGTTTTCAACATGAAAGTAGGCAAACCACTCACTTTCCATTTCCTTCGTCATCTTACTGCTTAGAAGTGCTTTGAGGATTCTGGTAAAATTTAAGCAAATTTTATGTTCCTCAGTGAAAGTTTCCATGTGAATATAGGTGTTACATTATTATAATTGAATTCTCATTCATATTAATTCACTGTAACCCTGGCCTTCCAGCCAGTGGATTGAGAAATCCCTGGCCTCTTACTGGATGAAAAGGTGATAAGATTTTGGAATGTAAGTTGTGAGAGAGGAAGGATACTGTCTCTGCAGTTTTAACATGGAATATACTTAATACTCATATGAAACTGAATTACAATGTGAGCTCCTCACCCCCTCCCATAACTAAGTCTCCGTAGTACCTCTGGAATGCACCTTCTCATACAGACTGATGCTCGTTTGAACTGCATTTTGGTTTCATTTGAAGTTTCAACATTTGGTTATTTTCCATCCTGGTTTTATTTTTTTTACTAGTCCACTTCCCCTTAATAGTTTTCTTCCCCTTGTTGTTGTATTTATTTCTAGTCAAAGTTGTACATATATTTTAAAGAGTCAAGTAGTTCTACAAGGCTCCTTTCAAAAACAATCTTTGGATAGTATCCGGTGAATTCCAAATGTGGAAGATTGTTTGGCTTTTTCACCATCACCTCATTCTCCCAATAAAATTGTAATTTTGGTTGTATTATTATTCAGGACTTTTATTATTATGACCGTAGAAAGGCAAGTCACTGTTGAGCCATGTAGCCAACTATGATTTTCCTTTCCTGGCCAATTTTTAGTTTTTCCAAGCATCCATAATCATCTTTTTAGTTTTGTTTGATTAATAGCTAATGTTAACTGAATACATAATATGTACTAGGTGCTGCTCTAATTGCTGTCCACGTGTTAATTCATTTGATTATCAGATAGGTAGAGGTGTGCAAAGGGGTTAGGTAACTTGCTGAAGAAAGCTGCATTGCCAGAGTTCGGACCCTGGCAGTCTGGCCTCAGGATCTATGCTCTTAACTACTGTGCTACACTTTTTTCACCATCTATTAATATGCACTTAAAACATTTTTTTAACTGAGGTAAAATTTGAATGCAGTGAAATGCACAGATCTTGGGGTTATAGTTGGATGAGTTTTGACAAACATATACATTCATGTAACCAACACCTTAATCAAGAATGTTTTTGTCACTTCCAGTCATTCCCCACCTGTCATAGGCAGTTACTGTTCTGGTTTATATGGTCATAGATTACGTTTGTCTGTTCTTGAGCCTCATATAAATGGAATCATATATATTCTTGTGTTGACCTTCTTTTGCCAGATTCATCCATGTTGTGTGTTAGTGGTTCATTATTTTTTATTGCCAACAAATACTACAATTTTTTTATCTATTCTCCTGCTGATGGACATATGGGTTGTGTACAGTTTTGGGCTTTTCTTTATAAGGCTGCTATGAATGCTCTTGTACAAGCCTTTTGTGGACTTACATTTTCGTTTCTTTGGGGATAAATATGTAGGATTGGAATGGTAGGACTTAGTGTAGGTTTATGCTTAACTTTATTTTTTATAGTATTTATTTAATTTATTTTTATTTTTGGCTGCGTCAGTTCTTAGTTGCAGCATGCGGGATCTTCGTTGAGGCATGTGGGATCTTTTCTCGTTGCGGCGTGTGGGCTTCTCTCTAGTTGTGGCGTGCGGGTTTTCTCTTCTCTAGTTGTGACGTGCAGGCTCCAGGGCGCGTGGGCTCTGTAGTTTGTGGCACGAGGGCTTAGTCGCCCCGCGGGCAGGTGGGATCTTATTTCCCTGACCAGGAATCAAACCCGCGTCCCCGCATTGCGAGGCGGATTCTTTACCACTGGACCACCAGGATGTCTCTATGCTTAACTTTATAAGGTGGTTGTGTCAGTTTACATTCTCACTTCCTGTGGCAGATTCTAAGGTGGCCCCCATGATCCCTGTCCCCTCACATTTATGCTTTAGTGTAATCCCCTCCCTTTGAGCGTGGGCGGGACCTGTGACTTGCTCCTTCCTAACAGAAGATGTCAGAGGTGATGGGATGTACGTGATTATGTTGCATCAGACTGTAGTGCCCACCCTGTGAGGAGACTCCCTTGCTGGCTTTGGAGAAACAAGTTACCATGCCGTGAGCTGCCTATGGAGAGGGCCATGTGGCAGGGAGCTGGGGGCGGCTTCAAGTCCACAGCCAGAAGGAAACGTGGCCCTCGGTCCAGTAGCCCACGAAGAACTGAATGCTGCCAACAAGGAGGTGAGCTTGGACACGGATCCTACCCAACGCAAGCCGCGCGTGAGACCACAGCCCCAGCCGACACCTTAATTGGAACCTTGTGGAGGACCCAGCCCAGCCACGCCTGGGCTTCTAACCCGCTTAAGCTGGGAGATGATTAACATGTGTTACTGTGAGCTGCTCAGTTTGTGGTGAAATGGTTGTGCAGCAGTAGATAACTAATACCAGCAGTATACAAAAGGGCCTGTTGCTCCGCATTGCCACCAACATTTAATTTTGTCAGTCTTTTTAATTTTAGCCATGTGAATGGGTATGGAACGTTCACTCCTTGTGCTTTTAATTTGCATTTCCCTAATTAATAATGACATTGAATATCTGCTGATTGGCCACTTTGGATATCTTCCTTCGTGAGGTATCTATTCAAGTCTTGCCTGTTTTATAAATTGGTATGTTTGTCTTTTAATAATTTATTTGTAGCAGTTCTTTATATATTACAGGTAAGTCCTTTCCGATGTAGGTCTGTGCATGTGACTCTGCGTGTGTGTGTGTGTGTGTGTGTGTCTCTGGTAGATATTATTTTCTTCCAGTCTGTGACTGGGAGGAACTCCCACATCCCTCTCACCTCACCCATGTTCCCAAACTTTTTACATTTTTCCACATTTACTCTACTATGCTAGCTTTCTCTAAATTAGTTTTTCTGAGCCATTTGAGACCAAGTTATGTACATGATGCCCTACCACCCCCAAATAATTCCCTCGAATCAAGTGCACTCTTAAATAACTAGTACACGCCCTCTAAGTCAGGTAATTAGCACCGATAAAACCCTTTTCTCCAATCCATAGACCCCAATCACATTTTGCCAGCTGCCCAGCAATACCTCCTTTTGGTTTTGCTCCAGGATCCCACCAAGGAGCATGCATTGGATTTAGTTGTCATGTCTTTTCTTTTTTCTTCTTTAATATTTCATTTCATTTATTTATTTGGTTGCTCCGGGTCCTAGTTGTGGCAGGCGGGCTCCTTAGTTGCAGCTCGCTGGCTCCTTAGTTGTGGCATGCGAACTCTTAGTTGCGGCATGCATGTGGGATCTAGTTCCCTGACCAGTGATTGAACCCAGGCCCCCTGCATTAGGAGCGCGGAGTCTTACCCACTGCGCCACCAGGGAAGTCCCCTGTCATGTCTTTTTGTGTCCTCCAACCTGGGATAACCTCTTAGTCTTTTCCTGTCATTCATGTCCTCAGCTCGTCGTATGTTCAGTAGGATGATCTGCAAGCTGAATCTATTCGTATTTCCTTGTGACCAGGTTGTGATTTCTTGCCAAAAATATCACAGAAATGATGCTGTGAATATTCTCAGTACATCACATCAAGGAACACATGGTGTTAACCAGTCCCATTACCGGTGATGTTAACCTTGATCATCTGGTCATGTTGGTGTCTGTGACGTATCTCTGCTTTTCTGCAGTGTAAAGTCATTGCTTTTCTTTTTGTAACTGATGGGTATTTTGTGTGGAGACAGTTTGAGATTATGCCAATATTCTGTTCCTCATCACACTTCGAACTTACCAGCATTAGTGTCTTCCCTAAATCAGCAAGCACTATGTGTTTGCCAAATGGTGATTTTTTTTTGTTTCCATTATTCCTTCTACATTTATAAATTGTTCTATTGTAAAGATGAGCCTTTATCATCTCCTTCCTCCCTTCCTCCCTCGCTCCTTTTCTTCCTTTCAGTATGGACTTACGGATTTGTGATTTATTCATGGTGTTGTAATTTACTAGTGTTATTATTTATTTTGATGCTCAAAGTACTCCAGATTTGGTCAGTGAGAGCTCTTCCGAGCTGTTTCCCTTTTATATGTTCTTTGCATTCTTTGAACACTTGTAATTTTCTAGAACAAGATGTTCCAGGCTTATCTTGTGTTTTCTCTGCCCTGGCCCTGGAATCAGCCATTTCTCTAAAGAGTCCTGGTTCTTTTAGTGGAGGATGGTATTTAGAAGCCAAGATTGGAGGTTTGTTGTGCTCATTGTTACAGGATGTCATTACTTCTAGGTGTTCTCAGAAAACAGAGCCTGGGGCTTCCCTGGTGACACAGTGGTTAAGAATCCGCCTGCCAATGCAGGGGACATGGGTTAGAGCCCTGGTCTGGGAAAATCCCACATGCCGTAGAGCAACTAAGCCCATGCGCCACAACTACTGAGCCTGCACTCTAGAGCCCATGAGCCACAACTGCTGAGCCCGCGTGCTAAACTACTGAAGCCCGCGCACCTAGAGCCTGTGCTCCGCAACAAGAGAAACCACTGCAGCGAGAAGCCCGTGCACTGCAACAAAGAGTAGCCCCCGCTCGTCACAACTAGAGAAAGCCCGCGTGCAGCAACAAAGACCCAATGCAGCCAAAAATAAATAAATAAAATAAATAAATTTATTAAAAAAGAAAAAAGAGAACAGAGCCTGGAAATGTAAGTATGTATCTATAGCACATACCCGCCTTCCCCTCCCCCGCCAAAAACACACACACACTCTCTATTTCTGCAGAGAAACCATCTGTTTTTTTTAAAACTGTAAAAGACCCAGGAGTTCAAACTAACACCTTCATTTCCAGTATAATACCTCAAGGTTCTCTCCAGCCCTACCCTTTTCCATGTTTGTTAGTACCTTTTCCAATTTCAAAAATATACCAAAGTAGAGAAAATGTGTAATGAATCCCCGTGAACTCATCACCCAGCTTCATTATCAGCTGGTTGTTTCATCTGTATCCCTACCTCCTACCCTGACTTTCACTCCCAGATAATTGAAGCAAATCCCAGATGTCGTAGGATTTCTTCTATAACAATTTCAACATATACCTCTAAGAGGTAAGGACACGTTTTAAGAGTATATAACGCAATACCTTTATCCCTCCTAAAATAATTTACGTTTTAAGAGTATATAACAGCGATACCTTTATCCCGCCTAAAATAATTAAGTCCTTAATATTAACTACTTACAGCCAGTTGAGCTGAACTTCACAGAGAGAAGATTTAATAGTGGGAGGAAGAGAATTCAGGTTGAGGGAAATGTGGGTAAGTGACAGGGGTTACGAGTCTGGTTTAGGGCTGCGGCAATGGAAGTGGAAAGGAAATGGCAGATATGAGTCATTGTGGAGGAAAAGTCAATGGAATTGTCGCATTGCAGACAGCAGGCGTCTCTTCCCTCTGTTTCTGGTTAACAGTGTTTGAGTGGGCGTTTTGAGCCGTATAGAACAGGGTCAGCAGACAGAGTCCTACTGTCAGCCAGCGTTTGCAAGTAAAGTTTTCGGGCACACGGCCACATCCATTGGTGCACACCTTGTCTACAGCTGCTCTCGCCCTGCAGAGTTGAGTGACTGCAGCAGGTACCCCATGACCTGTGAAGCCCCAGATATTTACTGCCTAGCCCTTTATAGAAAAAGTTTGCTGACCCCTGATCCAGAGGAAACTGGGTCCTGGGTCTAGGGCTGTCAGAAGGCTGTGTTGAATGTACTGGTAAGGAGCAGCCGTGTGTGTGATGTATAGGAGTGAGAAGGCTGGGAGTTTGCTTTGTTCTGTCTTGATCATTCACTCTGTAGCCTGAGAAAGCAAGTTTCTCTAAGAATTTCTCTGCCTGTTTGCCTGTTATCTTATTTATTGTCTTTCTCTCCCACTAGTCAGGGATTTTTTCATATTTTGTTCACTACTCTATCCCCAGAGCCTGGATTAGCGCCAGACACTTAGCAGGCCCTCAGTAAACAATTATTGAATAAACAAGTCAGTGCATTAGTGTTTCTGCTCCTCTTCTGCATTAGACACATTTGGAGCTTCTTGGGGGATAAGAATGATGTATTTTTAGGTGACAATGATGCTATTATGTAAATCCATTATAATTTTCCCCCAACAAAGTTTAGAAAAGTGTTCATCAATACAATGGAGTGTTAAGCAGCAACTAAAACTAGTAATTATGAAGATTGTAGAAATGTGGGAACATGTTTATAATGGGTCAAAATCTTATGCACACTGCCTCTCTAAAATATATATGAATGTGGGCAAAGGCTAGAAGAAAATGCAAAAATGAAATCATTGTTTTAAGACAGTGGATTTTTGGGGTGGTTTTTCTCTCCAGATTTTTCTTTAATACTGTTGTTTTCTCATATTTTCAATAATGATTTTAAAAATATATAATTTTTCTGTACCTCTCCGCCCGCCCCATACATGTACCTCTGCACCATGTCCAGAAATATAACCTTTAGCTTGGGTCACAAATAATGCAATAATCAGAAATTAGAGTTAGTATTGGAAAGGTTGGTGGGCATTATGGCTGAATGGTCCACTTTATCCCATGGTAAACTGCTACAGTATACTTCCCAGCAGGACATGCCTGTAAGCATTCTTGGTTAGAGCCTGATTTGGGTTTATATGTAAGCTTACATTTAGACAAAAGCCCTTTTATTTGAAATGGAACATGAACAGGCATGGTGGGAAGGAGTGGTCTGGGTGAGAATGTCTTATGTTTGCGTTTTCTCAAAGCAATACTTCCGCCTTCCTCTTATTCTGAGATGCACGTTCTGCCTGGCTTTTCTTTTTTCCATAGAAAGGCAGCATTTTCTCGGGGATGCAGTCATTTGGAGCAGTCATGTGGTTTTCTTCCCATTTCATGTTTAGGCTGCCTTTAAAAACATGGATAAATCCTTTCTTTGTACCTCAGTTTCTCTACGTGCAAAATTGTTGTTCGCTATACATCTTCCAAGGATGTGGTGAGTTTATAGCCGTTTTATTTAAATAGGTGTTTGTGTTTGTTCTACCTAACTACGTTTCTAGGTTATATATAGTTGGTGTTCCAGCCGTTGCCTCTAGGCTTCGTCTGAGTGTCTTGTCAGGGGCTGGAATTCTGCACTGCAAAACAAAATACAGAAAGATCCCACGATTTCAGCCTGCTCTTTAAGGGAATATTACCTCTCAGGTTTAGCAAATGGGAAGATGATAAAGTATCTTAGTTAATTCAAGGTAAAACCCAGAGTCCTTCCAGCGGTCTACAAGAGCCTATGTGATATGGCTGTCTGCCCCTCTTACTAATCTGACCACCTGCCACTTCCCCGTAGGTCACTCCATTCTCAGTGGGCCTCTTGCGCTTCCTTGAAAATGTCACGTGACCTGCCTCTTTGCACTGCCTCTGCCGGTAGATACATGTTTCATTCTCGTTCTTCTTCTAAGTGTTTACTCAAGAGTCACCTTCCCAGTGAAGTCTGCCCCAAGCCCTCCTTCCCCCATGTTGTTCCTGCTTCTTTTTGTCGATAGCAGTTGTCAACCTCTAACACACTATATAATTTTCTTATATATTATGTTTGTTGTTTACTGTCTCCTCCCTGCTCTTAACTAGAATGGACGCTCTGTGAGGACAAGGATTTTCGCTGGTTTGGTTCACTGTTGCATCCCTAGTGGTTAGATTCGGGTCAGCTGTATAGTAAGCGCTTGGTAAATATTTGTTGAATATTTACAGTGATTGGGACACTGACTTTCACTTTCCACTTGGAATCTTACTTATGTGGTTGTTACTACCATACCCTCTTGACCCCAGGGATACTCTGTTCCCCTTTAATGAGCAAAGGTGAAAACATCTCTTGGTTCTGCTTTGGCATAATTGAGATAGCCTGGAGAGTTCAAGGAAATGTTTTTGTTTTTGTTTTCATTAGGGGGTGTTCATTTTATTTATTTATTTATCTATTTTTATTTTTGGCTGTGCCGGGTCTTAGTTGTGGCATGCATGCGGGATCTAGTTCCCTGACCAGGGATCGAACCCGGGCCCCCTGCACTGGGAGCACAGAGTCTTACCCACTGGACCACCAGGGATGTCCCCAGGGAAACGTTTTGAGTGTTAAGAACAATGGAGAAATGAGTACAGAAAATGCAAGAAGTGTAATAGTCTAGCTTATAGTGTATGACTCTTGAATCTGCCTTAGCTAGCTGGCTCTGGTATCTTGCATGCCCTATCCTAGTCTACCCATTTATGAGAAACCTAATCTTAGCTTCCAAGGACTAGTACTGACCTTGCCTTGATGTCCTTGCATGTGGCTCCATCTCATAATCTGCTACTGAGGAGCTTCCCCCCCTTACATCTTCACAACTATCAATGAGACCAACAGAACATTCATTTTCTAGTTTGAGTATCAGTCAGCTTGGGCTGCCATAACAAAATACCACAGACCGAGTAGCTTAAACAACAGACATTTGTTTTCTCGCAGTTCTGGAGACTGGAAGTCCAAGATCAAGGTGCCGTCAGAGTTGGTTTCTGGTAAGACCTGTCTTCCTGACTTGTAGATAGCCACCTTCACATGGCCTTTCTTCTGTGTACACTTAGAGAGAGAGATCTCCGGTATCTCTTACTCTTCTTATAAGGACACCAGTCCTATTGGATTAGAGCCCCACCCTTATGACCTCATTTAACCTTAATTATTTCCCTAAAGGCCCTGTCTCAAAACACAGTCACATTGGAGGTTAGGGCTTCAACATATGAATTGGGGGTGGGAGTTGGGGAGAGGAGACACAGTTCAGTCCGTAAGTGTCATCTCTTTTACTGGAACGAATAACATTATGCTTCAGCTGAGATAGCACACAGGTGGCATGGCCTTCATTAGCATTTTAGCTGGCATTTACTGAGAGCTAACCATGTCCCAAAATGCGTGCTGGATGCAGGGGATATCTTGTATCCTGCCATCATGAAGCCCACGGCTCAGCAGAGGAGACAGACGAGGGTGACAAGTACTGTGAGGGTGCATCTGTGTGTCAGGGAAAGCATACTTGAGAAGATTGTGTAATATTCTTGCAGATCTGTCAATAAGTATATCCATAGTTACAGCAACGTAGCATATAGTGTACTAATACGGTAATAATACACATATACAGCAACAGGAAGGCAGTTCCTTCCACCTCTAGCCTAAACCCTCTTCCTTGTCTTCCCCTGGCTTTAGTCCTCCAGCCCCTCTCCCCAACCTTGACCCCCGCCCAACATTTTTCCCTTTTATTTTAACAATCCATGACTTTTCTTCTCATTCGCTATAGAAAGATACTGATTTTTTTTTCTCATTACTTTTCCTTAACAAGTTGAGTTGAACATTTAGTTCTCTGTTCTCATCTCAGCTTTCTGCAGAGGCAGTTCCTGATGCTAAGTGAAAACTGTTCCCATCAGAGCCTATTGTTTGCCATTAATAAATGCTAAAGGAAATTGTCAGCCAACATTAACGCTCTGTTCATAAAATTGCAATTACTGATGCAGCATTTTGTGAAGTTCTTACTATATAAATGGTGCAAGTGATTTGATCCGTTACGACTCCTGAGAATTCCACACATAGTAAGCCAACATTTCTTTTTCCTTCTCAGGGGGATACACATAACATTAAATTAAGTTTGTTTTGCTTGCCATACACTTTAAGCTGAGCTGGCTCTCCTGCCTGTGCCCAGGCGCGTTTATGAGAGTGTAACTGATTTCTCTCACAGCATGGACATCGAGGGAGGAGCCTTCTCCTGCCTCAGTCTCATTAATGCTTCATGGTCTTGAAATAATCAAAAAGCACTTACTACTTGCCTTAGTGCTTTATGACCCTGTGATAGACTACCAAAGCTCCTACCAGACACCTCCTTATTTTGATGGCATGGCTTTACCTCATAGCACACTCCATAAAGTACTCAGTCTAATAGATATTATTTGTGGTCCTTCTCTTTTCTGTTGGTTCTGTTCCCAAGTCTTTGTATATAATGTTTCTAGTCCTTGGGTTGTAAACTTCCCCAGACAGGTGACATGCTGATACATAAGTTGAACTTATTTTCAGTAGCTTTTATAATTGTGTAGTAGAGGCTTTTAAAAAAGGTTTCTTAAAAAATCTTTTTTCTTTCCTATTATCCTTTCCTTTTATCTTTCTGTTCCAATTTTGCTTGTTCATTCATCCATCTGTTCTTCTGTCCCTCTACCTGACATTTGTTGAACATTTACTAGGTGATAGTTGTTGTGGAACTTTCTTGGTCCTCTTGACCATAGCCCTGGCCTTCACATACTTCTTTTGGTCTCTGTAACCCATTTTCCTTTTCCATCCTCACATGGAATATTTTCTGATACTCTGATAGCTGTCGGTTGTAATTAGTGAAGTTAATTTCTTCAGTAGATGATTCTCTTTTCTCTTTTATTAGCTTTAGAATTTTACTGGCCTTGTTTTGTAAATAGGTCTATCACAAAGGCTATTATACAAACAGGAAATAAATGTGATTTTCTCTTTTTTTTTCTTTCTCAGTATTACTGTAACTGACTTATGGTACCTTCATAAATGGAGAAACTGTCACTGTCAAGTAGAAATACAGTGTGAGCTGCAAACGTATTTTTTTAAAAAAACAGCTTTATTGAGATGGGATGCACATACCATACAATTCACTTATTTAAAGTGTGCAATCCACTGGTTTTTAGTGTATTCACAGAGACTGTACTTTAAAATTTTCTAATAGCCACGTGAAAAAAGGGAAAAGAAACAGTTGAAATTAATTATGTATTTTATTTAACCCACTGTATCTAAAGCAAGTGTGATCAATGTAAAAGAATTTCCACTGCTTCCGTTTTTAAATTCATTTAAGTTAATTAAAAAATTTTAATGTCATTTCTTAGTCGAACTAGCTTCCTTTTAAGTGCTCAGCAACCACACGTGGTCAGTGGTTATAACCGTATTGGACCATGGAGCTCTAGAAGGACAATCTTGTTGCAAGATGATACTGCCTCAGGCAACTGTAATATTTATTGAAAATGTAAATTTTCTGACTGTTTGGTAATGAGCCTGTTTTGGAACATGAATCAGAGTTATTTGACTGACATGGTTGAGAGACAGTATGGTTATTTGCTGTTGGACAGTGAGAGAGGAGGTAAGTTGCAGAAGAAAGTCTTGCCAACGTGACTCCGAGAGGAGGCAAGAGTTGGCAAAAGATTTCACTTGGGCTACAGCTTTCCCATTCGTACACACTCATCCTCATACACAGATGCACTTAGTTGATATTAAGCACCTCTTTCTCATTTCTCATAAAGAACTATAACTTTGGCTTTTGTATCTAGTTTGCCCCATGAAGCTTTTCAGTGTTTTCAAGGAGCAAAGGTATAGTGTTCTCTTTTTCTAGCCTTTTAATCTGCTATCTCCTACATGTTTACTTTTTCCTACAGACTCTTTACCACCAACTTAAAAATCATTAAACAATTTTAAAGTATGAGAAGTGGTAGTAACTTCAAGTGCTCCAAGATGTTAGTCAGGTAGGTAGTTACTGTCATTTGAATACTTGGAGCTAACTGTATTGACTGGAAAAGTCTGGCAGTTCCTCAAAAGATTAAACAGTTTAACCATAAGACCCAGCAATTCTACTCCTGGATAGATAACTAAAAGAAGTGAAAACACATGTCCGTACAAAAACTTGTACATGAAGGTTCATAGCAGCGTTACTCATAATAGCTAAAAAGTAGAAACAACCCACCTGTCCATCAGTGATGGGTGGATGAATAAAATGTGTTATATCCTTACAGTAGAATATTTTTTGGCAATAAAAGTATGAAGTACTGATTCATTCTACAGCATGGGTGAACTTTGAAGACATTGTGCTAAGGGAAAGAAGCCTATCACATGCCGTATGATTGTATTTATATGAAATGTCCAGAAGAGGAAAATCCATAGAGACAGAAGGCAGATTAGTGATTGCCTAGGGCTTGTGGGGTTGAAAGAAAATGGGGAGTGACTCCTAATGGGTATGGGGTTTCTTTTTGGGGATGATGAAAAGGTACTAAAACGGATTGTGGTGATAGTTGCACAGTTCTGTGAATGCAGTGACAACAACTGAATCGTACACCTAAGTGGATGAATTATATAGCGCATGTGAATTGCATCTCGAAGTTTGTTTAAAAAAGTGCTGACAGGCAAGAGTTCTCAGCAAGTTCTCAGTAAATGGTAGTTCCTGTCCTCTCCACATTGGTTTTACCTTCTTTCCTTTATTTATTCCCCCTGAGATAAAAGTAAAAAGAAATAAAAGCTGAAAGCCTTTCTGGTCTTCCTGTATCTTAAAAAATTTTTTTTTAATTAAGGTAACATTGGTGTATAACTTTATATAAGTTTCATGTGTACAGCGTCATATTTCTACTTCTGTATACACTACAGCGTGCCCACCACCAAAACTTTGGTTTCCATCTGTCGCTGTACAGTTGACCCCCTTTACCCATTTCACCCTTTCCCCACCCCCACCCCTTCCCCAGTGGTGACCACCACTTTGTTCTCTGTATCTACATATTTGTTTTTGTTTGATGTGGTTTGTTCATTTATTTTGTTTGTTTTGCATATTCCACATATGAGTGAAATCATATGGTATTTGTCTTTCTCCATCTGACTTATTTCACTTAGCATAATTCCCTCAAGGTCCATCTATGCTGTTGCAAATGGCAAGATTTCACCTTGTCTTTTCTTCTCTTTTTTTTAAATTAATTTATTTTATTTTTGGCTGCATTGGGTCCTCACTGCTGTGCACGGGCCCCCTCCAGTTGCGGAGAGTGGGAGCCACTCTTCGTTGCAGTGCGCGGGCTTCCCACCGCAGTGGCCCCCGCCGTTGCAGAGCACAGGCTCCAGAGCGCAGGCTCAGTAGTTGTGGCACACAGGCTCAGCTGCTCCGCGGCATGTGGGATCTTCCCGGACCAGGGCTCGAACCCTCGTCCCCTGCATTGGCAGGCGGATTCCTAACCACTGCACCACCAGGGAAGCCCTCATCTTTTCTTATGACTGAATAATATTCCATTGCAAATATGGAATTGCATATACATATACCACAACTTCTTTATCCATTCATCTATTGATGGGCACTTAGGTTGTTTCCATATCTTGGCTGTTATAAATAATGCTGCAGTGGACATTGGGGTACATGTAGCTTTTTGAATTAGTGTTTTCATATTCTTTGGATAAATACACAGAAGTAGAATTGCTGGATAATATGGTAGTTCTAGTTGTAATTTTTTTAGGAATGCCCATACTGTTTTCCATACTGGCCGCACCATTTTACATTCCCACTAACAGTGTGTGGGGTTCCTGTATCAATCTTCTTCAGCCCAGATTTCAGTGCTTTCCCGACCAATCCTACCAACCACATTCAGCGTTTTTCATATGTAACTTATATTATTTTCTTTTGATACTTATGTCTTGTAGATCTTATTATACAGTGAGACCCTGTAGAGAAAAAATATTGGGGCGTGTGTTTAACCAGGGGCTATGCTTAAGCGCCTTGCCTGTATTCTGTCATTTAACCCCTGCAGTGACCCTGTGCCTCCACAGTTAATGAGCAGCACAGGTGGGATGTGAACCGAGGCTCCGAAGTCCACGTGCTAACAGCTGTGCTGCTCTGCCTTCTTGTGAGCCCCACAGCCTCAGGCCCTGGGCTCTAGTCCATATGTTACATGTTTGCTAATTGATTGTTGTGTATTCGGATACTTGTCCAACTTTTTTCCTGAAATACTCCAAGAGATACATGAAGATGTATCGCTAGGCGTCTTGTGGTATAGTCCAAAGGCTGCCAGCCACAAACACAAAATGGCTTTGAAATCTTATGCTTAATCATGAACAATTGTGTAAATCCAGCATTTTAGTCTTTACATGTGTGCATTCAAATATAAAATTCATCCCTCCCTACCCCCTCACCCCCAAATCGCAGTAAAATTGTTCTTGGAGTCCTGTTCATCTGGTGTGATCCAGGTGCACTGAGGTATATGTCAGAATATTTTCAGAAGCACAATTGTAGAATCTGTTTCTCAGTTTCAGATACTATTCTCTAATACTATCAATATACATCCAGCACTGACTTCTCGTCTTAACTTCAAACTCATGTATCCAAGTGCCTATTTGACGTCTGCATTTGGATGTTTAATCAGCATCACAGCTTCATTCTGGTGGCGATGGCTTGGACTACAGGGAGAGCAAAGAAAGATGTGCAGAATACACTAGACTAGACTAGAATAGAACTCTTGATTCTCCCCACAAGTCTAAACCTCTTTTTCCTCCAATTTTCCCCATCTCAGTAAATGGTACTACCATCCACCTAGCTGCCCAAGCCAAACACCTAGAAATTATCCTAGATTCTTCTTTTTTATTCCTACTACATCTAATCCATTAGCAAGAGCTATTGATTCTACTTTTAAGATATCTTGAAATCATCCCCAGCTCTTCTCTTTTCTTTGCTTTCCCTGTTGTCCAAGCCATCACCACCTGCATCATGCAGTAGCTACCTAACTAATCTGCTTCTCCTCTTTCCCTTTACAATTCTTCTCTACACAGCCAGGGTGATGTTTTTAAAATGCAAATCTGATTATTTTACTCCCCTGCTTAATAGCCTCCAGTAAAACCCAGACTTCTTGGCCCATAAGATTATTTGGCTTGGCCTCTGCCCGCCTCTCCAGCCTCATCTTTTACCCTCATTCACTACATTTCTTTCTTTTTTTTTTTTTTAATTGTTATGGTTATTTTTTAAATTTATTTATTTATTTATTTGGCTGCATCAGGTCTTGGTTGCAGCACACGGGATCTTTCGTGGCGGCACATGGCCTTCTCTCTAGTTGTGGCATGTGGGTTTTTTTCTCTCTAGTTGTGGCACGCAGGCTCCAGGACGTGTGGGCTCTGTAGTTTGCGGCACACGGGCTCAGTAGTTGTGGCGCGCGGGCTTAGTTGCCCTGAGGCATGTGGGATCTTAGTTCTCCAACCAGGGATTGAATCCGCATCCATTGGAAAGTGGATTTTTTACCACTGGACTGCCAGGGAAGTCAGTCCCTCGTTCACTACATTTCTATCACACTGGCCTTTCTGCTGCTCCTAGATGAGGAGAAGTTCAGTCTGTCCTTGGGGCCTTTGCACTTGCAGTTCTCTTTGCCTGGGATGCTTTGATCTTAGATAGTCACATGGCCGTCTCCTTGGTGTCATTCAGATCTCAGCTCAGATAGGCCTTCCCTGGCTGCCGGATCTGAATTAGACACCCATGCTTCTAGCCACTTTCTGAATATGTTACTTTTAACTTTTTCTATTTTGTGTCCTCTCTGAAATTTTCTTTTATTTTTGTATATCTCCCCTTCTGCAGTCCCTCCCCTCAAAAAAGATTCTAAGTTTTACAGAAGAGGGATTATACTGTCTTGTTCATTACTGTGTCCCTGGTGCCTGAACAGTCCCTGGCAAACAGTAGATCCTTAATATATGTTTGTTGAGTAAGCGATTGCTTTTCCCATTGCACATAGGGCCAATGTAAGAATGGGACTTGTGGTGAGCTGAGAGTATATGGACAGTGCTGAGGTAGAAAGTGAAAGGAATGAAAAGCTTCTGGTGCCTTGCCTGTTCATCACAGATTTAGTCATAATAATTCAAAACTGGAAACAACCCAAATGTGCATCAACAAATGAGTGGATAAACAAATTGTGGTCCGTACAGTAGAATATTATTTGGCCATAAAAAGGAGTGAAGTACTGATACGTGGTACAACATGGGTGAACCTTGAAGACATTATGCTGAGTGAAAGGAAGCCAGACACAAAAGAGCACTACTTATCCTTTCATTTCTATGAAATTCTAGAAAAGACAGATCTAATCTGGAGTGACAGAAAAGTAGTTAACCCAGGGTGGGAGTGGATTGACTGGAATGGGACGCAAGAAAACCTTTAGGGTTTTGGAAATGTTTTATATCTTCAGTATGGTGGCAATCACACAGGTGTATAGATTTGTCAAAATGTATTGAAACATAAAATTTAAATGGGTCCATTTTATTATATGTAGACTATATCTCAGTAAAGTTGATGAAAAAAACTTGTGGTGCCTGCATTTAAGAGTACTTTGGATTTCTCTTGTCTTGTTTACCTGCCTGTTTCTTGGGCAGATGACTTTTAAATTTCAAGATCCCCTAGTCACCCGCCGACTCATCCTAGACATGCTGGCATTCCAGTTCATGAATCAGTACCAGCATCCTTTGGGTCTCTTGTCCTCTATCTCTAGTTGGCAAAGTATCTTTTTAATTGTAGTGCTGTTGGTTATTTTCAGATATGCTGTTGGAATTTGCCATCGAGGCTAGTTGGATTTCTTTTTTCTTTTTGGGGGGCACACCCCTTGGCTTGTGGGATCTTAGTTCCCTGACCAGGGATTGAACCCAGGCCCTTGGCAGTGAAAGCATGGAGTCCTAACCACTGGACTGCCAGGGAATTCCCTTTCTTCCCTTTAATTCATAGAATCATCTAGTCCCTTTTCTGTTATTAAGTTTTTTTTAATATACAAGCGATATGTGAATGATGTGAAAAATTTCTCCAAACTCCCCCTCTTCTCTCACCCCCCCGGTTGAAATAATTATTAAGAATTTGGCATGTATTCTAGATCTTTTTCCCAAGTATTTAAGTACAGTATGTGTACAGGTTCACGTAAATGGTTTACGTAAGCAGAATCACTATGAGTTGTTCAGTTTGCTCTTTCCCTGTAACAAAGGTGTCTTGGAGATTTTTCCATTTCGTACTTGGAGGTCTCTCTCATTCTTTTTCATGGCTGTGTACTATTCCATAGAATTGACAAAACACAGTTTATTTAACTAATCCCACTAGGTGGATATTTAGTCTGTTTCTGATTTTCACTTTAACAGTCAATGGAATTTAGACTAATGTAAATAATTTGTGTTTTTAAGGTTTTTCATTTCTTTCTTATTCAGTTATGTAATTATCCATACTACATTTTCTAAGCTTATTGGGGTGAGAAATACCTCACTGATGTTGTAAAGTTGGAACGACACTGTTTGAAGACCTTTACTTTGAAAGAAAAGGTTGAATATAAGTTCTCTGTGCTTGTGGGTTTTATTTATCATTGTTTCTTCAGCACTTTCTTTTAAGGTGTGTTTATAAGGCAACAGTAGTTACAAAATTGTATTACAGTTTTTATCTGGCTATTTCAAAAGAAGCATACATCTCTAAGGATCAGATCTAGGACAATACAGGAAGTCAGCAGTTGGTTATAATGGTTGCTCTAGGTTAATATTTTCCCATTGAGCTGGAGTCAAGCCTACGTGAAAAATGTTTTTGTCTCCCTTTTTCTTCCAACTTGAAATCCTGTTAATACACATCATTGCCGTGGAACTTTCTGTCATTGACCAGCTGTTGCTGGTTTATTAGCACTTGAAATATTAAAAACAAACCCACAAAAACCCCTGTCTCTTCCCGTTTTCTTGCCCTGTATGTAAGAAGATACACATATATGGATAATTCTGATGTTTAAGGAGATTTAGGAGGTTATATTTTAAGCAGATGGGTTTGAGTGTCTCAAAACCCTCATGATACAAGCGCATTTCCTCCGCTCTGCTTTTGGGCCAGCGCTGGGGTTGGGGAACAGGCTGACGTTTGCGTGACCACCCAAGAGGGGCCCAGACTGCCTTCCGGTGAGGTTTTGCCTGCTGCCTAGTTATGAAACAGTCTCAGGACACCGTTTCTGTCATATTAACAGACCTTGTTGTTAACCTCATCTTCCCTCCCCACCTTTCTTTTTCTGGTTTCTGGTTTGCCTTTCCAATCTGTTATCACACTACAGCGTGAAGGCGTTGCAGTTGGTAGAAATTATTACATTTCTCTGGAGCTTCGAGTTGTCTTGGCTCTGAGCTTCCTTCCTCTTAGGACTCTGTGAGACAAACAGCATAGGCAGCCTGTCGTGTCTGAGGGTTTACATTCTTGTTAACCTTTTAATTTACTGTGAATAAGATGAATTAAAAAATTTTTCCCTCTATTTAAGAGTTGCCTTGGCAAGAAGCTGGAAACCCTAGAACCTTGTTGCCAAGGAGAGTGTGGCTGTTTGTTGTGAATGAGTTGTCTCTTATCGTTAGCGTGCAGCTAGATACCTTCAGGGAAAGAGACAGAAGGCAACGCAACAAAAGCTTCAGAGGACAAAGGGTAAAGTGAAGGGAGAGTTAATAAGCAGGAGACCTGGCCCATGGATTTTGTTCACTGACTAACCTGGAGGCATTTGACTTCTCTACCTCACCTCCCTTCTTCGCCCTCAGTCAGTAGATATTAAGTTTATTGTGGAGGCATGAAGTTGCCTTTATAAAAGGTTTCCAGCGCTGCTAAGAAGTTAGTAAAAATGAAGTCTTGTGTATTATCTTGCTTAAGGATGACAGATCCTAGTAGAACTGCCTGTGATTCCTCTGAGAGTAATAGCTCGTAGGAGACAAGAGGTTTATTTACTAATTCAGAATATATTTATTGGGCATCTGTTAGCTACCAGGCATTTTGTAGGTTTTGGAAATAGAGTGGTAAACAAAATAGATAAAATTCCCTGCCCTTATGGGAACGAGGTTCTAGTTGGGAAGACATCTACTAAATAAGAGAACAGAAGTAAAATATGCATAGCGTGTTAGATAGTGACAAACGCTAAGCAGAAAAAATAAAGCAGGGAAAGGAGACAGGAAGTGTCGGGGGAGGTAGTGTGGGCTAATTATTATAACTGGTTTCCTTTTTTAAACTACGCATACTGTCTTATGTATTCGAAAACATTGTTCTGAGCAGGGATCTGCTGGCTTCTCCGGACTGCCAGAGGGACCCCCGGCACAGAGAAGGTTAATGATCCAACAGTACAGGGTCATCCACCCCACCATGTGTGATTGAAATATGTTTGTTTCTCTTTTATGCTTTATGTGATAATGATGAGGTAGACTTTTCCATGTTGATTTTCACGTTATATCTGGCAATTGTGGCTTTTCAGGTTTTCTTCAAACGATTTGAAGCCATCATTCATTTTTATTTATTTATTTCATCATTCATTTTTGAGGCTAGTGTTATAGGACAGTAGCTTTTCCATTTGTGTTCTGCAGACCCCCAGGGTACCCCGAGCCTTTCTGGAGACTCAGTGGTCATTTTAAATTTATGCTTGGATCTTTTTCATGCAGATTAGTCTAAACAAGTTAGTCCGATGCCTGGCTTGAGGGAGGTATAAGCATAGAGAATAGATGGAGGGGTTGGTGCATATTTATAGGGCATGAACAACATAGATTGTTAACAGATACAAAAAGTAGCTGAACCACTGATTTAACTCCTTAGGTGTATGTCATGGAACCACTGTCAAGACTTTGTGCTGATATCTAGCGTCTGTATAAAGATAAGAATTTCTGAGCTTATTCCTTTTTATTTTCCTTATCACCCTTACCCCCGCTATTTTTGAGCATCCACATCGGCTAGGAATACAGATTTAAAAACAAGCAAAAGCATATACAAATGATTGATTGAATATATTATGGTAAGTGTTAGGATAGAGATAGACCCAAGTTTCAGTAAGAACACAAAAGTGGGACACCTCCCCCAAGTGCAAGTGGGGGATGGCCCAAGAAGGCCTCCTGAATCAGTGACTCCAGAACTGAGTCAAGAAAAAGGCCGTAGCCTTGCTTTGTTGCAAACTGCTTTTCCTTTGATCACTTCTGCCTTTTACTTCTTTGTTTTAATGCAGGGTCAGCATATGCCCTCTGGCCCACTGCCTGTTTTTCTATAGCCTGAAAGCTGTAGCTTTTTAAGTAGTTGGGAAAAATCAAGAGTAATATTTCACGGCATGTGAAAATTATATGAAATTCAAATTTTTGAGTCCAAAGATTAAACTTTATTGGAACATCACCAGGCTCATCCGTGTATTGTCTGTGGCTGCTTTTTTTCCTCACTAACGTGCTTTTAATGCCCTACTGAAAGGCAGGAGGCTGCAAAAATGATGGTGGTGGAAAGGAATGCATGAAATCCTGTTATCTTCTGTTAGCTGGTTGCAAGTAATGCACAGGAAATGTTTGAGGCGTCTCTTGTCCTGTCTCCCACGAAAACATGATGCATCCATAGCTCAAGGCACAGTGACAGGCATTTACATATATCATTCTTGTTTTGTCTGTTTTATGGGGAAATTTTTAATATTTCTCAAAAAGAATGTATCTGGTATGAGTCAAAATGATTACAGACTGTGATTGCCTCAGAGTAGGAAATCTGGGGTTCACTCCCAGTTGTGCTGTAAACTAGCCAAAGGACCTAAGTAAGGAAAGTCCTTTACCCTCCCTACAGGTCTCTTTAAATGATAGGGTTGATTGGTGAATAAACCAGATAATCTCTAGGCACCTTTCAGCCCAGTAGAGATGATGCTGCTTGGTGGAAGGAGCATGCACTTCGGCATCAGACAGACCTGTGTGTACATCCTGGCTCTGTCACTTCCTACCCAGCTGACCTTGAGCAATTGATCTAAACTCTCTGTGCCTTAGTTAGCTCATCCGAAAGCGAGGCTGTAAGAATGAAGTGAGCACTTGTTCTTAAAACTCCTGGCACTAATAAATGTTTAATCTGGTATAACTATGATAATTATTGTCAGTCTGTGAACAGTTACTGTACATTATGAGACATTTAAAAAAGCAAAGATCTCCCAGCAGTTTGCTTTAATGATTTATTAATAGCCCATCAGCTGTGACTTAGTACATTTGCATTTTTGCTGAACGGCTTCCGAAAAAACTGAGTTCTTTGAACCAAGACTTTCCCTAACCGATAAAATTTCTGCTCCTGTTTTAACTGGAATTGGCACATAGACTGTTTATCTTTGCCTTGTAAACACACTCAGTGACAATTTCTATGCTGAAAGCAAATGATAGTGGGGAAAAGAGATTTCGTGTGTCATATCATCTTGCCTCTGTCTTAGCTACTTTCTTTTCTTTCCACCCATTCTCAATAATTGATTGAGTTGTTTAATTAATAAGTTTAATTCTCCTTAGGAAGGTTAGTTTTGATGAGGCGACTTAGAAGTTCTAGTGTTTGCTTAGCATAATTTTTGATGGTTTAGAGGTAACGTAATTCTAGAGACAGTATTGGAATATCAGTCAAGACACTGCATTTTCTGTCTCTGAATAATTTTCATTTGATCTTCATTTTAAAAAGTCTATTGAAAAGGGCTTCCCTGGTGGCACTGTGGTTAAGAATCTGCCTGCCGATGCAGGGGACACAGGTTCGAGCCCTGGTCCAGGATGATCCCACGTGCCGTGGAGCATTTGGGCCCGTGTGCCACAGCTACTGAGCCTGCGCTCTGGAGCCCGCGCACCACACTACTGAAGCCCGCACGCCTAGAGCCTGTGCTCTGCAACAAGAGAAGCCACCGCAATGAGAAGCCCACGTACCGCAGCAAAGAGTAACCCCTGCTCGCCGCAACTAGAGAAAAGCCCACGTGCAGCAGCGAAGACCCAACACAGCCGGGAAAAGAAAAAAGTCTATTGAACACTAATTATATACTTTATTTTAAACAATCTCAATGTATGAAATATTTGTGTTTATGATTCGCTTAATGAAAAAGACATGGGATTCCTTAAATAGCCAGCTTCCCTAGTAGGATCAAGATAATTATTTGAATTACATACAACTATATAAGATCATGTCAGTGCACAGTGAGCTAGACAAGGATTAGACTGTGGTTAAGAGCACAGGCTTTGGAGTCATGTAATACAGCTGCGGTTCAGAGCCTGGCTTTGCCATTTACTAGCCGTGTGTGATCTTACCTCCTCGTGGGAGTAATAATGCTCAGGGTGGTTGTGAAGATGAAATTATACATATGAGGTACTTAGCGTGGTGCCTGATGTACAGTGAGCGCTTCCATCATATCCATTGTTATTGGATTATTTTAGGGATCTTTACAACGTATTGCTATCTCTGAATATCGAACTGAATCTTGCTGTCTCTCAAGCTTCATTTATCTCTGTCTGATCTCAGACTCCAGCCATAGTGAGCTCGTAGTTCCCCTAAAATTCCATGGCTGTTTTCTTCTCTAAAGATATACCTAATGCTCTGTCCGCCTAGGACACCCTTGTCCTCAGTTCTTTTCCTCCCAACTTCCTTGTCCTTCAGGGCTCTGTTTGGGGGATTCTCCTCCATGAAGCCTCCCCCACCGACCCACTGTCTTGTGCTTCCATAGAGCCCTGTGCACACCTCTGTCCGCCTCCCGCATTGTGTTGGAAGGGACTGGTCATTTGCAGTCTCTCAGACTGTGAGCCTCTTAAGGGCAAGGTGTTCTGCTCAGCTTTGGAAATGCCGTGTGGTGGTGGACAAGAAAGACCTGTTCTCAGGGCATGTACATCCTGTACATTTGGGGAAGACAAATATTTACATAACCGCGAATATACACAGTGCTTCAGTAGAGCATTGCACGTAGTGGAGTGTACAAGGAGCTTGGGACCTTGTCTGGACACATCAAAGAAGCCTTCTTCTAAGGAAGTGATGTTTCTGTTTTGTTTTTTTTAATAAATTTATTTATTTATGGCCACATTGGGTCTCCGTTGCTGCACGTGGGCTTTCTCTAGTTGGGGTGAGCAGGGGCTACTCTTCGTTGCGGTGCGTGGGCTTCTCATTGTGGTGGCTTCTCTTTGTTGCGGAGTGTGGGCTCTAGGCTCGCAGGCTTCAGTAGTTGTGGCATGCGGGCTCAGTAGTTGTGGCGCACGGGCTTAGTTGCTCCGTGGCATGTGGGATCTTCCCGGACCAGGGATTGAACCCATGTCGTCTGCATTGGCAGACGGATTCTTAACCACTGCGCTACCAGGGAAGTCCCGGAAGTGATGTTTATTCGAGTTGGAACCTGGGTGTAGGAGTTAGCGAAGGGCAGAAAGGGGAGAGTTCCAGGTAGAGAAAAATGCAGGGATGGAGTGACTTTGGCCAGTTACTTAGCTTCTCTGTGCTTCAGTTTTCTCATTTGTAAAATAGGAATAGTGTGACTATTCTCAGAGGATTGTTGCACACATAAGTACTGTATGTAAAGTCATCGCCTTCTAATGAATATTTCTGAAATGAAGCACAATCAGTTCATACAGGCCAGTTTCCGGGTCCAAGTTTATTTATTGAATTGTTAAACGTGTGGATTCACTTACTGTATTTTTCCTCGTAACCTTGCTCTTTACCTGTCCCAAAGCCTTTCTCATGTTTTAATGACAAGAATGGGGTATTTCGTTTTGCTTTCTTGTTTTTTTGTGTTAATTATAGAGATCCAGTTCTGCCTTTCATTGCTGCACGTAGCTAGTGGTGTGCAACCTTTTAGGTCAATAAGTGTCATCGGTTGGAATGCTTTTACCTTCAAGAAAAACAGAAGAGCCAACTCAGTGACTTAAACACACAGGCAATATTTCAGATAACAGGAAGTCTGGAGGTAGGGTGACTCCAAAGCTGGTTAATTCAGCAGCTGGGGAGCCACGTTCATTTTTTTTCTTCCTGCCCTGCCATCCCCAGAACACTGGCTTGCCCTGGCTGCTCCCGTGGTGTCAGGTGGTCTGTCGCCATCCCAGGTGTCACAGATAGACACCAGAATATCCAGCTGAGGAAGAGGGGCCGTTGTTTTTCCTTGTCTGTCTCTTTATTGGTGGACTTCTGGGTTGTTTTGGCTATTATGAGTGAAGCTGCTAGAAGAAAGGAAATCAAAACCTAGGTAGGTTGATTTACCAGCTTCACACAGCCGGCTGGTTTGACGCAGCAGTAGTGGCCTGCAGGGGAAAGCACCAGACCAGGAGTGAGAGTTCCTTGTTTGGGCTTTACTTTGCCCTGGACTGCTAGTAATCAGGGTGTTTCCTTCTCCTGAAACACGTTTGTTAGTCACCACAGGGTTCCCAGCAGAGCACTGACTGGAAACAGACTCAGGACATGCAGCCAGGTAATCCCTGAACAAGTAAATCCCAGTGGAACCAGAAAACTGGGTCTTGCTTTCCTTAATTGGAGCCTGACTTAGAATCAGATATTGAACTGGAAAGGCTGTATTAGCCATTAGAAAAAGAATTTAAATTACTGGTCTGTCCATATTTAGAATTTCTTGCAATCATTTCCACTGTATGTAACACTGAAATCCTTTGTGGTTGTCTGCTGCAAAAATGGATCTTTGACCCGGCAGCTTTAAATGTGTTTGACACCGTTGGGAATTTTGAGAATTCTTAATTTAATCTGTGCTTGTCCAGAGGTGGGGGCCAGGATGAGGGAGAACTCGATCCTTTTGTACTGAAGGTTATGCTGTTTGTAAGCAGAGGCCTGTGCTTCTGGAACTTACGTTACCAGGCAGTAGTTACTGGCACAATAATTATCATATTCTAACTTTTACTTCTGGAGGCAGTAAGAACCAGCCCAGCACGGAGATGAGTAGGAGGTGGCTGGCAGTGGAGGGCCCTGTAGCTATTAGTGCAACATCGTGCTGCAGGTGGCTGAGGGTTTATCAGAGTGGGAAAAAGAGAGAGGCCCCAGTCGTCCTGCCAGTGACTCTAACTTCCTCCACATGGCTCAGTAACAGTGGGCCTCTCCCCTGGACTTGGGTGAGGTTGGAATGTAAACTTGCTTTCCTCTTCCCCATCCCAAATGTCCCAGGTTATCTCTTTAATTTAACTGATTCTTATTCTCTTTTGTGATAACTTAGTTCTTGTCAAGCAGGGACTTGCCCTGCCAAAGAGAGCAGGAAGGTCACTTTACCGGGCCCTCTGGTTCCTTGTGTAAACAGCATCCACAGCCCTTTCCCTCAGAGACTCAGATTGTTTAGACTCACGCATCTCCCTGAAGGGAAGGAGGAGGCATTAAAGTAGAAACACATGCAACTCAGCAGGTTTCTCCGAACAACCAGTGATCTGTGATTTCTCATGGTAAACTTCTACCGATTCACTCTTCATATTTCTTCGCTGCACCTCTGTTTTCTGGTTGGTAAAATCTGGATGTCGCTGGCTCTGGAGGAAGGTTGTAAAGAGCTGATGAAGGAGGCTGGACCTCATCAGGGATAGAGAAGGGCCTTTCCTCAGCGGAGAAGCGTATGGCGGTCACTGTTGCCTGGGTGATACCTGTGTGCAGAGCCAGTGTTGAGGGTGGAGGAGAGGCCACCTCTGCACCTCTCCTCTCGGAGATTAGACATGCGCAGAAGACGGACGTGGCAGCGTGTGTTCAGTGTGTGACTTCAAGTAAGTGATAGGTGGATATGATGGATGGAACCATCTGAGACAGTGACTCAAAGCCTATTTTTCCTTTGTAGGAACACCACAGTCCAGAATCAGTCTGTTAAAATGGGGGTCGATGTCCTATACTTTTACACTTTTCTAGATTATATGAATCTTATAAACTATCATAAATGCTTTTCTTTTCAATTAGTTGAGGAAAAGACTATGGTTTTCAAAACGTGAGACAAAGAGAATATGGGACATGATATGTGTCTCCTGATAGAGGTCCACGATACCGCCCATAATGTAGCCTTGCCAGCTATAACAGAACCTGAATTTGTTACAACTTCTAGATCTTATTACAAATTTATAGGGAATACAAGGGACAGAAACTTGGTAAATGTTTTTTAGGGAAGCAGTCAGCAAATTCCAAACTGCAGGTGCTTTATAGGACAAACTAGTTTCTTCAACAAATAAATTATAAGGGGGTGGGGGAGAAAAGATGGAGGGGACACCTATAGATAAGAAGGGACTTAAGAAATGAATGAACCAATAGTAATATATGGATCTGATTCAGACAAACATAATGAAGGAAAAAATGTGAGGCAATCTGGGAAATGCAGGTACTGATTAATTATTTCATGGTATTGAGAAGCTTATTTTTAATTATTTTAAGCGTGAAAATGGTGTTATGGATATGTTTTAAAAGAATATCCTTCAGAGATATATACTGAAGTATTTACATGTGAAGAGAAATAATGTCTGGGATTTTCTTCAAAATAATCCATGCAGGGGCGTGGGCAGGAGTATAGATGAGACAGGATTGGTCATGCATTAAAAATCATTGAAGCTGAGTGTTGGGTAAATCACTTTCATTATACTCTTCTACTGTGTGTGTGTGTGTGTGTGTGTGTGTGTGTGTGTGTTTTAAATTTTCCAAATATTAAGTGAACCTTTTTTTATACTAGAAAAAATATAAAGATGGGTATCTTGACAGAGGGCAATCAGTGGTTGCCTGGAGCCAGGGTGGAGATGTGGACTGATTGCATAGGAGCATGAGGGAACTTTTGAGGTGATGGAAATGTTCTACGTCTCGATTGTAGTGGTAGCTGCATTCATTTAAACTCATCAAACTGTTCATTTAAAAATGGGTGCAGGCAGGACATACTTAAAGTGATGAAAGGGTAAAACCTACAACCAAGATTACTCTACCCAGCAAGGATCTCATTCAGATTCTATGGAGAAATTAAAACCTTTACAGATAAGCAAAAGTTAAGAGAATTCAGCACCACCAAACCAGCTTTACAACAGATGCTAAAGGAACTTCTCTAGGCAGGAAACATAAGAGAAGGAAAAGGCCTACAATAACAAACCCAAAACAATTGAGAAAATGGTAATAGGAACATACATATCGATAATTACCTTAAACGTAAATGGATTAAATGCTCCAACCAAAAGACACAGGCTGGCGGAATGGATACAAAAACAAGACCCGTATATACACTGTCTACAAGAGACCCACTTCATTCAGACCTAAGGACACATACAGACTGAAAGTGAGGGCATGGAAAAAGATATTCCATGCAAATGGAAATCAAAAGAAGGCTGGAGTAGCAATTCTCATATCAGACAAAATAGACTTTAAAATAAAGACTATTACAAGAGACAAAGAAGGACACTACATAATGATCAAGGGATCAATCCAAGAAGAAGATATAACAATTATAAACATATATGCACCCAACATAGGAGCACCTCAGTACGTAAGGCAAATGCTAACAGCCATAAAAGGGGAAACTGACAGTAACATAATCATAGTAGGGGACTTTAACACCCCACTTTCTCCAATGGACGGATCATCCAAAATGAAAATAAATAAGGAAACACAAGCTTTAAATGACACATTAAACAAGATGGACTTAATTGGTATTTATAGGACATTCCATCTGAAAACAACAGAATACACTTTCTTCTCAAGTGCTCATGGAACATTCTCCAAGATAGACCATATCTTGGGTCACAATCAAGCCTTGGTAAATTTAAGAAAATTGAAATCGTATCAAGTATCTTTTCCGACCACAATGCTATGAGACTAGATATCAATTACAGGAAAAAAACTGTAAGAAATACAAACACATGGAGGCTAAACAATATGCTACTAAATAACCAAGAGACCACTGAAGAAATCAAAGAGGAAGGCAAAAAATACCTAGAAACAAATGACAGAGAAAACACGATGACCCAAAACCTGTGGGATGCAGCAAAAGCAGTTCTAAGAGGGAAGTTTATAGCAATACAGTCCTACCTCAAGAAACAAGAAAAATCTCAACAACCTAACCTTACACCTAAAGCAGTTAGAGAAAGAAGAACAAAAAAACCCCAAAGTTAGCAGAAGGAAAGAAATCATAAAGATCAAATCAGAAATAAATGAAAAAGAAATGAAGGAAGCAGTAGCAAAGATCAATAAAACTCAAAGCTGGTTCTTTGAGAAGATAAACAAAATTGATAAACCATTAGACTCATCAAGAAAAACAGGGAGAAAACTCAAATCAACAGAATTAGAAATGAAAAAGGAGAAGTAACAGCTGACACTGCAGAAATACAAAGGATCATGAGAGATTACTACAAGCAACTCTATGCCAATAAAATGGACAACCTGGAAGACATGGACAAATTCTTAGAAAAGCACAACCTTTTGAGACTGAACCAGGAAGAGATAGAAAATATAAACAGACCCATCACAAGCACTGAAATTGAAACTGTGATTAAAAATCTTCCAACAAACAAAAGCCCAGGACCAGACGGCTTCACAGGTGAATTCTGTCAAACATTTAGAGAAGAGCTAACACCTATCCTTCTCAAACTCTTCCAAAATCTAGCAGAGGGGGGAACACTCCCAAACTCATTCTATGAGGCCACCATCACCCTGATACCAAAACCAGATGAAGATGTCACAAAAAAAGAAAACTACAGGCCAATATCTCTGATGAATATAGATGCAAAAATCCTCAGCAGAATACTAGCAAACAGAATCCAACAGCACATTAAAAGGGTCATACACCATGGTCAAGTGGGGTTCATCCCAGGGATGCAAGAATTCTTCAATATATGCAAATCAGTCAATGTGATACACCATATTAACAAATTGAAGGATAAAAACCATGTGATAATCTCAGTAGATGCAGGAAAAGCTTTTGACAAAATTCAACACCTATTTATAATAAAAACTCTCCAGAAAGTAGGAATAGAGGGAACCTACCTCAACATAATAAAGGCCATATACGACAAACCCACAGCCAACATCGTTCTCAATGGTGGAAAACTGAAACCATTTCCTCTAAGATCAGGAACAAGACAAAGTTGCCCACTCTCACCACTATTATTCAACATAGTCTTGGAAGTTTTAGCCACAGCAATCAGAGAAGAAACAGAAATAAAAGGAATCCAAATTGGAAAAGAAGTAAAACTGTCATTGTTTGCAGACATGATACTATACATAGAGAATCCTAAAGATGCTACTAGAGCTAATCAATGAATTTGGTAGAGTAGCAGGATACAAAATTAATGCACAGAAATCTCTTGCATTCCTATACACTAATGATGAAAAATCTGAAAGAGAAATTAAGGAAACACTCCCATTTACCATTCCAACAAAAAGAATAAAATACCTAGGAATAAACCTACCTAAGGAGACAAAAGACCTCTATGCAGAAAACTATAAGACACTGATGAAAGAAATTAAAGGTGATACAAACAGATGGAGAGATACACTATGTTCTTGGATTGGAAGAATCAACGTTGTGAAAATGACTATACTACCCAAAGCAATCTACAGATTCAGTGCAATCCGTATCAAACTACCAATGGCATTTTTCACAGAACTTGAACAAAAAATTGCACAATTTGTGTGGAAACACTAAGGACCCCAAATAGCCAAAGCAACCTTGAGAAAGAAAAATGGAGCTAGAGGAATCAGGCTCTCTGACTTCAGACTATACTAAAAAGCTACAGTAATCAAGACAGTATGGTACTGGCACAAAAACTATGTTGATCTATATTAAAATATAGATCAATGGAACAGGACAGAAAGCCCAGAGATAAACCCATGCACATATGGTCACCTTATCTTTGATAAAGGAGGCAAGCGTGTACAATGGAGAAATGACAGCCTCTTCAGTAAGTGGTGATGGGAAAACTGGACAGCTACATGTAAAAGAATGAAATTAGAACACTTCCTAACACCATACGCAAAAATAAACTCAAAATGGATTAAAGACCTAAATGTAAGGCCAGACACTATAAAACTCTTAAAGGAAAACACAGGCAGAACACTCTATGACATAAATCACAGCAAGATCCTTTTTGACCCACCTCCTAGAGAAATGGAAATAAAAACACAAATAAACAAATGGGACCTAATGAAACTCAAAAGCTTTTGCACAGCAAAGGAAACCATAAACAAGATGAAAAGGCAACCCACAGAGTGGGAGAAAATATTTGCAAACGAAGCAACTGACAAAGGATTAATCTCCAAAATATATAAGCAGCTCATGCAGCTCAATATCAAAAAGACAAACAACCCAATCCAAAAATGGGCAGAAGACCTTGATAGACATTTCTCCAGAGAAGATACACAGATTGCCAACAGACACATGAAAAGATGCTGAGCATCACTAATCATTAGAGAAATGCACATCAAAACTACAATGAGATATCACCTCACACAGGTCAGAATGGCCATCATCAAAAAATCTACAAACAATAAATGCTGGAGAGGGTGTGGAGAAAAGGGAACCCTCTTGCACTGTTGGTGGGAATGTAAATTGATACAGCCACTATGGAGAACGGTATGGAGATTCCTTAAAAAACTAAAAATAGAACTACTATCTGACCCAGCAATCCTACTACCAGACATATACCCTGAGGAAACCATAATTCAAAAAGCGACATGTACCACAATGTTCATTGCAGCACTGTTTACAATAGCCAGGACATGGAAGCAACCTAAGTGTCCATCGACAGATGAATCGATAAAGATGTGGCACATATATACAATGGAATATTACTCAGCCATGTAGTGAGGTGGATGAACTTAGAGTCTGTCATACAGAGTGAAGTAAGTCAGAAAGAGAAAAACAAATACCGTATGCTAACACATATATATGGAATCTTAAAAAAAAAGTTATGAAGAACCTAGGGGCGGGACAGGAGTAAAGATGCAGACGTAGAGAATGGACTTGAGGACACGGGGAGGGGGAAGGGTAAGCTGGGATGAAGTGAGAGAGTGGCATGGACTTATATACGCTACCAAATGTAAAATAGATAGCTAGTGGGAAGCAGCCACATAGCACAGGGAGATCAGCTTGGTGCTTTGTGACCACCTAGAGGGGTGGGATAAGGGGAGGGTGGGAGGGAGATGCAAGAGGGAGGAGATATGGGGATATATGTATATGTATAGCTGATTCACTTTCTTATAAAGCAGAAACTAACACACCATTGTAAAACAATTATACTCCAATAAAGATGTTAAAAATGTTTTTTAAACATAAAAAGATGCGCTGAAAAAAAAAAATGGGTGCGTTTCGGGAATTCCCTGGTGGTCCAGTGGTTAGGACTCAGCACTTCCACTGCAGGGGGCCTGGGTTTGATCCCTGGTTGGGGAACTAAGATTTCGCAAGCGTGGCCAAAAATAAATAAATAAATAAAAATAAATAAAGTGGGTGCATTTTATTGTATATAAATTATACTGTAATCAAGCTGGCTTAAAAATGAATAAGAAGGGTTTTTCCGTTTTGTACATATAGGGTCAAATGGTCATTTCAGAGGTTAATGCTACCTAGCACTGCCAGGAACAGGAATCATCCGACTTGTGCTGCATCTCTTTTTTTCCCCCACTTAAAATGAACTTTTATCATTTGCATTTCTGATTTTGCTGTAGCATCTCTGAGTTTCCTTGCAGCCATAAAGTCGACTTGAATTCTGTGATATGTTTGTTCATGTGTCTGTCATCCAAATGGACATGCCTTTTGATGCTAGAATAAATGATGCTGGGAGGGACATATAGCCATAGCCAGTGAGCATTAATTGAACATTCATTTAGCTACATTATAACAGTCAAGAAGGTTCAGTTGAGTTCTAATTTTGGTTTATTTCTCATCCAGTCTACCAAGCAACAAAGAGGTCAGCCAGTCAGCATTGACTGAATCTATTCTTTGCAGCAGCCACGGCGCTGAGTCCTGGGTTTATGAGGGTGAATGCGATCTAACGCTTAGGGTGGGAAGCTCGTCATGGTTGCATGTAGTTGCAGTGGTGTGATGAATGCCGTGGTGATAAAGGTGGGTGCAGGATACAGTGGGGCTCCATTTGCACTGTGCCCTGGTGCCTGCCCTCCTCCCTCCCAGCTCCCTTAATCGCCTGTTAAGTCAGATGAGTCAACTGACAGAATGTCAGGCAGTTTGGGAAAGACAGTTGGAACAGATGAACGTTCCTTTTGCCCTGTAAAATTTGTTGTTTTTCCTTTTAGATCTCAAGTGCAGAGCTGAATTTATCATACAACATTGTACTGACATTGCAAGACCCCTCTCATGTTATTATTTCTCATTATTGTCATCTTCCATCTCTTCTCCCATTCCCGTTAACTTCTTCTATAATGTGTTCAGTATTTATCCTTGGTTATGTTTGTATCCTTGTATGATTTGTTTTGTAAATTTATATTAAATAATATTATGTCATACTTCTCATTTTGATCCTTTTTTCATTTAAAACTACATTTTTAAGTTCTGTCCATGTTGTTGCGTTTCTATATGGTGTTTAGCTCCTTTATTGTATTTTATCACTAGCATCTACCGCATATTATTTATCTATTTCCCCTAGTGATGGACGCCTAGTTTGTTCTCCAGCTCCCTGCACCACAAACAAGTGTTCTGATGGAAATCCTCACGTGTATCTTCTTAGGGACTTGAGCAAGAATTTCTTCAGCTAAATACCAACAGGTCTAATTGTTAGGTCCCAGAGTATACTCACATTTAATTTCACTAAGTGTGGCATGACTGCTCTCATTATATTCCCACCACAAAGTGCAGCACGCGGTATCTGACTTTCAGACTTTTGTTGGTTTGGCGAACGTAGCGTGTTATTTTGTTTAATTCCTGTTTTCCTGATTGCTAGTGAGAATGAGAATCTCTGTGTATACTAGTCTTTGGATTTTCCTTTTATGGATGACCTGGTCGTATCCTTTTCCTATTTTTCCAGCGAAGTTCCTTATATGGTCTAGATATTAATCCTAAATCAGTTATAAGTGTTGCAGCTGTCATCTCCTGGCCTTGCCCATCTGTTAACTTTGCTCATAGTGTCCTTTATTCAGCAGAAATCTTGCATTTTATTTTATTTTATTATTATTTTTTTTTGGCCGTGCCTCGCGGTTTACAGGATCTTCGTTCCGTGACCAGGGATTGAACCCCGGGCCCCCTGCAGTGGAAGCGCCGAGTCCTAACCACTGGACCGCCAGGGAATTCCTGAGAAATCCTATGTTTTAGTATGTCATTTTCTTTGGTTTTTCCAAGTATAAAGATTTGTGCTTTTTGATATCTTAAGAAATCTTTTCCCATCCTCAGGTCACTAAGAAATTACCCTATATTTTCTTCTAATTAGAAGAAACACATTAGGTTTACATGTGTCTCTTAAATTTGCATCTTCAGTTTGATTGTTGCATCTCTAAATTTGTATACCTGCTGCCTACCTCATAGATCCATCTGAATATCTAATAGATGTCTCAGACTTAACATTGCTAAAACAGATCTCTTTATTTTATCCCTTTCCCATTAAAAAAAAAAAAATCTCTCCCAGTCTTTATTCATCTAAGTAAAAGGGCACCACCATCCATCCTTTTGCTTAAGCCAGCAACCTAGGAGGCCTCTTTGCTTGTTTCCTTTTTCATGTTCACCCACAGCCAATCCATCAGCAAGTCCTAAACATTCTAACTCCAGAATAGAGCACAAATCTGTCGCTGTCTTTTCAGCTCCACCCGCTGCTGCTGCCCTAAACCACATCGCCATCATCTGTCCTCTGGAGGCCGGCGGTGGCCTTCCCGCCGGCCTCCCTGCTTTCAGTGTAGCCTTCCCCCAGTTCATCAGCAGCCAGAGGAACCTTTCACAAACACCAGTCAGAGGGTGTCACTTCCCTGCTTAGAAAAACCTCTGATCATTTCCAATCACAGAATAAAATGCAAACTCTGTTTACCTTAGCCTTAGGACCAACACGACCTATCCTTGTGCATCCATCTAACCCCATCTCTTGTTCTGCTCCAGCCAAACAGTTCTATTTTTTGTTGCATACCGAGCCTGTTTCTTCCTCGGGGCGTTTGCATGTGACCTGGAATGTTCTGCCGCTAGCTGTTTGCATGGCTGGTTCTTGTCTTTCAGTTCTCAGCTTTATGTTACCCCCTCAGTGTAGCCTTTCTTAACCACTCAGTCTGAATTAGGACCCTTGCCCCATTCTCCTGTCTGTGTCATGTTTTTGGTAGTCATTGTTACTCTCCCATGTCGTGTTATTTGTCTGTTGTATATATTCATTGCATCACTACCTCACCCTGCTTTTCAGCTAGCTTTACAAGAGTAGGGCACCGAGTCTCTCCTTCACGGTTGTATTGGTATTTGCAGCTGTGCTCTAGATATGGTGGCAGTTACGACATCTGTTTTGAATGAATGAATAGGCTTTCGAGGCAGCGTCTCTTGCAGAGTCGTAAATGGCCCATGTGCTTACGGCTGGAGGAGCTGCTCTTTGCTTCTCAGTGAGAGGAAGGCAGCTGTCATTTTAGAGCCTTCGATGAGGATCTGGCTCTACCACTTACTGGTTTTGAGGCCTTGGGTGAGTCACTTGTCTTCCCTAGGTGTGTTCTGTCATTTATAGAATGGAGATAACACGTACCTTATTGGTGTTTGGTGAGGAATAAATGAAATTACATGAGAACACCTAGCAGCCACCTGGCAGTGTGTGCCCCCTACCCTCTGTCTCAAAGTAAAGCTGCCTCCCTGAATTCTGAAAGCTCATTCCCTTCCGTGGGCCAGCTCCTAAACACCAAGCATCTGATGTAAAAACGATATTTCTAAGGAATTCCCTGGCAGTCCAGTGGTTAAGATTCTGGGCTTTCACTGCCGAGGGCCTAGGTTCAATCCCTGGTCGGGGAACTAAAAGGAAAAAAAAAAAGAAAAAGATATTTCTAACATGTAGTTATGTTATATAAGTTTTAAGCCAATATTATTAAAATTGCACAGATGAATAATTATTCCTATTCCACTGCGGGAGCAGGGCAAAGCAGTCAGTACCCAGGGACATCACCTAAATACAATTTGGGGGCACTCTGTGTAGTTTAAACTACTAAACCAGCTTTTGCCCTTTCTGTCCATTTTCTATGTTCTGCATTTTTATACTCTCTTCTCTCCTCTCTGCACGAACCCTCAGCCTTCTTTCCTCTCGGCCTCCTCTTTGGCTTCTCTCGTGGCTGCTGGAGGCCTCACTGTTGACTGACTCTTAGGGTTAAGGATGCTGTCAACCCCAGTACAGATCATCGGAACAGCCAGTATGTCTCATGGTTTATAATATAAAGTAATATAGGTCAACAGACGTCTTGGAAAGATTTTGCCTGGCAGCAGGTTTGAGGGATGAGGACGACACAAAGTAGCTCCCGAAGGGACAGATTTGCTTGTATGTGTTATCCAGGCTCAGATATTTAGCAGACCTTTTTGTTAAATGTATCTTAAAGCAATACTCTCTGCCTTTTTTAAAAAAACAATTGTGAATCTCTGGCATCTAATGGAAAAAAAAAAAAAAAACTGGACCAAACAGTTATACCAGTAATCTTTGTCCTGGTTAAGCGTGATACAGAACGAGACATTTAACCTCCTACTTTTTCAGCCGCCTGTGAAATATACCCCATGTTTATTTGCGTTTCTCAGAGATATGAAAAGCTAGGTTTAACATATCCGTGCAACATACTATTCGCTTAATTCCCCTGCACCGCAGCCTGGGTCTGAGGGGCCTCAGCACGCTGTGTGCTGCCCCGGGATGGTTCAGGGTTCAGAGCATCAGGAGCTCCTTGAAGAAATTTCTCCAGCCTTCCCTGGCATTCCTTCCTTCTGGATACCAAATGACACTATCATTGCCCTTTCTGATTTGGATAAGCAAATACAGAAACAGATGGCAGATAACTGGTTTTGTTTGTTTTAATTTTTTTCTCGATTACCTGGCTATGAAACCATTTGTAAAGCTTGATAGATTAGTATAGCTTTCCAGTTTGGGAATATGCTACAACTATCGGGAAGTCCTGTTAGAGGTGTCTCTCGGCCACCTGGAGCGGCTGAGTTGTCCTGGCTGATGGTGCCCCCTGATGGCCTGTAGAGAAACTTGGCCACGGTGTCATCTTCCTCTTTTCCCGCCTTCGTGGGGGATTCTCTCCCTACTCCTATACACACTTTTATTCTGTCTTGCATTTTAGATAATTATGCTTCAGATAAGCCTTCTTGCCTCTTCTTTGGGCTTCTTATTTACTGCTGTCTTACCTCAAAAGCATCTTATTTCTTGTCCTCACTCATTCTTTTCATTATACTTTTTTTTTTTGCATACTTTAATTTCAGAACAAAATGAACAAAAAGCCATGATACACAGCATTCAACCCTCATGTCAAAGGTGGAAAGGGATAGGGCTTTGAGGCCCTTGTGTCCTGCCTTAGACAGAAGGACTAGCCATCAGCAGAGGGAGCCAGGTGGGCCAGGACTACTGGGCCTGCTTCTGAGGGAGCTGTGGGGATCTTTTCATTATACTTTTGAACTAAAAACTTTCCCCCATCACGGCTAAAAAGCACTCAGTGGCATGTCCTTATTAAGGCAAAAAGCAGCACCAGATTTTGAAGTGAAATTAGATGCCACAGTGAATAAAGACTCACTGTTGCCAACTTCTGGAGCTCTTGAGAGATACATTAGGAGCTCCCTTCAGAACCTTAACACATTTTTGTTCACCATCTCAGCCTTCTTCAACTAAATTTGCTTTGTCTTAAGTATTAGAATTTAAAGTAAATAAAACAGTTCTTCCATTTTATTTTACCTTATAAATTGCTAGTATTCCAGTGGTATTTTCTACTTGGAAAAGGTGCCCATGCTCAATATCTCAGGTACTTTGTGGGTTCACCGTGCATGCACTGACAGGCTGGCCGAGGGATCCGCCTCCTCTTAGCTTTCCTTCTCTCCGGCTCTCCACATTTTTAGTGCTGTTTCAGATTCTACCCAATTGACTTGCAAAACTCACTGCTGGTTTATATCCTGTTTGTAAGCTGAATTTTTCTACCATATTTGTTTGTGCTTTTTAGCTCATAATCAGACTATAGTGAAAGTGACCTTGACGTCGACGTATCTCTCACGGGTGGTGGGTTACGGCTTTTATACGACAAAGAACCACACTAGTGAGACCTTATTCACTCTCTTTTAAAACCCTTCTTTTGCTTTTAGTAATGAAGGAGCAGGAGCACTGAATGAAGAAGGCTTGCCCAACCCCCCACCATAAAACCCTCAAAATACTCCTGAGTACGGAGTCAGGAGTCAACAAATCATTTATACCCTCCCCGCTGTCCCCCTGCCCCCAGAGAACATTGTACTTAAAATGAAGAGTTACGAGTGATAAGCACCATGGTTTCCAATCTTTTTGGAGTTGTGAGAGCCTAACGTTATTTGATTTTGTGCTGTTAACTTTTCCAGAGGTGATGTAATCTTTGGGATAGAATTGCATAATTTCAGAGTTTGATGGAACCTCAGAGATCATGTTGCTTAGTTCCCCATCTTACCTGGTCCTCCCTTCCAAGAATTTCCTAAAATTTGGCCAGTTAGCCTTGGCCTAATTCTTAGAAAGTTCTTCTGTATGTTCAGCTGACATTTAACTCATGGGAATTTCCACCATCAATCCCGATTCAGCCATTTATAGCAACACATGACTCAATGTTTTCACTCTTCCACAAGAATGCCCTTCTGCTATTGGAGGACAGCTCTCAGCCTCCTTAGTCTCTCCAGGCTGAGCTTTCCCTTTGGTGTATTGGGCTTTTTTCTTGATGATTTTGGGAGTCTTTGTACATTAAAGAAAATAGCCCTATGTCTTTGATATGAGTTGTAAAATTTCCCCTACCTGTTGTCATTTTTCTTCAGGTTTTGTTTACAGTGGTGTTTACCATGCAGATTTTTTTTCTTAATGTAATAAAATGTATCAACTTTTTAAAAACAGCCCCTGGATTTTATATCCTTCGGATTTTGTTCATGCTTAGAAAGACCTCACCTACTTTGAGGTTATTTAAAAAATATTTTCCTCGTATTTTCTTCTCATACTTTAATGGATTTGTTTTTATGTTTGAATCTTTGATCCTTCTGGAATTTATTTTGATATAAGATGTGAGTTAGAAGTTCAAATTTATTTATTTTTCCAGTTAGCCACCCAGTTACTCCAATACCATTTATTAAGTGATTCATTTTTCTCCCACTGATTTGAAATGCCATTGTATTAAATTCACAATATACTTTTGGACTTATTCCCAGGATTTTTCATATGTTTTGCTGCCAGGCAAACCATCACACATTTTATACCTTCGTTATTAAAATTTTTATCTGAAATGTCAAACTTATTATATACTTATTATAGTTCAGTGTTCAGCCTGTCATCTGGCCTGTCAAGATGGCCTGATTCTTACTTCTTACACTAGCATCCTCTTGCTTTGTGCCCCCTGCAAGTTAATAAGTATCTCTTTTCTGTCATTATCCAGGCCATTGATTAAAAGAGTGACAAAAATATTGGTCAGTGTAGGGCTGTCCTTTGAACATCAGTGGAAAGCCACTGCTCATTTTCCTATATCAGAGATGCAACATGATGTGTTAGAAAGAGCTTAGGATTTTACTATCTGTTGCAAGACTTTATTTGGGCATCCCTTATTTTCATTGTTTCTCAAACTTTAATATGCATAGGAATAACCTGAGAATCTTGACAGTCTGCAGATTCTGATTCAGTAGGTCCGGAGTTGGGCCAAGACTCTGTATTTCTAACAAGGCTCCAGACCATGCTGGTGCTGCTGGGCCACAGACTCACCCTATACAGGACGGAGGCCAGGGGGAGTCCAGCGAGATGCCCTGGATGCCCCATTTAAGGAGGCATTCTGAGGTTTGCTCAGGTGGCAATCTTGCACTTGGGTAAACCTGAGAATAAGTACTTCCTTAAATTTTGTGCCCTAGGTGCCTTCTAATCCCAGCCCTGAGGCCATATTTCTTAGAATTGTTAGAGTCACTACTGATGAACTAATAGGACTCCTGAGAGGTGAGACCTTGCTATCTTCCTTTGCAAACAAGTTCCCCCGGTGATTCCCAGGTGCATCAACGTTTGAGAAGCACTGAAACAGACATTTAGAAGTTCCGACTTCTAGGATTAATTTCTTAAATAAATCCCGTTGTGACACTGATGCTTACAACCTGAGAACATCATGGAACCATTTGCCCTTAGCATGTCTGACGTGCTGAGCCCCAAATACTGACAGTGGTTGCTCAGGTGGTGCCAAACCACAGACGAAAAAGGCCTCCTTGAATTTGACGAAACCAACCTTCACCTCTTTATTGATGACTCTTGTAACATGAGCTCAAAATCAAGCTCTTATATGGTATTAAAAGCTTAATTGAAAATGTGCTATCGGCCGGTGCATCTCAAACATTAATGTGTATACAGATCTCCTGGGTGTCTTGTTAAAATGCAGATTCTGATATAATGGGTCTGGGGTAGGGCCTGGGATTCTGCATTTTAACAGGCTCTGAAGTGATGCTGAAGCTTCTAGGCTGCAACTACAGAACACAAAAACAGGGAGAGTTTTGACTGGCCTCTAGTTAAGTTCTTAACTTCTTTCTAAAGTATGAGAGGGTTTTGGTTAGGAATGTCTGGAGAAGTTCTTCATGGATTCTACTGCAGGAAACAAGGAAAGAAGCTTAAATTGTTTCCCCTTTCTTGCTGTTATAAACAATGCTGCAAAGAATATGTTCATCACATTCATTATTTTATGTACATTATACATATTGTTGTCTGTTATGCAGCAATGTTATTCCATTTTAGAAAGCCTTGAAATGTATTTATCTTGAACTTTTTATATATTTAATGCAATATTATTATTTTTATACCTTTCAGTTCTCTTTTGGTGGATTTGGAAAGTATTTTCTCATCCCTAATGTTATTAACACTGTGTGTGTGTATATATATATAAAACACTGTATATATATATATGTGTGTGTGTGTATACATGTATATATGTGTGTGTGCATATATATGTGTATATATATACATATATGTGTGTATATATACACATATATGTGTATATATATATACATACACATATATATAGAGAGAGAGAGGGATTGTTTTTCTGTAACCCAGGTAGAATGTGCTCATCTCTTACGAATCAGCATCTTATGAAAAAAGAGGCAGTGGATAATTTCTGTCAGATGTAAACCTGACACTTTCTATAATTCAGATCTGTTAGTTTAAACCAGATGGGAATGGAACTCATGAAGAGAAAGAGCAGGGGAAGTTTCGAGTCAGCTGCCGTCTAACACTGCTTTTCCTGTTAGAACAGCCCTGAGACTGTGTTGATCTGAATGATGTCCAGGGTTTTTACATTCCGTCCCCTTACATGTTAGCCACCTTCACTGGAAAAACCCAAAATCCATAAATGGTATTTGTATCTGGAATGCCATCACTGAGAAAACAGAATGACTCACAAACCAAAGTTTAGCCTACATTGACTCCAGCTGTGTGGCTTGACTAGAAATTCTGTTAGTTATAGGTGGGTCAGGTCATTCTATCCAGTAAAGACCGTATGAGAGGGACTTTCCTGGTGGCGCAGTGGATAAGACTCTACGCTCCCAATGCAGGGGGCCCGGGTTCGACCCCTGGTCAGGGACCTAGATCCCACATGCATGCCACAACTAAGAGTTAGCTATGCGACAACTAAGGAACCTGCGAGCTGCAACTAAGGAGCCCACGTGCCGCAATTAAGGAGCCCGCCTACTGCAATTAACACCCGGCGCAACCAAATAAATAAATTTTTTTTTAAGACCGTATGAGAGGCTGTTCTTCCTGATGCAGCTTTTTAAACTGCAGTCAGGTGGTTCTGTTCATGAAAATGCCAAACAAAAGGAGTGATTTCCCTCCCGAGCAGTATTAGATTATGGTGTTGTCAAGAGTCTTGCAATTGAATTACCTTCTTGTAATCCACCCCACCTTATCAGTTAACTCCAGTTGTAATGGACTGCTGACTTCCAGGGACGCCGTGTGGATTACTTAAAACCTCTTGCTGTCTGGAGGAGACAGGATCTGCAGCATTTCCACCTTCCTCGGGAGGCGTATTCCTCACTCCCACGCTGGTGAGGCTAGCATCCTGGAGCAGCCACTAAGTGTGAGGGGCAGTGGGCGTGTGGTCATCTCACCGCCGATGCCCTCACTGTGTGTCCTCAGCTGTATTGGATCAGGTCAGGCCAGTGACTGCTCTTCTCTCTTGCGTCAGCCTGTCACGTGGTACCACCAACCCAAGAGAAGCAATGAGTGAGAAATTCCCTTTGCCATTATGTTTGCCCTGATTTAACATATAATGCTCAGTCTGGGAAGCCATGTACTGCTGAAGACTTTTGTGAGGAAAAAGCATTTTAAGAAAGTTTCAAAAGCCATTTGCAGTTACTTGAGGGTGGGTCGTGTGGAATAAACGCTCTTTCACAAACTCAGTGTCAACGTAGCAACAATATGGAAGAATGCTTTAGTTTTGGGAGGCACGTAACTGTAGAACTAAGAATCAGAAATTCTTGAACTTTGATTCCTGTCTGCCTCTGACTGATAACTGACTGTATTTAGCTTTTTCTTTTTTTTTAATGTATTCAACTGTTCCTTTTTTATTAATTAAATAATTTATTTATTTGGCTGCGCCCTGCGTTATGTGGGATCTTATTTCCCTGACCAGGGCTCGAACCTGCACCCCCTGCATTGGAAGCAGGGAGTCAACCACTGGACTTCCAGGGAAGTGCCTATTTAGTTTTTTCTTGAGTTGGGTTCTAAGAAAAAGAACAGACAAACAGTAACAATAATACCTGTTTGCTAAATGACCAGATCAAGCCATGTGATAGTTTGCAGTTTCAGTAGGGTAAGATACAGCAATAGGAGCCGTTTCTATTACAAAAAGAAACTGTATCACATTGAGGAAGGAAACAAGGTTTATTAAAGTGAGGGAAAATAAATCCCAGGTTTGTTACTGGTACAAATAAACACAGAAGGCTATCAGGGCAGTCTGCCTTCACTAGAGATCTGGTAACCAGCTCTCAGGAGCCCGGTGACTTGAGATGCCAGCCAATAGAGAGAATGTGTGACTTACAGGGAAGGAAAACAAAAAGTAGCCAAGCAACTTTCTTCCATAAAAGAGTCAAGGTGAAACCTGCTCCTGGAACCTAGATAAGACTTGAGGGAAACACAGGCATTTGGTTTACTTTTAGACCAGGTAGAGTTGTAGAGCCATCTTTAAAAACGTTATATTTTGCTCCTTCTTTGTAATAGCGTTAGGAAGACAGCTGGGCATGAAGGATGCTCACTTTCCTTTATGATCCCGTATTTGACTTATAATGTGGTGTTATGTCATGTGGCCGAGCGGTACACTGAAATGAAAGAAGATTTATAAGTAGCTGAGGACAGAGGCAGGACGTTGGTAAGTGGAGTGAGGAATTCTGCACATCTCTCCTCGAAAAACAATGATAAACTGGACAAAATTGTCAAAAACAACCATTTCAGGCCTGAGGAAAGAGCACACATGCCAACAGCAAATTGAGAAGCATTTGTCCATAAGAAACTGCTGAACTTCAGATAAGGACAGTGGGAGTTTTTGATGTTCTTAGCCTGGGACTACTCCCTGCCACCCCCAACCCATTAATGTAGTAGTTCCATCGTGGGGGGTGGGGTTTGGGCAGACCGTAAAAGCTAGCAACTGGCTGCCAGAGGAAACGCACTTGATTTGGAGCAGAAGGTAAAAAGCCCACGCCCACTGGCATTGTCAGTAAAAGTTATGATCTCGGTGGCAAGCAACAGGCAGCTCTGGTAGCCTATCTAGCTGCCCCACTTGGGTCAAACAACGGACTGTGGACTAGCCAGAACCTTAGCAGAGGTCCTAGAAATGACAGCCACAGACAGGCTTGAAAACTCTCCACACGTTCCTGACCGACTGGAAGCCGTGCACACATGTAAGACTAGACGGGTCCCAAGCTAACCACGCAGCCCTGGTCGGCTGGGCTGCTGAATGGATGTACAGAGGAGATGCAGGAGGCCCCGGGAGAAAGTCACAGTTGGGGCAGACCTGAACTGTGTGTTCTTTACCCTACACAGATCAATGTGCAGAGGTTGGAAGTCTCGCTGACCCCAGAAGTGTGAGCACGACCTTTAACCAATCATTGGCTGATCACTAAACCTTGTAGACACAGGGGCAACCCCTAGGAAGTCAGGTCTAATAACAGAAACAAGAATTGAAAGAAAAGAAAGCACCTGAGTAGAAACATCATGGCTGCACATCACGGAGGAGACAGATTCTGCAGATTTAGTCCAGGAAAATTACTCACATGGAAGGGTGTCCACTTAACGTAAGTTGTAAAATATGAACAACAGGATTTGTTTAAAAAGAGAGAGCAAAAGAAGCACAGAAATATATGCTCAAAGGTTGGTGGACACACATACACACATTTTTTTTCCCTTGGATTTTTAACTGTGATCTTCCTTGGAGGTTTATAGGGATGTTTCTTTCACTTTGCTATATATTTCCAAAATAAACTAAATATTTTTTCTACAGTGTATCGGTAATACTTTGTAAACATACACACACAGACAGAAGTAACTCATAGCATAACACTAACTGTGATTTGGAGTTGTGAGATTTACTAAATCAGGTACTTAGTCTATAAGCAGCACTTAACTGTCTACCTCCCTTTCACCTCCTGTGTTTCTCCTCTTCTGTTTTTGTTTTTTTTCTTTACATGTCTATTTAGTACATCATAAAAATCTTTGGGAGCAAAACTGATCTTATTCACATTATTCACTTCCATCCCATTTCTCTGTTCCTATTACGTATATGCATTGCTTATAGCAGACCATCTGTAAATATTTACACTTTTAGACATATAACATCTCATTATTCCATACAGCAGTTGGAGTCCAGTACAGTAAATGTTGAACAGTTATTCAGCCCACATTCTTTCTCCTCCCCCCAAAATAACCATTGAGACTATCAAAAATAAAGCAAAACAAAACCAAAACAAAAGAAGAGCTTTATTTTTCCCATGTCCTTCATTTGCTAAATGTAGAACAGACTGAGTTGTGGTGACTCCTAGGCAGGAAAAAGATTCATTTTCTAGAATCAGAATTCTAGTTGCTAGCTTCTTTAATTTGGGCCCTGGGCTTTTCTTTTTCTTTCTTTCTTTCTTTTTTTTTTTTTTTCACTTTATGTTTCCTCTTCATTAAAATAGGAAGAACTGCCCCAGGCCTTTTCTGCCTTTGGCTTTATTACATGCAACACATGGACTGCTTGACTTAAATTTTCTAAAGACCATTACGTCTTTACTAGTGAGATTGTTGTTCATTATTTTAAAGCTTTTATTACTTATAAATATTTTGTATAGCGCTATGCTTTTTAAAGGTAAGGTGTTATTTTAAAAAATCTAAAAAGTATATTGAGTTGTAAATTATTCTTAGTTGGATTAGGAAATTTCCAGTAGAGGAGGTAGAGTGAAGTGGTTGCTCAAGCCCTCCCACAGATAATAATTAGAAAATCTGGACAAAATAAAAGAAACTACTAAAAGCACCCAAAAGCAGACAGAAGCTGGAGGAGGAAAAGTTGTAATTGGAAGGAGCAAGACTTGCAAGTTTTTGGGGGGTTTTTGCCTAAAAGTGTGCTTCAGTCCCCATGGTGGCTACAGTGGGTGAAGTGACAGTGGAAAACTGCAGCCTTACAGGTGAGAGGTGACAGAGAAGGGAGGTCAGGGTTGGAGGGCAGAGGAAACATACGGGGAAATCCTGGAAGCAAGAGAGAACTGCATAAAGGGTGAGGCCAAACATCTGAGTAAAAACGCTGCCCAAATCCCTTGTTGACTGCTCTATTAGTCGGGATTCTCCAGAGAAACAACTTATAGGATATATAGATATATAGGAGGAGATTTATTATGGGAATTGACTCACGTGGTTATGGAGGCAGAGAAGTCCCACGATCTGCAGTCCGCAAGTTGGAGACTCAGGAGAGCTGGCAGTGTAATTCAGTCAGAGTTCAGAGGGCTGATGGTATAAGTCCCGAATTGAGTCTAAGAGCCCAAGAGCCAGGAGTGCTGATGTCCAGGGGCAGGAGAAGGTGGATGTTTCAGCTCAAGCAGAGAGAGAAAACAAATTTGCCCTTCATCCACCTTTTTGTTCTATTTAAGGCCCTCGGTGGATTGAATGATACCCACCCACACTGGGGAGGGCCACCTGCTTTACTCAGTTCACCAATTTAAGTGCTAATATGTTCCAGAAATACCCTCAGACACACCCAGAAATAATGGTTCACCACCTATCTGGACACCCCCTAACCCAGTCGAGTGGACACATAAAATTAATCATTACAATTGTTAAATTCCAAATGTGCAGGAGAGACACCAAGGGACCCAGCAAAACAAAAAACAAACAAACAAGTAGAGGCAAGAAAGAACCAGTCCTTGAAAGGCAAACCTATACGAGCTGAGATCTGTAAGTTTGATGCCTTTTCTTTTTTTTTTTTTTTAAGATGAGTTAATTCCTAAACTACACAGCTCAGGAAGGAGAAAGCTGGAGCCTTACTGGCTTGGGGTGTCAGAAGACAGACCCTGAGACTGGCAGAGCAGCTAGAAAATTAGAGGGAAATTACAAAAACACAAAAATTGCAGAGTGTGAGCCCTCAAATCTGAGTATAAGCTGCCCAGGTCTTTGGCTGTCTGCCAAATGACACAGGTACAGGGGAGACCCCAGGGAGCCAGTCTGAAAAAGTAGTAGCCAGAAGCTGTAAGAACTGAGCAGGCTTATCAGGTGCTGCATACCAGGGGAAGACCAATATGTAGTCTGAATCTGGGCAAATTAACTGCCTACTAGAATTTAAAAAACCCAACAATCCTGAAGGACACAGCAGAGTCCGGAATTGCTACAACATCTTATATACATTGTCTAGCTTTCAACCAACAATTACTAGACATATAAAGAGACAGAAAAGTGTAACTCATACTCAGGAAAAAAGGCAATCAATAGAAACTGCTTCTGAGTGTCTTCGTGGGTACACATGTTGGATTTTGTAGGCAAAGACTTCATTCAAACCAGTTATTATACATATGATCAAAGAATTATAAGAAAATATCAGAGAATTAAAGGAAAAATAAGTGAACAGATGGAGGAACTGCAACAAAGAAATGGAAACTATGAAAAAAATGGAAATTTTAGGGCTGAAATGAAAGTAACTGAAATCAAAATTCACTAGATGTGCTCACCAGTTTTGAAATTACAGACAAAATAATCTGCACTTGGAAACAGAGCAATAGAAATTACCCAGGTCAAAAAAAGAGGGGAAACAATATTTAAGAAAAGGGAACAGAGCCTCAGAGGCTTGTAGGACAATATGAAGTAATCTGATATAGCTGTAATTGAAGTCCCAGAAGGAGAGGGGAAAAATGGACAGAAAATAAAATCTGAAGAAATTAGTAGCCCCAAACTTTGTCAATTTGATAGAAAACACTTATTTACATATCCAAGAAATTCAATGAACTTTAAGCAGAATAAACACAAAGAAAAGCACTTGTAGGTACATCATAGCCAAACGGCTGAAACCAAAGATAAAAGAAAATCTTGAAAACAGAGAAAAATGACACATTACATACAAAGGATCAATGTTACAAATATGGCTAACTTATCAGAAACAGCGGAGGCCAGAAGACACTGGAACAATATATTCAAATACTGAAGGAAAAAAACCTATTAACCAAAACCTCAATATCCAGATGAACTGTCTTTCAAAAATGAGGGCTAAAGACATTCCTAGAAAAACAAAAACAAAATTTGTTGCCAGGAGACTTACACTAAAGGAAGTTTTTGGAACGAAGGGAACTGGCAGATGGTAACTCAGATCTACAGGAAGAGATGAAGAGCACTAGAAACGGGAAGTAATATGGTGAATGTAAAAGACTATGTATTTTTTTCTTCTCTAATTTCTCTAAAAGACATATGACTTTATTTTTTATAAGTTTATTTATTTTATTTGTTTTATTTTTGGCTGTGCTGTGTCTTCGTTGCTGCGCGTGGGCTTCCTCTAGTTGCAGCGATCGGGGGTTCCTCTTCGTTGTGGTGCAGGGGCTTCTCATTGCAGTGGCTCTCTTTGCAGAGCATGGGCTCTAGGTGCACATGACTCAGTAGTTGTGGCACGTGGGCTCAGTAGTTGTGGCTTGCGGGCTCTAGAGCACAGGCTCAGTAGTGGCGCACGGGCTTAGTTACTCAGAGGCGTGTGGGATCTTCCCGGACCAGGGCTCGAACCGATGTCCCCTGCATTGGCAGGCGGATTCTTAACCACTATGCCACCAGGGAAGCCCAACAATTACATTTAGAATGGATACACAACAAGGTCCTACTGTATAGCACAGGGAACTATATCCAATTTCCTGGGATAAGCCACAGTGGAAAAGAATATTTTTTTTTAAAAAATGTATACATGTGTAAACAAAACCAATGCATAATCAATTGGGATATTAGTGCCAAATTGCATTAGCCACATCTACTTTCTTGCTCACCCATCAACAAAGCCCTTGAGAATGGCATTTCTTAAGCATCATAGGCCATCTTAGCCTTCCACACGTCCCATCCTTTGCTGTTCACCAAACCATTTTATTTCCTTTGACTATTTTGATCTTTAACTGTATCACCCTCTTTGATGCAGTTCTGAATTTAAAAGCTATGTGACCGACTCCCTCTTGTGAGAACACCAGAATCACAACTAAGTGCTGAGCAATCATCGACAGGAAGACACTGGAACTCACCAAAAAAGATAGCCCACATCCAAAGACAAAGGGGAAGCCACAATGAGATGGTAGGAGGGGCGCAATCACAATAAAATCAAATCCCATAACTGCTGGGTGGGTGACTCACAAACTGGAGAACACATATACCACAGAAGTCCACCCACTGGAGTGAAGGTTCTGTGCCCCACGTCAGGCTTCCCAACCTGGGGGTCCGGCAATGGGAGGAGGAATTCCTAGAGAATCGACTTTGAAGGCTAGCGGGATTTGATTGCAGGACTTCGACAGGACTGGGGGAAACAGAGACTCCACTCTTGGAGGGCACACACAAAGTAATGTGCGCATCGGGACTCAGGGGAAGGAGCAGTGAACCCCTAGGAGACTGAACCAGACCTACCTGCTAGTGTTGGAGGGTCTCCGGCTGAGACAGGCTGTGGCTGTGTCTCACTGTGAGGACAAGGACACTGACGGCAGAAATTCTGGGAAGTACTCCTTGGCATGAGCCCTCCCAGAGTCTGCCATTAGCCCTGCCAAAGAGCCCGGGTAGGCTCGAGTGTTGGGTTGCTTCAGGCCAAACAACCAGCAGGGAGGGAACCCAGCTCCCTCCATCAGCAGACAAGCGGATTAAAGTTTGACTGAGCTCTGCCCACCAAAGCAACAGCCAGCTCTACCCACCACCACTCCCTCCCATCAGGAAACTTGCACAAGCCTCATCCACCAGAGGGCAGACAGCAGAAGCAAGAAGAACTACAGTCCTGCAGCCTGTGGAACAAAAACCACATTCACAGAAAGATAGACAAGATGAAAAGGCAGAGGGCTATGTACCAGATGAAGGAACAAGATAAAACCCCAGAAAAACAAATAAATGAAGTGGAGATAGGCAACCTTCCAGAAAAAGAATTCAGAATAACGATAGTGAAGATGATCCAGGACCTCGGAAAAAGAATGGAGGCAAAGATTGAGAACATGCAAAAAATGTTTAACAAAGATCTAGAAGAATTAAAGAACCAACAGAGATGAACAACACAATAACTGAAATGAAAAATACATTAGAAGGAATCAATAGCGGAATAATAACTGAGGCAGAAGAACGGATAAGTGACCTGGAAGACAGAATGGTGGAATTCACTGCTGCAGAACAGAATAAAGAAAAAAGAATGAAATGAAGACAGCCTAAGAGACCTCTGGGACAACATTAAATGCAACAACATTCACATTATATGGGTCCCAGAAGGAGAAGAGAGAGAAAGGACCCGAGAAAATATTTGAAGAGATTATACTCGAATAACTTCCCTAACATGGAAAAGGAAGTAGCCACGCAAGTCCAGGAAGTGCAGAGTCCCATGCAGGATAAACCCAAGGAGAAACACGCCGAGACACATAGTAATCAAATTGACAAAAATTAAAGAAAAGTTATTGAAAGCAGCAAGGGAAAAACAACAAATAACATACAAGGGAACTCCTGTAAGGTTAACAGCTGGTTTCTCAGCAGAAACTCCACAAACCAGAAGGGAGTGGCATGATAATACTTAAAGTGATGAAAGGGAAGAACCTGCAACCAGGATTAATCTACTGGCAAGGATCTCATTCTTGATTCGATGGAGAAATCAAAAACTTTACAGACAAGCAAAAGCTAAGAGAATTCAGCACCACCAAACCAGCTCTACAACAAATGCTAAAGGAACTTCTCTAAGTGGGAAACACAAGAGAAGAAAAGGACCTACAAAAACAAACCCAAAACAATTAAGAAAATGGTAATAGGAACAAACATATCGATAATTACCTTAAACGTGAATGGATTAAATGCTCCAACCAAAAGACACAGGCTCGCTGAATGGATACAAAAACAAGACCCATATATATGCTGTCTACAAGACACCCACTTCAGACCTAGGGACACATACAGACTGAAAGTGAGGGGATGGAAAAAGATATTCCATGCAAATGAAAATCAAAAGAAAGCTGGAGTAGCAATACTCATATCAGATAAAATAGACTTTGAAATAAAGAATGTTACAAGAGACAAGGAAGGACACTACATAATGATCAAGGGATCAATCCAAGAAGAAGATACAACAATTATAAACATATATGCACCCAACATAGGAGCACCTCAATACATAAGGCAACTGCTAACAGCTATAAAAGAGGAAATTGACAGTAACACAATAATAGTGGGGGACTTTAACACCTCACTTACACCAATGGACAGATCATCCAAACAGAATATTAATAAGGAAACACAAGCTTTAAATGACACTGTAGACCACATAGATTTAATTGATATTTATAGGACATTCCATCCAAAAACACCAGATTACACTTTCTTCTTAAGTGCACGGAACATTCTCCAGGATAGATCACATCTTGGGTCACAAATCAAGCCTTGGTAAATTTAAGAAAATAGAAATCATATCAAGCATCTTTGCTGACCACAACGCTATCAGATTAGAAATCAGTTACAGGGGAAAAAAACACAGACACATGGAGGCTAAACAATACGTTATTAAATAACCAAGAGATCACTGAAGAAATCGAAGAGGAAATCAAAAAATACCTAGAGACAAATGATAATGAAAATATGACTATCCAAAACCTATGGGATGCAGCAAAAGCAGTTCTAAGAGGGAAGTTTATGGCTATACAAGCCTACCTCAAGAAACAAGAAAAATCTCAAGTAAACAATCTAACCTTACACCTAAAGGAACTAGAGAAAGAAGAACAAACAAAACCCAAAGTTAGCAGAAGGAAAGAAATCATGAAGATCAGAGCAGAAATAAATAGAAAGAAAACAATAGCAAACATCAATAAAAGTAAAAGCTGGCTCTTTGAGAAGATAAATGAAATTGATAAACCATTGGCCAGACTCATCAAGAAAAAGAGGGAGAGGACTCAAATCAAAAATTTCTAAAATTAGAAATGAAAAAGGAGAAGTTACAACAGACACCGCAGAAATACAAAGCATTCTAAGGGAATACTTACTACAAGCAACTCTATGCCAATAAAATGGACAACCTGGAAGAAATGGACAAATTCTTAGAAAGGTATAACTTTCCAAGACTGAACCAGGAAGAAATAGAAAATATGAACAGACCAATCACAAGTAATGAAATTGAAACTGTGATTAAAAATCTTCCAACAGGGGCTTCCCTGGTGACACAGTGGTTGAGAGTCTGCCTGCCGATGCAGGGGACACGGGTTCATGCCCCAGTCTGGGAAGATCCCACATGCCGCGGAGCGGCTGGGCCCGTGAGCCATGGCCGCTGAGCCTGCACGTCTGGAGCTTGTGCTCCGCAATGGGAGAGGCCACAGCAGTGAGAGGCCCACGTACCGCAAAAAAAAAAAAAAATCTTCCAACAACCAAGAGTCCAGGACCAGATGGCTTCACAGGTGAATTCTATCAACCATTTAGAGAAGAGCTAACACCCATCCTTCTCAAACTCTTCCAAAAAACTGCGGAGGAAGGAACACTCCCAAACTCATTCTGTGAGGCCACCATCACCCTGATACCAAAACCAGACAAAGATACTACAGAAAAATAAAATTGCAGACCAATATCACTGATGAATATAGATGCAAAAATCCTCAACAAAATACTAGCAAACAGAACCCAACACGCTAAAAGGATCATACACCATGATCAAGTGGGATTTATCCCAGGGATGCAAGGATTCTTCAGTATATGCAAATCAATCAGTGTGATACACCATATTAACAAATTGAAGAATAAAAACCATATGATCATCTCAATAGATGCAGAAAAAGCTTTTGACAAAATTCAACACCCATTTATGATAAAAGCTCTCCAGAAAGTGGGCATAGAGGGAACCTGCCTCAACATTAAATAAAGGCCATATATGACAAACCCACAGCAAACATCATTCTCAATGGTGAAAAACTGAAAGCGTTTCCTCTAAGATCAGGAACAGGGCAAGGATGTCCACTCTCACCACTGTTATTCAGCATAGTTTTGGAAGTCCTAGCTACGGCAATCAGAGAAGAAAAAGAAATAAAAGGAATTCAAATTGGAAAAGAAGAAGTAAAACTGTCACTGTTTGCAGATGACATGATACTATACATAGAGAATCCTAAAGATGCCACCAGAAAACTACTAGAGCTAATCAGTGAATTTGGTAAAGTTGCAGGATACAAAATTAATGTACAGAAATCTCTTGCATTCCTATACACTAACAACAAAAGATCAGAAAGAGAAGTTAAGGAAACAATCCCATTCACCATTGCAACAAAAAGAATAAAATACCTAGGAATAAACCTACCTAAGGAGGTAAAAGACCTGTACTCAGAAAACTGTAAGACACTGATGAAAGAAATCAAAGATGCCACAAACAGATGGAGAGATATACCATGTTCTTGGATTGGAAGAATCAATATTGTGAAAATGACTATACTACCCAAAGCAATCTACAGATTCAATGCAATCCCTATCAAATTACCAGTGGCATTTTTTACAGAACTAGGACAAAAAAATCTTAAAATTCGTATGGAGACACAAGAGACCCCGAATAGCCAAAGCAGTCTTGAGGGAAAAAAATGGAGCTGGAGGAATCAGACTCCCTGACTTCAGACTATAGTACAAAGCTACAGTAATCAAGACAATATGGTACTGGCACAAAAACAGAAATATAGATCAATGGAACAGGACAGAAAGCCCAGAGATCAACCCACACACCCATGGTCAACTAATCTATGACAAAGGAGGCAAGGCTATACAATGGAGAAAAGATAGTCTCTTCAATAAGTGGTGCTGGGAAAACTGGACAACTACATGGAAAAGAATGAAATTAGAACACTCCCTAACACCACACACAAAAATAAACTCAAAATGGATTAGAGATCTAAATGTAAGATCAGACACTATAAAACTCTTAGAGGAAAACCTAGGAAGAACACTTTTTGACATAAATCACAGCAAGATCTTTTTTGATCCACCTCCTAGAGTAATGGAAATAAAAACACAAATAAACAAATGGGACCTAGTGAAACTTAAAAGCTTTTGCAAAGCAAAGGAAACTATAAACAAGACGAAAAGACAATCCTCAGAATGGGAGAAAATATTTGCAAACGAATGAATGGACAAAGGATTAATCTCCAAAATATATAAACAGCTCATGCAGCTCAATATTAAAAAAACAAACAACCCAATCCAAAAATGGGCAGAAGACCTAAATAGACATTTCTCCAAAGAGGACATACAGATGGCCAAGAAGCACATGAAAAGCTGCTCAACATCACTAATCATTAGAGAAATGCAAATCAAAACTACACTGAGGTATCACCTCACACCAGTTAGAATGGGCATCATCAGAAAATCTACAAACAACAAATGCTGGAGAGGGTGTGGAGAAAAGGGAACCCTCTTGCACTGTTGGTGGGAATGTAAATTGATAACAACCACTGTGGAGAAGAGTATGGAGGTTTCTTAAAAAACTAAACAGAATTACCATATGACCCAGCAATCCCACTACTGGACATATACCCAGAGAAAACCATAATTCAGAAAGACACATGCAGGCTTCCCTGGTGGCGCAGTGGTTGAGAATGTGCCTGCCAATGCAGGGGACACGGGTTCGAGCCCTGGTCTGGGAAGATCTCACGTGCCGCAGAGCAACTAGGCCTGCGAGCCACAACTACTGAGCCGGCACATCTGGAGCTTGTGCTCTGCAACAAGAGAGCCTGCGACAGTGAGAGGGCCGCACACCGCGATGAAGAGTGGCCCCCGCTTGCCGCAACTAGAGAAAGCCCACGCACAGAAACGAAGACCCAACACAGCCAAAAATAAATAAATAAAAAAAGACACATGCACCCCAGTGTTCATTGCAGCACTAAAATAGCCAGGTCATGGAAGCAACCTAAATGCCCATTGACAGACGAATGGATAATGAAGATGTGGTACATATGTACAATGGAGGATTACTGAGCCATAAAAAGGAACAAAATTGGGTCATTTGTAGAGACATGGATGAATCTAGAGACTGTCATACAGAGTGAAGTAAGTCAGAAAGAGAAAAACAAATATCATATATTAACGCATATACGTGGAACCTAGAGAAATGGTACAGATGAACCAGTTTGCAGGGCAGAAATTGAGACACAGATGTAGAGAACAAACGTATGGACACCAGGGCCGGAAAGCAGCGGTGGGTGGTGGTGGTGGTGGTGTGTTGAACTGGGAGATTGGGATTGACATGTATACACTGATGTGTATAAAATGGATGACTAATAAGAACTTGCTGTATAAGAAAATAAAATTCAAAAATTCAAAAAAAACTATGTGACCTAATTTTCAAAAATAAAAAGTTAAAAAAAAAAAAGAAAAATAGGAATGTCTATACTGTGGGTGGTAGTGCTAATAAAATGATCCTATTAATCTAATTTCACTAGGCCAATGAATAAATTCCCACTTGAAAGCTCAGCCAGATAAGAAAGTGGAGATTCAATAGGCTACATTTTCTTCCCACAGGAGAACACTTATTTGGATTTAAAAATAGATAACTGGGACTTCCCTGGTGGCGCAGTGGTTGGGAGTCCGCCTGCCAATGCGGGGGACATGGGTTCGAGCCCTGGTCCGGGAGGATCCCACGTGCCGCAGAGCAGCTGAGCCCGTGCGCCGCAGCTGCTGAGCCTGCTCTCTGGAGCCCGCGAGCCACAACTACTGAGCCTGTGTGCCACAACTACTGAGGCCCGCATGCCTAGAGCCCATGCTCCGCAGCGGGAGAAGCCACCACAGTGGGGTGCCCGCGCACTGCAGTGAAGAGTGGCCCCCACTCCCCGCAACTAGAGGAAGTCCGGGTGCAGCAATGAAGACCCAACGCAGCCATAAATAAATAAATTTTAAAAAAAAAAGATGATTCTTTAAAAAAAACAATAGATAACTTAGGAAGTGAGTATTCACAGTATCAAGGGATTCGCTCTTGACTTCCTATCAATAATAGCTTTTCCCAAGTCAGGTTGGATTCTTGGCAGAATATGATGAGTAGCATGAGAGGCAAACATGCTTTATTTTTGGAGCTCAGCCAGATGGATAGTGGTCTATGTCGTGCGTTGAATGGTGGCCCCCGGAAAAGATACATCAGTGTGCTAACCCCCGGCACCCATGAATGTGGCCTTATTTGGAGAGAGGGTCTTGCAGCTGTAATTAAGGATCTCAAGATGAGATCATCCTAAATTTAGGGTAGATTCTCAGTCTAATAACTGGTCTCCTTAGAAAGGAGAGGGAGATTTGAGACACAGAAACAGGAGAGACAGACACAAGGGAGAAGGTTATGTGAAGACAAGAGGCAGAGATTGGAGTGATGTGTCTACAAGCCAAGGCATGCCAGAGACTGCCAGCAGCCACCAGGAGCTGTAAGATGTAAGGAAGGATTCTCCCCTAGACTTCAGAGGCAATGCAGCTCCACTGACACCTTGATTTTGGATTTCTGGATGTTAGAACTACGAGAGAATAGATTTCTGTTGTTTTAAGTCACCAAGTTTGTGGTAACTTATGTCAACCCTAGGAAAGTAATACAGTCACAAATGAAAATAAGACATATTTGAAGTTGTCAGGGAAAATTACTTTATGCAAACACACAAAAGTACATTTTCTAAGACTTGTGCATCTGTTGTATCTTAAAATTTTACAGGCAGTAAATTTGGGATGGGAGGAGTCAAACATATCATTTTAGATGTAAACAATCCTGAAAGGCATTGTAAAATGACCTTTTTTTTTTTTTTTTTTGTGGTACGCGGGCCTCTCACTATTGTGGCCTCTCCCGTTGCGGAGCACAGACTCCGGACGCGAAGGCTCAGCGGCCATGGCTCACGGGCCTAGCCGCTCCGCGGCATGTGGGATCTTCCCGGACCGGGGCACGAACCCGTGTCCCCTGCATCGGCAGACAAACTCTCAACCACTGCGCCACCAGGGAAGCCCGACCCATTTTTATTTAATTAATTATTTATTTATTTGGTTGTGCCGGGTCTTAGTTGCGGCAGCCAGGCTCCTTAGTTGCGGCAGCCAGGCTCCTTAGTTGCAGCTCACAGACTCCTTAGTTGCAGCTCACCAGCTCCTTAGTTGTGGCATGAGAACTCTTAGTTGTGGCATGCATGTGGGATCTAGTTCCCTGACCAGCGATTGAACCCAGGCCCTCTGCATTATTAGCGCGGAGTCTTAACCACTGTACCACCAGGGAAGTCCCAAAATGACCCTTTAAAAAAAAAAAATTTACTTTATTGAAGTATAGTTGATTTACAATGTTGTGTTAATTTCTACTGTACGGCAAAGTGATTGTTATACATATATGTATACACATTCTTTTTCATGTTCTTTTCCATTATGGTTTATCACAGGATATCGATTATAGTTCCCTCTGCTGTACAGTAGGACCATGTTGTTTATCCATTCTCTATATAACAGTTTGCATCTGCTAATCCCAAACTCCCAATCCATCCCCCCCCCCACCCCTTGGCAACCACAAATCTGTTCTGTATGTAAAATGACCCTTTTTATTTGTAGAATTGGAGAGAGAGAGAAGGAGAGATTGAATCAGGTAAACATAAGCATAGCCATTAAATTTGCCATTAGAGAATAACTAAAAAACTGTACTAAAAAAGATACTCACAACTTAATTTTATTTCTTATTAATACAGAAAATTGATTACAGTTCTTCCTTTGAAAATAGTTGTTGGTAAAGTCTGACCTGATTGTCTTCTTATCCCAATATCTCAGTCCCACTCAACATTTGTAATTGCTTTGAGACCAGGCTTATTTGATTTTATTTTTTAGTTTATTGCTTCTAACATTTCTGATCCAAAGCTAAATTCTGATCTTAGGTCTAAAATGTGTGCTTCAGGTATTATGCTCATTCAAATCCCAGCATTCTTCTTTTCAAGGTGGTAGCTCTGTGAATAGAAAACTGTGACGTGCGGAATATTCTTATTTGAAGCTCTATGGTTTCAAACTCTAAGATAATGGTGGTTCCTCTCTGTGAAGTCCTTTATCAAGAATGCCTGAGGATTATCCTGTTACCTCACCTCTAAGAGCAGCTGTTTGTTTCTGGAGCCAAATGTGGGTCCTGCCTTGAGGTGGGATAGATAGAGAGATTAGAGAAAGATGGAATTATCTCTGGAAAAAAAGAAGCCAGCTGGTTATACAGTATTTAAAATATATATATATATATTTGAAGGTAAAATGGCAAGCTGTTTCAGCCCCCAACATGACCTACTTTTTAAAATGTTAATTATCTCTGTAGAGAAAGCCACCTTGAATCCAGATTACACAGTTTTCTTATTTTGTTTGTTTAAACATTGTAAGAATATGTCAGAGGCTGAATGTTGGGAGAGGGGAATAAAGGAAAGAGAAGGCACATGAGAAAGGGAAGGAGCCGCGCTAGCAGTTGGGTGTTTCCTTCCTGGCTCTTCAGATCGTGTGAAGCTGCAGCATCTGGATGGCTGTGACACCTCCATAACTAGGGATAAGAGCAGCGATCTCTGGTTTCAGCCTCCTGCTGTTACTGTGCTTCTTTTGAACTTTACAGAGTTAAAGATTTCTTTCTTGTGTGTTACTCACTTTCTCGGTCAAGGCTTATTACAGAGGAAATTCAGATCAGCTTCTCATCTGTGTGATTTCAAAAATAGTAATGACCCTGGGATAATGATATGGCAGGACACAACTGAAACTTTCTGGGCACTTGTGTGCTATATCATTTTTCCTGTATATAATTCTAGAGTGACACCAGAGCTACTTTAAAATACATCTTTTCTATTTGGTTGACTTATTCCATTTCAGGTCTCCAGTCACCTCTCTTCCCCACATTCTCAGATAAAACTTATTTTCTCTTTTTCCAGGGGAACTCTGAGAACCACAGGGGACCTTAGATGAGACCATTTGGTCCCAACATTTTCCCAAGCAGCTGAATGCTAGAAAATGTGAATTGTTAGACTCACACACTGGTCAGTATGGAGACCAAGTTCCTCTTTCTGTACCATGTTGCTCTCTCTCCAGCTCAAAATTTTCTCCTCCATCCTCAGCTCCATCTACAACTGCTTATATTTCTCAGTAGAAAGGATACTTCAAGCTTTTGTTTTTACTACTCCACTGAAATGACTAATGTGGTCACCAGTATTCTCCATTTTGCTAAATCCAGTGATTAGTTTTCTCTCCTCAGCTTACTCTGCTTCTCAGCAGCGTTTGACACATCTTCTTAGGCACTTTCTTCCCTAGGTTCATGCAGGCACATCGTTTTCCTACTTCACTGGCAGCTTCTCCGTCCCCTTTACTGGACCTTTCTCCTTGCCAGACTTTAATGCGTTGGAACTTGGCCTTCCAAGTTCCATCCTTGGCCTTCTTTCTTATTTGAACTTTCCTCTGGAAGATCTCAACCATTCCCATTGCTTTATGTATCACCTTTATGCCAGGACTCCTAAATCCGTATCTCTAGCCTAATTTTTCCCTTGAGCTCAAGACTCATATAGCCAGCTGTCTAGTTATTGTTTCCACTTGGATATTCAAGCTATCTCAAACTTAACAATGTCCTGACTTTTCGGCCCTATTCACCCTAAAACTTCCCCCCAACTCCCTCATCTCAGTAAACAGTACCACAATCCATCCACCCAAAGCCCAGCTAGCTTATAGCGAACTTACGATGGGCCAGGCACTCTTCTCAGTGCTTTTATGTATATGAATCCTGACAACAACTCTGTGAGTTGGTATTACAATCCTCATTTTACAGATGAGGAAACAGGGGCATAGGAAGATGAAGTGGCTCACCCAAGGTCACAGAGCCAGTGATGTGGCTCCTGGTACACAGGGCAGGAGTTTCTCCAGGAGTGAAAGTGCTAGATCATGGGTTTCACTCATGTTTGGCTTCATAAGATGAAACCCGATAGTTTCCCGAGTGATTTTACCAGTTGAAACTCCCACTAGCAGCATATGAATTCCCGTCGCCCCCACATCTTCAGCCACATTGAGTCTTGCCTATTTTGTGAGTGTAAAATGATATTTTGATTTCAGTTTGCATTTCCCTGATTCATAATGAGGGTGAGCATATTTTTGTGTATTTATTAGCCATTAGTGTTTCCTCTTCTGGAAACGTGAAATGTCTGTTCATATCCTTTGCCCACTTTTCTGTTGATTTGTCAATCTTTTTCATTTTGAACTATAGGAGTTCTTTATATTCTAGACCCTTTTTCAGTATCATGAGTCTCAGATATCTTCTCCAAGCTCATGATTTGTGTTTTAACTCTCTTTATGGTATCTCCTGATGAACAGAAATTCCTAATTTTACTATAATTGAATTTCTCAATGTTTTCAGTGTCTTGTTTGAGAAATCCGTCCTTCAGAGTATGAAAGATATTGTCCCATATTTCTCCTGCAATTTCGCGTTTCACATTTAAGTATTTAATCCACTTGGAGATTATTTTTATATATGGTGTGAGGTGTGGATCTTATTTTTTTTTCCATTTCATAGTTTTTTCTTTTCCCAATTATTGAAATACTGCCTTTTTCTTCTGTTAAATTTCTGTACAATTGTGAAATTGTTTCTGGGCACTCTGGTCTGTTCCATTGGTCTACCTTTCTGTTCCTTTACTAATACCATACTACCTCAACTAACACTGCTTTACAATAAACCTGGATATCTGATAGGCTAATTTACCCACCTCATTTCTCTTCTTCAAGAGTGTTGTTGTTTTTCTTGGTCCTCTTCCTTTTAAATTTTAGAATTAGCATCTATGGAAAATCCTATTGGAATTTTGATCAGTGTCGTATTAATTTTGTATATCAGTTTGGAGGGTGAATTGAGATCTTGATAGTGGGGTTTCCCTTATACATGAACATGGCATCTCTTTTACTTGTTTAATATCTCACAACAATATCTGTGCATGGTCAACATAGCCTACAACTACGTAGAGGCCTTGCCCATCTTGCAGAGAGGGAGACAGCTTGGAGGGGTGCTAAGAGCAAAGGCTCCAGGACCATACTGCCTGGGTTTAACCCTTCACGTGGCTGCTTACTAATTGTGTGATCTTGGATAAATCAACCTCTCTGTGCCTCAGTTTCCTCATCTGTAAAACAGGACTAATAAGAGTTTCTATTTCATAGGGAGACACAATGCTCAGCTATTAGCTCAGTTGTTAGCTTTTGCTATTCCTCTATTTTATCTCAGGTGTCTAATTTTTGTTGCTTTGCAAATGGTATCTTTTTTAAAAATTACGTTTTATTTCTTTGTTGCTGGTGTTTAGAAATGCAATTGATTTTCAGAAATCTAGCAACCTGGTTAAACTCTCATCAATCCTAATAATGAGAAATCTTCTGGATTTCCCAAATCATATCAACCTGCAAATAATGACTTTTGTTTCTTCCATTAAAAAAATATATTTATTTATTTATCTATCTATCTATTTATTTATTTATTTATCTTTGGCTGCATTGGGTCTTCATTGCTGCACGTGGGCCTTCTCTAGTTGCAGCGAGCGGGGGCTACTCTTCATTGCGGTCCATGGGCTTCTCTTTGCAGTGGCTTCTCTTGTTGCAGAGCACGGGCTCTAGGCACGCAGGCTTCAGTAGTTGTGGCTCACGGGCTCTAGAGAGCAGGCTCAGTAGTTGTGGCGCATGGGCTTAGCTGTTCCACGGAATGTGGGATCTTCCCGGACCAGGGCTCGAATCCATGTCCCCTGCATTGGCAGGTGGATTCTTAACCACTGCGCCACCAGGGGAGCCCCTGTTTCTTCCATTTTAATCCTTGTATTTTTATGTGTTTTTTGGTTTTCTCCCTGGGCTGGCTAGGGTCATGACAACAGTTTAGCCTTGAATGGAAGTGGGAATGGTGGACACTGTGTGTTATTCTTGGTTTTAAAGAGAAGGTTCTAATGCTTCACCATTAAGATTTTTGCTGTAGATTTTTGGTACATACCCTTTATGTCAAGGAAGGTTTTTCTATTCCAAGGTTGCTAAGAGCATTTATCACGAATGGACGTTTACTTTCCCCAAATGCTTAATATGATATCATATTGATATAATCATATATTTTGTCCTTTATGGTCATATATCTTGTCCTTGAATCTGTTAATGGAAAGTTGCATTAGGTTTTCTAATGTTAAGGCATCCTTGCATTCCTGTACAAATGGGTCATGATGCATTTTTTAATACATTGTTAGGTTCAGTTTGCTAATATTTTGTTTTGAAATTTTGCATCTATGATCGTAAATGAGATTGGCCTTTAATTTTACTTTCTTGGGTACTAAGGATATGTAAATCTTATGAAATGGATTGGAAAGTGTTCCCTCTTTTTGATCCTCTGGAAAAATGTGTGTAAGCTTAATATTATCTCTTCCTTGAATATTTGATAGAATTTGCCTCTAAAAATTATCTGGACCTGGTGTTTTCTTTTTCAGAAGAGTTTAAATTACTGCTCAATGTCTTTAATGGTTATACAGCCATTCAGCTTTTCTGCAGCTTCCTTAGTCATTTCTGTTACATTGTAGTTTTTAAGAATCTGCCTTTTTCATCTAAGTTTTCAACTTTATTTGAATAAAAGTGTTTTGTGGCATACTCTAATAAATCTCTGCTTTGTCTGGAGTATGTCCGTTTGAAAAACGATTCCAGGTTTCTAAATTTTATTAGTCTACTAAGTGATATATATTTATTTTCTATTTTATGAAATTTGCTTTATCCTCATCATTTTCTTACTTTGAGATTTTTTGGGTTTATTTGGCTGTTTTTTTTGTTTGTTTGGTTGGTTGGTTTGCTTTGTTTTTGCTTTTTTTTTTTTTCCTTCTTATTGGCTGCTTAATTCATTTATTTCAACATTTCTTCTTTTCTAATATAACGACTTAAGACTGTTGTTTCCTCTAAAAAACAACAATAAGATAAAATTTCCTCTAAGAACCTCTTTAGTGGCATAACAAAGTTTTGATATACAATGTCTTAGTTAATTTCTGGTTCTGAATACTTCTGATTTCTATTATGATTCTTCTTCCTGTGTTTCCTTTTTTTAACCCTTTTCCTCTGTTTCCTTTGAATTGGTTAAGTTGGTTTTTTTTTCTCTCACATTCCATTTAAACTACCAATCTGAAAGATAGGCATTCAATTTTCAGTTTCTTGATGATTGCTCTCAAAGTTTGAAAGTGAATACCTAAGAGTTTAACGTTAGTTAGTTTCCATTTTCCTCTGAAACAATTCAGGAACCTTAAAAACATTCTCTGACTTCTGGCAGTTCCTCTTACCAGGCCTGCTGTAACATTTACTGTGGGTAAATTAGACAGTCATTCTTGTTTCATATTAGCAGTTTGTTTAAATTTACCCACATTTTTACGATTTTCTTTGTCCATCATTTCTTTTTCTATCCTTGACCTTGATCTTCTAGGACCATTTTCTTATTTTTATAGTATAGCCTTAAGAAGGCATATTAATGCTCAAGCCAGCCTCTAAGGCGCCCCAGTGATTCACCCTTTCTGGGATTCACACTTAGTATCCCTCCCGCACTGAACAAGGCTGACCTGTGTAACCATTAGGATATCATGGAAATGATGGAGTGTGACCTCTGAGGCTAGGACATAAAATACGTTGCACCTTTGCCTTGCTCTTTCTTGGACCACTCACTCTGCGAAGAAGCCAGCTCCCGTGTCCAGAGGATATCAATCGGCCCTGGGAGAGGAACTGAGGCCACTTGTCAACCGACAGCCAGTACTTGTGAGTGAACCACCTGGAAGGAAAGCAGAGCCTGCCGTCCTGGTCAGGATGATTGCAGCCTTGGCCAACATCCTGACTGAAACCTCCTGAGAGACCTTGAGCCAGGACCACTCAGCTCAGCTGCTTCTGAATTTCTAACACACAGAGAGTGTGAGATAATAAATGTGTGTTGTTTATAGCCATTTGTATTGTTATTTAGCAGTAGATAAAAGTAATACACATAAACTCTCATAAACTCTTGGTAGTAAACTCTCAGGTTTTGTTATCTGAAAATGTTTTAATTAACATGAATGTTCGTGAGGATGTGGAGAAACAGGAACTCCATACGTCGTTGCTGGTGGGAATGGATAATGGCGCAGCCACTTTGGAAAATAGTTTGGCAGTTTCTTAAAAAGCTAAACCTAAATTTACCATATGACCCAGCAGTTCCACTGGCAGTATATACCCAAGAGAAATGAAAGCATGGGTCCACACAAAGACTGGTGTGTGGATGTTCGTAACATTGTTATTCATAGTAACTAGAAAGTGGAAACAACCCAAATATATATATATATATATATATATATATATATATATATATAATTTATAATAGATGACTGTTCGGTAATAAAAAATGAATAAATAAAATACTGATACATGCAACAAATGGATAAACCTCAAAATCATTATGCTAGGTATATATCCTTTATGTACAGCTTTATAGAAGCCAGACACATATTGTGTATTTCCATTTATATGAAATGTCCAGAAAAGACAAATCTGTAGAGACCGAGAATGGATTGGTTTCTTGGGGTGGTGGGGAACAGGGATTGAATGTAAATGGGCAGCAAGGGATCATTTTGTTGTTGGAAACATTCGAAAACTGTATTGTGGCTGCACCATCTGGTAAATTTACTAAAAATCGTTGAGTTATGTGCTTAAAATAGGTGAACTATGTAACATGTAAATTAAACCTCAATAAAATTGATTTTTTTTAAGTCAGTTGTCAGTCTGATTGTTTCTTATTTGTCTTTTTTTCTACAGGAGCTTTTAAGTCTTCTTGTCTTTGGTGTGTTCTGCAGATTTACAGTAATATGTCTGAGTGTGGATTCATTTTTATTTACCCTCCTTCAGATTTGTTGGACTTTCCAAATCTGAGGATGGGTGGCTTTGGAAAATTCTGGAGAATTCTTTGCTATTATCTCTTTGAATAACGTCCCTCCCCTAATTTCTCTATTTCTCCTAGATGTTCATTATATTTCAGATCTAACTTTTCTGTTTTCTTTTATTTCATATTTACCATTTCATTGTCACACTGATAACATTTTGTATAATTTCATCAGATCTGTATTCCATGTTACAAACTCTCCATCAATTCTAATGGCCAGAGGCCATGGTGTGTGCTTGTTAGAGAATATTACTAAACAGAGGCAAATGTCAGCTCCCATTTAGTGCCTAATCTCCCTGAATTTATAAAGTGGAGTGGAAAAAAAATAGTTTCCTCCTGACAGTTTTCTAAAAAATGTTTTTAACCCTTTTTGCACTGGTACCAACTCATCTAGAATAAAAGAACCTGATACTTATGTCTGACTGTGACACCTTTAACCTAAGACCAATTAATGTGTTCTTTATTCTAAAGTCAGCCACTAAGAGACTTTACTTATCCTATTTTCCTGTTTGCCTGGAGTTGACACTGCTTGGTGAAATGGGTTCATGAATAATCAAGTAGTCTGTATAGAAATTCCCACTCATTTTTCAAGGGCAAAATTGTAGAAAGTATGTTTACTTGTTCAACAGTATTTTCACTGAGTGCCTACTGTGTGCCAGACACTCTGTTAGGTGCTTGGATTGCTGTGGTCAGATAAAATAGCTAAAATAGATGTTCTCACTGTCCTCACTGAGCCTAGCTTGGAGACGTATTAATTGAGGCTGAGGGGTACCAGACATGATCAGACTGCTGGTTCAAAAAGATCTCTAACCACAAGGTAAAGAACAAATTGAAGGGAAACAAGAGTGTAGGTAGATTGGTTAGGAGGCTGTTGCAGAAGTAGGTTATGGTGTCTTAGACTAGGTTGGGATTGGTGATAATAGAAAGAAATGGATTTGAAAGCCCTTTCGGAGGTATCGTTGACAACACTTGATAATGGTTTGGATATGAAGGCAAGGGAGAGAGAGCTGTCGTAGGTTACTCCTAGGTTTCTTGTTTGCTTAATAGAATGGACTGTGAACAGTGAAAAGGACGAAGTTTACTAAGGAAAGTTTGGTTTTGAACATGTTGAATTTGAGATGCCATTGATACTTCCTAGTAGAGCTAACTGCCAGCCAGAAAGCAGTTGAATATACAAGTCTGATGATTGGAGGAAATATGTAACCGATAAGTTGTCTCTGTATAGGTCCTTATGTATAGGTCTCCAGTTCTCTGGTAAAATTCTCCATCTTTTCGTCTCCTTTTTTCACCTTTTCTCCTGTTTGTGTTTTCTTTTTTTGTTGTTCCTGTTTGTTTTTTAAACCAGATTAATTATTGTTATTTTTAGGTGCTTTCCAGCTAACTCCTAACATCTGGGTCATCTTTGGGTCTCTATCAGTCTTTTTTTTCCCCCTTAGTTTTCAATTGTATGGTCCTGTCTTTTGCCACGTTTAGTAATGCCAGGCATTGTATACAAAAATAATTGTAGGAGCTCCAGATGATGAGATTTTTCCTCCAGTCAGGGCTCACTTGTCCCTCTGCTTGGCTGATCACCTTAATCCAATCAGAGGCTGTGCTAGACGGAAGTTGAATTTGCAGTTCTGGTGAGGCTCAGACTTTCTAACCTCTGGTTCCCCCCAGCCCTCCGGAGTTTCCCACTGAGACCTCATGTGTTCTCAGGACCCTCTTCCCTGATAGAGACCACATTCTTAGTCTAACAAAACTGCTTTTCAGGAGATTTTTGCTTAGGTTTTTACTGCCTCGTACACCATCAGTATTCAGCAAACATCCACAGAGAAAAACTGGCAGTGTGTTTGAAGCCACCATTTTGCTCATATCTGACACAAAGCCCAGATTCTCTGCCTCCTGCCCATATTCAGAATCTGTAATTTACTGCAAAAGTCAGCTCTCTTCTCAAGATTCTCTTCTCTTGGCCCCTCCAGAAACTCTCTACTACTTTATTTTTTTATTTGTTAAAGGTTTTCTCCCTATTACTTTTTTTTTTTTTTTTTTTTTTTTGCGGTACGCGGGCCTCTCACCATTGTGGCCTCTCCCGTTGCGGAGCACAGGCTCCGGACGCACAGGCTCAGCGGCCATGGCTCACGGGCCCAGCCGCTCCGTGGCATGTGGGATCCTCCCGGACCGGGGCACGAACCCGTGTCCCCTGCATTGGCAGGCGGACTCTCAACCACTGCGCCACCAGGGAAGCCCTACTTTTTTTTTTAAATAAATTTGTTTATTTTATTTATTTATTTTTGGCTGCATTGGGTCTTCGTTGCTGCACGCGGGCTTTCTCTAGTTGCGGCGAGTGGGGGCTACTGTTCGTTGCGGTGCACGGGTTTCTCATTGCGGTGGCTTATCTTGTTGCAGAGCACAGGCTCTAGGCACGCGGGCTTCAGTAGTTGTGGCATGCAGGCTCAGTAGTTGTGGCACACGGGCTTAGTTGCTCCGTGGCATGTGGGATCTTCCCGGACCAGGGCTGGAAGCTGTGTCCCCTGCATTGGCAGGCGGATTCTTAACCACTCTGCCACCAGGGGAGCCCTCTACTACTTTAAAATAGACTGTTCCTGTATTTTAGCCAGCTTTTTCCATTGTTCTTGGCAGGAGTGCTGATCTGCTGCAGCTTCTCCATTCTTCTATGAAGTGGAAGTCCAGCCTCTCTTCCTGTGAACTTCTTAAGGGTGGGGATTTTGTGTATTTTGTATTCCCTCAAAAATTATCATAGTAGTATATGGAGGATGCTTAACAAAAATTTAGTGAATTTACTCCCCATTTTTAGTCTTTAGATCTGCCTCATCTTTTCCAGAGTCTTGAACCAGTGTGATCTCTAGTTGTTCTTATTAGATATTGAGTATTTTACTAAATATTGAGTAGATATTTAAGAATATTTAGAGGAGGTATACTATATAAATATATAAGGAATCATTTTACAACAAACACCCAAGAACCTACTACCCAATTTAAGAAAAAGAATTTAGTCATTGAGTTCCTTATATATCCCTCTTTTTCCTCATCCTTTTCCGTCCTCCTCAGAGGTAACTGCTATCCTCAATACATAACTGTTTTTATCATTCGCTTGAATATTTGTCTTCCTAAACAGTGTATTATTTAGTGTTGTGTTTTGAGCTTTATGTACATAGATTCATGTTGGGTGTTTTCTTACTGTTGTGTATATCTGTAATTTATTCATTTCCACGGATGTGTAAGTAGTATTCCACTGTATTACTGTGTATGCATGTATGTTGATAGACATTTGTGGTGTTAATGAGTTTTTTGTTTGATCTTTGTTTGGGGGTTTTGCGGGCTGGGGGGGGAGTCGCAAATAGTCATGCTAAAGATATTTTTGTGCATGTCTCCTGGTGGGTTATATCTATTAATATTCACTGTACTACAAATTAGAATAGAAATGTTTAAAATGTTTACTTATTATTTAAAAAACAATGATTTTAAAATTAAAATAATAAAATAAAAATTAACATTTTTCTGAAAGAAAAACTGTGGTTTCCAAAACAAATTAATGAGAAATATGACATGGTTTTACATTTTTTTCAAATCTCTTTACTGTCTTAATAGAAAACCACTGATTTCTCCTGTCTGCTTCTGCATTCGATTTGTTACAGTGTCACACATGAGTGGAAAACACTGCATATTTGGGAGAGAATGAGAGTGAAAGAGGAAATAACACCTTGGAATCATTTTGAAAATAGTTTTGACCTTGCATACCTCCTGAAAGGATTCCAGAGGGTTCCAGACCATACTTAGAGAACTACTGCCCTAGGGTCTGTTCACAGACTAAGCCCCAGGGTGTGTGTGTTCTCTGCCTTTGCTTTGTAAAGCCATACTCTTTGCAAAAGTAGATAGACCAAGTTGCCCTCCCACCAGCAGTGTTTAATTGTTCTGATCACCGTAATCACATCACCTGATGTTGTTGTCAGATTTATAATTTTTTCTCCTCCAGTGGAAGTGAAATAGTATCTCCCTGTGGTTTGATCTGCATTTTCCTTATTACTGATTGGTTTGGGCATCTTTTTATATGTTTATTAGCTATCTGCTTTCCTTTCCTGTTAAGTGCCTATCTAGTATTTTTCAGCTGTAATTCAAGTTTCATTCTTCCTTGTAAAGTGAGATAAAATGTTTTTTGTTAAAATACTCATTACAGAGTCAAATTGACCATTCTCATTACATATTTTTATTTGAGCAATAATTTTAACATGTGAGGGAAATATTTGAGATTTAAAACATGGTTTAGGCTTCTCCTTGATTTCTTTAAGTAGCCGTTAAGTCGCACTTTTGCAGGGGAGAACATGTGTTTGTTTTGGTTTGATATAATATTCAGCATTTAGCATCTATACCCATTCTAATTGGAGGGAATGTATTTGGCTGAAGAGGTTTCTATTTTTTATGTCTCATCTCTTTGAACCTGTAAAATGGAAATAGTGTATTCAGTTCCAGTATTCTGGGATTCTAATCTACTTTGTTTAATCTTTACCCTTATATGAGTGGGCTTAGAATTAGTTTTATGGATTTTTTTTCCTCATTTAAGCCATAGATACTTTTTATTTATTTTTTTAATTTATTTTTTGATACTTTTTATTTTTTTATCTTTAAAATTATTTATTTTATTTATTTTTGGCTGCTTTGGGTCTGTTGCTGCATGTGGGCTTTCTCTAGTTGTGGCGAGCAGGGGCTACTCTTCGTTGTGGTGCATGGGCTTCTTATTGCGGTGGCTTCTCTTGTCGCGGAGCACGGGCTCTAGGTGTGCGGGCTTCAGTAGTTGCGGCACGCAGGCTCAGTAGTTGTGGCTCACGGGCTCTAGAGCACAGGCTCAGTAGTTGTGGCACACGGGCTTAGCTGCTCCGCGACACGTGGGATCTTCCCTGACCAGGGCTCGAACCTGTGTCCCCTGCATTGGCAGGCGGATTCTTAACCACTGCATCACCAGGGAAGTCCTGATACTTTTTAAATAAGTACGTTTTAGTGATTGATTATAGCCCTCTGATTTCGTTTTTATTGAAGTATAGTTAATGTACAATGTTATATAAGTTACGGGTGTACAATATGGTGATTCACAATTTTTAAAGGTTATACTCCATGTATAGTTGTTGTAAAATACTGGCTATATTCCCCATGTTGTACAATATATGCTTGTAGCTTATTTCATACCTAATTGTTTGTACCTCTTAATCCCCTACCCCTATATTGGCCCCACCCCTCTCCTCTCCCCACTGGTGACCACTAGTTTGTTCTCTGTATCTGTGAGTCTGCTTCTTTTTTGTTATATTCACTAGTTTGTCATATATTTTAGATGCCACATATAAGTGATATCATATAGTATTTGTCTTTCTCTGTCTGGCTTATTTCACTTAGCATAGTACACTCCAAGTCCATCCATGTTGCTGCAGATGGCAAAAGTTTCACTCTTTTTTATGGCTGAGTAGTATTCCATTGTGTGTGTGTGTGTGTATGTATGTATACCACATCTTTATCCATTCATCTGTTGATGGACACTTAGGTTGCTTCCATATCTTGGCAATTGTAAATAATGCTGCTATGAACATTGGGGTGCATGTATCTTTTCAAATTAGTATTTTGGGGTTTTTTTTTATATATACCCAGGAGTGGAATTGCTGGGTCGTATGGTAGTTCTATTTTTAGTTTTTTGAGAAACTTCCGTTCTGTTTTCCACAGTGGCTGCACCAATTTACATCCCCACCAGCAGTGCACGAGGGTTCACTTCCCTCCACATCCTCACCATTTTTATTTGTGTTCTTTTTGATGATGGTCATTCTGACAGGTGTGAGGTGATATCTCATGGTGGTTTTGATTTGCATTTCCCTGATGATTAGCGATGTTGAGCATCTTTTCATGTGCCTGTTGTATGGCCCTCTGATTTCTGTTCAGCCTGTTTCTTTTACTCAAATTGTTTATTTTTTAATTTATGGATTTTCAAAACTAGGAAAAATAGTATGGTGATCCCCCATGTACCTGTCACCTAGTTTTAATAATTATCACTATTAAAAAATCTTTCTCCTAAAATGTAAATATATTTTTTGGTAAGAAAAATAGATATTTTTAAAATGTAAACAATACCAAAAAACTTAAAGAAGAAAATAAGAATAAGGTAGAATCCCACTGCCCAGCAATGACCACTGTCAGAATTTGTTTGAACGATCTTCCATTTGTGTGAAAACTAAATGTGACTTAACAAAAATGGAATTATACCATAATTATTATGTTTTCTCAATTTAATATATATAGATCTACATCGTCCCTTATAGTAACTATACAGTGCTTTTTATATAAATATAATATTTATTAATCAGTTCCCTATGTGTACTGCTCTATTTATCTTCTTATATAAATTTCTAAAAATGGGATTATACTTTCAAAAGGTATGCATATTAAAATTTTAATACTTATTATGAAAGTGCTCTCTAAAAACTGAAAATTGCTAGTAGGTTTCATTCCTGCCAGCGGTACATTAGAGTGCCTTTTTCCCATATTCTCACAACTCTGGGTCTTGTCACTCTTTCTCATTTTTTCAGTATGGTTGATATTTGTGTTTATCTGATTAGTAGTAAAATTAAATATCTATTTATGTGTTTTTCACCACTCCTTTTTCTTCCTTTGTGAATTGCCTGTTAATATTCTTTGCCAATTTTTATTTTGAGGTATTTGTTTTTTCTGTTGATTTGTAATAACTCTTTGCATATTAAGGATTTGACATTTTATCATATCACAAATATTTTTCATTGTAGTTATTAAAATCTTTAAATCTTTTTGAGTATGTTCAGATTTCTTTTTTTATTATTGATTTTGCTATATAGAAGTTTTTTATTTTTATTTGTATCAGTCAGTTCCTTTATGGGTTCTGATTTGGTGTGATGCTTAGAAAGCCTTTCCCCACCAGAAGATTAGTTTTTTAATTGTCCATATTTTCTTCTGCTACTTTTATGGCTTTCTTTCTTTTTTCTATTTAAATCTTTAATCCAGCTGAAATTTACTTTGGTGTGAGGAATAAGATAGGGATCCATCATTGTTTTTGTTCAAATAGCTAGCCAGTTTTCCAGTGCTATTTATTAATTGAGTAATTCATCTATTTCTTGCATACAGTAAATTCCTATTTATACTTGGGTCTAATTTTGGACTCTGTTCTCTTCCATTGATCTCTTTGTTTATTCTTTTCTCAATACCAAGGTATTTTAATTACTTTGGCTTTAGAATACATGTTAATGTCCTATTGGGTCAAGCGCTCTTCGTTATTCTTTGTCCCTAGAAGTTTCTTGGCATTTTTCTTTCCTTTCTTTCTTTTTTTTTTCTTTTTTGTTACTATGAAATTTTTAAAACCTACAGAAGAGAAGAGAGAGGCATTTAGTGCAGCCCCATATATATTAATCTCCTACCTTGAGCAATTTTTAAAATTTTGTCCTATTTATTTTTTTCTGAAGCATTTTGAAGTTAATTAGGAAATCATTTCCTCCTTCAGTACTGCAGCAAGCATCTCTACCTAGTTTCCAATTATATTTATTATTATTTTTGATTAATTAACTTATTTTTGGCTACACTGGGTCTTCGTTGCTGCCCCAGGCTTTCTCTAGTTGCAGCTAGCGGGGGCTACTCTTCGTTGCAGTGCGCAGGCTTCTCATTGCGGTGGCTTCTCGTTGCGGAGCATGGGGTCTAGGCACATGGGCTCAGTAGTTGTGGCACACGGGCCCAGTTGCTCTGCAGCATGTGGGATCTTCCCGGATCAGGGATGGAACCCGTGTCCCCTGCATTGGCAGGCGGGTTCTTAACTACTATGCCACCAGGGAAGTCCCTCCAATTATATTTAATTATTGGTTAGCATCCGCATTAAGCAGACTTCTGATTTTTATATATTTATTTTGATATTTTCTTAATGACTCCACTAGCTTTTTGGTTGATTCTCTTGAGTTCTAGTGCACAGTCACACACCTGTAGATGGGATAGTTTTGTCTCCTCCTTGCTTCTATATTATTTATTTCTAATTACTTCAGCCAGCTTTTAAGACCAGTTTTACATAAGTAACAGAGATAGGCCTATATATTGTTACTGTCTTCAGAAGGAATGCTCTGGTCTCTCACCTTCAATCCTGATGCTGACTATATGGGAAGTATATATGTTTAAAGTTTATGTTAAGGAGGTATTTTTCTATTGTTCTTTTCCCAAGGGTCTTTTTAAATTAGGAATGCATGTTGAATTTGATCAAATCCCTTTTCAGCATCTAATAAAATAATTGTATTTTTCTGAGCTTATTAATGTGATAACATGTATTACTAAGTTCCTAATATTCAACCATGTGTGCCTTGGGAGTCTCCTTGGATATGATATATTTTTGTTTTCATATATTTTATTGGTTCTTGCCCCTGTTATTTTTGGCTGCACCCTAGAGGGTTTTTATTTGTTTGTTTTTGTCCTTCCCACACATGCCCTCTACCTCTATCACTGAAACACGTGGATTAAGGGGTTGTCACAATGAGGGACAGTAATTTAAGTGACTAGGACTTGTCCGATGCTGACAGCATGTACCCTTTTTGAGCACTTCTGATGTGCCAGGCTCTGTGCTAGGTGCTTTCCCATTTGCTAGTTCACACGGCAGTTCTATTTTATAGATGAGAGAACGTACACTTCAGTCTCTTCTATCTTACTAAGGGGTTGCAGACCTGAAAATTGTCCTGTCTGATTTTAATAGGCAAGCCCCCTCCACACCTCCCCACACATTCGAGGCCTGTTTTCCTATCATCAAGAACTTTGTAAAAGAGGGGAAAATGTTATAAATCTTGTTGGTATGTGCAAGTGATTGGCATTTATACTCCAGAGATAAACATATGCTGAGTAGCTGAAAATTAGGGATTTATTCATAACCTTACATTCCTGTGCTTCGTAGAGTCATATCAGATGGCTGGGGAATAAAACGTGTCTAAGCATCTTCCTGGGTTCTGTTTCTTGTTTGAATCTAAGTTTTTCTCATTCTCTGGTGTTTCTCCATTTGAACAATGCCTAGTGCCATCTGATTTCTTGCGAGACAGTTAGAGACAGGAAATCTTTTTTCCTCTTATCCATTCACTGGAAAATCCACTCTCTGCATCTCATTCAGCCCATCTCTTCCAAGTTGTGCCTTTCCGGATGATAATTTAGTCACTTTACTTTTTAAAAATCTGCTTTAGGGCTACTCATTTTAAAATAATAATGCCTTCGTTAATTGTTTCACAGTGAAAATTACGCTATTTCACGTGAAGTAATAATTTCAATATCTACATAGTCAAGTAACTTCGTAAGCAGTAAAATACACTGCTCAGAAATTTACCTTTCACGTTATTGTTACTGAAGCTCATGCAGACTTCTACAGGCGCCCTGTTAAAATGGAGACCGTTTTAGAAATGGAGTTACTCTCACAAAGAAAAACCTTTCCCATAATTTTTTTCTATTGATTTGCACTTTCTCCTGATAAATGCTGTTGTAGAGGGAAGGCAGAGCTCACTCTTCCCATTTTAGGATTAAAGAACTGCAGGGGAGAAAAGCGAGACTTGCTCACGTGACACAGCCATTTCTTGTTGGGACAAAAGAATGATCCAGGTCACTTGGCTTCTGGTCCAGCATTTATCTGCTCTGGTCCCAAGAGGACTGTCGGTTTGGTTCAGAGACTAGCTCTTCAGTTTTTTATTTCATCCAGATCTTTGTTTCCCCTTTCTTCCCCCTTTTCTGTCTAAAATATGGCCACTTCATTGTTCACTGATACCCTATCAGAATGGGGATGGGGGCTGGGGATGGAATATGAGACTGTTTCTCTCCTGGTGAGCCCCTCTAGTTCTGGTTTGCTTGGGGATAAGTTTGAAACAGTTGTTAAATGCAGATTGGAGATCATTTGTAGATAGCACTTAAGGCTGTTTCTCTTTTATCTTACAGCAAAGCACAAACTAGAATAAATTAGAAGGTTTCAAAAGATTCTTATTATATTTTTGTTCCATTTTATACCTAGTTATCAAGCTTTATTTTTATTCTTTCAGATTTAGTCTAATAAGATCTAAAGAAAACAATTTCTTGAGAGAATTCACTTGGGCTCAAATAGTATGTCCTCACTGAAGCCGCAGCTCAATTACTTGTGATCTTCTTTTATGTAATTTAGTACTTGCATTATGTATGCAGTGTTACATTTGTTGACAAATTGTTCAATATACTTAATTCCCGTCCTCTCAAAAACTGCTCAAAAGCAGAGATTATGCCTCATGTTTCTATGTACCTCACATCTTCTAGCATAGAGCTGAAGTTCAGAGAAGATGTACAGTAATGGTTGATGGAGATCTTGCTGGGCAAAGAGAAGGTCTTTAACCCAATTCTAGATGCCGTCAGTGTTCCTCTGACTTCATCCTTCCTGTGGATGATCACAGTGAGGATGTTCTCCGCAAGGGCTCGAGTGCCCGTGAAGTGGGAGAGAAATGGCTCAGTGCAGAGAATGAGGGTAGAGACCAGGAGCTCCCTCCTCTTTACAAGGGCAGTTGCCTCACCGCTCTTATTGGAAGGAAGTTGATCCCATAGAAGTTGATCCCATAGAAGAGCTAACCAAACACAGGCTTAAACAGTAAACAAGTAAGAGTGATGATGATAATGACAGTGGTAATGCTGATGGGTCCAAGTGTAGCGTTTACTGCATCTCACCATATGCCAGGCCCTGTGCTGCCTTTCAGTCTCTCAATTAATCCGGATCACAGTGTTATTAAGTAGAAAGGGTTATCTTCATTTTATGTGAGAAAACTGAGGCAAAGGGGTCACCAGGGTTACCTAACAAGGAAATAAGGGGTGGGATCAGGAAAAGATCAAGATGCAGAAGGAAGGACCACTTTGAGTAATCAGGGGACCATGATTTGATGTTTTATTATTTTGTTAATAAGGGACTTAACTAAGATTTCCAAGTGGAGTCTTTAAAAATGACAGTAAAGGGCTTCCCTGGTGGCGCAGTGGTTGAGAGTCCGCCTGCCGATGCAGGGGACGTGGGTTCGTGCCCCGGTCCGGGAAGATCCCACATGCCGCGGAGCGGCTGGGCCCGTGAGCCATGGCCGCTGAGCCTGCGCGTCCGGAGCCTGTGCTCCACAACGGGAGAGGCCACAACAGTGAGAGGCCCACATACTGCGAAAAAAAAAAAAAGATGACAGTAAACAAGTCCTGTTATCAATATATTTTCAAAATTCCTTTGCAGAGAGCAAGATTATCTTTGAGCTGAATAACCTGGGATCCTCCTTTATAAGTCCTTTGGATTCCAGCCATCTTTGTGATATTGTTTTACTTTAAACCATTGATTTCTTTGAGTTCTAGTACCTAGAGGCGTGCCTTTCTCTGTCTGGCTTTTCACTGACGTTCCAGAGGTGGACTAGCTGGGGAACCCCAGCCATACCTTCGATTTGAAACCCCCTTTGATTAAGGACTTTTAGCTAGAACTGCCCTCCCACCTCATCCCCAGATGAGGAGGTGGGTAGGAGGGTGGGATACAGAGGGTTCTTCATTCAGCTCCCATATTTCTAAGTGGTGCTGTGGGACCTGCTTCCAACCCTCTGTACCGTGGAGATTCCTAGTTAGCTCTCTGAAGTGCAGAAGACTAGGGATTTGGTTCTTTTACGGATCATGGAAAGAATCTTTTTTTCCTTCAACTTTTGAGAAAACTTCCTTTCCTTCCATAAGGATGGGAGTCGGGATTTCCTCATAGGGCATCACCCATTAAAATGGACTCTAGGAATAATTCAGCTGGTTTTCTTAAACGTATCTGGGAGCTGGTGACTGAAGTCCTAACATCTTGGGAATCTATTCCCGTATATTAATAATAGGTTTACCGGGACTTCCCTGGTGGCGCAGTGGTTAAGAATCCGCCTGCCAATGCAGGGGACACGTGTTCGAGCCCTGGTCCGGGAAGATCCCACATGCCGCGGAGCAGCTAAGCCCGTGTGCCACAACTACTGAGCCTGCACTCTAGAGCCTATGAGCCACAACGACTGAGCCTGCGTGCCACAACTACTGAAGCCCGTGTGCCTAGAGCCTGCGCTCCGCAGCAAGAGAAGCCCACTTCCCGCAACTAGAGAAAGCCCGCACGCAGCAGCGAAGACCCAACGCAGCCAAAATAAATTAATTTTAAAAAAAGAATAGCTTTACCTGCATATAACAAAAAATAAGAAAAGATTTATATAAGATAGCGGCTTATTGCTTTCTCACATAAAAAATAAAAACTCCAGAGGTGAACAGTCCAGGGCTGATAGAGCAGCTCCCAGGGTGTCGTCAGGGATCCTGGCTCCTCTCTTTCTAACTGACGTTCCTGACACATGGATTGAATTATCACAGTTTCCTCATGGTCCAAGTTAGCTGCCAGAGCTCAGGCCATCAGCCTGCATCACAGACCAGAAGAAGGAGAAAGGACAAAAGAGGGTCCTGTCACATGAGTGAGCTCCCTTAAAAAAAAATCTTCCTACATGTCCTACCTAATACGTCCACTTACACATTGGCCAGATTTCAGTCACGTGTTCTCACCTAGCTGCAAAGGAAGCCGGAAAGCGTGGTCTTTTATTTCAGGAAGAAACATGCTCAGCTAAAAACTGGTGCTCTTTTATTAAGTAGGAAGGGGAAGATAGATGTTGGGTAGGCAATTAGCAGACTCTAGCACACTGGGTAGAACCTTCCTTTTAAAACAAAACAGCTTTGGACTTCCCTGGTGGTGCAGTGGTTAAGAATCCTCCTGCTGGGCTTCCCTGGTGGCACAGTGGTTGAGAGTCCGCCTGCCGATGCAGGGGACACAGGTTCGTGCCCCGGTCCGGGGGGATCCTGCATACCGCGGAACAGCTGGGCCCGTGAGCCATGGCCGGTGAGCCTGCGCATCCGGAGCCTGTGCTCTGCAACGGGAGAGGCCACAACAGTGAGAGGCCCGCATACTGCAAAAAAAAAAAAAAAACAATCCTCCTGCCAATGCAGGGGACACGGGTTCAATCGCTGGTCCAGGAAGATCCCACATGCTGCGGAGCAACTAAGCCCGTGCGCCACAACTACTGAGCCTGCGCTCTAGAGCCCGCGAGCCACAACTACTGAGTCTGCGTACCTAGTGCCCGTGTTCTGCAACAAGAGAAGCCACTGCAAGGAGAAGCCCGCACACCACAATGAAGAGTAGCCCCCGCTTGCCGCAACTAGGGAAAGCCCGTGCGCAGCAACGAAGGCCCAATGCAGGCAAAAATAAATAAATAAAATATAAATAAAATTTAAAAACAGCGTTATTGAAGTATAATTGATATACAGTAAACTGCACATATTTAAAGTGTATAATTTGACAACTTTTGACACAAATACACTGAAACCATCACCACAGTGAAGATCATGAACATATCCATCACTCCAATGTACCCTTTGTAATTGCTCCTTCCCGCCCCCTCTATGTCGGGGGTCCCCAAGATCACTGATTCTTTTCTTTTTTTTTTAATTAATTCATTTTTTTGGCTGCATTGGGTCTTTGTTGCTGAGCGCAGGCTTTCTCTAGTTGCGGCGAGTGGGGGCTACTCTTCGTTGCAGTGCACGGGCTTCTCATTGTGGTGGCTTCTGTTGTTGCAGAGCATGGGCTCTAGGCACAGGGGCTTCAGTAGTTGTGGCTCGCAGACTCTAGAGTGCAGGCTCAGTAGTTGTGGCACACGGGCTTAGTTGCTCCGCGGCATGTGGGATCTTCCCGGCCCAGGGCTTGAACCCGTATCCCCTGCATTGGCAGGCAGATTCTTAACCACTGCGCCACCAGTGAAGTCCAGGTTTGATGATTCTTAGGAGAACTCACAGGACTCAGTATATAGTTGTAGTCACAGCTATGATTTATTTCAGTTACAGGATACAAAAGCAAAGTCAGGGGGAAAAGTACATGGATAAAGTCTAGAGGAAACCAGGTGCAAGATTCCAAGAGTCCTTCCCCATTGGAGCCACACAGGACCTAATTCCTCCAGCACTGGATTGTGACAACGCATATGAAATGTTCTTACCAGGGAAGCTCCTTAGAGACGTACTGCCCAGATTCTTGCTGGGGGCTGGCCAGTTGGGTACCCTCTTCCTAGCAGATAGAGGGCAACATGTATTCAGCATAAACCTCATCATTTGTAAAAAACGGTTTAGGCACAGAGAGCCACTCTTACCAGTTCTGGAAGCCCTCCCAAGATCCAAGTACCAAATATCAGGCAAGGGCCCATCCTGTAAGCAGGCCTTTTCTCGGGCCTGCTAGTTAATGCTTTTCTGTACACCGCCACCCCATCCCCATCCTAAGGTAACCACAGGTCTGCCTTCTGTCACTAAAGGTTTGCATTCTCTAGAACACTTTGTACCTCTTTTTTGGCTTCTTTCACTCAGAATTATTTTGAGTTCATTCATGTCATGTGCATCAGTAGTTCATCCCTTTTTATTGCTAAGTAATATTCCATTGTGTGGATATACCAGTTTGTTTATCCATTCGTCTGTTGATGGACATTTAGGTGGTTTCTAGTTTGGGGCTATTTCAAATAAAGCTGCTGTGAACATTTAGGTACAGTTCTTTGTATGGGAATATATATTTCCTTTTCTCTTGGGTAAATACACAGGAGTGGAATGACTGGATCATATGGTAGGTGTGAGTATAACTTTTTAAGAAACTGCTAGGGCTTCCCTGGTGGCGCAGTGGTTGAGAGTCCACCTGCCAAGGCCCGCGTACTGCAAAAAAAAAAAAAAAAAAGAAACTGCTGAACTGTTTTCCAGAGTGACTGTACATTTTACATTCCCGTCCACAGTGTGAGTTTCAGTTGCTCCACGTCCTCACCAACAGTGAGTAATGACCAGTCTTTTAAATTTCGATTTTCAAGCAGGAAGGTAGTGGTCTCTCATTGTGATTGTAATTTGCATTTTCCTAATGACTGGTAAGGTTGAGCATCTCTTCATATGTCTTGCCTTCTGTATACCTTCTTTGGTGAAGTGTTTGATCAAAACATTTGCCCATTTTTTTCACTGGGATGTTTGTTTTCCTAACATCAAAATTTGAGAATTCTCTACATATTCTGGACACCAATCTGTTATCAAATAGGTGATTTGCAAGTATTTTATCCCACTCTATGGCTTGTCTTTTCATTCTCTTAATAGCATCTTTCAAATTCATTTTGACAAAGTCCAGTTTTCTCATTTTTTTCTTTTAGGGATTGTTCTTTGGTGTCCTGTCTAAGGAATCTTTGCCTAACCCAAGGTTCCAAATATTTTCTCCTGTGTTTTTTCCTTAGAAGTTTTATAATTTTATGTTTACATTTAGATTTGTAGTCCATTTTGAATTAATTTCTGTAGACAAGGTATGAATTGAAATTCCATTTTTTTAATTGGGTATCCGACTCAAACAATCTATGTCTCTCTATTTAGGTCTTCTTTAATTTCTCTCAGCAAGGTTTTATAATTTTCAGTGTGTAGGTCTTGTACGTTATTTATCAGGTTTATCCCTGTATATGTCATTTTTTTGGATGCAGTTGTAAATTGTATTTTTTCAAGTTTCAATTTCTAATTATTTGTTGCCAGTATATAGAAATACCATTGATTTTTGTATATTGATTATATTGATCTTGTTTCCTGCAACTTTTCTAAACTCACTTATTATTCTAATATTTTTTGAAGATTACATCAAATTTTCTATATAGATAATCACATCATCTGAAAATAAATTCCAATCTTAGATACCTTTTTTTTTCTTAATTTATTTGGTTGCACTGAGTCTTAGTTGCAGCAGGTGGGCTCCTTAGTTACGGCATGCAAACTCTTAGTTGCAGCATGCACGTGGGATCTAGTTCCCTGAGCAGGGATCAAACCCAGGCCCCCTGCATTGGGAGCATGGAGTCTTAACCACTGTGCCACCAGGGAAGTCCTGCATTCCTGAGATAAAACCTACTTGGTCGAGGTATGTTATTCTTTTTACATATATTGATATTTTAATATATTGTTTATAATATTTTGGATATATTGAGTTAAATAAAATATATTACTAAAGTTAATTTCACCTTTGTTTTTACTTTTTAAAAAATATGGCTATCAGGAGAAGTTTAATTACAAATGTGGCTTGTGCTATATTTCTGTTGGACAGGATTCGGGGATAGAGCTAAGATTGAAACAGATTTGCTGTCTCCCAGTTCCTTTCCTCCCATTCTCTCTTAAATTTATTCCAGTTTGGCTTTCGTTTTCACTCTTCCAGTGAAACCCGCCCTTGTTGAGGTCCTCAGTGGCTTCCATATCGCTAAATTCAGTGATCAGTTTTCAGTGCCCCTCTTGACCCATCAGCAGCAAGTGATACAGCTGACCATTCCCTCTTGGCTTCTAGAATATTGCGTTCATTTGATATTCCCCCTGCCTCACTGGTTAATTCTTCTTCATATCCTTTGCTAGTTCATCCTCTTCATCTCTCTGTCTTAATGTTGAAATATTCTTGGGCTCAATCCTGGTCCTGTTCTCTGTATACTCACTCATCCTCCTGATTTTAAATTCCATCTTTACGCCGCACTTCCGTCTTGATGTTCCCAGCCCACAGGCAGGCAGACTTGTGTATCTTAACTCTCTGCTCAGCATCTCTACTAGACATCTCAAGTTTAGAATGTCCAAAATTGAACTCTCAATCTTAAACTCCCAAAACCAGCCTTGCCCAGAGTTTTCCCCATGTCAGTTAATGATAACCCCATCTTTCCAGATGTTCAGGCCCCAAAGCCTGTATTTTCAACAATATATCCAGAATCCAAACCACTTTTCACCACCTCCACTGCCCCTACCCTCCAAACCTCTGCCGTCTGTTGCTTGCACTACTGCGGTTGCTTTCTCTCAACCTTTTCCCCTTTTCCCTTGGCTTCCCTCCATTCTGTCCTAATAGAACAGCTAAAAGAATCCTATTAAAATGTAAAACAGGTCATGTCTCTCTCACTTAAAGCCATTGGCTCCCCATTTCTTGCAGAGTAAGAACCAGATCCTTACTGTGGTTTACAAAGCTCTGCATGACTGGTATGGCTCCGCTACCCACAAAGCATGTGTTTGACCTTGTCCCATACCACTGTCACCCTTGCTCCCTCTGCTTCAGCTCCACTGGCCTTAATATTTCTCAAACAGACCAGGTGTGCTCCTTTGCACTTCTTTCCCTTAATCTAGAACTTCTCAGTGAGGCCTACCCTGACCACCTTACTTAGAACTACAACGCTCCCTGCCCTCCTCTGCCTCACCCTCACAGTCCCCCTCACCTAGCTCTATTTTAACACAATCTAACATACTATGTAATTTATTTAATAATTATGTTTATTGTTATTGACTGTTTTTTCTCTAGAATATAAATTCCATGACAAGAATTGTGTCTGTTTTGTTTACTGATGCATCGCAAGTGACTGGAACAGTGACGAGCTCAGCGTAGGCTGATGGATGACTGACAGAGTAATATGACAGAACTGTAATTCAGACCAGGTTATGTCTGACTCTAAAGCCTTCATTCTGGTCTTAAAAATTTTTTTTTTGATGTGTAGTTTGTGTACAGTGTGGTGCCTGGGTCTTGAATATAAAGCAGCTCTGTGGATTTTTGCAGGTGTGAATATCCACGTGGCCACCGTCGTGGGTGTCTCAGTCACCCCCAAAGGGTTCCCTTATGACCCTTCCCAGTCAGTGACTCCACCTGCCTCAGTTACTGAACTGGCTCCTATCGCCATGCATTGGTCTTACCTATCCTTGAACTTCATATGAGTGGAATCATATAGTCTTTTGTGTCTGCCTTTTTTAGCTTAGCACAGTGTTTCTGAAGTTTGTCCATGTTGTCCCATGCATCAGTAGCTTGTCGTCTTTGTATGCCACAATTCGTTGGTCCATCCTGTTAGTGGACACTTAGGCTGTTTCCAGTTTAGGGCTGCTCTGAACATTCTGTCTTTGTGTGGCCTGTGCCCTCATTTTTCTCGGCTTCTCTTGGGACCTGGGCAGAGGAATAGGCATATATTTAATATCTATTAATAAGCTACCAGGTGGTTTCTCAGATATCTGTCTGACGTTGCACTCTTACCAGCCACGTATGGGGCTTCTGGTTAGTCCACACGTTCACTAGCACTTGGAATTACCAGTCTTTATGATTTTAGTGTAAAGTTATTTTCTGCTGTAGAAAAACTGATTAAAGGTGGAGTATGGTCAGGGAAGGACTCTTCTTTCAGGCCTTGGGTACTGTATTTTTACGGCATATGAAGTGCCCAACCGATAAAACATATGGTAACAAAAAACCCTAGGATCAGCATCTAACTTCTTACTTGTTGAGACACCTCCGTCGGAACATCTTGCCAGACTCAGTCATCCTCAGAACTATATCTGGGACTGTTTCAATCAGTACTGTGTGAGTGTGGGTTTAAGGAGAAATGTGTCTTATTTACTCAGAGTTTTTCCATTGTATTAAGAAATATGTTGGAAATATTTACTTGTAATTAAAGTAATTTCTTCTTACTTTCAAATAAGTGCCCTGTACTAATTTTAATTGGGTTCTGACCTAAGATAAACCTAAGTTTGCATCTTGGCTCAACCACTTTCTTGTGTGACCTTGGGCAAGTTTCTTAATCCTTCTCAACATCCTTATCTGTAAGCTAGGTAGAGTACCCCACCTCTTAGAATTATTGTAAGACTTACATGGAATAGTGAAATGTATCTCAAGCAACTGGTACATGGTAGATGCTTAATGAGTCACATTTTCTTATGCTTTGAAGAACCAGAATACATTTAAGTCCCCACATCCCCTTGAGTGATACCATTAAAAACAAACAAAAAGACCTGTTGAACTGATTGCCAATAGTATGGAAATCAATGTGGCATGTCTGGTTTCTGAGCAAACACTAAACACATCCAGTCTTGTTATTATTTTGTTACCTAAGGTACTAGATCATTGTTGGCTTTCTTCTTGACATAAGGTGCTGTGGCCTAAAGGTTTGTTTATTTATTCACCAAATATTTATTGGTATATGATGTGTTTTTCCCTCCTCACAAAATTCCACCATATTACCTATTACAATATTTCATATGTTATGTAAGAGGAAAGATGGTCCAGAGCCTCATGGGGCATAGAAGAGCTGAGGACAAGAAGTGTCGTGTTAAGTCGTTGCTTGTCTCCTCCACCAGACTGTGTAATCTCCCTGAGGCTGTGGACTATGTCCTCTAAACTCCCGCTAACCCAGTGCCTGGCGTACAGGAGATGCTCTCTCAACATGTGGAATGTGTGAGAGGGTGAAGGATCACAAGCAGAGGGGAAGAAACACGCATGTTCCCAGTTTATTCCTGTGACTCTTTTTTTCTTGCAGTGAGTTTATTCAGCACCAGCGCATCTGTCCATAGGTGCTTTGGAAACAAACAAAAACCCAACTTATCAGAAGCATTTGTAACCGGCAGCCTTAGCTGAACAAAATTGGGCATATCCAGTCCTTTCCATCTGCTCATCCCAGTTGTGTTCCTTCCCTTTCCCCTCCAGCAAGGCTTGAAAATCAGCTGAACAGTGTAGTTAGTAACATTTCTGAGTAGTCAACTATGTGAAATGTAATAATCCCTTGCGTGCTGGCAGAACCAGAGTTCCTTTTGGGCCAGCACGTTTCTACTCTGAAGGGAAAGGAGAAACAAGTGATGCTGTGGGTAGCTGTTGATGGGCGGGGAGAGGGGGCGGCGAGCATGAACCGTGCTGGCTCCAGTTTAACAGACCTGAGCGTGTTTTAGGAGCACAGGTGCGGGAGCTCCAGTCATTGGCTGAGGAGGCAGCTGTGTAGTGGAGGCCTCAGGTCTTAAGAGGAGAAGCGTATTAGCTCCTACAGCTGCTGTAACAAATGACCACGGACTTAGTGGCTTAAAACAAAACACACATTTATTTTCACAGTTCTGGAGATCAGAAGTCCAAAATGGGTTTCACTGGGCCAAAATCAAGGCGGTGGCAAGGCTGCATTTCTTCTGGAGGCTCCAGGGAGCATCAGTTTTCTTGCCTTTTCCAGCTTCTAGAGGCTGCTTGTATTCCTTGGCCCCTGACCCTGGGGTTCTTCCATCTTCAGAGCCAGCCACACATCACTCCGACTTCTGCTTCCGTGGTCACATCTCACTCTCTGACTTGGGCCCTCCTGCCTCCCTCTTATAAAGACTTGTGATTGTAGTGGACCCATCCAGATAATCCAGGATCATCTCTCCACCTTAATTTAATCACATCTGCGGAGTCCCTTTTGCCCTGTAAAAAGTTTACAGGTTCTGAGGATTAGGAGATATTATTTGCCTACCACAAGGAGATTGGAGTTAGAATCTAGCTCTGTCACTTACTAGCTGTGGGAATTTAGCTGAGTCACTACTCTGTTTAGAATCTGTTTCCCAGGGGACATGGGTTCGATCCCTGGTCTGGGAAGCTCCTACATGCCGTGGAACAACTAAGCCCATGTGCCACAACTACTGAGCCCGTGTGCAGCAACTACTGAAGCCCGTGCGCCTAGAGCCCGTGCTCCGCGACTAGAGAAGCCACCGCAATGAGAAGCCCACGCACCACAACGAAGAGTAGCCCCCCGTTCACCACAACTAGAGAAAAGTCCACGTGCAGCAACGAAAACCCAACGCAGGCAAAAATAAATAAAATTAGAAAAAAAAGAATCTGTTTCCTCTTCTGTTATACGAGTAGAGCAGTGGCCCCTGCCCCACCCCACCCCGCCCCCTACACACACACACACACACACACACACACACACACAGAGTCATGTTTTTGAGGTCTGGATGAAATAATGTATATGCAAAGACTTGATAGGCTCTCTTTTAGTTGATTTTGATTGTGACTTAAAGCAAAAGGAAAGAAAGAGTTTTATTTGCTTCGTGTCAGCAGATCTTAGCAAGTGTTTGGGGTGAGGGTGAATTCAAAATTAGAATTCAGTTCTGTGGATCTGGATTTGTCCCCCTTTTTTCATGAATTACATGAATTTCTTCAACATGTATTCTTGTTCACCTGGTTTTAGCTAGAGGCCGTTTTAAGAAAGTGTTAAACTTCATTAACAAATATTTGCCGAGCAGCTGTACTGGGCCCTGCCCTTTGGAAGAAGGCCCAGAGGTGAGAGAGTGGGCACACGAGGAGCAGAAATGAATTCGGGGCGACTGGAGCTTAGAGAGTAAGGAGGAGGCCCAGAGGTGAGACCGATGGGAAACGGGGAAAATGAGCCCCAGACCAAGTCGGGGTCTCAGGACCTGACTCGGGTCGGCAGCATCCCACCTACAACTTTCCATTCTCCAGAACCTCACCGGGGAAAAGGATGTTTTAAGGACTTGAACCACTCAAACCAGAAGCAGAAAGGCAGCATCTGCAGTTTCCCTCCCAGCTCCTCCTAGAAGCCCGGGGTAGCCCTGCCTTGGGAGGCCAAGGTCGCGTCACATTAGAGATGCCAAGACTCCAGAGTGAGGGACAGTCCCATTGCTTTTAATTAAGGGGAACTTCCTCATTGTGGCACTGAAGATTTTCTGCATGTTTGAAGCAAAGTTTGGCTGAAATCGAATTTGTGGTCATTTAAAGCATTTCCTGCCAAATGGTTTCTGTTTTGTTTGTGTGGATTTTCTCTTTGTTGCTACAGATTTACGTCTGTAAATGTTTCAGGTGTGATTAGACATAAGGTGGAACTGGAACTGGGCAAGCAAAATAAACACTGATGCCCCTCCCTGGTCTACTCCCCGCTCCCAGAAACTGCTCCCACATATTAGGAGTGAAAAGGCATCTTGGTTTTGGCTGGAGATAAAGGGGCATCCACAGACATTCATGGAATAATGTACCTTTTTGACACTTACCAAGTACAAAAGTTAAAGAAGAGGGATGCTGTTTTACTGATGGTAGACACAGTAAACAGCATTCTAACATTCTTCCTTTAGGTAAAGCAGCGTTTCCTCAACAGACTGTCTGTCACTTTTCTCATAAGTTCCTTGTATTTGACTCGATCTTCTTTCTCAAAATTTTTCTAGGCTGTTCAGCTTGACCCTGAAGAAACTTGTCATGCTAAAAGAAATGGACAAAGACCTTAACTCAGTGGTCATCGCTGTGAAGCTACAGGTGAGTTGAACAGGATTGTTTGTTCAGGACCCAAGGAAGCTAGATAACCTTGTGCCCACTGTCGGGGCTTCAGAGATGCTGGTAGGGGACCAGCTCTCTCGTCCTTCACTCAGCAAAGCAGGTGCAATAGTGGGAAGACGATTGAGCTCATGCGACCTACTGGGTCCCAGTTCTGCATCTTAGTTAAAGCACTCGGTCGCTTTAAACCTTAGTTTCTTTGTCTGAAGGATAAAAGTGGCTCTCCCTGCCCTGCCTGTCTAACAGGATTAGCATGAAGATCCAGAAGTTCATGCTTCTGGATCTAGAAATTCAGAAGTTACTAGGGTGGCTAGAAATTCAGAAGTTACTAGGGTGGCTTGTGTAGGTTTCGGTCTTATTCCTGGGATTTCTGGGTATAAGGAGATGTATGGGTTGGGGAAGCAGCTTTGGCAGTTTTCTATAGGGTGGAAGAAACTTGTAGGTTATTATTTCAGACTTGACAGTTTAAAATTTACTGGGGTGTTTTGTCTTCTGAGTCATCCCCACGTTTAATTCCTTGAAATTACCTCAGTGTCTCCAAGGGACCCAAAGTATTTCACAAACATTCATATTCTAAGCATTCGGAATTTCAGTTTCAGGAGAAACTGAACTCCAGAAAGGTCAAGGAATTTACCTGTTGCCAGGTGATACCAGGTGGCAGAAGTGGGACTAGAAACCAGAGAGCCAGTAACGTATGTAGACATTAAACTCCGACACCAGGGCTTCCTTAACCGATCAGTCCCTTTTAATGACGATCCCTAAAGCGTACTGAGAGTCTGAAGTGCCTCTGGAACCATTAAACGATGGAATCCTTCAGCTTAAGAATGGTGTATTTACTGAGTTCTATTTCTTGGAAAAATAGTGAGCTGTAAGGAAACTCACTACTAACCAGAACATTTGATTACTGGCTCACCTGTTTGTTGTGCAGCAATTTCTTGGCTTCACTAAAACCCACGTCTGTAGCATTTTCACAGTATGTGAACCATATGCTGAGGTCCTCAGTTCTCTTTCTGAGATAAATACATTATGTTAATTTAGTCCTCAAAACTTGAAACACTTGAATTACTCCTTATGATTTCCTGTGTGTCCCTTATATTCAGACTCCCTGTTCATCTTTGTGCATAATTCCTCTCGATTCTGTGAAACGTTTCCAGACACTGTGGGTTGAAAAAACAAGTGTGGGACCATGATGGGCGAGTGGAAACTTGCGGTTCTTTTCCTCCTTTCCCGATTTCGTACCTGTTTCTAGGTCACGGGCAGTGTTCCAGTTTTCAGGAGTTATTTGCATAGCTAAAAGCAGTTGCTTTCCAGTGCAAACACTGTTGGTACAGTTTTGAAAGTTCCTTGCTGCTTTTGCATCCCTGCAGTTAAATGCCTTTGCCAAAAGAAATAATGCCTTTTATTTCCTGATTAAATATTTAGCATTCTGTAAAATTTTAAATTATACGCAAAAGCTACAAATATCCTAAAATTTTTATTGCTTGACTTCCAAGCAGCTGAAAGTAATTACAGATGTTATCCCATTCCTTTATCCAGTCACTTATTTATTCATTTACACATTTATCTAATAAATATTTATTGAGCACCTGTTATAGGCCAAGTATTGTTCTAGGCACAGGGGATTCAGCAGCGAACAAAACACACCCAAACCCCTGCCTTTAAGGCCCTTTACGTGCTGATAGAACAGCAGTTCTCAAAATGAGGTCTGCAGAGCCTGGGCTCCCTAAGACCATCTCAGGGGATACGTAAGATCCAAACTGTTTTCACGATAATACTGCGGCTTTACTTGCCCTTTCCACCACGTCGACATTTGCATTGAAGTTACAAGAGCAATGACTGGTAAAATGGCTGGCTGGCCCTTAGTGCAAATCAGGACAGCTGCACCAGAATGTCAGTAGTCATTGTATTGCCTACCATCGCAAACTAGAAGGAAGAGAGGAAAAGCCAGTTTTGCTTAAGGATGTCCTTGGAGAAGCAGTCAAAACTGTTCATTTATTTTGTCTCAACCTTGGAATACACATCTTTTTAATAGTCTGTGTGATGAAACGGAAATGCGCATACAGCGCTCCTGCTTCACAGAGGAGGCTACCGTTGTCTCGAGGACAAGTCCTCATACAACTGATCTGTGCATTGAAGTAGCTGCTTTTTCATGGAACACGATTTGTACTTGAAAGAGGGGCTTACAGACAAACTGGTTATTCAGACTCAGGTATTTGGAAGACACTTTCTTGAAAATGAACAGAGTAAGCCCGTTCAGAAAATGAACAGTTTCCCACTTTGAGGGAAACAACTGAGAATATTTTTGGCCAATAATAAATGACATTTGAGCTTTCAAGTGAAAACCAGAATTTTGGAAAACTTGTCTTTGTCACTGTAAGCTTAACAGCTTCCCAGTTCTTTTTATTTATTTATTTATGGCGGCGTTGGGTCTTCGTGGCTGCGCGGGCTTTCTCTAGTTGCAGCGAGCAGGGGCTACTCTTCATTACGGTGCACAGGCTTCTCATTGCGGTGGCTTCTCTTGTTGCAGAGCACAGGCTTTAGGCACATGGGCTTCAGTAGTTGTGGCACATGGGCTCAGGAGCTGTGGCTCATGGGCTCTAGAGCGCAGGCTCAGTAGTTGTGGCTCATGGGCTCTAGAGCGCAGGCTCAATAGTTGTGGCTCATGGGCTCTAGAGCACAGGCTCAGTAGTTGTGGCACACGGGCTTAGTTACTCTGAGGCATGTGGGATCTCCCCAGACCAGTGCTCGAACCCGTGTCCCCTGCACTGGCAGGCGGATTCTTAACCACTGCGCCAGCAGGAAGTCCCAGCTTCCCAGTTCTTAAAGACTTTCCTAAAAAGGTCTGTAGTGATAGTAACTGTCGTGATTTTTTATATTGTGTAATGAGTAACATTTGAAAGATTCGTGTAACTCAGTGAACCAGTATTTTCCAAATGACCAATGCATGAGGTCACAAAATTGTGCTGCGTAAAGATCCAATCAAAGAACAAAACAGGTCAATGGATTGGATTTTATTTTTTACTTTTTGTTTAGAAATCATTTTAAATTTACAGAAGAGGTGCAGGAGTGGTACATAGAGTTCCCATATACCCCTCACGCAGCTTCTCCCAGTGTTAACATCTTTCTTAACCATGGTATTTATCAAAACTAAGAAATTATCATTGGTACAACACTATTTACTAAATTACAGACTTTATTCAAATTTCCCAGTTTTTCCAGTGATATCCTTTTTCTGTTAATTGACTGGATGTTAATATATAACAGACTATAAAACCTTATTGATACGGTTTCAGGCTCTACTTTGCGACTGACCTTTAAGAGACTACCACTTGTAGAGTTTTGGTATACTATCAAAGAAAAATAGTCCACCATTATTTGAAAAGGCTGTTAAAACGTTCTTCCTTTTTCTAACTTCGTACCTCTCTGAGTCTGGATTTTTTTAATATACTCAACCAAAACAATATTTTGTAACAGATTGGTTACAGAAGCAGGTATGAGAACCTGGTTGTCTTTTATGCCAGATGTCAAAGAGATTCACAGAAGTGTAAAAGTATACCATCTGCCTCATACACAGCTGTTAGGTGTGTACAGTGGTGCAGACACTGTGGAAAACAGTCTGGCAGTTCCTCGAAAGGTTAAACACAGAGTTACCATATGACCTAGCAGTTCCACTCCTAAATTTACCCAAGTGAGATGAAAACATGTCCACACAAAACTTTGCACACAAATGTTCATGGCAGCATAATGGCTGAAAAGTGGAAACAACCCAAGTCCATTAATTGATGAATGAATAAATAAAATGTGATATATCCATACAATGGAGTATTACTTGGCAATAAAAAAGAATAAAGTACAGGGACTTCCCTGAGGGCGCAGTGGTTAAGACTGCTCGCTCCCAGTGCCTGGGGCCTGGGTTCGATCCCTGGTCCGGGAACTAGATCCCACATGCATGCAGCAACTAAGAGTTCTCATGCCACAGCTAAGGAGGCCGTGAGCCGCAACTAAGGAGCCTGCCTGCCACAACTAAGGAGCTCACATGCTGCAACTAAGACCCAACGCAACCTAATTAATTTTTTTAAAGAAAGAATAAAGTACATTCATGCTACAATATTGATGAACCTTGAAAACATACTAAATGAAAGAAGCCAGTCACAAAAGACCACATGTTATATGATTCCATTTTATGAAATGTCCAGTATAGACAAATCCATAGAGTCAGAAAGTTAAATTAGTGGCTGCCTAGGGGTAGAGGGATGGGAAGGTTGGCAGAGTGACAGACAGCTAATGAGTATGGGGTTCCTTTTTTGGGTGGTGAAACTGTTGTAAAATTGATTGTGTTCCTGGTTGCACAACTCTGAATATACTAAAAGCCACTGAATTGCACACTTTAAATGGGCAGATTGTGCAGTATTTGAATTATATTCTAATAAAGCTGTTATATACATAAAAAAATGATGCCCTCTCCTTAATAAATTGTTTTTGCTTTAGAGAAGATATTTTTCATAAAAATATTTTTATGTAAACACATAATAGGTTCATTACAGTTATTTTTAAATGAATTAATACATATTTTTAATATCTCAGTTTTTTGTTTTTTGGTTTTTTTGTGTTATGCGAGCCTCTCACTGTTGTGGCCCCTCCCGTTGCGGAGCACAGGTCCGGACGCGCAGGCTCAGCGGCCATGGCTCACGGGTCCAGCCGCTCCGCGGCATGTGGGATCTTCCCAGACCGGGGCATGAACCCGTGTCCCCTGCATCGGCAGGCGGACTGTCAACCACTGTGCCACCAGGGAAGCCCAATATCTCAGTTTTAATTCCTAGTGTGGTAAATATTGAAAGATACATGTACATAAACAAAAGCTATTTGGGGTCCTCAGTAATTTTTAAGAGTGTAAAAAGATCCTGAGACTGAAAAGTTTAAGATTAATCATTGTAGTGGAAGGAAAGAGACAATAAACACTAATTAATTAATTATTTTAAAAAAAGATAATTTTGAAATTGGACTCAAGTTGGTAGTGCCTGGCACCTGGAAGAAGCAAATACTGGGACCCGTGAAGAGCTAAATCTTTGGAGAAGTTGGCAAAGATGAGAATAGCACTGTGCCATGCTTCGAAAGCGCGTGAGCTGGCCATGATCCTGAGGCTGCACCGCAGCTACATCCTGTACCCGCATGCGCAAGTTCATGTTCACAAGTTTGCAATTCAGATAATGCGTTTGGGATAGAAATGTTTACAGGTATTTATAGCATATATTTGGATAGTGAGAGTTCAAATAGTGAGGGCCGCTGCTGTTGGAAGGTGATATGTCCCGGCGGGGGGGGGGGGGGGCGGGGGGGGTGGCGGGGGGCGGGGGATGTCAAATAAATAAAATACGGTGAAGAGGATGGAGCATGCCATGCCCTGGGGTGGAGGAAGTTACAAATCGTATGTGGTGGTCAGGCGTGGCCTCACTGAGAAGATGACTTTCATGCAAAGACTTTGAAGGAGGTGAGGGAGGAAGCTGTGCAAATATTGGGAGGAAGAACTCTGCAGGCGAGGGAGAAGCCAAGGCAAGGCCCTGAGGCAGGAACCTGCTGGCAGGCTTACATCTGGCAGGGTGGAGAGGGGGTGGGGCAGCAGTGAGGCTGGAGGGGAGTGAGAGGAGGAGATGAGGTCAGAGAGGTAGGGGGAAGGGTGTGCGCAGTAATGGCAAGGTCTCTGGCTTTCATTCTGTGTGAATTGGAGGGTTTTGAACAGGGAGGTGATGAGGTCGTTCTGGCTATGGAAGACAGACTGTAGGTGGGAAAGAGGAATCAAGAAGACCAGCTAAGGGGCTCTGACAGTGATTCTGGCAGGAGATGAGGGCGGCACCAGAGCTTTGGCCTCAGGGACTAGAAGGGAGGAAACGCCATTAAGTGAGATGGGGAAGACTGGGGAAGGCAGGTTTGCGGGGAAAGATCCAAAATTCAGCCTATCATATGGTGTTTGAGGCGGCTGTTACACATGCGAGGGGAGACAGTGAATAGACAGCTGAATATGTGAGTTCGGAGTTCAGGAGACAGGTCTGGGGGAGGGAAACAGTTTGGGGAATCATCAGCATATCTGAGACCATAAGGTGGATGAGCTGCCCAGGAGTGGAGGGAGCCGTTCCAGAGAAGAGAACAGGTCTAAGGATTGAGGCCACAGGCTCCCCAAGACTAGGATGTCAGGGAGGAGAGGAAGGACCTGACACGGAGACCAGGAAAGAGCAGCTGAGGGTGAGAGGAAATCCAGGAGAGTGAGTGTCCAGGAGGCCACATGAAGGGAGAGTTGCTGGAGGCGAATGAAGAGGAGTCCTCCCCATGGAGGTTATCGGAGACCCTGCCAATGGCAGTCGTGGCGGAGTTACGAGACAATGAGAGAAGCCTTCAAGAGCAAAAGTAGACAGCTCGGGGCTTCTCTGGTGGCGCAGTGGTTGACAGTTCGCCTGCCGATGCAGGGGACACGGGTTTGTGCCCCGGTCCGGGAAGATCCCACATGCCGTGGAGCGGCTGGGCCCGTGAGCCATGGCCGCTGAGCCTGCGCGTCCGGAGCCTGTGCTCCGCAACGGGAGAGGCCACAACAGTGAGAGGCCCGCGTACCGCACAAAAAAAAAAAGAAAAACAAAAACAAAGTCAGAACAGTTAGCTGATTGTATGATTCTCTCCAGGCATGTTCAGCTGGGGCAGCTGGATTTGTACAGGGTTGTAATGTACCAAGTGAGCACAGAGAACAGCAGCAGGCAGAGGCGCGAGGGTGTGTGCAGGGGCCGCTCGTCCAGACTGACGGGGGCATTTAAGCTGAGTGAGGAGGAAAGAGGGGACAGCGGGCATGAGGAGGAGTGAAACATGGTGGGGGGATCAGTGGATCGTAGGCCTGGTGGGTTCAAGGGATTATTGTTGTTGACAAACAAGCGAGAGTGTGCTGGAAAGTTGGGAAGTGGAGATCAGAGAGTGGGGTGCATGACACTGAGATGAGGCTTTGGTCGTCATTATCGGTAACCATAAGGCCCAGAGTGTGACCATGTGGGTGGAGGGGCTCAGACAAGGGTGAGGACGAGACCACTGGGAGAGGGAAACCACGGGGTTTAGGGGCCAGGACATTGGAAAGCACATGTGTCGAAATCACGAAGAGGGACTTCCCTGGTGGCGCAGTCGTTAAGAATCCACCTGCCAATGCAGGGGACACGGGTTCGAGCCCTGGTCCGGGAAGAGCCCCCATGCCATGGAGCAACTAAGCCCGTGCGCCACAACTACTGAGCCTGCACTCTAGAGCCCCCGAGCCACAACTGCTGAGCCCACGTACCACAACTACTGAAGCCCACGTGCCTAGAGCCCATGCTCCGCAACAAGAGAAGCCACTGCAATGAGAAGCCCGCGCACCGCAACGAAGAGTAGACCCCACTCACCACAACTAGAGAAAGCCCACGAGCAGCGACGAAGACCCAATGCAGCCAAAAGATAAAGAAATTTAGACAAGGATGCTTTCATCAGTAAGTGACATTATCGTTAAAAAAAAAAAGAAAGAAATCATGAAGAGTTACGGTGGGAGTAGTGCTGGGGAAAGAACAGTGCGTGAGGAGCTAAAGTCAAGAAATGAGCAGGGATGCTGGCAGGTACAGACAAGAGCCACAGCCAGGAAGAGAGGCTAGACTAGGGGCATCCACTCAAAGCGGGAGTTTGGGGGAGGTGGAAGGGAGGATGTTCTGGAGCTGCTGACAAGGAACAAGGAGGACCCTGCCCCACCCCCAAGCCCAGCAGTCAGCCCAGGCAGCAGTGTCTTCAGGGCGGAGCAGGTTTCAGCTGTGCAGGGTTTCTCAGCAGTGTTGTGGGGCTGTGCTGTGCCTCGTAGACTGGTCAGCAGCAGCCCTGGCCTCTACGCTCTAGAAATATCACGCACGCACGCACGCACATACCCCAGCTGTAACAATCAAAAATGTCTCTAGGGCTTCCCTGGTGGCGCAGTGGTTGGGAGTCCGCCTGCTGATGCAGGGGACGTGGGTTCGTGCCCCGGTCCGGGAAGATCCCGCATGCCGCGGAGCGGCTGGGCCCGTGAGCCATGGCGGCTGGGCCTGCGCGTCCGGAGCCTGTGCTCCGTGGCGGGAGAGGCCACAGCAGTGAGAGGCCCGCGTACCGCAAAAAAAAAAAAAAAAAATGTCTCTAAATTTTGCCAAATGTCTCCTACCCCTGGTTGAAAACCACTGCTATATATCAACCACGTTTTGGATTCTCAGCATTTCTGAGATTCATTGTCCAGAGACTTCTTAAATCCTAAGAGCCTACCTATATAAATTCAGGTGAAAACTTTGCCAAGACTCTTGTTTGTCATAGAGGTTACAGAAAGCATTATCTAACGCATGAGGCAGAGCGGCCTTTATCATTTTTAATTGGCATAATATAATGCTATTCTAATTTTAAAAGCATTGTGAAATACTACATTTAGGAGATTTTCCTTCCTGCATTATACAAAATCTGTATTTTATAAAAGCAAAAATTAGAAATGGATAAGAAACCTAAAAGTTAAAACTAAATTTTTTTCATTCCTAAAGGAAAACAGAGTGGAATATCTACTCTAATACAGCAGAATAACTTCGTTACTTGGAGTAGGCAAAGATTTCTTAGCTAGGACCCAGAATGCATTAACCATAAAGGAAAAAAATAATAAAGTTGATCAGATCAAAATTAAATACTTCATCAAAAGATACTATTAAGAAAATGAATAGACAAGAAAATATGGTGCATATATCTGACAATTTCTTATATAAATAAAAAACTTATGCCCGAATAACAAGATAAACAAAACAAAGAAGTTTGATCAGTCACGTCATAAATGGAGATTTACAGCTGACCAATAAACAGCTGAGAAGGTGCTGCGTGGGCTGAGTCCTCAGGGAGATGCAAACTGCAGCCACAGTGATGGACCTCTCTGCACGTGGCCAGTAGAATCCACGGGTCCAGGACAGACCACGCCGGATGCAGCTGCAGGTGGAAAGTGGTACTAACACTTCGGAAATCAGTCTGGAGGTTTCTCATGAAGCTACATATGTGTCTACCCTAAGTCCCAGCCATTCCTCTCCTAGGTGTCGGCCCAAGAAAAAGAAGACACATCCACTTGTGTGGATGACTTGTACAGGAATGGCAGCTTTAACCATAATGGTCCCAAACTAGAAACACCCCAAATGTGAAGTGTTCAGCGACAGGAGAACGGAAATCACATGTGTACATTCATGGGACAGAATTCTGCTCAGCAGTAAAAAGGAACAAGCTTTTGATACACTCAACAGCCTGGATGAACCTCAGACACATTATAAATGTTGGGCAAAAGAAGCCCGACTAGAATAGTACACACTGTATGATTCCATTTATATGGAATTTTAGAACAGGAAAAACTGACCTATGGTGAAAGAACTCAGAACAGTGCTTTCCTCTGAGACAGGAGTGCAGGATTGACTGGGAGGCATCACAAGGGATTTTTCCAGAGTAATAACAATGCTCTACATCTTGATAGAGATGTGGATTACACGGGTATATACATTTACTAACTCATCGATCTGTATACTGGAGATCGGGGCACTTCACTGTGTTAAACTCAATTTTTTTTTAAGTAATTTTTTTTTTTTTTTTGCGGTACGCGGGCCTCTCACTGTTGTGGCCCCTCCCGTTGCGGAGCACAGGCTCCAGACGCGCAGGCCCAGCGGCCATGGCTCACGGGCCCAGCCGCTCCGTGGCATGTGGGATCCTCCCGGACTGGGGCACGAACCCGTGTCCCCTGCATCGGCAGGTGGACTCTCAACCACTGCGCCACCGGGGAAGCCCTAAAGTAATTTTTATAAATGTACTGGCATTCCTCAGGCTCTCCTGCTGATCTCTTTTTACATTGAGGAACAGTTTAGCCCAACTTTACTTTTAAGAGCTAAAAACACTATGGTGTTTAACCCAGCGTTAGGTTTGGTGGAGCGGGGGTGCTGGGGGGCACGGCAGGGGAAGCGGGGGTGGGGGGAGCCGCACTAAAAGGAAGAGTTCCTGGAAAAAAATTATACCAAAGCTGAGACTGGGAAGGTGAGTTGGTTAGCTGTGTACAGAAGCATGAAAGAATATCCAAGAAGAGAAAACAGCATGTGGAAACGCCCAGAGACAGGACAGTGTGGCCGAAGTGTCAGTTAGATGGGAGGAGGGCGGCTGGGGTGCCATGGGGAGAACTGCCATGCCTTGGGGTGCTACACCACTGCCTCTCCCTCAGGAGCGGTGGGAGAGGAGAACTCAGATGCAATAACAAATCATTTTCCTGTGAAAACCCTTTGCAAACGGACAGCATAATACATGTAAAATCACATCTATGGTAGTGGTTTGATTGTGATCAAGTACAACAAAAAGACTGGTGGAATACTTGAACTGGTAAGAATCTTTGTAGAGTTTAGATGTTGTTTGCAAACAGTATTTCTTTTGGTCTGATTTTTGGTGATACAGCTTTGACCTATTTTTTCTTGGTTTCAGGGTTCAAAAAGGATTCTTCGCTCCAACGAGATCATCCTTCCAGCCAGTGGATTGGTGGAAACAGAGCTCCAGTTAACCTTCTCCCTCCAGGTGAGAACCTGCTCAGTCTTAGGTCATTAATATGCCATGTCCAGCCCAATCCCGAACAGTCCTCTAATCTGGAGACTGTTTTATCCGAAAACAGCCATAGCCCAATGATTTAAAGTCACCTAGAGCTTCTGTGGCCGGCCTGGAGGACCAGAGCAATCACCCAGACAGCCACAGCAAGGGCGCCGAGACCCAGATGGGCTGCTGAAAAGCACATCACAAATCGTTCTTTTTCTTTTTTTTTAATTGCAGTATAGTTGATTTAAAATGTTGTGTTAAGCTGCTGCATAGCACAAGGAGATCAGCTCAGTGCTTTGTGATGACCTAGAGGGGTGGGATAGGGAGGGTGGGAGGGAGGCTCAAGAGGGAGGGGACATGGGGATATATGTATACGTATAGCTGATTCACTTTGCTGTACAGCAGAAACCAACACAACATTGTAAAGCATTTATACTCCAATAAAGATGTGAAGTAAATAAATGAATGAAAAGCACTAAAAGAAAAATAAAATGTGTTAATTTCTCCTGTACAGCAAAGTGATTCAGTTATACATATATACATGTGTGTGTGTGTATACATTCTTTTTCATATTCTTTTCCATCATGGTTTATCACAGGCTATTGAATATAGTCCCCTGTGCTCTACGGTGGGACCTTGTTGTTTATCCATCCTGTATGTAACGCTTTGCCTCTCATTCTTCTTCCCCTTTTCCTCAGACAGAGCTGTTAACCCCACCATCCCACCACACTCGGCCCCGTCTCCTCTCCTTAGTAATCCACACCGTGCCCCCCAGCAGAGGCGGATGCTTCAGTCTTGTTTTGCCCCCATACTGCAACCTCCATCCCTTCCCTTCTCCTCCTTATCTGTCCCGGTATGTCTGTCTCTCCGCCTAACACCAGTACCCCAGGTTGCAGTGCACGGACACCTGATTATCTGGCAAGGGAGGAGGCTGTTTTCTGAGCGTGTGTGGACCACCCCGCTGCGGAGTGGAAACCAGGCGCTCCCCTCGCCCCTATCACCCCCTCGTGCAGCTGGGAGCCAGTGAAGCACAGGAAGGTGGCACGTCCTCTCGCAGCACCAAGACCCACCGAGGACCCAGTTGCTGATTAACTGTGCTCGGCTCTGTTTTGTGCTCGGCAGTACCCTCATTTCCTGAAGCGAGATGCCAACAAGTTGCAGATCATGTTGCAGAGGAGAAAGCGGTACAAGAACCGGACCATCCTGGGCTATAAGACCCTGGCCGTGGGGCTCATCAACATGGCAGAGGTGAGAGAGGGCGGCCTCTGGACAGTCAGCCTTTCGGAGCCTACGAGAGACACCGGCCCAGCCAGTGATTTTCCCAGCCTGCTGTTTGGGTGTTTTATTCTGTGTTACAAATTAATTCTTTTATTGGAAATTCAGGACGCACTTCTTTTTATCGAGAACTTTCTCCCTCATGAAAAGTTTTTTCTTTAACCTTTAAAAAAATGTCAAACTTAGAGAAAAGTTGTAAGAATAGTATAAAGAATTCCCATCTACCCTTCACCCAGATTCTTCAGTGTTAACACATCTGCCTTATTATTCTCTCCTACATACGCGTTATGCATGTTGTTTTCTTTTCTGAACCACCGAAAGTAAGCTGGTGCCCCATCACACATAGTTAATACGTACTGTGTCTACCATGAAGATCAGGACATTAGCACCGACACAGGGTTGCCGTGTAACCCGCAGTCCCCACCCAGGTCATGCCAAGCGACTCAGGGATGTCCTTTGCAGGCCCAGGGTTTCATCTGGGATTAAGGGCTGCACTTAGCTCTTGTCTCATTAGTCTCCCTCGACCTGCAGTCCCTTGGATTTTCTTTGTCTTTCATGCCCTTGACATTTTTTAAGAGTACAGGCTCTTTATTGAATGTATCTCAGTTCAGATTTGTCTGATGTTTTCTGGAGATTTACATTCAGCTTCTGCGTTTTTGGCAGAATTATTGCAAGCAGTAATGCAGGCAGCACTCTGTGTTGATTTGTTCCGTTACTGGTGAGGCTAACTCTTATCGCTTGGTTAATTTAAGATGATGTGTGCCAGGATTTCCAGTATAAAGTTAAGTAATACATATTTTGTTCTTACCAGTGAAAAAAAAACATTTTATAGGGAGGAGATATTTTGAGACTATATAACAGTTTCTTATCCCCTCATATCTTCACCAAGTAGTTTTAGCCTCTATTAATGATTCTTACCGGAATCAGTCATTACTTGGACGTTTGCCAGACAGTGAATTTCCAATCCCACCATTCCTTCTCTATTTATTAGTTGGCCGTCTGCTGTAAGATACAGCTTTCCCTTCTTCCCCACTTACTGATTGATTCATTTCTTTGTATCAGTTATGGATCTGTGGATTCCTGTTTAATTCAGTGGGGCTTAGTCTGCTACTATCATTATTTATTTTGATGCTCAAATTTTCTCGAATTTGGCCAGTAAGAGCCTCTTCAAGCTGATTCCTGTATCCTTTTTTATATGCCTCATCGTTCTTTACATGCTTCTTTACTTGCTGGTACAAAATATTACAGGCTCATCATGTACTTTCCCTGACCCAGCCTCAGAATGAACTGATCCTCCAAAGAGCCCTGGTTCCTTGTAGTGGAGAATGGTATTTAGAAACCAAGATCTGGATGCTAGAGGTGCTCATTTTCCCAACTGGGGTATCATTGCTTCTCCTCCCTCTCAGCAGATGGAGCTAGGAAATACATGTATACATATGCATATGCACGTGTATATACATGCATATCGTATCTATTTCCACTTCTGTATCTATCTGATCATGAGCTCACATTCCAGTCAGTTCCAATCAGCACCTTTGGGGTTCCTCTAGCCTTTCTCCTTTTCATGTTTTTAATTCCCTTCTCAGTATGTTTGCTCATTTGTGCGGCTTCCCTGTATGCCTGGTGAATCTTCTCAGCCCTGACCAAGGGGAAGAGGAAAGGGGCCACAAATCAATTTTAAAACCTATTTCTGTATTTTAGAACATTAAGTAAGAAACATTTTGTGTCCATAGTAAAAAGCGAATAGTCCCAGCCCATCTTTCTGTCCTCTTCATGTTTTGTGTCAGAAAGAGGGCCTGGGGGGAGTGAAGTATGTGGATGGCACGTTTTGCCAGCTGTGTCAAGCCCTTATTGCCTGGCACAAGTGGCCTGGTACAGGTGGCCACGGTCTGCAGGACAGCCTCACGCAGCCTTGAGAGCTAGTTTCTCTGTGAAAGACTTAAACTAAAATGCAGTCCTAGAGATTAGCAGTCATTTTCAATCTCAGGCCTTGATTTTTATCTCTAAGCACGTGGCCTGACCCGTGGCTGACACTTCTGGAGGTAGTTTTAAAGTGAGACCGGGGACTTCCCTGGCGGTCCAGTGGTTGGGACTCCGTGCTTTCACTGCGTGGGCCCTGGTTCAATCCCTGGTGGGGGAACTAAGATCTCACAAGCCACGTGGCACAGCCAAAAAGGAAAAAAGAAAAAAAGGTAAAGTGAGACAGGCAATAGGAGAACGGTAGGCGTGAATCTGAAAGATAGTGAAAAAGAAAATGTGTTAGCAGAACACCGTTCCCAGTGGCTCGCCTGTCCGTTGGGATTTGTGAAAACGGGCTGCTCTGCAGCACTGTCCGTAGTGAGGTGTGTCCGTGGCCACCCCGTGCTCGTAGGTGATGCAGCACCCGAACGAAGGCGCCCTGGTTCTCGGCCTGCACAGCAACGTGAAGGATGTCTCCGTGCCTGTGGCAGAAATAAAGATCTACTCCCTGTCCAGCCAGCCGATTGACCATGAAGGAATCAAATCCAAGCTGTCTGGTAGGACATGTGTGGTGTTGGGAAGCCCTCCCCGTCACCTGATCTCCATCCCAGGAAAGCCTAACACGTTCCTAGGAAAGAGGAGCTTAGAGCTCCCTGGAAATGAAAGGGGGTCGGGGCCCTCTCCTCCACCCCGGCCGCGTTTCCACTTGAGGAGAGCATGATTCCAGCCAGCCAAAGCCTCTTAGACCAGATCTTCACCCTGCGAGGTCATCTTATTAAGGTGTCTGTTTCCAGACCGTTCTCCTGATATTGACAATTATTCTGAGGAAGAGGAGGAGAGTTTCTCATCAGAACAGGAAGGCAGTGATGACCCACTACACGGGCAGGTAACTTTCCACAGCCCCTCAATAAAGCGGCCGAGAAGCAGTTACAGACCTTCCTAGGGTTTCCCAACCTCATTCCATCCCCCTACCCACTTAGGACCTGTTCTATGAAGATGAGGATCTTCGGAAAGTAAAGAAGACCCGGAGGAAACTAACCTCAACGTCTGCCATCACAAGGGTGAGCCTCCAAGGTCCGGGGAATGTTCTAGCAGAGATTTGCAATCTGGGGGTAGGATGGGAGTGTTGTATGCAGACTTCCTGGGGGCTTTTTAACATCTGCACAGGGCCATGCCCTCAAGGCCGTGACACACCCCTTGGTACCTCCACCTCCACCACCAGCTAATTAAGCACCACTGTTGCAGAGAACCAGCGTTCCTGATAGGAGCGTGTTATATTCTTCAGGTTATCTTAGGGTAGAAGAAAGGTTGAGAAACCTTGTTGTAGACTTTGGAACAGATGCTTCCTTGGGGAGCAGAACCCCTCAGACACCCTCCCTCCCTTCTCCAGGTGATTACTTCAGGTTTCGTACTGTCCACCGCACAGATAAGTCCAGTCCTCTCTAGGAGCATCTCCATTTGGAATCATTTGTTGAACTAACCCAGAAATAGTAGGCTAGTGCTTGGAACTGTGGGCTCGATACAGTGCCTGCCTTAATGGATCCAGAACCTTAGAGACCAGAGGCCTTTAGATTGTGTCTCCTGCACGCGATCTCCTCAGGAGTCACTACTTTTGGTGAAATTAGAGTCCTGGACTGAGATGCTTAATACCTGAATTTCTAGGTTAACTTTGACCTCTTCTGGGGTTCCCGTGCCAGAGTTCGGGGGAGTCAAAAGTGCCAGGAGCTTTTTGGAAGAGAAGTTCACAGTTTCATTTGTCCCCAGAGGCATCCTGATTCTCTCTAGCGCAGAGCAGCCCAGGGACCCCAAGAGCAGAGATTCCCGTCACCTTCAGGAGTGAAATAAGTGGAGGCCAGACCTTCCGAACATGTCGTATCTGAGCCTGGTCCACCGTGAAACACGCTGTCCTCTCTCCAGGCATCCTTGGGTATCCCTGGGCTTCAATGTATAATAAATCCTCAAGGCTGAGGCCTTGATTCCCCCACCGGATGATGACTAGAGCGCGTTTGAACTGTTTCATCGTCCTCAGGCTTCTAATCCTCGATAGGCGCTCCTAGGCCGGGTAAGGCCCATCCTGGCCTCCAGCCCACCCTGTGCTCTGATGATGGCAGAGGCTGGAGGTCACTCTCTGTTGTGGCTCCTCCTGCTAAGTTTTTCTTTTTCCTGTGCTGTAACCACAAAGAGGCCCCGTTTTCTTCCCAAAGGTGCCCCCGGGAGCTATATAAATCGCCTCTTCTGTGGTCGCCTCCGTAGCTTCACCGGTTATACGACCAGAGCTCAGTGCTCCTTTGACACCCACTCCCCGAAAGGTGTTTTTATTTTTTGTGTTAACTGCAGGCACTTTCCAATCAGATTTCCAGAGTAATTGTCCTTTCACTCCTGCCTCCCGTGCACACGAATCCTTCTCTCCCTACCAAGAGCACTTTGTCCTAGACATGTTAATTGACTCGGCGTTCTCTGAACCGTCTTCTGCGTCTCGGTCGCTGTGGCTCTCGTTCCTCCTCTGCTGTGGGTGCCCTTCCACCTTGGGGAGCCCCGCCCTTTCTTGAAGGCCCAGCTCAGTCTCACCCACAAGTTAGTCTCCCCCATCCCCAGGCGATGAGTCTGTCATCCAGTCAGGAGGTGCTGAGGGCCACAAGCTAGTCGCCGTGCCTTGGGTTGGACACGTAGAGATAAGGAAGGCCCGGTCCATGCCGTCAGGGAGCTCACAGTGTCCAGTGACACAGACACATCTACACAAGTGACCGTAACCCCGTAGGGCAGGCGCCAGACGAGCTCTGCGTCAGGGGCAGCGATGGTCCTAAGGGGAAAGTGACCGGCTCTGAGCAGGACAGCTTCGCGGGCAAGATGCCAGGAGATGGGTTTTCTAAGAGTAAATAGAACTTCGCCAAGTAGATCTGGGGACATGTTTAGTCAAGGCAGAAGTTACCATGTAAATGGCCCAGAGGGGTGCCAAGTCGTAAGCAGTTAGTTCCCACCTAAGTGGGGTGTGAGGAGTTGGGTGGTGGGTGAGGCCAGGGTCAGGCAGAGCCAGCCCTCAGCAGACACAGGGTGACACCGAAGTTCTTGAGGCTCTGGGGCCAGTGAAGGCCTTTCATCTGGGGAGTGACGATGTGAGATCTGCATGTGGAACAGTCGCAGTGGACTCTGGAGGGAATGAGACTGGAAGTGGGGTGGGAGGAGCTAGTTGAGGGTGGTTGGTGGCCCCAGAGAGGGGCGAGGAAGGAGGCCGGACGGAAGCAGTGCGGTTTCGGGTGGACAAGAGGGTAGGAGTCAGCACCCCTGGGCTGAGGGTCGGGGGAGACTCCGGGTTCAGATTCGGTGACTCCTCGGTGCCTGGGTGACCAGGAGGGGGGATGCACAGCGCAGAGGGTGAGCTCTGTTTTGGAAACCTCGAGTTTGAGGAACCTGTGTGTATACAGGTGGCTCTCACCGTGGTTCTGAAGTTCTAGAGAAAGGGATGAGCGGGAGGTGACCGTGGGCAGTTACTGGGCTGGGGGCGTGGCCCCGGTTCTTCACCAAAGCCGGCCCTCGATCACTCTGCCGACTGGGCTGCTGACTGAGGACTACTGTGGCTTTGTCCCTACAGCAACCTAACATCAAACAGAAGTTTGTGGCCCTCCTGAAGCGGTTTAAAGTTTCAGACGAGGTACGACCCCTTACTCCCGAGCTGGATGGTGAGTAGAATTCCCAGAGTTTCACCCTCATTCCTCGGGCACAATCTGGAGTCAAGATTCCAGGAACCCCACGTGAGGGGGTAGCTAAAGGAGGGCTTTCCGCTACTTGAAAAGAGAAGGAAAGATTTACATGTAGCACCCAAGCTTCCATGGTATTCGAAGCAGGGGCACATGCTTCTGCGCAGCTTTCGGGTGTGGGGTGTCCAGCACAGATCCAGTTGCTATCGTTCAGTTTTCCCTCCTGCCCCGAGGGGAACATCGTGAGTAGCAGCCTGTGAGGTGGGGGCCTCCTCCATGGCGTCAGGGACTGGCCGCTAAGAGAAGCAGTGCATTCCCTGGGCTCGCAGGCCTAGAGCCAGTTTTCATGGGCTCTCTTCTCAGTGGACTGAGACAGGGATGGAGATTTGTCCCCTGCGGGCTCTAGAGGAGGCCAGCATGAGCCCGCCAGGGCCCCAGGCGTCTGGGTTTCCCTGCGCCAGTTCATCGGGAGAAGTACCGTCTGAGCCCCACTCTTCTTCCTGACGCCAGGCACTAGTGGGGAGCACTAGGGAGGCTCTGAGCAGGGACGGTGGCCTCACCACATCCCTGCTCTCAGGATCAAATCACAGAAAGCACACCAAGACCACCCTGATGAGCATGAAACTATGGCACGTCCCTTAAGGGGACTGGGTAGGGAAGCCAGTGGGCCCTGCCCAGGAGGAAGGAGATTCCCGTCTGCCATGTTGTTAATAGGGGTAGCCCCAGACTCCAAGGTTTTGTTTTCTCCCACAGGTGGGCTTTGGGCTGGAACACGTATCCCGAGAACAGATACGAGAAGTGGAAGAAGACTTGGACGAGCTGTATGACAGTCTGGAGATGTACAATCCCAGCGACAGTGGTCCCGAGATGGAGGAGACAGAGAGCATCCTTAGCACGCCAAAGCCCAAGCTCAAGTGAGGCCCACACCCCCTCTGTCACACTGTCTCTCTAGGCCGTGGCAATCTCCTAGACTCCCCTCCCTCACCCCGCCCCCCCCAACCATTACCCGGGAATCTCGGTTCCTCACCTCTTCTGAACCGCCTGCCGTCTGGATAAAGCTCGCTGCTTTAGCCTCTAACCGACAAAAGCCCCGATAGGACTCTCCTGAAGTCCTTCGGTCCAGGTCCCTACTGGTCCAGCCTCTGCTGTGTCCTTCCTCGCCGGCATCCTCGAAGCCCGGGTTGTCGATCTTTCTTGAACACCAGCCCTGCCCGGCTGTCCGTGAGCTGCTGCTCTGGGCCCTGGCGGCCACTGACCCTGGCTGTGCTTCTTTGCCACAGGCCCTTCTTTGAGGGGATGTCGCAGTCCAGCTCACAGACGGAGATTGGCAGCCTCAACAGCAAGGGCAGCCTCGGCAAAGACACCACCAGCCCTGTGAGCAAGACCAATGGCTGTGGGGTGTGGGAGTGGGACCAGGGGAGAGTCAGGGCTTAACACTGGGCCCTGTGCTCCTGGCTCATTTGGGACCTACGGGCCATCTCATCTTGTTTCAGCCTCGGTTGTCATCTCAGTCCTGCTGGGCTCTTAGTGCTCTGACGATATTGCTGTGGCCAGGCGGGTGTTCTTTATGGTCTGTTCCCGCCATGACCTGGCGCCTTCCCTCCCGGAACACGCAGTGCCTCAAGACCTCTCCCTTAACACCCGTCATGCGGTAGCTGGGAGTGTGGCACCCAGCCAGTGGTGGCGATTCTGCATCCAGGCTGGGGAGAGGGTGGATGCAAAGGGGCAGGAAGGCCCCAAGGTCTGTTCAGGAGAAATTACATGGGCTTGATTCAGAAAGTGAGCAGTGCCCTCGAAGAATTTAGAACTCGGTGGGCTGATTTCCATTTTGCCTGGCGAGCCAGAGGGAAAAGGAGCTGTCTACTGCAGCACCCCAGAGCCCCGCATGACCCCAGGACCACGCTCTGTCCCTATTTGGGAAGGCTCTCCCCAGCAGTGGATCAGGGGCAGAGGCCCGGGTTGATGCTGTATCCGCCTCGGGCCCTAGGAAGCTGCCCTCCCCCTTGTTTATGACCAAAGGCAGGATGACGTGTCTGATTTTTGTGGTTTTCGGTTTGCTTTGAAAGCCCAGTGTCTTCTCTGTAGATCAAAAAAACTGAATCCTTTAAGTCCTTCTGCTCTTGCCGCTTTAACAGAGGGAATATAAAACTCACCCTGCGCGTAGGTATTAATTGTGAGGAAACGACCTGAGGCCTGTGAGGCTCTCCATCCCCTGAAAAGCGCTGTCTATGGAAGGGCTGCCTGCCGCCGGTCCCAGGTGTCTGCGGACCGTCAGCTCATGGACTGCCTGCTGCCACCAGGTGGCGCTGTCGTCCACGTACTCCCTCTCCCTGCTGAAGGCGCAGCAGGGTGATCCGGCCCTAGAACAGCGGCACCACGTGGCCTTAGCGAGTAAACGTGGGATGGGAAATGGCAGCCCCCACCGAGAATCCCTCCACCGAGAAACCTCAGGCCCGCCACTTGCAGACCGGGCACTCTCAGCCTTTCCAGCCCAGGTTCATATGATATGGGGCTGAGGAGGCCTTACCTGACTAGTTCTGCACAGGATGTGGCTTGGGGCTGCTCGTTCTCACAGGGGGCTGCTGGATGGCCCTGCTGAAGCATCACTGTCCATGTGGACAGATCATTGGTCCCTGGAGCCAGATTCCATAGCAAGTATAAATATAAGGGATGACTCTTCTAGAGAGAAACCTGGGACCTGGCCAGGGGAGGACTGTCTTACGGTGTCCTAGGAATGCAGAACAAGGGCCCTACTGTAACACAATGCAATCAAATTTTAAATGAGATTAATACCCCAGAAATGCTAAGCGTGACACCTAACATGTGGTGACCGCTCAATAAATTTTAGGGATCGTCGTTACTAAATCAGTAAGAGAAACTACTCTCTACTAATGAAGCTGTTTCTGGGTTGATAGAATTTGTAGGTTCTACATTTAGTCTCAGCTGCATGGCTTACAAAATTTAAAGAGAAAAATCACCTTGATGCTCTGGGCCTCAGGTGCCTTATTTGTGAAGTAAAGGAGTTGGCCCAGGAGCCCAGTTAGCTCAAAAGTCAATGGAGTATCAGTCTTTACAGTGTGATGGCCTAAGGATCCCTGTTCAGGCCAGACATTTCTTTGGGGCAGGGTAGGGCTGGTTTGAGAGCACATGCTCTGGAGTCAGACTTCTGGGTTTGAATCTTGACTCCATCACTCCACTGACTGTGTGATCTGGGCAGTTACCCAGACTTCGTGTCCTCATGTACAGATTGCATGTAAAAAGGACATGCCTTACAAGGCAGTGTGAAGATCCAGTGCGAAAATGCAGCTAAAGCCTCCAGCATGGCGCTTGATTGATGGTTGGATTGATTTATGGCATGGGGAGCATCAGTAAATGGAAGCTGCTTTGCCATTGTTATTACAGACCCTGAGAGCCGTTCCAGTTCTGGACTCCTGAAATTGATAGAATCTAGATGTCTTTTTAGTGAGTTCTTCAAATTCTGGTTCCCTGGGCCAGATTTCAGACTTTGCTGGTTCTCTGTGATATTTCTATTTTGAAGAGCCCCATATGTCTTGATGTGGGTGTGGAACTTTGGAATCCTTTAGTATGAAAGACACTTTGGAAACTACAGAGCGAGGCTGTGCTCTTACACAGAGAACTTCTAAACGTATTAGGGAAAACATACGGGGATGGTGCATCCATAGGCAGGCGTGCACATGCTGCCCAGCTCTTGTCCTCTCTTCCCTGATTTCCCAGCCTTGTTATTCATTTATTTTTCTTAACCTTCCTTTTTGTTCCCCAAGTTTCAGAGGATTCAGTTTTATCACTAGAACCAGAAGGAATTTCTGCTGATACAAATTATTACAGCTGTTGAGTTTTCCCAAGACTTGAGCACACAGTAGCAACATAATTTTGTTCTTGGAGCAGATAACAGTAGGCCCCGACAGCGCTTCAGTTGGGGCGGCCAAGAGATGGAGACTTTCTGCCAGGACTGCCTGCTGCTAAAAGTTGCTAATTCCACAGCACTGTAACTAATGGTGCTACAGACCAGTACTTGGTAAAATTGAGAGCCTAAAGTGCCACCGCGCTCTGCCCCCTCCACGTGTGCGCACACGCGCGTGCGCACGCACACACACACAAGCACGTGCACCCCCTGCAGCAGCAGCCAGCGTCGCCCCCAGGCACAGCGCCTTGCACCGCCACACCTGCCTCAGAGCCACTCAGTTAGGCAACACAGCTACTGCGCTGCTGGGGTGAGAAGAGCCTAAAATATTTATAGAAGCAGGAAGAAGAACTGGGAGAATCGGGAGTTTGCTCCCGGTGGGGCTGACTGAAACATGCAGAAGAGTCAGTGCACAGCCCGCAGGTGCCCCACCCCGAGTCCACCTTAGAGCGCTCGGCACATCTCAGCACAGCGCTGTGCCGTGAAGCACTGCTCTCCTGTCGGAGGGCCGACCACAGGGCTGCTGCCTGAGAGCCTTCCAGTAGGACGGTGTTATCGCCCCGATTCCTTTTCTTTAAAACGTGTTTAATTCACTTGTCATGCTGAGGTCCCAAATTGAGTGAAACCATCTTCAGTCTTAAGTCTGATGAAGAGTTCTCTGGGAGCGTGGACTCTGTTATCGTCGGTTATTCATACAGACAATGTGTAAATGAGCTAGTGGTGCAATCCGGAGGCAACCTGCTGTGCGTGGCTCTGAGCAAACCGTCTCCCCCTCAGGGGTCACAGGGTCTGGATAAAGTGTGTTAGGTTAGTTTTGCAGACGGCTCAGAGCAGTGGTCCTCAACCAAGGGTGATTTTGCCTCCCAAGGGACATTTGGTGAGGACTAGAGACATTTTGGGTTCTCACAGCGGGGATGATAGGGGATAAGGGGCTGCTCCTGGCATCTAGTGGGTGGAGGCAGGGATGCAGCTCAAATCCTGCACACGATGCCCCTGAGCAAAGAAAGACCCGCCCCAGATGTCGGCGGTGCCCACGTGGAGAAACGCTGGTTTAGCGTATGGTGTGGGCCTACTTTTGTGGTCCTTGTTCATTGGTTTGCTGAGTGGCCCCTTGAGCTTATTAGGCCATTTCTCTGTACTCTGTTATTTACTCAGAGAAAAGGCTTTGGGTCATTGGGAGGAGGTGGGATATCCTTGATCCTTTCTGATTCCCTGGTTCCCCACAAGAACCAGAGACCCACTGAGGCCAGGACCTTCCCCATAGCTAAGATCCACAACCCGCAACTGCTTATGATTTTGACACTGGTGTCTGCACAGCCAGAAGCAGCATTAGCAAGTGTGAAAAATCTGGTTATGTATCTGTATTTGCAAAGTACATTTTTAATATTTATGAGAAATGCTAATAAAAGTTGGGGACAAAGGGAGAATTATTTCACACCTAAATGGCTTAGTATATTCTGTTTGAGGGTTTTCCAGATGTTTCTACCAAGCAAAAAGCATTTGGCTACCATGGATGTCTTTAGTCTCGAAATCAAAGACGTGAACTCTGAGATTCCCCTTTCTTCTGAGCAACTCTGACAGCAGAATAGGCCCTGTGTGCCCCTCCTGGGCAAGGGTGTTTACCGAACCCAGGGTTAAGACTGACAGATCCCACAGCCATGCCATCTGAACGTTGAGCTTCTCTTTCCCGGTGACATCTTGTGAGAGTCAGAATTTCTGGGTTCCGCATCTCGCTGTGTTATTAATTTAATGATCGCAAAATAACTGACTTTTCCGAAGCTCAGTTTTCACAAAAATATGCTCCTAGTAGGATGAATTGAAACTCCCAAAGATTTTATGAGGTCTTCAGATTAAGTGAAAGTATTTTAAGCTTCCAGGGGACCTAGAAAACAGGTTAGAGTGGTGGTTATTTGGATTGATGATGACTAATTATTATAATTTTTGCAGATGGAATTGGCTGCTTTAGAAAAAGTCAAATCTGCTTGGATTAAAAATCAAGATGACAGCTTGACTGAAACAGACACTCTGGTATGTATGGTTTGGGCTCCTGTTTCAGCTGTTTAAAATAGTCTTTGGTACCTTTAGAAACAAAGGCAAAAAGATCCTGATGACCACCCTGAAACTTTGGCTTAACTCTGTGCACTTGTGAATGTCCTGCGTGCCCTTCCTCCCAGAATCCTTACCTGTGGAATATAACGCTTTTCCCCAAACTAGTAAACTAGAAATGTCCCCATTCTGCCCTTTAGTTAGATCTGATCAAGTGCTAATTTAGATAATTTCTCATTATCTGTCACCCTCGTTTACTTCTCAGATACGATGACCAGTATCTTCCCCCGAAAAACCATCCCTTCCTCCAGGTTGCTTTTACAATGGCCAGACAGCCCACAGCATTAAGTCTCCAAGTGATTACTAGTCAGCTCCTCTAGTCAGCTAAGAGATGTTGGAGCTGCTCAGGGGTGCATGGGATGGATCGGCTGGGGTGCCCAATTTAATTACACACAGGTTGAAATTCCACACACATACACATGTTGAGCGCTGAAGGTGCAAAAATGAGAACACCATGGATCCACCTCCGGGAGGAAAGCCAGCCGGGGCACACCTGGCGCAGAGACTCTGTGGGGCCCGGGAAGGACAGAGCCATTCACCTGGGGGGAGGGCGTCTGAGCTGGGCCCGCAGGTTCTGCCACAGTTCAGCCGGTGGGACTGGAGGCCGGACCCAGCAGATGGGAGGGAACAGAGAACTTGACCGAATACCATCTGGGGGTGTGCTGCACATCCGCCTTACGGTGGGAGCTGCTAACTGAATGGAGTCCGAGGAGGAATTGTTTCAGGCTTATGTTTCCTATAGTAAATAATGCTGCATTAAGGATCTGGTGTCTGACAAAGCCTTAGGTTGGATTCAACATTACTGTAGTTCACCCGTAATCCGAGTAACCCATCTTCCACTTTGGCCCATACTGCACAGCGGTTGTTTCAAAATGAAGTTCCAGGGGCTTCCCTGGTGGCGCAGTGGTTGAGAATCCTCCTGCCAATGCAAGGGACACAGGTTCGAGCCCTGGTCCGGGAAGATCCCACACGCCGCGGAGCAACTAAGCCCCGTGTGCCACAACTACTGCGCCTGCGCTCTAGAGCCCGCGAGCCACAACTACTGAAGCCCACGCGGCTAGAGCCCGTGCTCTGCAACAAGAGAAGCCACCACAATGAGAAGCCCGCCCACCACAACGAAGAGTAGCCCCCGCTCGCTGCAACTAGGGAAAGCCCGCGCGCAGCAGCGAAGACCCAATGCAGCCAAAAATAAATAAATAAATTTTTATTTTTTAACTGAAGTTCCAGTCATCTCACTTCCTGAGTGAAACACTCTCCTTCCCACCTAGAGAAGCTAGATCATCAGCCCAGGTTTGTGGGCTGTCAGTTCATAAATGTAGGGTACAGATTGAATAGCAGGAGATGGTGCCCGGTACAGCGGGTACACTCAGCTAAATTAAAGTCACGGTGTCCTCGTCGGGTGGGGAAGGAGTTGTAGAACCCTGTGCTTCCCGGAAAAGAGAGCAAGGGACTGACTTTCTCGTGACGGTCATGGGCCCTGGCAGGAACCACAAGGCTCCCGTGGTCACCGAGGGGAAGTAACCCTCACTGCTTCCTTTCCTCCGTGGCAGGAAATCACTGACCAGGACATGTTTGGAGACGTGAGCGCAAGTCTGGTTGTGCCAGAGAAAGTCAAAACCCCGATGAAGTCCAGTAAAACGGACCTCCAGGGCTCTGCCTCTCCCAGGTACTCAGGGTTGGAAGAAGCTCCTAAAGCGTCGGGTAGAACGAGGGAAGCCCAGCAGGAGGGCCCTCAGGAAGAGGGGGCAGGCCATGGCTCTGGGTCAGGGGGCTGTTTAACCGCCTCCTTCCACGTCTGTGGCAGCAAAGTGGATGGGGTTCACACCCCCCGGCAGAAGAGGGGCACTCCCCTGAAGGAGCGACAGCTCTCCAAGCCCCTGAGCGAGAGAACCAACAGCTCCGACAGCGAGCGGTCCCCAGACCTGGGCCACAGCACGCAGGTACCCCGGCCTGTCGGGCGCCCCTGGACCTTGGTCTCTGTTCCGTTGTCTCCTTGGGCGGTTGGGTGAAGAGGAGCGGGCAGTACTTTGAACGGCTCTGAATGAAGCCTTGAAGACAGACGTAAAGGGGGACGTCTAGCATGCTTCTTATTTGCTGCTGCTGAGGAATTGGGGGGGGAGCCGGGGACGGAGCAGGAGACTCTGGCTCGTTCTGCCCCCATCAGACCTTAGTGGAGACTGTGCGGGGACAGTGGTTCTAGGGACAGCAGCCATCGGCTCTCACGGGACGTCTGCTCTGAGCTCTGATACCCTTAGTGCTGCTGTGGGCCAATTAGAGTGGTTTCAAGCTGGCACGTCAACAGTATTAAAATGTTTTGATTGAGGGCTTCCCTGGTGGCGCAGTGGTTGAGAGTCCGCCTGCCGATGCAGGGGACACGGGTTCGTACCCCGGTCCGGGAAGATCCCACATGCCGAGGAGCGGCTGGGCCCGTGAGCTATGGCCGCTGAGCCTGCGCGTCCGGAGCCTGTGCTCCGCAGCGGGAGAGGCCACAACAGTGAGAGGCCCGCGTACCGCCAAAAAAAAAAAAAAAAAAAAATGTTTTGATTGAAAGACCTAAGAGTGGCTGGGGCAGGCACAGAAGGAACTGGCCCTCGGGAGTCCTGTTCCCTCTGAAGGTCAGTCTCCCGGGGAAGGATTCTCCCTCGACAGACCTCCTGCTCTCCTGAGGTCAACAGCAGGCCTGTTCATTTCCCTGATACCTATCATTGGAAGGGAAGTTTGTGTCCATGTGGCTTCCTGAGCTGACGCTCTTATAGCTGAAAATGAACCCGGGACTAGAATAGCCCGGTGCCTGGGGCGAGGTATTGTCCTTCTTGTTAATCACTGTTCCTGAAATACCTTTGTTCCCTGTGCCGGGGGCGCTCCCCACACAGCCTCCTTGCTGCTCTCATTAGTTCTCTCCCCGGCGTTGCCCTCGTTTTCCATCCTGTGAGCGCATGCTTGCTGTCTTCCTCCTCCTCTCCTGCTGCCCTGCTTCATTACCCTTCGGGGCCCTTCCTGCTCTGGTGCCCCTGGCGCACCAGCCTGTGTTCTGAGGCCTCGCTTTGCTTGTCCCTGATCCCCCTCCTTCCCCTTATGCTCTGGCCGGTGGGATACCGGGTCTCCCGCACAAGTCCCTGGTAGCTGTTCTCTGAACACCCCTGCCCCAGGAATTCTCAGCCCTCCCCTCAAGCTCCCTGGGGACTGCCCAACAGACGCTTTTGTCCTTGTAGATTCCGAGAAAGGTGGTATATGACCAACTGAATCAGATCCTGGTGTCGGATGCAGCCCTCCCAGAAAATGTCATCCTCGTGAGCACCACTGATTGGCAGGGCCAGGTAAAGCATCGAAGGTCGCAGGGCTGTGGAGGAGAGATTCTGGGGAGCAAGAGACAGATTTGAAAGGCAAGGTGTGGGGAAATAGGAAATCACCCCCCTTTCTCAGGCCCCCCTGCTCCGAACTTAGCCCACAGTTCTGGACTCTAGTCCCAGTCCCGTCGTCTTCCCACCTGTGGGGCTTAAATCACCAATTTTCCGTACCTCGGTTTCCTCAGCTTTAAAAACACGGCGGTATCACCTGTCATGCCCGCCTTCCTGGCCCTGCGTCTCAGGCAGCATACCGGAAGGGAGGTGCCTCGAGGAGCACCAAGTGCTGTGAGATGCCAGAGGCGCCCTGGTTTCCACAAAGTCCGCTCGGCAGGGGCAGGGCAACAGCAGCCCCTGTCCCTCCCGCTCCCGTCGTCCACCCGGTTAGATCCCGGGGCCACCTAGCATGTGGGCGACAGAGGCCGCGTTAGAATCTAATGTGCCCTAGGTCTTCCCACATTTCCGTATGAGCCCATCTACGTGGGGTCCGGCCCCACCTTCTCCTTGCTGGCTGCCAGAAGCCTGACCTTTGCCCGGCTGTGATCTGAATGACAGAGGATGGGGCCCCGCAGCTCGGTCTGGGCCTCGCTGCCCTCTTGGCCTGTGGGGAGGCAGTGCCCCTGCTGCGTGGCCTCACCTGTGTCCCTGCTCCTTTCCCTCCCCCACCCCACACAGTACGTGGCAGAGCTGCTCCAGGACCAGCGGAAGCCCGTCGTGTGCACGTGCTCCACGGTGGAGGTCCAGGCCGTGCTGTCCGCCCTGCTCACCCGTATCCAGCGCTAGTAAGGGCTCGGCTCTTCTCCTGCCTTTTGGGGTTCCCTCTGACCTCATCCTCCCACCCTGATTTCTAAGCAGTGAGAGGACCTCCTGGCCTTATCAGACCAAGAATTCGTAATTGGTACCTGGTTGGGCAGCGTCAGACCGCGGTGTTCTGATGCCCCTGCTGGCCCCAGAGGGTTGGAGTGAAAATGTCACCTTCCTGCCTGCCTGCCTCCCCGCCTGGCCCCCTGCCACACCTTGAGTTGCCTCGTCCTCTTCTTAAGCCTATGACGAAGAAGGCCGGGCAGAGAGAGCCCAGGGTTTTTTACAAGACCTTTTACTCCCGTCCCTCCGACTACCCAGAGTCGGGGCCTTCCCTCCGTGGGAAAGAGCTGCGGGCGTTCCCGGGTGTCTGGGCTCATGCCCACTGCCAACCCCAGGGCACTGCTGAGTTGTCTTCCCGTGAGCCTCAGCCAATTCTGCCTTCCTTCTAGACAGTTCCCTGTCCTCTCTGATCCTGGGTTTCTCTCTGTTTGCAAAAGCGCTGTGGTTTATTGCCTCTCCCTGTACTATTTTGTTTATTGGTTTGCTTTTTCCCGTGGGCTGTTGAGATCAAGTGAAGTCTGAGCTTGGGGCCTTCCTCTGAGCAGGACGCAGGCCCACCTGACCTGGCCATGCCTCTCCCCTTGCTTCCCAGCTGCAACTGCAACTCCTCCATGCCGAGGCCGGTGAAGGTGGCAGCGGTGGGCGGCCAGAGCTACCTGAGCTCCATCCTCCGCTTCTTCGTCAAGTCGCTGGCCAGCAAGACCTCCGACTGGCTGGGCTACATGCGCTTTCTCATCATTCCCCTCGGTAAAGGCTCAGCAGGGCCCACTCCTGAAGCGGGGTGGTGGCGCTGGGTCCCAGGAAGTGACGGGCAGGGAGACCGTCACCGGGCCATCATTCACCCCCTCACCAGCTCTCCTTGTCTGGTTTCCACCTCCCAGGTTCTCACCCGGTGGCCAAGTACTTGGGCTCCGTCGACAGTAGGTATAGCAGTACCTTCCTTGATTCTGGCTGGAGAGATCTGTTCAACCGCTCAGAGCCCCCGGTGTCAGGTAACAGCCCCTCGTAAGGGACCAAGACAGAATGTGGCCTGATTTCCGGAGAGCCAGGGGCAAGGGGCGTGCTGCTTCTCCTCCCTGTGGCGTGTTCGTTTTTCTCAGTACTTATTAAAAGGAGGCCCATTAAGCGCAGCCCTTCCACTCTGGATGTGTTTAGTCTCTGCCGTTTGCTCTGCACAGCTGGAAACGAGGGCTGTGAGGGTGGCAGGGAATATGAATAACGCTCCTGAAAGACAGAGGAGAGGTGGCAGGGATGGGCGCACAAGCTTGGGCTCTGCGGGGCCGGGAGGTGGTCAGTTCTCCCACAGGCCTTGCAGGGAGTGCCAGGCAGACGTTGGATGGGGAGGGCAGGCCGCTGCAGTGGTTCCAAGGCTGCTGCAAGCAGAGACGGAGGCGGGGGCGAGCCGAGCCTGGGAGGGGCAGGCTGGGGAGGACAGCACGCAGATCGGATGGGAGGACGGCTCTTTGCTCCATGATTCGTTAGGTTCAAGCCAGCGGGTCTTTAGAGCCCTTTCTCTGCCTCAACTCCTGGGGTCTTCTGGTGGGACTCAGGAAGGGGGCTCTCGGAGAGGGTTTTCGGGCTCACCTGCTGAAATGTTGGCGTTTGTCTCTTGGCTTCTCTGCAGAGCACCTGGACGTGGTCGGGCGGGTGATGCAGTACGTCAGCGGCGCAGGCGTGACGCACCAGCTGCCCGTGGCGGAAGCCATGCTGACCTGCAGGCACAAGTTGTAAGTTGACCGAGGGGTTTCTTAAAAACAGGTTGGGTGGGCTAGATAAATCTTAGGTCTCCTTTGCTTTTTCATACTTTCCTTCTCCCTACCCTATTTCCCTTGGTAAGAACTCAAGAGGATATGAGAGTGTTTTTTGCTGCCTCCCCCCAAGGCGTTCCCTTCCTTGCCTGGGCCTCCCCACCCGTGTGGGCGCCCCTCAGTACAGACACGGGAGCAGTGGTAGAGTGTGCAGAGTCGGAGCTTTTGCCTCCATTTGGTGGCTCCTCGCGCCATCGGAAGATGTTGTGTAGTGTCTGGACTCCCTTAAAGCCACAGTAAAACATGGAAAGCTGTGTCCCCGTCTCTCCACGAAGTCTCACCCCCCAACTGTAAAGCTTTCCTGTTTCTCCCAACAGCCCTGATGAAGACTCGTATCAGAAGTTTATCCCCTTCATTGGCGTGAGTACAACTCCCCTGTTCTCCGTACCCCACCCACCCGTTCTCCTGGCCTTCCTGTCCTGCGCGTGCACACATGCGCGTGCATGCACACACACACACACACACAGAGGACTCATCTAGACAGCGGTTCCCATCCGGAGGCGATTTTGCCCCCAGGGGACATCTGGCAGTGTCTGGTCTGGAGACAAGTTTGGCCGTCACAGCTGGGGACGGGGGTGGTACCGGCATCTCATGGGTGGAGCCCAGGGACGTGCTAACCATCCTGCAGGGCACAGGACAGGCCCCCGACAGACAGTGATCCAGCCCCGAGTGTCAGCAGTGCCGAGGTGAGGGAGCCCCAGGCTGGGACAGGCACCAAGCTGTTCCTTTCAGTGTCCTTTCCCGATCAGGGGCCATCCCCAGCTCACCACGGGTATCTCATGTTTATTACACCAGGCGCTGAACTTGGTGCCGTGGCCTAGGGAGTGATGTCCAGGGCATTGGTTCTACAGGCTCCAGGGAAAAGAAAGCTGCCTCGGGGATAACGATAGATGATATTCGTAGAAGTCCGAGGAGTCGGTAGCCTTCAGAGTCGTGTGGACACCAAGCGGAAGAGGCTCTTTCCTCCTCCTGCTTAGTCAAGGCAGAGTCTCTACACGAGCGGATCTTGAACATGAAAGGAAAACCTCTTGGGTGTCTTTGGTGTCAGGTGGTACCGGCCTTTGCTGCACAAAGGCCTAGGCCACAAGGCAGAGACCGACCAAGAGAGGGAGCGCAGAGGGGACAGAGCCGATGCCCTCCCGGGACCAAAGCACGACACAGACACATGGCTGAGAACTCTGATTTCCATTTGCAAGACAATTGAGTTTCTCTTCCAAACCAGCTGGTATCTTTTCCTACAGTCTCCCTGAGGATCCTCCCAGCTTCTAGGGGAGATGGGGCATGTGTGGGTGAGGGGCCCAGCTCCCACTGTCCCTGTTCTCTGTTCGTCCCAGATCCTGGGCATCTCGAGAGATCTTGGGAGAGGCCTGATCCTGGGGAGATCCTCCGTAAAGCCTCCTGTCTGCCTGGTCCAGTCAGTCCCCATTAGCCACTGGGGCTGCTCCCACAGCCCCGCTGGAGGCCCGGGGCCGTGGCCTGTAGCCGAGGCTGGCAGTCTGACCCACATCTTTGTGGAGCTGTGGGATCTTCATGGAGCTGGGGGTCACTGCCTACTCCAGCCTCACAACAAGACAGAGGGATAGAAAAAATTAAAAATTCAAACAAACAAAGGAGCTGGCAGCCTCGTGCAATGTCAGAGGAGCGAGGGGAGAGGAGTCGTGTCCAGAAGTTCAGAGTATCGATGTGTTACTTTCTGGGAATTAAAATCAGGATGTGTAGAGGATCGGGAACAAATTTCAGTGAAGGGCAGCATTGTGCTCTGATCCGTGTGTGACCCCTGCTCCCTGCCGTCCCCGGGGCCCAGCTTCCATGACCTCCCCGCCCTGCTGTGCCTCTGCCGGGTGCTGGGATTCACCTGTCACCTCAGGCCCCAGCCCTGACCTTCATGGTCTGTCTCTAGCTGTGCCCTTTGCTGGCCACTGGAGGGCCCCCTTCTGTCCTTCCCAGAATTCTCTCAGAGGAATCTAAAATTCTCTGGGGAGCTGAAATGGACACCACTGCCTTGCGGGGAGGGAGTGGCGGTACTGGGGACCCCCTCCTCATTGGTGTTCCTCCAGATTCCAGGAAGTCTGGAAAGGAGGGGCCTGCTCCCAGCATGTCAGCGTGTTCCAGCTGTTCGCTGGGCCTGGTGCAGCACACGCGCCCCCCCCAAGCCCCCGCCGCACCCCGCTCCTGTCTGCCGAGACTTTCTCCCGGTCCTCCCCTCTCTCTGACATGAGACGACGGCCTCCTGCCCAAGTGGTCTTAGAAGAAATGAAATCAGGATACGAAAGTGCTTCCCACCCTCCAGGTGGCCTTGCCTGCATCCCCAGAGAAGAGCTGCAGGTCTCCTGTGCCCCTGACTTATTGTTTGCAACTGGGTTTTTTCACATCTCTTTAACTATCCGGTCTGCTCGGGATCGGCAAAGAGTTTTAAAGCCTGCGATCCAACAGTGTGCAGTGGCGGCCGCCGTTTCCAGCTGATCAGAGCGCATCCAGCTTTGGTAGGAGGATCTAATGCGGCATCTCTTCTCCCTCCCAGGTGGTGAAGGTGGGTCTGGTCGAAGACTCTCCTTCCACTACAGGTGAGCCTGGGGCCCCTTGGCCTCTACAGGGTGAGGGTGGTGCCTTGCCATCTCCTTCCTATTCAAACAGGCCAGAGGGCGAAGACTCAGGGGGTCCCAGGCCAAAGCAGAGCTCGAACCTCGGAGCGAGGCAGTGGCCGGGGCGGAGTGGGGAGCAGGCTGCAGCCGAGACAGGGGCGCCTCGACTCTCTGGCACCAGAGGGTCGGGACGGCTTCCCCTGCCCAACTGTGTCTGTCTGTCCCGCTGGCAGGCGATGGTGATGACTCACCCGTGGTCAGCCTTACTGTGCCCTCCACGTCGCCGCCCTCCAGCTCAGGCCTGAGCCGAGACGCCATGGCCACCCCTCCTTCCTCCCCGTCCATGAGCAGCGCCCTGGCCGTCGTGGGGTAAGCCTGTCGCCGGTTCCTGTCTTTCCTGCCACGTCCCTCCATCGGGGCAGCAGCCCGACTGATTTCCCTGCTGCCACAGCGTGTAGGACGGTGACACTGAGCTTGGAAGGTGGCGGGGGGGAGGGAACGAGAGCAGTGGAGCTAGGTCGCTGGCCAAGCAGGTCATCACACAGCTCTGCAAACGCAGGCTCCCGTCTGTCCTGTCTGCCTCACAGGTATAAGGTCGAGTGAGACAAAGGGCAGAGAGGCCCTTGGTAGCCTGTAAAGTGCTGTGCATGTGTCTCGTTGTAGGACTGCCCAGTGTGTTAGAGGGAGTGTGGGCGTGGGCGTCACACACACCCGGATTTGAGTCACGGTTTGTGTTACGTCCACTGTGTTAGCTTGTGTTAAAGAACAGATCACTCAGTGACACCTGTTAAAGCAAGAGAGACTTTCTCCGCGTTGGGAACAGTCGCCATAGGTGTCGGGACCACCTCGATGGGATTTTGCAGTGAGAGAGGGATGGGACTTGACTCCAAACCCTTGAGCAGCTGGGTTTACAGTCCAGGAGCAGCGTGGGGGCAGCGGATGGAAAATCACCAGGAGGAACGTCGGGAGTGAGGAGGGGTGTGATTCCGGCTAAACGGACCTGACAGGAGCCTTGCTGGCGACACTCCTGAGGGAAGGTGGAGGGTGCGGAGCCTGATCAGAGATCCAGGGTGACCAGAAATGCGGGCCGGGGGCTTCTTGCAAGAACTGGATTTTCCAAGGAAGTGCACAGGTGGGCCCGGGAAGAGGTGCAGGAGCCTGACTAAAGTTTGGTCAAGCAAAGAATCTTTGTCACTTGGGCAAGTTACTAAGCCTCATTTCAACTCCGTGAAAGTGAAGGTGAAATAGCCACATCGGTCTTGCTGTGAGGCAGAAGTAAGAGCGTGCATTAGTGCCTGGCCCGTGGGGGTGCGGCCTCCTTCCAGGCACTCAGTCTGTCCATCACTGAAAGTCTGCCGCGGCCAATGACACGGGCAGGACCCTGTTCCAGAGCCCAGGCTCCTGGGCCCCAGCAGTGCCAAAGCCACCGGGAAAGTGCTGTGGACAGTTAGGGAGGGGTGGCTACGAGGGGCGGGAATTTCTTTAGGATGTCAAATATCCAAAGTTTAGACCAGGCAGGCAGGGAGGCCTCCGGGAGCTGAGCAGAGCGGGGGTGGGCGGGAGGGCAGTCCCACAGCGGGGCTCAGGGAACAGCCTTCGAGGTGGGAAAGGGCTGAAAGGAGCCCCTGCTCCTTCTTCCTCCCCGTTCCCTTTCTTCTACCCTCACCTTCCTGGTCTTCTGGTGATGGTCCCCATGGAGCAGAGAGGGTAGGCCCTGGCCAGTGGCTTTTCCAGAACCCCCAGTGACAGAATACAAAGTGTTCTCAGGGCGGAGCCCAGACCCCAGCCCTCACCCTCCCTTGCCCTGTCTTCCCCCTTCGCTTCCCATCGAGGGTCTGCCGCTGACTTGCCGAAGTGCATGAAAAGGAGGAAATCCCACCGCAGGTCACATCGTGACCTCACGGTCCAGGCTTCCTGGGTGCCTGGGGGCCAGCCTTACCCCGACCTCCTTTCCCATCCAGTTTAAGCTGGTTTTTTAATGGAACCACTGAATCCAGGCAGAAAGAAAAGCGTCAGATGACTTTTGTACCCTGTACCTATTGTGTCTGGCGCCTCCTTTCAAGAAAACATCAGCTCTTTTTCCCCTTCGAACTAAAATTATCCCTGAGCTAGAAGTGCCATAAACGGGAGAAAGCCACAGGTCGGCATCCGTCAGCTCTCCCGGGGCTGCTCCGGAGCCGCCATGGTGCTCCCGCCTCTGCCCCACTTAATCTCTCTCACGCTTGGCGGGGTTCTGCCCCGGCTCTGCTCGTGGGGGGTGTGCATGTGTCTGTGTGTCCTTGTGTATGTGTGCACATGTGTGCATGCACACACTTTCTCCCTTCGTTCCCTCGTTCCCGTGTGACTTTTTATTCGGTTCCCTCGTGCGGACTCGGGTCTTCGCCCTCTCGTGGCTGTGTCCTCGGATCAGCCTGATTCTCCACTCCCACACCAGCCAGTGCTGTGAGGCTGGAGGGAACCCGGAGCCACTTAGCGGGCACCTCCCCCGGCCCCTCCCAGAGCCTGGCGGGGCCCTTTCCACCCCGTCTGCCCTGTGGTCGGGAACTGAGCCTGCTCTCTGGCGTTGCCCCTTCTCCAGGAGCCCCAGCAGCCCGTATGGGGACGTGATTGGCCTCCAGGTGGACTACTGGCTGGGCCACCCTGGGGAGCGGAGGAGGGAAGGTGACAAGAGGGACGCCAGCTCCAAGAACACCCTCAAGAGCGTCTTCCGCTCAGTGCAGGTTTCCCGCCTGCCCCATGGTGGGGAGGCCCAGCTTTCCGGCACCATGGCAATGACCGTGGTCACCAAAGAGAAGAACAAGAAAGGTAAGTGACATGTGAGGCCACAGGCCATCAGGGCCACCAGGCCTCCCCGTCTGTCTCGGGGGCTGGGACAGGACGTGCTTCTGGGAGACTGTGGACGAGGACAAAGGCAGCACACGTTATCATGTGATCCAGCCTGGGGTCCCGCGGGGGTCCCGCCTCACCTTGTGGGACGAGGCCATTCCTTCTGTCACAGAGGAGACCGCGCTCCCTAGGGGGTCACTGGTCCCTGCCTGCAGAGCATCGGCACCTGAGGGGCTGAGGCAGTTTGCGCTGCTGTAAAGAAGGGAGGCTTTCTGGCCACCGCCCTCCGGGATGGACGGTGTGACAGGGGAGGACATGTCCCCCTGCCACAGCCCCACGGAGCGGAGCACTTGCACCCAACCCTGGAGGCCACCCACGCCTTTGTGAGCAAAGGGCATGGCTGTTGTTAAGAATCCAGGAGAACGGAGCCCAGCCCAGAGGAGAGGGTGGCTTCAGCACCAGCAGTGGCGGGGGAGCGGGTCCCGTGCACTGGGAAAGTGAGGCAAGAACCGCCACGACCAGCCCACCGTGGGGACGTCACTCGCTGCTGTCGGTCCCCGTCGGGAAGCCACACAGCTGGCTCTGTGCCTGCAGAAGCCAGCAGGGTGACTCTGGGGCGCTCGGCAGCCTCCCAGCCGTCAGGAAGGGGCTTCCTTCACTGCCGGGCCCCGCCTTCCTCTGGGCACATCCAAAGCAGCTGGGCCTTTCCGTTCATGCCTCTCTGGAAGAGCTCCCCTGGAGGGCGGCCAGGGCCGTGCCAGACCCGCAGCCAGGAGCCGTCGGGGCACCCAGAGACCTGCCTAGGGCGTCCCGGGGCGGAGCTCACGCAAACCCTGCCGCAGGGCCTCCCCGCGCAGGCGCATGAGCTGGTGGGAAGGAGGCACCCGACAGGGCAGCAGAGCCCCTGCCCCACAGGCTGCCGGAACGTTCGAGCTGGAAGGGACTCGGAGACCATCTGGCCCTGGGTCCTCGTTATTCAGTGAATATATCGAGGCCCAGGGAGAGCAGGAGCTCGCAGACCCTGATACGTAGCCCGGAGCCAGGGAGCAGGGGAGGAAGAGTCGGCTGTCTGCCGTTCACCTCCCTTCCCTTGGGGGGAGAGGGCAGTGGACGGGGGAGAGTGGTGGCCGCTTTTCAGGGGCTGTGACAAGGCGGTTCCTGCTTGCTTTCCAGTTCCCACCATCTTCCTGAGCAAGAAGCCTCGAGAAAAGGAGGTGGATTCTAAGAGCCAGGTCATCGAAGGCATCAGCCGTCTCATCTGCTCTGCCAAGCAGCAGCAGACCATGCTGAGAGGTGTGGGTGGGGAGAAGGGAGGGGCAGACCATGCTGAGAGGTGTGGGCGGGGAGGGGGGAGGGGGGAGGCCATGCTGAGAGGTGTGGGCGGGGAGGGGGGGAGGCCATGCTGAGAGGTGTGGGCGGGGAGGAGGGAGGCCATGCTGAGAGGTGTGGGCGGGGAGGGGGGGGAGGCCATGCTGAGAGGTGTGGGCGGGGAGGGGGGAGGGGGCAGACCATGCTGAGAGGTGTGGGCGGGGAGGGGGGAGGGGGCAGACCATGCTGAGAGGTGTGGGGGGGAAGGGGGGAGGGGGCAGACCATGCTGAGAGGTGTGGGCGGGGAGGGGGGAGGGGGCAGACCATGCTGAGAGGTGTGGGCGGGGAGGGGGGAGGGGGCAGACCATGCTGAGAGGTGTGGGGGGGAAGGGGGCAGACCATGCTGAGAGGTGTGGGCGGGGAGGGGGGAGGGGCAGACCATGTTGAGAGGTGTGGGCGGGGAGGGGGCAGACCATGCTGAGAGGTGTGGGTGGGGAGGGGGGGAGGGGGCAGACCATGCTGAGAGGTGTGGGCGGGGAGGGGGGAGGGGGAAGACCATGCTGAGAGGTGTGGGTGGGGAGGGGGGAGGGGGCAGACCATGCTGAGAGGTGTGGGCGGGGAGGGGGGAGGGGGCAGACCATGCTGAGGGGTGTGGGCGGGGAGGGGGGAGGGGGCAGACCATGCTGAGAGGTGTGGGCCGGGAGGGGGGAGGGGGCAGGGGGGCCGCGGCCCTCCCCAGCGGCCCTGGGAAGACGGCCTTAGCAGCCCCGGTCACCCCCTCGCCTCCCCTGTCACCCTCAGTGTCTATCGATGGAGTCGAGTGGAGTGACATCAAGTTCTTCCAGCTGGCAGCCCAGTGGCCCACCCACGTCAAGCACTTTCCAGTGGGACTGTTCAGTGGCAGCAAGGCCACCTGAGGGCACCGTCTCCTGGCTACTCTCCCTCCTGGCACTGCCACCAGCCTCACCGCCTGCAGGCAGGGGGAGGCCAGCAGGCCCAGGCCCAGCGTCCCCTTTCCTGGCCCCGGGGCCTGCATCTCCCTGGCCCGGTCCTGAAGGCCACTGCCACCGGGGAGGCTGCTCCCCACCCCCACACCCCCGCCATGCTGGGTCCCATCCGTGGGCAGCCCCCGCCCTCCCTCTCTCCTTTTTCTCCTCTTCCTCCGTTCCAGGCCCAAGGCATGTTGATTTTGCCTCTTGGCGGCCAACCCTGGTCCCTGGAACTGAGTCCTCCGGGCCTTCCTTCGCCTGACTTCCAACCTCTTTCTTCTCCACGTGGCACCAGTTCCCTTCCCGGAAACAGGAAACCCAGGGTCCTGGCCCACAGCAGGGGCTCCAGCCTCCCCCATCTCCCCCAGGATCTCGTTTTCTAAAGCTCAGCTGCCAGATGCCACTCAGCCGGCCCCCCTCTAGTGGGGCCCAGAGCCAAGGCCACTTCCCACTGCTGTGGGCTGACGGGGCACAAACCCTCCCGCCCACTCATCCCAGGACAGCATTTCTGAGGCCACGCGTGGGTTTCTGGGGTGGAGAGGGCTCCGTGGTCTCGCCCGTGCAAGGATTCACCGTGCCCAGGTCCCCTGTAGGTGCCGCGCGTGTCCCTGAGCGGTTCTTTGGTTGTCTGCCCAGCCAGTCTCTCGGTGGTTCTGTGTGACTCACCTGGGCGCTGGTCCCTGTCCTTGGGTCTCCCCCTGTTGATGGCTCTCCTCCCCAGCCTCCTCCCCCACACACCCCCCCGCCTCTGCCTGCAACTCTGCACCCGGAGAGATGAGAGGCAGCCCCATCCAACGTGTCGTCTGTGGCCCCAGTCCCTGCGGCTCCCTGCTCCCCGTGTCCATCCGTTTCCTTTCGCCGGTCTGTCCTCCCCTCCTCACCTGGACCCCTGGCCTGGACATGCCCCGTCCTCCTAGCCAAGCCTCCCTCTCTCCACGGCCTCGGGGGGCCTGAGCCCCTCAGCCCGCACCATCGGCCTTGGCCTTCTCCGGGAGACGCGGAGCGCGTGGGTGGAGCTCCAGCTGCAGCCCTCCCAGCCCGTCAGCGCCTCCGGAGCTTTGCCGTGGCCCTCTCACCCCTTCTAGAAGTTTTTGCACAGAACTTCATTTTGAAAAGCGTTTTTCTCATTCTCCATACCTCCCCCAAACTCCTCCAGCCCTTCCCCCGGCTCAGCCCTGCTGTCCAGAGCGTCCCTGGGGCTGTGCTGCTCACTCAGCCGGAGGGAGGGGCGGGGTGGGAGGGACTAAGAGGATGTTGGATTTTTCATTCAATAAACTGGTGATTTCTTACCAACGAGCGAGCCTTAGGCTTCTGCGCCTCTCATTGTGACACAAGATCTGTCCAGCCTCGTCCCCACTTTACGCCGCGGCCACTTCACTCAAAATCAACTGGGGGGACTTCCCTGGATGTCCAGTGGTTAGGACTCCGCACTCCCACGCGGGGGCCCCAGGTTCGATCCCTGGTCAGGGAACTGGGCAAGCCGCGCGGTGCAGCCAAAAAGGAAAAAAAATCAACTGGGAACTGGCTGGAAAGAAGCAGTTTCCTATTTGCTTGATGATAGAAACAGAGGCGTGAAGGTGTGTTGCCCAGTATGAGGCAAGCCGAGGTCAGGAACAGACATCACACCATTCCCACTCCGAAACCCCATTTTTCTCTGGCACCTGCCGTTCCCAGATCCCACCTCCCAAGGCAATGACACATCGTCGGCAGCTTCCACTCTTCCGACTGGAGATTAGAACTCGGCTTCTCTCCTGCTGCTAGGCTGACGTCCTGCCACGGTTTCCGAAAGTTGGTGAAGTCTGAGGCCCAGGTGGACGGGGTGAGCTGGGGTCCATCATCAGGCTCGCCTTCCTGTCCGCCCTTAACCTGAGAGGTGACGGTCAGAGCTCCTGCTTCCTGGAAGCCTGGCTCTTCACGCGCTCCCGGGACAGAGGCCTGCACGCCAGTGCCCAGAAGTGGGAGCTTGCGTGTCCCACCCCCCCACCCCCGCCCCCGCCACCGCCTGCAGGACACAGCCCCAGAGGAGCGGACGGCCAGGTGGGGCAGGCTGTCCCTGGCTCCCCAAGTCCTGCGGCCAGGTCACCTAACAGAGGGAGGCCCTGGGACCCAGCAGTGCGGCCACCCAGGCTCTCTGGGCCTGGAAAATGGAAACAGTGCCCGTCTTCCAAGGGTCAGAGTCTAGTCAGGTACCGGAAGTTGTCCCAGAAACGCAGTCTGCGCGCGTTACTTCCCGGATGAGGGGTACAAGCCGGCCAGTGAGAGGAAATGCCAGGAGAGAGCGAGGCTGAGGTGGGCTAGACGGGGTACAGAGCCAAGGCGCCCACGGAGGCTCCGGCAGCGCAGGGGCCTGGGGACCTGGGCGCTGCTGGGGGGCCCGAGAGGGACGGGCGTGGGACAGGTGGACTCAGGTCCCAGCTCAGAACCGAGAGGGGAAGCAGACGACGGAGAGACGAGCGTGAGGAGGCGGCGTGAACTCCCTGCCGACCTGACTCCAGCCTCGGCCTCCTGCCCGCGGAGACCAGCACCCTCCCCTGCCCCTGCCCTGGCCCAGGGTCCCTCCCACCTTCTCCAGGGCTTCCTCCTGCTGCGCCCCCTCTCCTGCATCATCGGTTCCCCCACTCTACCAGGTGGTTCACGTCCACGTGCAGACGCGCAGTAATAGCTCCCTGGTTCTAAATCCCCTCTGGCTGCCACACCACGTCTCTGCTCCCCTTACAGCGAAAGTCTTCAAAAGGGGGTATTGCAATGTAAATAGAAGTGAGAGTTTTCTTTCTTCTGAGAGCAGGGAAAACAAAGGGAACAGCGAACAGGCTAGAGAAGAAACAAAACCTGGCCTGAAAGAGTTAATCACTCCTTGGTTTACTTTAACTGTCACTAATTGGTAGTTAACTAGATTTGTACTTTATAAAGCTAACCTCACTCCCTGACACTACGTAATTTACATTCGGCACCTATCACCCCTAACTCTTATGTGACTTACATCCCATGCCTCTCACTCCCTAACCTTATTACCACCCTGGCACTCACATTCTGTACGCCCCTGGTAACAACTCACCCCCTATAGTTTCCGCATTTCAGAAACAGGATCACCGGCTGATAAACCAGAGGCAAACGGATGCAGTTACCAGACTGCCAGACCCCAGTTAGCAGGCGGCCTGATGCCATCTATGACTGCTTTGAAATAATGCAAAGGAAAAAAAGAATGCAAGACCTTCACTACTTTGATCCTTATACCCCGGACTGCAAGCCCCACATATAAAATCTTCCCTGATTCCCAAGGAGGGAGGGCAAAATTCTTGAGGCACTAGCCTGCTGTGTCTTCCCTTCTGCCTGGCAGAAAATAAAGCCATCTTTCTCTTCCTCCAAAATCCCTGTCTCCGTACTTCTGTTCGGCCTTGGTGCACAGGGAAGCCGATATTTCGGCAACAGGGGCTGTTCGGGTTCCCTGTCTCCAGTCCTCCCACTCCTCGGGCTTGTTCCTCACTTCCCCATCAGGAGTTAGGAGTTCCTTTGCCAAGGTCACTGATGACGTGGGCTGCCAGGTCCAAGGCTCAGTTTTCTTGTCTGACTAGGAGCATCTGATGCACATGATCACTCCTCGCTCTGCCTGTAGACGGCGCTCTGCTCTCCCCGCCCCCGCCCCCGGCCCCCACCCCTCCCCGCCTCTTCTCTGGCTGCTCTTTCTGGGCCTCCCTTGTGTCCTTCTCATCTTCCCGACCTCTGGCCTCCCCTCTCCCCTCACCCAGCCCCAGGGTGGGAGACTCCCTGTGTTCAGACTTCCTGACTCTGTAGTTGCTGAGGCCGGAATCTTTAAAATCGTCCTCGACTCCTCTCTCTTACACCCAGCATCCAGTCCCCCCCGGCAAATCCTATAGGCCTTCCCTTGAAGACAGACCCAGAGCCCTGCAGCTCCTGTCCTCTTTCACTTGCTGCTCTCCTCTCTTGTCTGGATGTCATAATACCCTCCTAATTACCTCTGCTTCCATCTACTCTTCCCATAGCCTATTCTCCACACAATGGCCAGAGAAAGCCTTTTAAAATGTTAATTAGATCGTGTTAAATTACTGATCCAAACTGTCCAATGGCTTCCCACCCTACTAGGAATATAATCCAAAGACCTCCTCACAACCTCCAGGGCCTCCCTGATCTGACCTGCCTGGGCTGCTTATCTGATATCCTCTCACTCTACCCCTCACCCACTGGCCTCCTCTGCATTCCTCAGACACACAGTGCACATACTGCCTCAGGGCCTTTGCAGGAGCCATCCCCCCCCTGCCCATCCTGCTCCTGCCCCTGGATCCATATGACTTGCTCCCTCACTCTGGTCTCGGCTTAAATGCCACCTCAGAGAGGCCTACCCTGTTCAGCCTCTCTAGAATAGCACCTCCCTTTTCTCTCACCCTTTTGTTTTTCTTATTAGCACTTCTCACTCCTTGGCATTTAATTACTTGTCTCTCCCCACCAGCATGTAAGCTCCAAGAAAACAAGAACTTTATATTTTTTTTCTGCTCTATCCTTGGCACCCAGGATACCGCCTGGCTCATCATAGGTGAACAAATACATATTTGCTGACAGAATGAATGAAAAGCCTTTGCGCTGCTGGAACGGATGGGACTCCTCATCCACAGTTGCTACTCAGACCCTTCAAGGCCTCAGCCCCAAAGGACACCTGAGTTTTCTCGTAGGCGTGGAGCAGCAACATAGACTCTTACTCTGAGCAAAGAGGAGGTAGAGGGTTGTTCAGGAATGGTTTCCAGGATTCCAAAGGCGAGGCAGCTCTGGTGGAAGATGCGCCCCAAGACGACTCGCCAGGCGCCAGGCCAGAGCACAGCCGCCCACGGGGCCGCCAGAACAGAAATGTTCTTTAAAGGCAAAGGGGTGGCATTTTGGTGCAGAAGGTAGAGGAGCCACTATCTGATCTGCACACCAACTCCGGACTGGTTTTATTTTTTAAATAAATTCATCTATCTATTTGTTTATTTATTTTTGGCTGTGTTAGGTCTTCGTTGCTGCGCGTGGGCTTTCTCTAGCTGCTGCGAGCGGGGGCTACTCTTCGTTGCGGTGCACGGGCTTCTCATTGCGGTGGCTTGTCTTGTTGCGGAGCACAGGCTCGAGAGCGCGGGCTTCAGTACTTGTGGCACGTGGGCTCAGTAGTTGTGGCTCATGGGCTCTAGAGCACGGGCTTCAGTAGTTGTGGTGCACACGGGCTTAGTTGCTCCGTGGCATGTGGGATCTTCCCAGACCAGGGCTCGAACCCGTGTCCCCTGCATTGGCAGGCGGATACTTAACCACTGCGCTGCCAGGGAAGCCCCCAGGTTTTATTTTTTATTTAAATAAACTCTTGGAGAACTCCCGGGAGGTCCAGTGGTTAGGACTCCGCGGTTTCACTGCTGAGGGCCTGGGTTCAATCCCTGGTCGGGGAACTAGGATCCCACGAGCCGCCTGGCGCGGCCCATATAAATAGATACATAAATAAACTTTTTATTTTAGAATAGTTTTAGACTTACAGAAAAGTTGCAAAGATAGAAGCAAGAGTTGCTGTGTACCCCTCACCCAGTTTCCTCTATTGTGTATGCGTTCCATTGGCATGTACATCTATCATAACTAATGATGATGGTTAACTAAAGTCCACATTTGACTCAGATTCCTTAGTTTTTCCCTAATGTCTTTTCTCAATTCCAGAATCCCATCCAGGATGCCACACTACGTCTAGTACTTGGGGCTATGACATTCTCTCAGACTTTCCCTATTTGGGGTGACCTTGACAGTTTGGAGGAGTCCTGGTCAGGCATTTTGTAGGATGCCCCTCGACTGGGATTTTTCAGCATGCCATACCAAGGGTACATGCCATCGGCGCGATATCCCCGATGATGTTAACCTTGATCGTTTGACTAGTCAGGTGTCACCCTCTTTTCAAACTGTGCTCTTCAGAAGGAAGTTACCAAGCACAGCCCACACTTAGGGAGTGAGGAGTTTTCCCTTCACTACTTGGAATTCTGTACCGCAGATTTCAGATCAATGCGTTCAGCTACTGTACTTTCATCACCCACTGCTGTGTCCAAGGACTAAGGGCAGAAATCGCCCTGTCACGGTCACTACGGACATTTTCTTTTAGCCGGGCTGCTGCTGAGTGCTTCCCGTGGTTTACTTCACTGAATTCTTAGAGCAGCCCTAGGAAATTGATTCAGCTGATATTTCCTTTTATTTTATTTATTTATTTTTTTTTGCGATACGCGGGCCTCTCACTGCTGTGGCCTTTCCCGCTGCGGAGCACAGGTTCCGGACACACAGGCTCAGCGGCCATGGCTCACGGGCCCAGCCGCTCCGCGGCACGTGGGATCCTCCCGGACCGGGAAACGAACCCGCGTCCCCTGCATCGGCAGGCGGACTCCCAACCACTGCGCCACCAGGGAAGCCCTGATATTTCCTTTTTACCAAGGAGGATGCCAAAGGTCAGAGAGCCTCGCCTCCCAATTCTCAACTCTCATTTCTAACCATTTACTTGACTTGAATACACCCAGCCATCTCGAACCTCATATGGCCAATACAGAACTCTCCATGTCCCTCGCTCCTCCCCAGTCTTAGTAAGTAGCACCAGCATCCCTCCTATTACTCAAGCCAGAAACCAATGAGCCAGCCTCTGTCATCTTGGCAACTCCTGTCCATTCTGCCTCGCAAGCGCCTCACTCCCTTGCTAGAGGCCTTCAGCGAGTGGCTTCCTAATGCCTTTGAATACAGCTGCCCAACACCACGGTCCTTCAGCCAGCACGGTCTCCCCACCCCACCTCTCTAATTTCACTTTGAGTAGCTTCGCCCCCCCCCCCGCCCCCCCAGTGCTCACCACCCTCGGGCCATACCTGAACTTACAGTAATCAGATCCCTCCTCCTCTCTCCACCTTATACGCTCTCCCTGGCCTGCTGAGTGTCCCCTTTTCCTTTAGGATGTAGCCTGCACATCACCTCCTCAGAGAGGTCTTCCCGACTGCTCTGCCCCAAACCCCACTGTTAGTCTCTACCTCGGCCCTTTCTTCAGTCGGGACGTCCACTGTCACCTGCAATAAACGTCTGTACCATGTTAGAAGGAGAGCTTCAGGGAGGGCAGGGACTCAGGCTGCCTCATTGCTGTGTCCCCAGCCCCCATCACTCTGGCACAAGGCAAACGCTCAAAGGCCAGATAAAGGAATGAGCAAGGGGGAAAGTGACTTGTCTGACACACTCAGAGTGGCCAAGAAGGAGCCAGATTTCTAACCCAGGTCATCGGACTCCAGGCCATCTCTCAAGGCCCTGCTCAGATCCCAACTTGCCAACCCTCCATCTGTCCTACATGTATTAAGTTCCTACCGTGGGCCAGTTCCTGTCCTAGGTATGATGACACACGGATGAATCTAGGGCTGGGTCTTTACCTATACCTATAAGGAAACTCTGAGCCTCGCAGGGGAGACAGACAAATAGACAATTGTCACAGAGCATGAAAGTTTGCTTGGGAGCACACAGGAGGGGCAGCTAAGCCAGCCTGGGAAGGGGTGTACAAGAAGATGTCCCAAAGGAAACGATGACCGACATGACAGGTGTTCTGGTGCAGGAAATAGCAAAACTAGAGATTAGACAGAGTCTGGCCTATCCTGAGACTCACACGTGCTTTAGTGGGGCTGAAAGCAATGGTGAGTGATGGGGCAGAAGAGAAAGGAAGTGGCCAGAGCACTGAGGAGCCTTGTAGATATTATTGTTACTACGCTGAGCCAGAGCAAGGACTGTGTAATTTATCGTGAGATCAGTGGGAGCCAATAAAGGATTTTAGGCAGAAAAATGAGATGACAGAATTTGTTTATTTTTATTTATTTAGGTTGCACCGGGTCTTAGTTGCAGCAGGCAGGCTCCTTTAGCTGTGGCTCGAGGGCTCCTTAGTTGCGGCTCGCCAGCTCCTTAGTTGTGGCAGGCGGGCTCCTTAGTTGCAGCAGGCGGGCTCCTTAGTTGTGGCATGCAAACTCTTAGTTGTGGCATGCTTGTGGGATCTAGTTCCCTGACCAGGGTTCAAACCCGGGCCCCTTGCATTGGGAGCGCAGAGTCTTAACCACTGTGCCATCAGGGAAGTCCCTGAGATGATAGAATTTAGAAAGATCACCTTGCTACAACATGTTGGAGGAAATAAGATGAAAAATGAAAACAGGAGGAGTTCGAAGGGTGTGGCAGCAATTTAGAAAAGATGTGATGAAGACATAGACTAAGATAAGGGTAGAAGAGGAGATGGAGGAAAATGGAGACTTGAGTCCTATTTAAGAGGCAGAATCGAGGTGTAGGTGGCTGGTTAGAAAACTGGGTCGAAGGAGAAAGAGTCGAGGATGGGGACTGGCCGTCTGCTGGGTGAACCGGCCAATGGTGGAATATCCCTGGAGGAGAGTTGGGTGGGAGATGGTGGGTTTAGGGCAAGGTGGGCGTGTGCTATTCAGAGGTGGAGTTGAACATGTAGGTCTGGATGGAGTGCAGGGAAGTTCTCCGGGCTGGATGGAGATTTGAGTACCCTTAGCATGGGGAAAAGCCGATCTCAGGGAGACGGTGAGATGGGTCCTGGCCGGGCTGAGCTCCCTCTGTCCTGACCACACAGGGCACCTCCTGGCAGCACCAAACATCTCAGCACCCGTTATCTTCAGACTCGCCTATTTGCTGCCTCATTTGTTCCTCACTTTCAATCTGAATGTGTTTTCCCTCCAACGACACCCTAAGCAGAGACTGCCCTATATTTCATGTATACACTACATGAAATATAGGGCTCTCCATACACTAGCACAGGGTCTGTCAAATAGTAAACTTGATGATACTAATGATAACAACTACTAGTAATAGTGTCTGTTATGTAGAGGGCATGATGTTAAGGTCTTAACTCTGCTACTTTATTCTGTTCTCTTGAGGACCCAACAAGGTAGGTATCAGGAACCTCATTTTACAGATGAGGAAACAGATGAAGTTGCGGCGCATGCCTAAAGCTCCCTGGCCAGCAAACGGAGAAACGCAGCTCTGGACGCAGCTGAGTCCGCCCCCAAAGCCTGTGTGCCCTCCCGCTAAGCAGGACACGGACCCTTCCAGTCTGGCTGGGAGGCCACAAGGAAGAGAGGGTGCAGATTTGCCCCATGGCTGCCAGGACAGGAATCAAAAGCCTCTCAGGGGAGCTCTGAGCAGACTTGATTCTTAGCTCAGTGGCAGAAAAACTGGCAACCACAACCAAAACTGGCACCTTGTGTTCAAGGTGAAACAGCTCCTCAGGAAGTGGTGAGCTGCCCGTCACGGTCACGGAGGAGGGGTTGCGTGAGACATGGTCTTTAAGGAACCTCCAATCTTGAGCGCTTATGGGTGAACCTGCTCGTGTTTCTCTTTTTCTTGGCTGTGCCATGCAGCATGCAGGATCTTAATTCCCCGACCAGGGGTCGAACCCGTGGCCCCTGCAGTGGAAGCGTGGAGTCTTAACCACTGGACCGCCAGGGACGTCCCGACCTGCTGATGTTTCAAGGGGGATGATATGCTTGGGAAAAGCACCCACCCCCACCCCCACTTCAAAGAAAAGGCAGGAAGCTAGCCGAAGGGAAAAGATTGACTTAAGAAAGCAGATTTCAGTGCTTCCAAGGATCCAAGGGAAAGGGGTGGGAGCGGTGGGAGTGATTTTCAGGGAGAAAACAATGTTGAAAGTAGTGAGAACGACTTCTGCAGACATGGGACAGGCGGAGGCAAGCTGATGAGCTCCGTGGAAAATGGCGTAAGAATCACCATTGGGCATGGACTCCTTCCTTTCTTCTCCATTAACTGAGCACCCATCAGCAGCCTGGCACCAGACCAGCAGCTGCGGGGTGGGGGGTCGGGGAGTGGGGAACAGAGCAGGGTGAAGTAACAGTCCCTTCCCTTGGGAGAGCACAGCGTAATCCTCAGAGACAAGATAAAAAGCCGAGTGGCTAAAAAGATTGAACACATGCAAGTTTACGAACTGAAAGCAAGATAAGAGCCTGAGAACCCGGCAGGGAAGGCCCAGCCTTCCCTCTGCGTGGCACACAGGGAGAAGCAGGGCCAGATGCCTAAAGAGAACCACAAAGAAACCACGGAAGCCTAAGGCTAGCAGAAAAGCTGGAACAGGAACCCAGCAAAAGTCATAAAAGGAGATTGAAAAATCTTCTCTCCGTTTACCTGGAAAAAGGTGATAAAAGGAATGTGCTCCTTTTTTAGATGGAGAGAGAGCACAAGGTTAGAAAGCTCGGGCTTTGTGTTTGAGTCCAAGTATGTGTGGTGTGCATGCATGTACGTGGGCCTGTAAACCCATGCACGTGGAGGTGTGAGTGTGGCACATGGGTGTTCAGTGCCCCTGGGTGAATCTGCCTGAGGCTGTGTGTTGAGGGTGCGTGCGTCTGTGCTTCGTGTGGCAACAAGCAACATGACCTCGGTCCTCTTGACCTCTACTCTATGGGGTCAGTCTCCCTTACACACTGGGACAAAATGACGTGGACTCTGGATTGGAGAAGGACACAGTGGTCACCTCGTGCAGCTGCCTTCTCCTCTTTGGGCCTCACTTTCCATACTTGTAAAACAAGGACATTGAAGCATTGGCTTTCAACCCAGGGAGCACATCATGGGCACCACTGAAGTTTCAAAATAATAAGAGATGCCCAGGACCCACTCTGGCACTACTGAATCCTGATCTCTAGGAGAGCCTTCTAACAAAGTTCCTTCCCAAGAGGTTCTGAAACCTAGCCTTGTTAAGAACAGCAAAGGTGCCCTGGGCTCCAGATTCCATTTCCTCCCCATGAACTTGACAGCGAGCTGGGCGTGCATTCATGGTATGATGGAGTCTGTTTGCACAAAGGCAGGCTTATCACACCGCAGCCAGTGCAACTGTGGGAAATAGGGCCGCTGTGTAGGCTAAAGACCTCGAATGCAAAAGACTCCAACCTTTAGGGTCCTGGATGAAAACTGACTCGATGAAACTAACAAAGATAAACACAAGCTCTGGACTGAGGCAAACAAAGTAATCGGCAGACACAAGAAACTGGTAACAGCAGGTGCTTCGGGGGAAGGCAGCTGCATGACTGAGGACAGTGGTCAGTGAGAAGGAGCTACATCTCACTGTAACTTGTATATGCCTTTTGAATGTTGCATCATGTGAATGTATCAACTGTCTTTAAACATCACTGGGAGGGACTTCCCTAGCCTTCCAGTGGTTAAGACTCCGAGCTTCCAATGCAGGGGGTGCAGTTTGATCCCTGGCAGGGGAACTAAGAGTCCACATGCTGTGTGGTGCAGCCAAAAAAATAATAATAAAAAAAATAATCCCTGGGAAAATATCACTGGCAGAAGCACAGAATCGGCAGAAGAACCTGGCTGGATATAAGTGGGGTGCATGCAATCTAGGGTTTTAGCTGACAAGCTTACCCTGAGCAGACACCGTACCGTGGCTGTCAAAGTCAACCTGACTTTCAGCTTCACGGTGGACAGGTGGTGTGCTCCTTAGGGGGGGACTCTCCCTCTGTGATCTGTGCAGTTCACTCCCTGTCTGTACCCCTGCGCCCTGGACTGAGCACCACATTCGGAGTAGTGTCTGGACTGACATGCTAAGCCACACCCAGAAAAGAGAAATCGGGAGGGGGAAGGGTCAGAAACTGCACAGAAGTGGGTAAAGGGACCCAGATTGTCAGCCCAGGCTGGGGGAACACTGTATGGGGCACCATCACTGTCTCCAAATATCTTCATTGGCAAAAGGGAGCAGACTGTCCTTCCTGAGGACAGAGCTTCAGTTTGGTGTGGGCAGGCACTGTGGGCAGGTCCTTTGGGGGCTAAGGAAAAGCTTGCTAACTTTTAGAGCCATCTCACAGCAGAATGTAGTGGGCTCCCTGTCATAGGACATGCTTGAGCTGGCGGGGTGCCGGACCATCTCTCTGTCAGAGATCATGCCGAGGGGATTCTCACATCCACAAGGACACTGAACCGGGTACAGTCTGAATCTGAACCCACCCTGACTCATGAGGAACGCCCCAGGCCCCTGGATACCAGTGCCAGGCCTTGCTTGGCACGTTTTGTCTCTCAGGGTGGTTAACTTGCTGTTACCCACTGGGATGTCGACCTAGAAGCAGTGCAGGTAGAGCTAGGGTAGCCAGAAACCCAGGGCTGCAGAGCACCAGCCCCAAACCTGGGCCAATAATAGATGCGCCCTTCTGCCTTTTAAAAAAAAACAGCATTTACTGAGTGCTGCTATGTAGTAGCCAAGAGCTACTCTGAGAGTGAACAAGACAGGCAGATCTTGGCCTGCATTCTAGGGAGGAGACAGAAACTGACAAGGAAAATGTTAGAAGGAGTAAATGCTACAGAGAGAATTAAATGTGTGCTTGAAATGGGCTGGAGGGCTGCTCTACATAGGGGGTGGGGAATCAGGGAAGGGCTCTGGGAGGAGATGACGTCATTATCACCTTGTCCTGATCATCCAGCCCACAGAATCTGTGGTGGTGCTCACCCACAGGGTCACGAGTCTGTTTCGGCCGATGCCCAACTGCCCCTTGCCGTCCTTTTCTCCCTCACGCCCGGAAGCCTCCGTCCCTTCCTCCCAAGAAGCAGCCCTAAGATGCCGAGAATCCCCTACTGGGACAAGGACAGCCCCGAAGGATTTGGGTGGGGCATAACCACTCTCTAGAGACAAATGAGCCTGGGGTCAGATCCGCGAGGTTGGGATAATAGCAGTGCCCGCTTTATCCGGTCTTTGCAAGCATTAAATGTGTCATCGCACTTAAGGCATCCAAGCGCCCCGCACACAGTAAGCGCTCTGAAAGTGGCAACTACCTCAATAAATGTCAACTGTCTCTTTCTGGACTCTGAGGAGGCCGGGCCTTCTCCCTGGGCTCGTTTCTTCCGCCGCCCTCTCCGGCAGCGGTACAGGGCAAGTTCAGGTGCACATCCTCCCCAGGCGGTGCACATCCTCCCCAGGCTGTGCACATCCTCCCCAGGCTGTCCACACCGCTGTGGCCTCGGGGCGGGTTACAGCGGAGGAATCCGAGGCCGCAGGAGAGTGGGAGGTGGCCGCTACGAACCTAAGCCTCGGGCAAGCCCACGCCCGGCGCCTCAATGACCACGCCCCATCCCCGAGAGCCGCGCCCCCGGATCCCTTCCCTTTGCCTGGAGTGGGCCCAGCCGGCGTGCTCCTTTAAGGCAGACAGCGGGCCGAGGAGTGTTTAGCCCCCTCCGACGCCGCCAAGGTACAGGCTTCACCTTTAAGGCGGCGCAGGGACTGCTGGGAAGGCCGGCGGGATGGAGGCGGTGGAACCTGCTCACGGCTGCTGGTCGGGGTGAAGCGGGGCGGGAGCCGGAGCTGGAGCGGGAGGCGGGCCCGAGCGGGAGACGCAGGTCCACGCGGGCCGATCGGGCCGGGAGAGGGGGGGCTCTGGGTCGGCCTAGGGGAGGGGTCGTCTTGGGCGCGGCCTGTGAGAGGGCCCGGCCAGCCCGCGGGGAGGGGGCGCGGTCCTGGGTGGCCGGGGGCGGGAGCTCGGCCTTTTCAGGGGAGGGGTCCGCATGATGTCGTGCTGGCCTATGGGGCGCGTCCTGGGGGGAGGGGGGGACGAAGAACCCGAGATCTCAGCTCCTTAGGGGAAGGGTCTTCCCAGGGTCGAGCTGCCCAAGAGGAGGGGCTCTGTGGCTCGGCCAGCCTGTTGGGAAGGGGGCTGCCCGAGGGGGGCTGGGGCCGGAACTCCCAGAGGGACGGTGTCTCCGCACGGGAGTGAACCCCCCAAGATCCCCGTAGGTCCGTCCTCTGGCGCGCCCTGCTCTGGCTAAGGGAGTCTCCAGGGAAGCCCCGAGACTGGGTCGCCTAAGCCGGCCTGAGCCAGTGGTCTGGGCCGAATCCGGGTCCAGCCTCGCCGGTCGCACCGCATTGCGTCTCCCGGGCCAAGACGAGCCGGGCGCGCCCCCTGTAGGGCGAGCGCGGGCACGGTGCGGGCTGCTGCCTGGGGGACGGGGCACCCCGGGGACCCAGGCGTCCGGGGACCCTAGGTGTTTACCTAATCCGGGGCGGACGGCGGCGTGGCCCCAGGCCCGGCAGCCCCTGCCCGCCCTCTCGTCTTCACAGGCGGCACGGCCATGGCCACGATGGTGCTTCCTCGGGAGGAGAAGCTGAGCCAGGATGAGATCGTGCTGGGCACCAAGGCCGTTATCCAAGGGCTAGAGACCCTGCGCGGGGAGCACCGTGCCCTTCTCGCTCCCCTCGTCGCTCATGAAGCTGGTGAGGCAGAGCCTGGCTCACAGGAGCGCTGTGTCCTCCTGCGCCGCTCCCTGGAGGCCATCGAACTGGGGCTGGGGGAGGCCCAGGTAGGCTGGTCTGGGGTGCTGAGGAGGGAGGTCATGGGAGGGGTGGAGCCTTCCAGAGGAATCCTGGCAATGTAGTAACAGAATCAGAAGGGAAGGAAGAATCTGTCCCCTGGAGCCTCATGGTAGGATCCCAGTAAATATCTGTTGAAGAAATGAATGGGCTCTGGAGATCCCGGCCGTGCCTGGCCCCAGGAGAGCCTGATCATCTGGCTTCTCTGCTAGGTAGCAGAGACTGCATGGCCTAAAAAAACAGAGGAAATCCTTAAAGATCCCCCCACTCATTCTTCTATTAATTTGTTAACAGGTAAGTTATCAAGTGCCTACTATATGCCTGGCAATGTGTTAGGTGCCAGGGCCACAGGTCCAACAAGACATGAGATCCCTGCCCTAGTCCAATAGGAAGAGAGTCAGAAATACACATATATTTATTCAATATTATGGTAAGTTCTCCAAAGAAAAAAACAAGATCTTGTGACAACCTTAGCTATTGGTCAAGCAAGACTTCTGAGGAAATGACATTTAAATCAAGACCTGAGGAAAGGAATGAACCAGCCTCCAGAGAAAGGAGGAAAGTGAGAGGTTGCATGTACAAAGGTCCTGAAGTGGAAAAGATCTTGTTGTGGAGGGAGAACTGAGAGACCTGTCTAACTGGAGCTTCGTGAGGAAAGAGAGGGACAGAAAAGGCCTGCGGAGAAGGTGGGGACCAGATCATGCTGTGCCTTATTAGTTTGGGTTTTATTCTCAGGAAACCAGGAAGCCTTTGGAGGGTTTAAGCAGTAAAGGGACACAGTCTGGCTTAGATTTTAAAACTCTCTTTGGCTGAGGGGTGGAGAATGAACGATTGTGGGTCAGGGTGGAAGGAGGTAGCAGGTGTTAGGAAGCCACTGCTAGAATTCCAATGAGAAATGGTGGGTTGGGCCATGAGGGTAGTAAGAAGGGGGTCAGTCCTAGACGTTCTGGAAGTAGGTCCAGTAGGGCCTGGGGATGGACTAAAGGAGACAGAGAGGGGCAGGGAAAGTCCCAGGTTTGTGGTTTGAGGAAATTGAGGAGAGAGCCTGGATGGGTCAGGAGTTCTGTTTGGGCCCTCTTAAGTTGGGGCTGCCAGGATGACATGCAGACAGAGCTATCCAGGAGGTGCTGGGGTGTACAAGGAGTTAGACTCTCGGGCAGAGAGTCTTGGCCCACTCAGATCTTGGCTGAGACACTGCCTGGCTCTGTGAGTCCTGGGCAGGTGGTATCCCCTTGGTTTCCTTGTTTTTAGAATAGGGGTCGTGCCATCTGCCGTAAATACTGACAGGCTGTTTAGGATATTTTTAAAAATAGCTAGTGGTTGTGAAAACACCTGTCACTTAGGCGTTTGCTAATCAACCAGAAAGTACAAGGTCCCAGACTGCCTGGCTCTCTGGGAGGGCAATGTGTCGGGCATTCACTCCTCGGCCGGCTGACTGCCAGGTGCGGAGGTGAGCACACCAGGGCCCCCTCCCAGTGTGTACAGGCACAGATGGACAACAGGATGGCATGGAGGTGGGGGAGGTGCCATGCTTTCCGGGGGCTGAGGGCATAAGAGGCTTCACTGCAGAAATGACCCTGACCATGAAGGACGGAGAAAGGGTAGAGTCTAGGCAAGGCCCCAAGGCGGGAAGAGCCTGGAAGCTCAGGAAAGGAGTCATGGAGTTTGGAGAGAGGGATGGGGGCTGAGGCTGAGGCCTCTGGATCCCCTTACCTGCCCCTGTGGTTTTCCAGACACTGGGGGTTTAGGACACACACCCCCCTCCCTCCCTGGGAGCTGCAGGAGGACAGGGGCTGTCCTGGCTCTCTGGTAGAAGTCAGGATGGGGTCTTTCGGTAGCCCTTCAGTCGTCTATCAAGGCCTTTGGGAAAGCGCTAGCCCTGGGCCAGGGGCAGCGGTATAGTGGCTCTGGCTACAGGGCTTGAGTACAACTCCTAGGAGAGACGGGGAACGAGTGGACAGCTCGGGGAAGGGGCAGCACCCCAGCTAGCGCTCTTAATGATCCGAGCACCCCAACAAGGTGGGAACTGGACCATCGATGTGGAGGACTAGCTGGAGGCCCAGGAAAGGGGATGGGCTATTTCAGAGTCCAGCACAGCCAGCCTGGGTCCTGACCGCAGAAGGAAGGACTGAGGAATCCCCAAGCCTCCTGGTTTCAGGTCTCAGGCTATGTTGGTCTGTTTGGGGCCCTGGGGCAAAACTCCCTTGATGAGAGGAGAACTTCAGGGTCCTCAGCCCTGCAGCTCCTCCGGGCCTGGCTCTTCTCTGGGGCCCAGGCTGGGGCGTCAGCAGGGCTCTGACCTCTGTTCCGGCTGGCTGCGCAGGTGATCTTGGCGCTGTCGAGCCACCTGGGGGCCGTAGAGTCGGAGAAGCAGAAGCTGCGGGCTCAGGTACGGCGCCTGGTGCAGGAGAACCAGTGGCTGCGGGAGGAGCTGGCAGGGACGCAGCAGAAGCTGCAGCGCAGTGAGCAGGCCGTGGCCCAGCTCGAGGAGGAGAAGCAGCACTTGCTGTTCATGAGCCAGATCCGCAAGCTGGACGAGGACACGTCCGCCAGCGTAAGCCCTGCCATGGCCACTGGGCGGGGCGGGGGCACCTGGGAGCAGGGAGGGGCGGCAGGGAGCAGACGCTGCTCCGACCCAGCCCGCCGACCCCTGGGCCGCCTGCTTCCCTGACGCCCATCCCGTCTTCCTCCCCAGGAGGAGAAGGGGGACGTCCCCAAAGACTCTCTGGATGACCTGTTCCCCAGTGAGGAGGAGCAGAGCCCAGGTGCGGAGGGGCAGCTGGCTCTGGGGGCGGGAAAGGAAGGCTGTGTGAACTCCTGGTCCTTGGGACCCAGAGGTCACAGAAAACAAGGTCTGAGTGGCTGCCGTGTTCTCTCCTGCCTCGTTTCTGATTATAACATCCCAGCATTAGAGCTTAAAAGGCAGGTTTTACATGTTGCTTTTCTCATCTCCCAAGTTCTGTGAGGAGCAGGCATCACAGTTCAGAGCTTTGGAGCCGTCCGGCCTGGGTGCGAGCCCTGCTCTGCCTGCGTTTGCGCTGTGGCCACTGGTAGAGTTTCTTTCCCCTCTGAGCCTCCTCTGAGGGTTAAAGGAGGACGCATGCACAGTGCTGATCCGCGGGCCAGTACTGGCCTTGCTGATCGTGTGGCCTGTGTATCAGAGCCTCTCTTCTGCACGTGACGAGGCTGAGGCTCGGGGGTTAGGCGACTTGCCCTGGGACACACAGCTTGAAGCACTGGAGCTGGGACTCTACCCACTCTTCTTGTGGGGTGACTAGACCCACTCTACAGATGGGGAAACCGAGAGCTAATGGTGACTTGCCCAGGGCCACGTGTGAGGTCGGTCAAAGGTATGGCTGGCGTGTGCCGGCCCAGCTCAGGAGGCACTTGGCACATCTGACCTCCCGCCCTTGGCTTTGCAGCCCCCAGCCCTGGAGGAGGAGACGTGGCTGCCCAACACGGGGGCTATGAAATCCCAGCACGGCTCCGCACCCTGCACAATCTGGTGATCCAGTACGCCTCTCAGGGCCGCTATGAGGTGGCTGTGCCACTCTGCAAGCAGGCCCTCGAGGACCTGGAGAAGACGTCAGGCCATGACCACCCTGACGTGGCCACCATGCTGAACATCCTGGCGCTGGTCTATCGGTGAGGGCTCCTCCGGCTTCGGTCACCCATGGGAGCATTCTTCCTGAAGACTCCAGCCCTGGTCACAAATCCTCAGTGCCTGCAGTGGGCCAGGACTCGGGTTCCACCAGGCAGTTGGGTGACAGAGAAAGAAGGATCTTGTCCCTGGAGAGGGCCAAGCCCACAGGGTGCCTGAGCTACAGACATGAATATGCCTCAGTCTAGTGGTGGGCAAAGGCTTGGACATAACCAGGGAGGGGAAGGCACACGAGGACGCGGGGGGCACACCTTCTCCAGGCACCAAGGCTTGAGGCGGGCCTTTGGTGAAAGTTGAGTTTGCCCAGAGCACAAGAGGGTCGGAGAAGGTCTCCTTGGCAGAAAGGACACCATGAGCAGAGGCCCTGGGGAACAGAGGACAAGGTGCACTGGGCATGGGGCAGTGAGGGTGGGATCTGGGGGAGTCTACCTTGTACCCCAGCACTGCACGCCCTTCCTGCACAAAGCCCCCCAAGCCAGAGAGCAGGGGCTGACCACGTCTCCCCACGCTCTGGGTCATGCCCCATCATTCTCGCTCATTAGCAAGTATAGGAAGAGTGACCACAGGGATCTTGGGCCACTAGGAGGAGGGCCTTGGGCTGGAGGATAACCCTCATCATGCTCCCACCTGCCCCCAGGGACCAAAACAAGTACAAGGAGGCTGCACACCTGCTCAATGATGCCCTGGCCATCCGCGAGAAGACGCTGGGCAAGGACCACCCAGCTGTGAGTGAGGCTGGGTGGGAGGTGGGGCTTCCCCTCCCCCCTGCAGCTCCCAGGTCCCGGGTCATGGAGCCTCCATTCTCCCACCCCCTAGGTGGCGGCGACACTGAACAACCTGGCGGTCCTGTATGGCAAGCGGGGCAAGTACAAGGAGGCTGAGCCCCTCTGCAAGCGGGCACTGGAGATCCGGGAGAAGGTGGGAGCAGGCAGGGCTGGGCAGGCCAGGTGGGCTGGGCAGACGGGGGACGTAGGCCGGCCCCGAGCCCAGCCACCGGCTCCCGCTCCTGTCCCAGGTTCTGGGCAAGTTCCATCCAGACGTGGCCAAGCAGCTGAGCAACCTGGCCCTGCTGTGCCAGAACCAGGGCAAAGCCGAGGAGGTGGAATACTACTACCGGCGGGCACTGGAGATCTACGCCACACGCCTTGGGCCTGACGACCCCAACGTGGCCAAGACCAAGAACAACCTGGTGTCCTGGGCTAGAGGGGGCTGGAGGAAGCAGGGGGTAGGGAGGAGAGGAAAAGGCTTGACTCCTTGCATCCTGCTCACCCTCTGGGCCCTGCCCCTCCAGGCCTCCTGCTACCTGAAACAGGGCAAGTACCAGGATGCAGAGACCCTGTACAAGGAGATCCTCACCCGCGCTCATGAGAAGGAGTTCGGCTCTGTCAGCGGTGAGCATGGCTGCTGTGTGCCCCAGCTCGCAGGCCCGCTCAGCTGTCAGCATCTAGGACGAATACCTCAGCCGGGCAGGCCTCACGCCTAGGGTCTGGCTGGTCCGCAGCCACTTGTGTGCACACGTGAGCACACACACCCAACTCACACAGCCCCCTGGGAGGTTGTACCTGTGCAATGCCCTCCCTTTGCATACCCGTGCCCTCGGCCCAGAGCCTCTTCCCCTTTCTCCACTGGGCAACTCACGCTCACCATGAGGGCCCAGCCCAGATGTCTCCCACTCTGGGAAGCCACCTTCTGGTCCTTCACGGTCAGTCACTTCCTCCTCAGGGACCCCTCGGCCCGGCCCATCATTCAGGCCTCGCATCGTCTCGCACCGTGGGCCTGAGGTTTGTAAGGGTGTGCTCCCCCCACCCCCCAGTCACAGGCCCCTCAAGCACAGGCCTGTGCCACAGGCATCTCTGTTCCAGAGGAGCGTCAGTCATGTTTTGGGTCTGTTTCTTGTCGATTCATTCATTCAGTGAAGCCCAACCCTGGTCCTTCTTGAGTACCCCTGACCTCCCCCCAGACCCCAGTCATGTGTCCAGCCCAACCAGCAGAGGCCCACATGAGAGGCTGGTGACAGCCCCCTCTCTCCCTACAGGGAACAACAAGCCCATCTGGATGCACGCAGAGGAACGGGAGGAGAGCAAGGTAGCTCTGCGGGGCAGGGCCGGGGCAGATGTCTGTGGAGGGAGGATGAGGCTGGGGGTGTGTAGAGGGGAGGGTCTTCTCCTACCTTCCGCTTATCTCTCCCCCAGGATAAGCGCCGGGACAGCACCCCCTATGGGGAATATGGCAGCTGGTACAAGGCCTGTAAAGTAGACAGGTGAGGACAGTGGGGCGGGACTGCTGGGCTAGCAGAGAGCTGGGAAGCGGCATCCTGGGTGGGGGCCGGGGCCAGGCTCCACACTCCATACTGCTCAGCCCCAGAACACACACCTCTTCTCTGTCAGCTCATCTTTCAAGGCCCAGGTCACAGGCCACCTGTCCCAAGAAGGTTTTCTGTCCCAGGACAGCCTGATTATCTCACTCCTGTGTTTCCCAGCCTTTAGTCCTGGTGGCAACATCCCACCTAGGGCCCTCAGGTGATTCCCCAAAACAGGGGAATCCAGGCGGACCTAGCACAGGGCCTGACACACAGGAAAGGCTCGATTTTGGTCGGCTGGGCGGTTCCTCAGGGCCAGCGTGGGCTGGGTGTCAGGATGAGCCCTGGCTCCTGGGGAACACGGAGTTGGAGCCCGTCCCGCTCTCCCGTCCGCAGCCCCACGGTCAACACCACGTTGCGCAGCTTGGGGGCCCTGTACCGGCGCCAGGGCAAGCTAGAAGCCGCGCACACGCTGGAGGACTGCGCCAGCCGCAGCCGCAAGCAGGTAGGGCGACAGGCACCAGGGCTGTGGGCAGGGACCTGCGTGGCCCTGTGTGTGATCCAGTCAGGGCCCGTTGCTCCACCTGATGCGCCTGCCCCCCTCAGGGCCTGGACCCTGCAAGCCAGACCAAGGTGGTGGAGCTGCTGAAAGACAGCAGCGGTGGGCGCGGAGACCGCCGTGGCAGCCGAGACATGCCTGCGGGTGCCGGGGCTCGGTCTGAGGCTGACCTTGAGGAGGCAGGGCCTGCAGCCGAGTGGAGCGGGGTGAGTCTAGGGGCTGGACTGGGCCAGGAGGCTGTGTAGCCGGCATGGCACAGAGACGAACCTGTCCACCCCACAGGACGGCAGCGGCTCCTTGCGGCGCAGTGGCTCCTTCGGGAAGCTCCGAGATGCCCTGAGGCGCAGCAGTGAGATGCTGGTGAAGAAGCTGCAGGGTGGTGGCCCCCAGGAGCCCCCAAACCCCAGGTGAGCCGTCCACCCTGGTGAGCCTCTCGAGAACCCACCCCACAACCTACCAACCCCAGCTGAACTTCAGACCCAGGGTGAACTCCCTGTCTCGCTCAAGCTCCAGCCACCACCAATCTCCCTTCCCATCAGCCTCCCTCCCCTGCCCCAAGCTGACCCCTTCCCCCATCCTCCCCCAGTTCCACCGTGGGCAAATCCTGACCGCCCTTTCCCCTCAGGATGAAGCGGGCCAGTTCCCTCAACTTCCTCAACAAAAGTGTGGAAGAGCCAGTCCAGGTACGGGTGGATAGTTGTCGGCACTGGGCAGCTGAGGCCCCGGCCCCAGGCCTGCATGTCCTGTGTACTTGCCGAGCTTCTCAAGCATGTCTGTTCATCCAGCCACACTTCCTGTCTCCATCCCAGGTCTGGCTTTGGGCTGGACCCTGGGGAGACAAATGAGGGAAACTCAGCCCCTGCCTGTGAGCGGCCAGTGGCAGCACAGTAACTGTGGAGGTGGGTGGGAGTGTCAGGACCTCAGGGACTCTGACTAGTCAGGCCCCTTCGGGCCAGGGAAGCACGCACTGGCGGCAGCCCAAGGCTGAGCCACCTGCCCCTCTGCCCACAGCCTGGAGGCACAGGCCTCTCTGATAGCCGCACCCTCAGCTCCAGCTCCATGGACCTCTCCCGACGAAGCTCCCTTGTGGGCTAATCCTGAAGGAGCAGCCGGTCGCCAGAGCCTCCACCCGGCACCATCCCCACCCCAGCCCTGCGCATGGGCCTGCTGCTTGCCCCTCCTGTCTCTCCAAAGGACCCCTGTCTTTTCTGTTCAATCTCAGGGTAACCTCCTCCCTTGTCATCTCAGCCTGAGCCCTGGAGGCTGGGCCTGCCCACTCCAGTTCTACCCCTTATTTATTCCTTCCAGCAGGGCCCCCTCTTCCCTAGGTTCAGGGCCAGCGGAGGGGCTGGCCGGGGTCTCCAAAGGTAGAGAGAGGCTCAGGGGCCCCCCCCTCCGCAGACCCCAAATCCAAGAACACTAAGCACCTGCCGTCCCTTCAGCACCCTGCCCTCCCCCGGCCGTTGCTTCTGTATATAGAGAAATAAGTTATTGGCCGCACTCCTCCCCTCAGTCCTTGGTACTATCCGGCCTCTCACCCCACCCTTCTCTAGTGGTACCGCCCAGGCCTTAATCACCCCCATTCCGCGCGGTGGTATCTCCCAGGCTCCACATCTCAGGGGCGGTGCCTCCCCAAAGGGTTCCCTAGGCATTCTCGCTTTCCTCCCGGCCTCTGAATGGTGCGCCCTGCCCCGTGCCCCAGGACGGAGAGCCCACCCCCTGTCCGTCCTCTCACCGCCGGGCTCTGCCCTGCAGCCCGGTCTTATGCACTGCTCCTCCCGCCCAGCCTGCCCAGGCTCGGCCTGACCCCGCCCCGGGCACCGCCCGTAGAGCCATCCTGCCACGCCTCCTCCCACACCTGCAGCTTCTTGCTAGGGGCAGTGATGGACCCCTGTGGCAGGAGGGGCTGCCCCAGTTGGGAGGTGAGGCGGTCGCTCTCTATTTTCAAATGTTGCTGTAGAAATAAAGACGGTTTGACTCTGAGCTGGGCTTGTTTTGGGGCGGAGCCCGAGGGCTCCTGGCGTCTCTACCTCTCTAGATTGGGGGTGGGTACAGGAGAGGCTGCGAGTGTGTGTGTGTGTGTGTGTGTGTGTGTCTCGCTCACGTCTGGTCCTGCGCAGCTGCAACCCAGATAGGCTTCTCCTATCCCGGAATTGTTCGGGAGCCCCACAGATTCAGGATTTTTTTCTAACAACCTTCATCTCTGAGATTCTGGAGACCACGGGCTTTGATCGAGCTTTGCCCCTTTACCAAGCTGTTTGACCTTGAGCGAGTTACCGAGTCTCGATTTCTTCATCTATAAAATGTGGGTGACACCTTCCTGGGGTTTCTGCTGGGAGTTAGGAGCGCCAGCACACGAAGAACCCTGGATAAATGAACCTTTACTAACGCTGCGGGGAGTGTAAGGATGAATGCCTCTGTCAGACAGACGTGAAACGTGTCAACGCCAGCACTAAATTGAGGATCTAACGCCGGGACGCTGTCAGGCTCCCGAGCGCGGTCCTCAAGCCCAGGTACTTCTAGGGAGGGAACTACAAGCTCCAGAAGGCAACGCGAGGCGATGGTGGGGCGTGGGCTAGGATTACGCCTGCGCAGCGGGGGGCGGGGTGAGTTGCACAATGTAAGGAGACTACAAGTTCCGAGGAGCCACACGGCGAGGTCCCAGTCCCGAGTGTTTGCGCCTGCGCGTCGCGGGCGGGGTCTCTGGGGCGGAGCGGCCACCATCTTGAAACGGGAGGCGGAGCAGAGCCGACTGGGAGCGACTGAGCGGGCCGCCGCTGCCGCCATGAACCCCGAATAGTGAGTGCGCCCCGCACGCGCCGTCCGGCGCAGCCTCGATCCCGAGTACGGGGCTGTACGCTTACTGGGGTTGTCCGGCCCGGGTCAGGACTGCGCGGCGCCCCCACATCCGGGTCCCTCTTCCGCTGACCTCCCCCCCCTCACATCCGGGTTCTGCCCCTCCCCCGGGGGCCCCAGAACCCCGGCTCGACGCCCCGAGTTCTTGCACCCGGGCCCGGAGACTGCGACCCCGAGGGGCACCACTTGGATCCCGAGGCACCGGCACTAGCAGGCCTTGTCGGTCAGGTGACCCCGCAGCCCCGGTCTTTCCAGGCCTCAGTTTCCCCACCTGCTGCCTGAGAGTAGCGGTCTGGGTGCTGACGACGGTCCTGGCATTGTGGAGCCCATCCTCAGAGTTTCTGGTCTCGGTCCAGTTTCGGGCCCTTTAGGTCGGGTCGTATATTCTGCTCTCCAGTCCTCCCGGAATCCGCTGGGTAGCTTTTCCGCAGGTTCTCCCCTCCGGGGCTGCCGCTTTGCCCTTTACCTGGATCAAAATGCCCTGCCGCTCCCAGAGGCTGGTCCCCTCCCGCCCTCTCCTCACCTTTGCGCAAGCCCCCGGCGCCGCCGTCACCCCACTTCCCTTCGCCGTCACCCTGCCGAAGAAGTTTAGATGAATGTGGCATTTGCTTTCTCCCTTCCAGTGGGATTCTTTGTTCCTCAAACTTTCCTCACTTCTTGGTCACTCCCCCTACGGGTAGGTGGCCCACATCTCTGCCCTGACTTCTCATCGACAGTTTTCCCTTAGTGTCAGTTATCTTCTTCCTCTTTTGCCACTTCCTTTTTCTCCTCCAGATCCTGGCCTCAGATTTCCTTGGGGAAGGGTGAAGCTCTGAGCTGGATTATAAGAGGTAACAGAGAAGGGAACCGACATGCTTTCACAGAGACTTTGGAGTCTGAACCTGGTTTCCAGTATTAAAGTTAACAGCTGTGTAACTTAGAGCAAGTCGCTTCTCTTCTCTGGCCTCTATTTCTTCATTAATTGGGAATAACCGGCACTCACTTCATTGGACTGTTGTGAGGCTTAAATGAGATGATGCATTTGAAGTACTTAGCACAAGGCCAGGCACAAGTAGGAAGTGGATACGTTTTAACTGCTATTATCATTGCCGCTTGTTGACCATGTCTTTCTGGAGGCTTCATACCGGGCTCTTTACATAGGTATTCAGTGAAGTTCTAGGCTGGGCCCTGGCTTCCACTTCTGGGGCCTCCCCTGCCAAGTCAGGTATGGCACAGGGCAGTGTAGGAGGGTTTCCCTAAATAGCCCCTACTGGACCCGAAACCATGGAGTCTATCAGGAATCAGGGTAGGATACCCAGCTCTGTCACCTAACTGATGTGATCCTTGGCAAGTCACGTTCCTCTCTGTGTCTCCGTTTCCTTCTCTGTAAAGTGGGAATTCAGATGCTCCCCTTTGGGCCAGCTGTGTTATGAGGAGTGGTCAACCCTCCCCATCCCAGGACTTGTGGGAGGATCTTGTGAGTGCTTTAATACTCTAATCCAAGGCACACCTCACAGTGTGGGAGAATGCTATAGTTTTGACTCCAGGATAATGGCGGGTGGGCTCCCTGCCTCCCTTCACACCTTCCCATCCTTTCTCTCCAGTGACTACCTATTTAAGCTGCTTTTGATTGGTGACTCGGGCGTGGGCAAGTCCTGCCTGCTCCTGCGGTTTGCTGTAAGTAAGAAGCTTCCCCTACCATCCATCTGGGGTCCTGGCTGGTGGCCGGAGGGAGAGGGGGGCAACCCAGAGAATAGTGGTTGCAAGACCTGGGAGACCAAGGATGAAGTTGCAGGACTTGCCAGCAACATATCTGACTGAACTGGGGCATAGCGCTGGCAAGTTGGGGTGCTGAGAACTGGGGCTCAGCAGTTAGGAGCTCAGCTGGGGCAGGACACTGGAGGGAGGTTTTCCAGATGGGCCTCAGACCTGTTCACTCAGGCCATTTCACTGGTCCCTGATCTTTCAGGATGACACATACACAGAGAGCTACATCAGCACCATCGGGGTGGACTTCAAGATCCGAACCATTGAGCTGGATGGCAAAACCATCAAACTTCAGATCGTGAGTGTTGCTCCTCCCAGAATCTCTGGTGCAGAGACATCTCCCTTGGGAGGGGAGGGGCCCTGGGCATGGAGCCCAGGGCTGACCTGCCCCCCTCTCCTGCTGTCTTGTAGTGGGACACCGCTGGTCAGGAACGGTTCCGGACCATCACTTCCAGCTACTACCGGGGGGCTCACGGCATCATCGTGGTGTACGACGTCACCGACCAGGTACTCCTGGGCTCACCGTCCCCCACTTTGCCTCCTCAGCCTCAGGTCTTTGGCTTTTGCTGCTTTTTACTGTTCCCGTTCTCTCCTTCTGATGCTGCCCGGAAAGGAGACTGTTCTCGGACTCATTTCACAAGGAGGGAAATAGCTGCAGACCTGGATCCTCCCCAGGCCCCGCTGCAGGGCCTTGGCAGAACCAGGCCTCACCTCCCTGTCAGACTTGCCACGTTATTCTAGACCTTCCAGGCACCTGTCTTTTGTGGGGGGGTTAGTCAGCTGATTGGTTGCTGTGCTGGGCCCGTGGCCTCCTGGGTAAAGACACTGTGGAGAAGCGATTGGAGGGCCTTACACAAGGAAGTGAGGGAGCCCTGCACTCTGGGCCCAGTGTGAGCAGAGTTCTGGGAGCCCTGTGTCTGCTGTGGCAGTGTTAGTCTCGTGTCATTGGCATCAGTGGTGATGTTAATAGCGGGAAACAGTCCTGTCACGCGTTAGAGTTCACAGGTTCTGTCACAGCCCTTTGATGCTTGTACCACTCCAAAGAGGTGTGTGTTATATTCCCATTTTACAGATGAAGAAATGGGTCGGGGTGGTAGGACTTTCTTAGGCCCTGCAGCTAGTTAAGTGGCAGAGACAGAAAGCCCAGGCCTACTGATTCTACCCACTTTGTTTTTTTTTAAAACTTTGTTGCTTCATGGGGGTCAGGCCCTGGGGACATGGAGGTACTTGTATCAGCCCCAGGCCAGGAGGAGTCCCTGCTCTGAGGGGCAGCTGGGCTCTTCAGCTCACCAGGGACTCGTGATGCCTCCTGGACAACAAGCTGTGGGTGAACTTTGCTCCACTCAGAGGTCACCAAGGACCTCTAACCGCCAAAACTTGTGACTTCATTTCAGTTTTTGCCATGATTGATCTCCCATGGCTTTTAACTCTGTTCTCTTCCCTCTCTTTGAAAAAGTTACTGTCTCAAGCTCTGCCATCTCCTGCTGCAGCAGATTCTCTTTTCAGTGACTTCTTACTGGTCCGTCGTATCCTGCCCCGCTACAGCCCCAGGTTCTGTGCCTCTTGATTGCCCCAGGCCGCCTCCTGACTCTCCCTGCACAGTTCTGACCACCTTGTGGTTTGGCTTCTTGTTTTGTGATTTCTACGAGTAAAGGGCTGTCACTGTGGATCGCCTCCTGAGTCCTGCGCTCTCCTGGCACTTTATGTCTGTGTTAATTCCCATGTTCACAGTAGAACCCAGTGAACTCAATGGTGGCATCCCTCTTTTCCAGATGAGGAAACACACTTAGACGTATGTTGAGTTACCTGCCCATGGCTTCACAGTCAGGAAAGGCAAAGCCTGTGTTTTGAACCCAGGGTTCTTTGCTTCCCAGCACATCCTTTCCTGCCTCTAGACCGCCTTCAGGCCATCTGCAGAGCTCCAGACCATCTGCAGAGCTCCAGACCATCTGCAGAACTCAGCTTGTCTGGTGCTGGTCTCCCCATCTCTTCTTGAACTGGCTTCTGCATCCTCATCTTTACAACAGAGTCCCTGTTGGCCTGACCAGAAAACTCTTCCCTCCCCCATCCTGTCAGTCCCTGGGCCCCTCTGTTCTCCCCCATCATCTCTCCCAGATCCGTTCCCTTGTAATAATAGCAGTGATGAGGATAATGGCAGCTCTTGCTAATTAAGCACTTGTTAGGAGACAAGCCTGCATTCATTATCCCATGCTCACAACAGCCCCACCAGGAGGTACTGTTTTATAGAAGTGAGGAAACTGAGGTTCAGAGAAGCCAAGTGACATATCTAGGATCATACAATAAGTGGCAGAGGTGGGGCTTAACCCAGGGTGGTCTGACTCTAAATCCTGTGCTCTTGCCTGCCTCATTCCCTGGCTCAGGGCACATCTTCTCTTCCCTGGATTATGCCAACCATCTCCCAGTTGGTCTCCGTCTCCTTGCTGGTCTGATCTGGCCTCTGCACTCCTGCCAGGACTATCTTCCCAGAACACAGGTGTGCTCTTGCTGCTTCCTTCCTAAGAAAACCTCTACTGGCTCCTGGTTGTCTAAGATTTGTCCAGGCTAAGACCCTCCCTGCTTGGGCCTGCTTCCTCTTCCTTTCCTTCCCTGCTCAGGGACTGTGTCCCAGCCGCTTTTAGCTTTTCCCCCTCCCCAAAGACAGCACGCCCATCCCATCCCATCCCGTGACCCGGCATATGTCTGCTTCTCCCCTTGCACCTTGCCCCGTCCCTCCACTGGCACCCACACGGGGGTAGTTCGTCCCTGCAGGTGTAGGTCGGCTGTCATCTCCCCAGGCAGAGATGATCCTGGAGCTCCACCTGCTCCTGCCTTCTATCCCTGCAGCGCTTGGTCGCCCTGTCTTGCCGTTGTGTGTGCCCTAGTCTAGTCCTCCATTGTCCCCTGAGTGCTTTAGGGCAGGGCCCAGGCATGATTCCATTATTTGAACCCAGTGCCCAGCACAGGGCCCCCGCCTGGGACATGGCAGGAGGTGTACATTTGAACCCAGTGTGATATCACCAGACCTCTGGCTCCTAAGAAGGGAAAGCGGCTCTAGCTCAAGCATATTCCTAAAAGTTCTGTCCTTTGTCGGCGTGCCAGGCGTCGGGGGGTGGGGCGCAGCAGGCTGCCGGGAGAGCCAGGCCGAGCTCGGAGGCTGTCAGTGCCAGAAGTAGGACGAATGTCAGGCCCTGTTCCCAGGATACCTGTCTCCCCTGTAGGCCAGGGTCTCCTCTGTGAGGATCCTCCACCTCCCACTGGGCTCCAAGGTTTCAAACCTTAAAGGGATTTTAAGGCCACTGTGGGGACTTTGTAATTCTTGCTAACCTGTTATCCTTTGTTTCTGTCTTTCCTCTGGCCTCTCTCCTGATGCCATTTGCTCCCTCCACGTGGTTAGGCCTTTTCTGTGTCTTGGGTAAACACGAGCAGCTGCAGGAAGCAGAGCTGGCTGGCCCTTGGTCTAAGCTGCTGAGGTGTCGGGGCTGTTGGTAGACAGCCGGGGCTCTGCTGGGCCTGGCTCTTGGGGTCTCAGACAGAGGAGGGCAGGAAGGAGCGCTAAGCCTGGAGGAGCTTCCTCTGGGTCCCTGAGCCCAGGGCGCCTGCCTTTCTCAGGAGCCCAGGACAGCCATCTTCCCCTGAAAACCCCTGTTCTCCAGGCCTGGCGTAGGGGCGGGAGGTGGGAGCAAAGTAACTTTTGATCTGGTCCCTCTAGGAATCCTATGCCAACGTGAAGCAGTGGCTACAGGAGATCGACCGCTATGCCAGCGAGAATGTCAATAAGCTCCTGGTGGGCAACAAGAGCGACCTCACCACCAAGAAGGTGGTGGATAACACCACAGCCAAGGTGAGCAGGCCTGGGCCAGGCCGCCCGGGTGGGCTGGGGCCTGCTGCCCCTCACCTCCTCTCCCTTTCTCTTTTCTCCTCTCCCCTTATCAGGAGTTTGCAGATTCTCTGGGCATCCCCTTCCTGGAGACGAGTGCCAAGAACGCTACCAATGTCGAGCAGGCGTTCCTGACCATGGCTGCCGAGATCAAAAGGCGGATGGGGCCTGGGGCAGCGCCAGGGGGTGAGCGGCCCAACCTCAAGATTGACAGCACCCCTGTGAAGCAGGCTGGTGGCGGCTGTTGCTAGGAGGGGCTCGTGGGGTGGGACCGGAGGTGGCACCTTCTCCAGATGATGCCCCTGGAGGGGGCAGGAGGTACTTCCCTCTCCCGGGGCATTTGAATCTGTGGCTTTGGGGTGTCCTGGGCTCCCCATCTCCCTCTGGCCTGTCTGCCTGCCGCCCTGCGCCCCGGTTCTGTCAGGGCCCCCAAGAGAGGACACCCAGGACCTTTGGCTGGGGTGAGGGTGTGGGCTTGCTCTGCTGCTGCCTCTGGGTGACTTTAAAAGATACCCCACCACACACCTTTGGGATGAGGGCTCTCCTCTGTCTGTCTCCCTCCCCCTGCCCCCCGTGTATGCTGCAGTGGGTTTCTCTCCTTACTCTTCTTCCTCCCCTCCCCTGCGCCACCCCCCTTCCCCAGGAGCCGAGGGCCTCCCTGGCCTCTACTGCCCCTGGCTGTAGTCAGCACCTGGGGCCAGGAATGGGACCAGGGGATCCAGGGCCCTGGAATGCAGGGCCCTGGGCTGGACCTCAGGACGGGCATGGGGCCACAGGGGCCCAGCAGCCCACTTTCCTATCCTCCCTGCCTCCCCGCCGACACACACACTCACAGCTCGAGCCGTCCAGCTGCGGTGGGGTCTGAGCACATCTAGGGCAGGTGGGTGGGCAGCCGCGCTGGGCCTGTGTCTTGAGCCCAGAGGGAGCCTGCTCCTGCCACTCCCTGCCCTGCCAGAGCCAGGCCCGTGTGCTGCCTGCCCACCATGCCCCTTTGTCCCCAAGGCAGGCGGAGGCGGAAGGCCCACCGTGCCAGAGGCTGGGCACCAGCCTTAACCCTCACTCTGCCAGCACCTCCTCCCTTTCCCTGAGGCAGCACATCTGGCTTATTCTCCCCCTTCCGTCCCTTGGAGCCTATGAGGGCGGATCCTCATCCCCTGTCGCTACTTCTCTGGGAATGTGGGTGCAACCCAGGGTGGGGGGGGCCTCTCCACTTAACTCCCTCCCACCCAGGATGCTAGCCCCCTGCCTCTGACACAGCTTCTTCCTGCAGAAAAACAAACCTTTGATCTCTACTTGAGAAGCCATGTCCCTTGTGCTGTCTCTTGCCTGTCCCACCTGTGCCCTCCCCTCCAGCTTGTATTTAAGTCCCTGGGCTGCCCCTTGGGGTGCCCTCCCAACTCCCAGGTTCCCCTCTGGTGTCATGTCAGGCATTTTGCAAGGAAAAGCCACTTGGGGAAAGACGGAAAGGACAAAAAATAAATAAATAAATTTCCACTGGCCCTCGGGTGAGCCGAGGGTTTTTGCAAGGAAGTTGTGGTGGCTGAGTGTGGTCTGTGGTGGGAGCTGCCTTTGGGTGGCAGGGAAGGAACTGGAGCCGTGGTCTTGGTGGGCTGCACAGGGGGTCCTGGCTTGGGCTGTGTGTCCTAGGGTTGCTGTTGAAAGGCCTTGACCCATTTCCTGAAGCCAGGAGAGCTGCCTGCTTGTGCTTCTATAGTCTGTCCCCACGGGCCCAGCACGGTTCCGGCCGGCCGGGAGGGCGGCTGGCGGCCGTCAGTGAGCACCTGGTGAGCCGCCGCCGCCGCCGCCGCCGCCGCCGCCAACACCCACACAGGCGGGTCCGGGATGGGGAGTTGGGCCGCAGACCTTGTGCCCCGCTGTGTCTGGCCCGCGTCCCCTTCAGCCCCCTGGCTCAGCCCCCTCTCCCGGCTTTTTCTGGGTTCAAGCCAGGTGTCTCTGACCCCTCGGACGGTGACAAGTGCTTTGCACTTAAGACCTCGGTCCGACCTCCGTGGCCGGCGAATGAGGGCAGAGGTGCGGGCACCCGTCCGAGTGGGCCGAGTGTGGCAGTGGTGGGCTCGTTGTGTGACGTTGGGGGGGGGGTTATGCCAGGGATGTGCGTCCATGCTTACGTGTCCCTGAGGTTGGGGCGGGGGTGGCGCCCGGGCCGCGCTGGCGGAGGGGCGCACAGAGACCCAGCCCCGCCCGCCCGAGGCTGCTCGCACGGCGGCCCCGCCCCCGGCTCCGCCCCGCCGGCTTCGCGGGCTGGAGAGCGAGGGAGCCGCGGGCGAGGGATCGCAGGATGAGCGATTGGGGCCCGGGCAGCCGGCAGCGGACGCGCCCCCCGAGCCCACCGGCCCGCGCCCCACGGCCCCGCGGCCCCGATCCCGGCCGCGCCGCCCGCGTCCCCCGAGCCCGCGCCCGAGCCCTGCGGGCCATGCCCGGCCGGCCCTAAGCGCGGGCCGGGGGGGCGTCCCCTTGCGCCCGGGACCCGCGCTGGCGCCCCCCGGGCCGCCGCCCGGCGCGGGGGCCATGGCGTTCACCTTCGCCGCGTTCTGCTACATGCTCACCCTGGTGCTGTGCGCCTCTCTCATCTTCTTTGTCATCTGGCACGTAAGGCCGGGCTGGGGCTGGGGCTGGGGCTGGGGTCGGAGTGGGGGCAGGGGGCGCTGGGAGCAGGAGGGGGACGGACGGATGGTCTCAGGGCCCGGAGAAACTTGGAGCCTCCTCTCCGCTATCCCCCATCAGTCGGCTACTGTTCGCCCCATAAACACCCCCCATCATCGGCTTCCTTCCCGGCCCCCCCCCTTTCTCCGCCGCCCCCGACTGTCTGTGGGTATGTCAGTCGGTCTCTGACCCCCCTCCCCTGCCCCATGGCAGCCTTGGGGTGTGGGGCGGAATTCTGGGATTCTTGTTCCTTTCCCTCCTATTTCCCCACCCCCCAACCCCCGCCATCTAGTCGCCCCCGTTTGTCCGTCGGGCAGTTTGTCTGTCTACTCTCCCCACCCCCTTTGTGGGTTTTTCCAGCCAGAGTGATGGAGCCAGTTGCTATGGCAACTGCATCTGTTTACAGGACCCACAGATCGCAGAGCCCATTAACCCTTTCCATTCCCGCCCCCCACCCCCACTCCCTGACCCAGCAGTGATTGGCTCTAAGCAGCCCCAGAGACCTAACCCCGACCACCAGCTCACCTTGGGTTTCCCTACCCGCTCCTGTTCGGGCTTCCCCCCACTAGGTTTCCTCCCCACTTTCCAGCTTTCCTCTTCTTCCTGCCCCCACTTTCCTCTTTGTCTCCTGTTTCCTTTGGTCTGTCTCTCTCTCCAGCCTTGCCTCACACCTGGTTCTTCAAAACGTCCATTTCTCATCCTTATCCTGATCGCCTCCCTTTAGAGAGGGTCCCTCTCCCCCACTGTCTGGGGCCTTCTCAGTGGTCCCCTGCCTGTCTCCCTTCTACTCACTACAGAACTATCAATCAGCCTCCAGCTTATTTTTTGGGACCCTTGCCCCCCACCCCCTTTACTGCCCTCTCTTCTCCTATGTACCCTGAGGTTTCAGCCACCACCCTATCCCCTCCACACGGCCTGTGCATCTTGGCCCTGGCCCGCTCAGCTCAGCATCCTCTGCTTGTGCGTCCAGCACACACCTCCTTGATCATCGCGTTATCCCCCATCGGTCTCTCTGTACCCGCTTCCTTCCTCTTCCTCCCCATTGCCTCACCTGCTTCTTTCTTGGTCTCCCCACTTCATCACTCCTTTCTTTTCCTGGGACCTGCTGCCTGCCTGCTCCGTGGTCCTCCCTGGCCCTTGATCAGTCTCTCCCTTCATCCTCCCCTGCTGTCCCCTTGCTGTCTGTCTCTTTTACATCAGGATTCCATGGACTCTGACTGCGCCCCTTCTGTGTGAGGAGTGAGCCCCCATAGACACCTTCAGACACACACACCCCATCTGCAGCCCTCTCTCTCTTTGGGTCTCTCAGTTGCTTTTTCTTTTCTCTGCCCCCTTCTCTGTTTCTCTTTCCCTTCTTCCATCTCCCCTAGGTCCATCTTGGTCTCTCTGAGCCTTCTATCTCATCCCAGGGCCTTGGAAAATCCTGTGGGGTGGTGGCAGGAGGGCTGGAGTCCTGAGGACTGGAAGGAATTGAGAGTCACGGGCTGGGCACACAGAGCTAACCAGCTCCTGGGAGGAAGGCTCCTGGAATTCAAGAAGCCCCTCTTTGGGCTCCTCCCCACCCAGAGGCCTCCAACAGCCTCTATGGGGGTCCCTGTCCTCAGGGGATGCTCAGAGCAGACCTCCATCCAACACACCTGTCGATGCTCCTGAGAACCAGGCTCTGGGTGGCTTTGGGAGTGACAAGGATGAATAAGACTCAGGCTTCGCCCTTCTGGGGCTCCCAGGCTGGGAGAGAGGGCCCAAGTGCTCCCAAAAAATACTCATTGAGTACCGACTACGTGTCAGGCACTGTGTTCGCTCAGCCGTTTAGCTGGGCGATCATAGCAAGTCTCTTGTCCTGAGTCTGTTTCCTCATCGGTAAAGTGGGCTTGTTGTATATACAGCAGAGTGTATATAAGCCCAGAGCAAGGCTTGCCAAGGGGTGTGCAGGTGGGGAGAGGAGGTGTGGTCCTCAATCCAAATTGGTAAGAATTAGATAGCACCTTACAGGGCAGGACCCCAGATCCCACCACAGACCCTGAGCCTAGGCCCCACTGGTCGCTAGGCAACCCTGGTGGGGAGTGACGCGTGTCTGCTGTCACCGTGGGGGATTGTTTGTTCCAGGGGGCTGAGTCAGCGCCAGGCAGCCTGGGGGGTGGGAGGTGCAACACTCGCCGCCTGCTGGTGGTGCCAGCTCTGGGGCAGACAGACGGCACCCTTCCGCTCCCTGCTGGACCCTGTTGCTGTGCCTGACAGGCAGGCGGCTGCCCAGAGTCAATGGGGAGTTGGTGGGGCTGCTCCAGATGGCCCCAGCTCCCTCCAGGAAGCCCGTGTTCTCTCCCTTCGAGCCTTAAGGGGTCCGGGATGCTTGGGGGTGGTGGGCCCGCTGCTTCATCCTAGGGCTGGTGCTCAGGGGAGGGGACTCCAGAAGGCTCCTCTGCCAGCCTTTCTCCCGTGCCAGCTCCCCCCAGGTCTGTCCCATCATCTCAAACACCTGCTCCCCCCAAGAGTTTCCCATCCCAGTGAGGACAGTGCCGTCCACCAGATTCCCCAACACCCAAAGTCACCTTGGGCCCCTTTGCCTCCACTTCACTGCCATTCAAGCCCTCTGGGTTCTGGCTTCTAAATACCTCTGGAATCCATCCCCACCTCTCCATCCCCACTGTCCCTCTCTTCACTCAGATCACCACACCTCCCCCCCGCAAGCCCCAGCCGCAACACTCCCAATAGTCCCCTGACTGGTCTGGCCTGAGTGTAGTAAAGTGGTTAAAATTTTAACTCTGGAATCTAACGGGTTTAGAAACCTGGCTTGCCACTAACTGGCTATGTGGCCTTGGACAAGTCATTTAATCTATCTCAGTTTCCTCATCTGCAAAATGGAAGTGATAATACCAGCACCTACGTCATCAGGTTGTTGTAAGCATCAAATGAGTTAACAAACATAAAGCCTGTTGGCATGGAGGAAGCATCATGTATGTCTTGGCTGGGACCGTTAGCCAGTTTGTACTTCCTGTTCGGTCAGTCCTAAAACATCAACCTAACCACCCTGCTTTGCTGCTTTATACCCCTCGATGGCTCCCCTTTACTTCTGTGTTGAAGTCCAAACATCTGGTCCGGCCTCACAAGGCACCTACGTCTGGCGCTGCTGACCTCTCCAGCCCATCTTTCACCATTCCCGTCTTTCTTCCCGCTCGCCTCACACTTTCACTTTAGCCATATAGAACCTGCAAGCTTCCTGAATGTTCCTTGTTCTTTCAACCCTCTGCCTTGGTACCTGCTGTTCCTGCTGTTCAGACTGCCTTTCCCGCATTTGTTCACCAAACTCCTACTCAAGAGTCCAGCCTGAACTCCCCATCCCCACGCTACGCTGGATCAGGCACCCACCCCAGGTTCTTCCTGCACTCCACAGCCCTGATCACCCTGGATGTAGTTCACAGTTTTTCTCCCAAGTCTGGGGTTCCTCCCGGGCAGGGGCTGTGTCCCAGGCTTCTGGGACCCTAGTGTTCAGCACGGGGCCCAGCGGAGAAGACAGTATCTCTTGGGATGTTTTGGATGGAGGTGTAGTGGACATGTCCTGAACTGGGCATCAGCACACTAGAGTTCCATTCCAAATTGTTGTGTGACCTTGGGCCAGGCTCCACCCCTCTCTGGGCCTCAGTTTCTCCACCTTTGCAGCACGTCCCATCTGGTCCGATCCCCATGTGTGAATCTTATGCCACAGAAGAATGCGTGGGGGGCCATAAGCTGCTGCCCCAACCCTGACGGGCACACGCCCCTCCCCCAGATCATAGCCTTTGACGAGCTGCGGACCGACTTCAAGAACCCCATCGACCAGGGGAACCCAGCGCGGGCAGTAAGTGATACATGTGTTGTGCCGAGGTGTGTCCGTCCGTCTGTCTTGCCATATGTCGCGGGTGGAGGACGGCGGGGGGACAGGAAGACGGAGGTAGAGGGGACGGTGGCCGTGCCCCTTCCTCTGCCTTGTTCCAGCCCCCAGCAAACACCTGGCTCGGGCTCAGGGCTCGGGTTCCTCCTGGCGGGGCAGCCGTTGCCAGGCTCTGGGCCGTTGCCATGGAGACGCGGGTGAAGATCCCTCCATGGTGACGGTCGCTATGGGGACGGCGCGGCTGCTTTGTTGCCGCGCCGCCGGAAACGCCGCAGAGCCTGCTCTGGCGCCCCCTGGCGGCCACGTGCAGGGAGTGGGGGGCGTGGGAGGGGGGCGGGGCGCCCCCAGTGCCCGCTCCTTCACCTCCACCATTGCGGTCTTTTCCTCTCCCTACAGCGCGAGCGTTTAAAAAACATCGAACGCATCTGCTGCCTCCTGAGGAAGGTCAGTGTCAGGGTTAGGGGCAGGAGGCTCCTAGCCGAGCTCAGCGCCACTGTAACCCAGAGCCGGGCCTTCCCCCTCTGCGGCCTGTTTGATCTGCACTGCCACGTGGGAGGGAGTGGGAGGCTAGAAGCCCTTTCAGTCCCCAGAGGTGATGGTGGGTGGGCACCTCCCAAGTGCCCTTGAAGCTTGGATCTGTCCTAGCACCTGGCCGCTGACCTCTCACCCTCACTCCCCAGCTGGTGGTCCCAGAATACTCCATCCACGGCCTCTTCTGTCTGATGTTTCTGTGTGCAGCAGAGTGGGTGACCCTGGGCCTCAACATCCCCCTCCTCTTCTACCACCTCTGGAGGTGAGGGTAGCAGCTGCCTTCGAGAGGGTGAGATGGGAGAGCGGGGCAGGATGTGGGTGGGAGCCTTGAGGGTGGGCACTCAGGCCCCTCTCTCCCCCCAGGTACTTCCACCGTCCTGCGGATGGCTCTGAGGTCATGTATGACGCGGTCTCCATCATGAATGCTGACATCCTCAACTACTGCCAGAAGGAGTCCTGGTGCAAACTCGCCTTCTACCTGCTCTCCTTCTTCTATTACCTGTACAGGTGAGGTCCTGCCCATGGCGGTCAGAAGTCAGGGAAGGGATGCTCCAGGCACCATCCCTCCAATCCCAGGAATGGCTGGGCCCCAAGTTCCTGCCCTTTGCCCTTGATGACTGAGGGCAACCTAGGGCGCGACAGGGTGGGTGGCCAGTAGGAGGCATGCTCGCGACTTGGCTCACTGCCTTGTCTTCCCACAGTATGGTTTATACGTTGGTGAGTTTCTAAGGGGGAAGCCGGCCAGGGAGCGAGCCCAGAACGGACCGGACGCCTGTGCACCCCCAGCCCTGCCCCTGGGCCGCAGAGGCCTCAGCCCTGGGGAGGGAGGGGGCACTGGTGCCCCCAGCCTCCTCTCCCCCACCCCCAAACTGCTGCTGCGGGGACTTCCCGCCTTCAGAGCCTCCTCCCCTTGGACTAGGGCTGGGCAGAGCTCTAAATAGGGGCAGGAGCTCCTCTGCCAGCCTGTGGGCATGGCAGTCAGTCCTGGAAGGGGCGGGACCTCCGGCCTTGTCCACTTCAGAGGGCATTTAGGCCCTGCCACGGGGCAGGGCTTGACCCTGGAAGTTCTGGGCCGCCCCCTCCACCCCCCCCCACCCTGGGGCTCCCCCTGCAGGTGGGGCGGTACCCACACCGGGAATGAGCAGGCTCAGCAGGGGGGCAGCCCCACCCCTAGTCTGCCCTCCCCCCTCCCCCAGGCTTTCTCTCCAGACCCCTCCCTGTCCCCCCTTGCCCCAACCCCAGCCACCCTGTCTCTTGGACCTATTTTCTATGTTGCCTGGAGGAGTCCGGCACCCCCTCCCCGGCCGTTTGTGACAAAATATGAATAAACTACTGCAAACACGTCTGCTCCTAAAAGGCTTAAAGAGGTGATGGGGGGAAAGGGACTGCATAGGGGGCAGTCCTGAGCTAAATCCTTAGCACAGCTGGCCTCACGCCACTAGCCTACAGACCCCACTAGGGACCTCCTCAGATGGATCAGAGCCCTTTGAGGTCTCCTTAGCAGCTGCCCACTTCCATTCTCACTTTCTCAGCCACAGATAAACAACTATTTCTGCTGAAACACTTCCATCTGCCTTCCGAGGCAGTATCAAGGCCACCAACTCCAGGGAGCCCTCCCTGGATCCCCCTCCTTGGAGAAAGCCCGAGCCTGGTCCCCTGGGCAATGCAAAGGCCCACAAGTGTTGGCAAATCCCCCCATAAGCCCCAGAAACAAGGCTCAAACAAAATCAAGGAAACCAAATCTTCAATGTATGGAAAAATCAGTGCCAGTGGGAACCGGGGGTCACCGGACCAGGTGGAAGGTCAGCCAGTATATCATGAGGGGCTGAAAGGCTGCAGCTCCCAGAGTCAGGTAGAGCTGGAGACGTTGCCGGGGGGTCGGGCCCCCCATGCTGTCGGGGCCCAGGGCTGCTGTTCGCAAAGAGCGCACCTGGAATAAAGGAGAGAGCTGAAGCTGGGCCGGGAAGGGGAAGCTTGTCCCCAGCTCCGACCCCAGGAGAAGAGGAGCCAGCCCCAGACTCACGATGAAGTACATGAGCGCGGATGAAGTCCAGGCCAGCGCCACGTAGTAGCCATCGCTGCCGAAGAGCAGGCCCGTGAGAACACTGAGGATCATCCTGCAGCGGGCAGGGGGGAGGGAGGAAGAGAAGGCTGGAGACCTCGCAAGGGTCCAGGCCTGAGACTGCCCCAGAGCCCAGCCTAGACCCCGCCTACCATCACCAGGGCGCTTTCCCCCTAACCAGTCCCCCCAGAGACCTAGACTCAAAATGAATTGGGAGGGCCAGGACTCAGCCCTAGGACCTAGATCTGAGACCCCCTTCACTACCCCAGCTCGCCCCTCTCCCCTGTGCTCCCAGGGTGACTCTCAACACATTCCTGACCTCCTGAGCAACACCGCGCAGTCCCTGAGGAGGCTGCTGAAAACAGGCGCTCCCTCTAGTAGAGAGGAGCTAGAGGGGGTCCAGGGTCACAGTTCGAGGCTGTAGTTATGCAGGCCGGGAACCCAGAGCGGTAGGTACCCCCGACCCAGGCGAGCCTCCCTCTCGGCCCACAGGTGCTCACCCCACATATTTGTAGCCGCTGTAGGCCAGCAGGTGGAAGGTGCTCAGGTCGCTGCGCACGGTGGCCAGGTAGACGCCCAGGAGCAGAGCTAGCACCTCCATCACAACCCACACCAGTGCTGTGCTTGCACACAGGCCCAGCACCTCTGGGGAGAACCTGTGGCCGTGTGGGGGTGAGGCGAGGGGAGCCCCAAACCAGCCATCCCGTGGCAGGTGCAAGACTGGGGGCACGGGTGGACTTGGGAGCTGGCACAAATCCCCTAGGGAGGTGAGGAGAGGAGTCAGGAGTGGGGAAGTGGTGGGAATGGGGAAGGGGTTGGCACTGACCTTTTCTGAATGCCCAGCGCCATCCCAGCCAGCAGCACGTAGGTGATGAAGGCCATTGCTGCCAAGAGCCAGAGAGATGCCATCAGCCTGGTTTCCTCAACCAGAGCCACCCCCCACTAGGTATTCAGAGCCACTGACACCCCCGTACTTCCTTCCCTGCATATCCCAACATGCTCGACCTCCACACTCAGCTCCCCAGTGCCCTGCCTGGGATGCCTTTTCCTGCTCAGCCCTCTCCCACTGTGTAAGTGCTACCTGACCCTTCTCTCAGGACCACCAAGCCACCTCCTTCCCCGTCCCTGTACTAGGAAACTCACCAAAGTGTCCTGCTGTGTCTCAGAAACTACATCACAGGCCAGAGTCACCTCTGCTATTTTCACAAAAGCTCAGACGGCAGCTGGGTTTTCACAGCAATTTCAACTCCTCAGTCCTGTCCTCTGCCCCCTTCAAGCACCAGAACTGATGTGCCCACAAGAGGGCACAGTGTCTGGAGACAGCAAACCAACTCTACCACCCATAAGCTGTGTATCCTCAAAGATACTCAACTCTCTCTGAGCCTTGGCTTCAACGTGTAAAACATGGATGGCAGTTCCTGCCTTACACAGTGACTATGAGAGGGAAACAAAATGAAGGAGGGAAGAAGAAACTGTGTCTCTCCCAGGGCAACTGGGCTGTTCGGCTGCCCTCCTGGTAGCCCTTCTGAGGGCTGGCCCGGGTATACTCACCCCTCCTCCAGCGTGTCCACCAGGGGCCTCGCCTTGTGCAGGCCCCAGGACAGAGAGAAGTCAGATGCAGAGTCTGCCAGCCACTGCACAGTGTGGGCGGCCTGACCCATGCCATGTAGACAGGCAGTTGTGGGAACCCAGAAGGGAGTGACCACCTCCTCAAAGAAGGGGATACTGAAGCAGGCCTTGGAGGACACGTAATAACAGTGATAACGGCTAATATTTACTGCGTGCTTCCTGTGTGCCACGTGCTGGCTGAGCACACACATCCCTTCGCTGAATTTCCAAAACAGTCCTCTGTGGTAGGAGCTGTTGTTATTCCAGTTTTTCAGGAGCATGAAAGTAGCCACCTGAGGTCCCATAGCTGGAAGTTGCAGGGCCAGGTCTAAACCCAAGGCTCCAGGCTGGGGAGGGACATGGTCTAAGTCAAGTGGCAGGAAGGTCTCAAAAGGGAGTACCCTGAGAGCACACCCAGGAAGCTGCTTACTGGTCACCCCACTCTGTCCACCTGGTCTACCCGGCACCTAGGGACGCCACAGAAGCCGCACACAAAAGCACCAAGAGCAGATGCTGAACCAACACGAGTCTCTCTCTTCCTGTTGGCGCCTCAAGGCACAAGTCCCCCCGTAACCCCTAGCCCAGGTCAAAGACTCACTGGGGATATAGAGGTCGGGGGCGTTGAGGTCTTGCCGCGGAGGCAAAGGCACATCACGACTGTACTGCACTTCCCAGCTCTGGTGGTGGCAGCAGCAGCCAGGTTAGGAGGAAAAGACAAGAGGAAAGAAGGGGGGTGAGATCTGGGGGCCAGACTCTGGGGCAGGATGAGGGAGGCAAGGGGGTCCACCAGCTCACCTGGTGTGTGTAGGGGAAGACCAGTAGCCCTAGCTTCTTGGCCACATAGGCTGTGTCCACAGCGAAAAAATACTTGAGTTTGTTCACAGACACAAAACGGTGCAGCTGGGAGGGGAGAGAGGAGGCTGTGGGCAAGCTGCACCCCAAATCTCAGGGTGCTCCTCTATGTGCTCCTTCCCTGAGGGCTGCTGTGAGGATGAGGTGGGATCCCTTGATGCCCCAGCCCTGGCCAGAAATCCTGCCACCCTTGCCCTGGGGGTGGGCCACACCTCCTTGTGCACCATGTCCTTCCCATGGGATGCGATGGAGCCGCCATAGGCCATAGCCATGTTGGCCATTGGGTCCCCAATCAAGTGGTTGACATTGAAGGCCACGTCGGCTCCTGGGGCTGGGTATCCCCCCGGCTGGCTGGAGTAACCACCGCTTGTGTCATCGAAGAGGGGAGGGGGATCCGGAGCTGCCCGGGCCCTGTGCTTGGAGCCTGTGGGTTTGTAGGTACCAGAGTAGGTGACAGGAATACCAAGCATGAGCCCAAACCACTGCCCCTTCCCCAGGCTGGGAAGCCCTGTATGGGTCCTGGGAGCACCAAGCAATCAGTGCGGGAAACTAGCTGGATGAGGAGTAGCTGACCCAGAAAGAACTTTGATGAGGGATCCTTTTGGAGAGGTGCTAAATGTGGGCAAAGAAAGAGCTGAGGCAGCCCCTGGAAGTGGTTGCCCGTCTGAGGGTTCCTGGGGGCCTCCTCAAGGGGACTGATCTCTGAACTGAGCCTTGGAGACAGAGTTTGCTAGGTGAAGACAATTGGCAGGGCATCCCCGCATGAACAAGGGTGGGAAAGGCGACTGCTGGGTACGCGGAGGCCCTGGGCAGTGGTGAGAAACCCTACCAGGGTCATGACAGGGAAAGGAAGTTTGGGAGGCAAACCCCATTCATGCCCGAGTCGGGCACGGGGATCCCAGCAGTGCTGTCACCGCCCGATCTGATCTCAGGTTTGGACCGAGAGGGCGAAGTCCAGGACGCGTTGCAGAGTCTCACGGGGCAGGAATCCGAATGACATCCGCCGCCCTGGGCAGCGGTCACGGCCGCCCCTCTCCCTCAGGGTGAGCGGGCCGCGCAGCCGACACTCCTCGGGCCGGTCGGCCCGCGCCCCCGCCCACCCCGCGCCCCACGCACCGTGGGCTCCGTAGCCCGAGTGATAAGCCATGGCCCCGACGCTCGCTCTTTCCGAGGGCCCGCTGCGTCGCCTCGTGGTACGAATACTAGTGAGGCAGCTGCTTCGTTTCCTGGGCACCGACCGAGGTTACCGAGCAGCCAGACACGTCCCCGTCCTGTCCGACGACAGCAGCATGTCCGCAGCGTCATCCTCTGCCGCCTGCCATTGGCTCCTCGGCGGCGCCGGCTCGCCCATCCCCTCTCCCAATTGGTTACTGGCGTGCCCTCGCCGAAGCGGATTCGGCAATAACCAACTTCCGGGCGGGGGAATAGGCGGAGCAACTTGAGGCGCTCTCGGATTGGATAGTGCCGTTGTTAGTTCGCGGCGGAGCAGCCAATAGAAGGGTTAAAGTAGGAGGAGGTTGAGAAGTATTTCCGCGCCTGCGCACTGGAGCACTTGACGCTCTACCTGCCACGACTACAGCGGGAAGAGACCCGGCGGAGGCTGACGGCAGTTGGAGTCCGGGAATGAAGTTTCGCTCGCGGGACGTACTCCAAGAGGGAGTGGGACGGTGGGGCTATGACCAAACCCTGTCCCTCGGGGCTCTTTCCCCTCCTTCTCAATGCTAGCTTTCCTTCCCCGTCCTCCATACTTTCCCCAGTACTGGCGCGGAGCCCGGGCAGCCGGGGCGGGATGCTGGTAGGAGCCCGGGCCGAGCAGTGACTGCGCGGCCCAGCGACCTCCGGGATGCTGACTCCTCCTCCCGCCTCCCACCACTCCTTTCCGCGCGGGTGCTGTCCGCTGTCTGGTGCTGAAATTCCCTACCGCCACTGCCGCCATCCTGCAGACTCCGAGGGCCTGGGCTCTCGACACACACACACACACACACCTGGGCTCTCTCTACACACACACACACACACATACACACACACATTACATGTATTGAAAAACCGAGGTCCGGGTCTGAAGTCCCAGAAATTGGGTGGTAATAAATTGGGTGGTAATAGTTGGGATAGGATCCTGCACCAGGCTTGTCCCGTCGACTCTCCCGTGGTCCAGATGATTTGTGGGTGGAGGTGTGCCGATTCGCCTCCTGAAGCTGTGGTTGCAACTCCTGAGTCATTGCCAGCCCTTCAGTCATCTCGAAGTGAGACCCCCAAGCCTCACTCATGACCTCAGGGGCTCCTTTCTCTCCACCTTTCTCTCATTGCCACCTTCCCCGGAGACAGTCTTCGGGGCCTCCCTTCACACAGACCTCCAGCCACCACTTTCTACAGAGCAAGATCAGGTCCTCTTCGACCTGCCTCTAGTTAGCTACCCAGTGTCCAGTTACACCAGGTGACCTTCCTGCTCTCCGAACTCAGTCCACGTGGTCCAATTGCAGTGCCTTTGCCCAGAAGTCCCCTCCACCTGGGATGCCCTTCCCCCTCATATCCACTTGTCCAAAACCTAATTATCCTTTAAGAGTCAGTTCAACTTGTGCCTCTCAGACAGAGGGAAGAGTCCTGGCTTGGGACGGAGGCCAGAGGCCAGTCTCTAGGCTCCCTCTGGGTGCAGTAGTTTGCCCTGGATGTAAATTCCGTGAGGACAGGGACTGTGTCATTCTCCACTTCTACACTTGTCTTCGCGATGCTCGTGAATGCTTCACAGTACTTGCATATAGAAGACACCTAAGAAACATCTGCGCCTAATAATTTTTTTTTTTTTAATGGATGAAACTCTGGTTCGGTCCTTTTTTCTCTCTACCGTTCGGTTACTTCATCTTTAAATGGGTAGGGGTGTTGAACAGAATGGTCTTTGAGTTGCTCTTTGGGAAAAAAAAAAAATCACAAAACAAACCCCACCTAGCATTGCAGCTCCCTATGTCCCACCCACTGATTGCCTACCTTGGGGGCTAGGCCCTGGCCCGGGGCAGATGTGAAGGTCTGAGGCCCCTGAGGGTCAGAGAGCAGCACTGGGGCCACCAGTACCTGGGAGGGGGTCCTCTCATGCAGGACGAATCCCACTCGCCTGGACAGCATGATGAATGTGCATTGAATCCAGCACCTTTCCATCCCCATTCCTCCGGTGGGAAAACTGAGGTTGGGGGTGAAGGGTGCCGACTCAAGATCACAAAGCCTAGGGCCCCGGGTGTCCTGGCCTCGTGCTTGCCTGCTCTAAGTGGAGCCCAGCTCCTCTGTCCAGCTAACGAGGCTCACCACAGCTTTCAAGGCTGTAACTGCCCCCTCCACCACCACAAGCGAGGCTTCAGGTGTGGGGTCTGGGTGAGCTCAGGCCTGGGCCTACTCAGAGATAGGACCCCGCGGGTACCCACCCTCTTCGAGATTCATTTTACAGCAGGGGAGGCTCAGGCCCCAGAGAGCAAGGACTCGTCCAAGGTCGCAAGCTCGATCGCGGCAGGAAGGGAACCCAGGAGTCCTTCCGCCCAGCCTGGGCTTCTCAGGGGTGGGGGCAGCACCCGCGGTGCCAGGCGCTGCCGGCGGCGCAGAGGGTGCTGCGGGGGCGGGGTCAGCGGAGGGCGGGGCGCCGGGCACCGCGGCTGCCAACGCCACCGCGGCTGCCAACGCCTCCGCCGCGCTAAGGCTCTAGCTCCGCGCACTCCCTCCGCGGCCGCTGAGCCGAGCGGACGCCCTCCGGGGCCGCGCCGCAGCCCTCCGCGCTCCCCCCTATCATGCCCCGGGCCCAGGCGTGGGCCGCCCAAGCAGCCAGGACACCATGCCCGAGGGCGGCGGTGGTGGCGACGGCGGGGAGGTGCCCGCGCTTATCCCGGACGGCGAGCCGCTGCGGGAGGAGGTACCGGCTCTGTGTGGTGGGGGCCGGAGCCGGGGCTGGAGCGGGAAGAGGGGGACAAGGGAAGGGGCGACCCCCGAGGCGGGGGCTGAGGAGGGAAGTCCGGAGACCCTGTGGCCAATGACGTCACTGGGGTAGCCTGCGTCCTGCAAGAGGTCCTGGGACCTAGGGGCCCACGTGGGGGTAGGGGTGGGGTTGGCTGGGAAGGGATATGGGGGCAACTCCCGCCCCCGACGCCCCCTCATCCCGCCTCGCCTTCCTGTGACGTCAGCACCTGGCCCCTGCGCGGCCCCATTCTGCAGCGCTGCCCCTCACCCCCAGAGCCCCGGGGTCAGGCCCCCAGGCACTCACGAGGTGCCGGGGCAGCGCCTGCAATGCAGCAGCGGTAGCGGGGACTCGGGGGGGGCGGGGAGCGGAGGGAGGAGGGGAAAGAGGGAGGGAGGTGGCCTTTGGTACCCCTTCTCCCTCTCCCTGAGGTGAGGCCCCAGGGCCCATCATGCTGGTTGGGACCCTCAGAATGGCCCCTCCTCAGTCCTAGCCACGAAGAGGGTCTGCAGGGCTGTGGGGCCCAGTGTGGGGTGTTGGGGGTGGTGGGTGATGAGTAGATCTCTGTGTGTGTTTCGGTGGACAGAGGTTGCTTGTGGGTGTGTGAATGTCAGTGCGTGCTCCGCACACCTCGAATGGAATATACGTGCCCTATAGGCAGGTGAAGGTCTGGTGGCTTGGGTGAAATGCTCACGTGTGAGTGCATGTGAGTGTATCGTCCTGCGGTGTGTGGGTCTCTCCCGGTAGTCTGTAGGGTGTGGGTGTCAGGTCGCAGTAGGGGTGGGGGCATGTGCACCGTGGTAGGTAAGGGGCTGCCGTGTCCCTGCGCTTCAGTGAATGTGTAACATTTATGTGCATCTGTGTCCTGTGGTGGGTGGGTTGGGGGAGGGGATGCGTGTGCACCTGTGCGCCAAGTTACAGTGGGGGAGGGGGGTTGCGCCCTGGGCTCTGGTGAGGGTCTGCTGCGTGCTGGATAGACAGGCAGTGGTCACATTCCCGGTGGGAGGTTCTTCCGTGAACTTAGGGTGGGGTGGGGTGGGGTGGCGGTCGCAGATGAGGGTAGGTGCATCCCTCTGGCCCCGCAGGTCAGGGTAGTGGTATGCCTCTGTGGTGGGCGGCTGCTCTGGGCTGGGGTGGGGACAGTTCCTCTCCTCCTGGGTTTCTCACAGCCTGGTGGGGGTGGGACTGTGGGGCAAAAGGTGGCCCCTTAACCCCCCACCCCCACTGCTTCCTCCAGACCACGTCTTCCTTCTCCCCCTTTTCACCCCTTCTCTCTCCTTAGGCACCTGGGGATGAGGCGGGAGCCAGGCTGGCAGCCCGGGCCAGGGAGTGGTCCCTGCTGCCCAGCAGCTGTGTCCCGCTCCACCCCCAGCACAGACGGGGAGTGGAGGATGGCACTCCATCTGCTCCCCACCCCACCGCCCAGACTCACACCTCTCCCTCTCTTCCTCTTTCTCGTTTACTTGAAAGCCTCGCCCAAGTCTCCTGCTGTCCCTAGCGAGACCAAGGGACCAGAGGCAGTTGCAGGGTAACGGTAATAATATTTATTCCCATGGCCAGACCCTGTGCCAAGATCTTCACACATTATGATCTCGATGAATCCTCACAACAACCCCAGTTTACAGAGGAGGAAGTTGAGGTCCAGAGAGGATGAGGGAACTGCCCAAGTCATACAGTGAGTGGTGGAGCCAGCACCCAATCCTGGGCTCCTAAGCCCATGCTCTTCACCCCTAGGACCCCTGCCACCCTGGCTTCCCACACCACCAGGTCCAGGAATCAGTGCCCAGAGAGGGCAGGGATATGGCCACAATCCCACAGCAAATCGGGAGCAAAGTCAGGACCCGAGCTCAGTTTTCTCAGTGGCCTGTCGTGGGGGAGAGGGGGGTCCTCTCCTCTTTTGGCAGAGATGGGTCTATTTTGTCCTACATGCCCGTGACCAAGAGATGACAGGGCACGGTGGAGGATAGGCTTGGGGCAGACAGGCCTGGGTTTGAGTCCTGCAGCTCGACTGTCAGTTGACTAGAAGGGTGAGGGCTGGAGCAAGTTGCCCCGTCCCTCAGAGCCTCAGTTTCCTCCTCTGTAAAGTGGGGGCACAGCACCACCACCTTCAGTGGCTTCCGCAGAGCAGCAGGCACAGCTGATAGCCGCGTGCTGACCCACGCCTCTCCTCTCTCTGCCCACTCTGCAGCAGCGGCCCCTGAAACAGTCCCTGGGGAGCTCCCTGTGCCGCGAGTCGCACTGGAAGTGCCTGCTTCTCACGCTGCTCATCCACGCCTGCGGCGCCGTGGTAGCCTGGTGTCGCCTGGCCACGGTGCCACGGCTGATCCTGGGGCCCGAGGCGGCCCTGGCCCAGGGGGCTGGGGGCCCGCCGCCCACCTACCCAGCTAGCCCCTGCTCGGATGGCTACCTGTATATCCCACTGGCCTTTGTCTCCCTCCTCTACCTCCTCTACCTGGCCGAGTGCTGGCACTGTCACGTGCGCTCCTGCCAGGCGCCGCGCACCGACGCCAACACGGTGCTCGCCCTGATCCGCCGGCTGCAGCAGGCGCCGCCCTGCGTCTGGTGGAAGGCCACCAGCTACCACTACGTGCGGCGCACCCGCCAGATCACCCGCTACCGCAACGGCGACGCCTATACCACCACGCAGGTCTACCACGAGAGGGCCGACAGCCGCTCGGCTCGGGGCGAGTTCGACTACTCGGCCCACGGCGTCCGCGACGTCTCCAAGGAGCTCGTGGGCCTGGCCGACCACGCGGCCACACGGCTGCGCTTCACCAAGTGCTTCAGCTTCGGCAGCGCCGAGGCCGAGGCCTCGTACCTCACGCAGCGGGCCCGCTTCTTCAGCGCCAACGAGGGCCTGGATGACTACCTGGAGGCCCGGGAGGGCATGCACCTGAAGGACGTGGACTTCCGCGAGTCCCTCATGGTCTTCGCCGACCCTCGCAGCCCGCCGTGGTACGCGCGCGCCTGGGTCTTCTGGCTGGTGTCGGCGGCCACGCTGTCCTGGCCGCTGCGCGTTGTGGCGGCCTACGGCACGGCTCACGTGCACTACCAGGTGGAGAAGCTCTTCGGCGCCAGCTCGCCTGCACCCGGGGCTGGGCCCAGTGGGCCCCCGCTCTCCCGTGTGGCCACGGTGGACTTCACCGAGCTCGAGTGGCACATCTGCTCCAACCGGCAGCTGGTGCCCAGCTACTCAGAGGCCGTGGTCATGGACGCCAGCTCGGGCGCCTACCTCCGTGGCTGCCAGCGCTGCCGCCGCTCCGTCAGCAGCAACTCGCTGCCCCCCGCCCGGCCCAGCGGGCCCCGCCTGCCTTTTAGCCGTAGCCGCCTCTCGCTGGGAGCCGGGGGCCGCGCCACGCCGGGGGTCTTCCGAAGCCTAAGCGGGGGGCCGCTGGGGCGCCGTGGAGAGGACACGGAGCCCCTGGAAAGCCCACCATGCTACGAGGACGCCCTTTACTTCCCCGTGCTCATCGTCCACGGTGACAGCGGCTGCCAGGGGGACGGGCAGGGTGCGCTCTGAGACCCACGCGGCCCCCACACTGGCCCTCCCCCCACCATCCCACCACGGGGCTTCCATGCCTGAGTAATTGTTATCCAGAACAGGAGGGAAGACAGACCAGCACACAAGGGATGGGGTGGGTTTGGAGCCCTTAGACAGGCTAACATGCAGGGACCCACGGTCATTTTGGGGGCGATGGGACACCACCGCGGTTGGGTCTACGAACCATCCCAGCATGGCTCCCCTCCAACCACCACCACGTCCCACCCCCTGCGATGGCAGACGATCTAGCCTGGGGGCCTCTCAGGCTGCGCAGGGAAGGAAGTTTCCGGAAAGCGTGGGCTGGGGGAGGAGTCCCAGGGACAGCTGTTGCCTGCAGCAGAGGGCTGCCTATGGACTCTTCCCTGCATGGCTGAAGCCACGTCGGGGGCCCTCGAGCAACCCAGAAGCACAAATCGGTGGTTTGGGGCCGTCCAGCTGGGCTGGCATCCATGAACCTGAAGAGCTGGCTACGGCAGCACCACGGCCTCGGCCCCACTACCCTCCCAAAGTCCCCATCCTCCTTCCCTGGCAGGCCCGTCCCTGCCTGCCCTCTGGCTGCTGCTCAGGGCCAGTCCCTGATCAGACCCTGTGGCGCGGCCCCTCTACCAGGAGCCTGGTTCTTGGAGCACAGCCCTGTCCCACCCCACCCCCCTGTCTTCCCTGGTCCACCCTCCCCTGCACATCCAGTCACCCCTGTAACCCGGGGTTCTTTCCCAGGGCCCCATCTCAATTCCATATTCCCTGGTCTCTGCTCCTGGCCCCAGAATTCCATGTCCGCCTCTGTCAGCCGCGCACATGCCTTCCAGGCTGTGTCCTCTCATCGCCCCCTGACTTCTCTGCTCTTTACCTTCCTGATGACCCACGGGGCTCAGGGCTATCGGGCATCCGAGGGGCCTTGGCCCCGGCCACAGCCTCTTGGACGATGCCCTTGCTCTGCCATGGAGGCCCCTGCTTCCCCCGTCCCTGGGGCTTGGCCCAGGGGACACCAGCCCTCCCCCAGGGAGGAGAGAGTAGTCCCTTCCCTTCCAACTGGGGCTTCCACCCGCTCTCATGGGCCGGTGGGGGAGGGAGGAGGCAGAGAAAATGCAGATAAAATAAAAGGTATGAAATGGAAGGTCTTCTCACGTGCATTCCTGGGTGGTGGGTTCAAGGCTACTACAACAAACACAATGGGCCATGTTGGGTCTGGGAGGGGATGCAGGGTGGGGCTGCAGCACCCCCAGGAGAGGGTGAGCTCCCTGCCTGGCCTGGGGTCTCTGAGACTCAGATTTAGGTTGCTCTGAGCAGCTGACTCCACCCGACCAGTGTCTGGGTCGCTTCTAAGAGACTGTCCAAATGGCCCCTCTTCCAGCCCAGCAGCGGTTTCCATTCTGCTGCTGGGTGTGCTGAGGACTAAGGGAGTGTGGCTGGTCCCCAAAGTGGGAAGGAAGAGGTATGGCCTGTGGCGCAAATTCAGTTCCCCCGATGGCTGCTGGTGTCATGGATCTGGGGGAATGGGCACTGAGCAGGTCAGAGGACGCAAAGCTGGAAACAGCCAGCCCCAAATCAGGGCATGGGGTCTGAAGATGGAAGAGGGCAAAGGAAGGGCCTCCCCCAGTGGTGGAGCTCGAGCGGCCCTTGGAAGTGACATCTTTCTGTACAACTGTGCAGGGTGTTCACTGTGCAAGAGGCAAGTGTGGGTGGAATCCCACCTGTGGGCCACTCCTCAAGCCCTGGCACGAAGCTGCATCCACTTGGATGAAGGGCACCCTTTTCTAATCCATGCAAAGGCACCATAAGGGCCAGTGGTGGCCCTAGAAGAGTGCAGAGAATGGATGGGATTCCCCCAGGCAGAGACAAGGCGAAGGATGCTCTGGGCAGTGGGAGCTGCCTGCACAAAGGCTTGGGTGCAGGGCATGAAGCAAGGGTGGAAGCAGAGCTGTGGAAGAGGTGGCTGAGGCCTTCAACACCAATCCCTTAACTGGGGGATTGCCCTTAAACTGGGGCAAACTGGAGCCCTGGAAGGTGGTTGAGCAGGGAAGTGACAAGCTCAGGACTGCATATCAGGATTTTTAGCAGAATTCCAGCTGCCTGCTGGCCACATGGGGAGGGTGGAGTTAGAGACCAGAGCTTTCCCTGTGATTCAGCCCACTGCCTCACAGTGGGTGAAGTCAAACCTTTGTTCAGAAGCAACTTAGGTGGAAAACTCCGTGGTGCCCAAACATTCAAGGAGGCTGCAGCAGGCAGGGGGGCAATGTGTGGCTCCAGCTCGTCCCCATGGGGAAGATTTCCCTCTTCCATCATCCTGCTCTAACACCTCAGTCACTAATGGCCCACCAACCACTATCCATTCTCCCCTCCTCAATACCAGAACCCCAGTTTTACTTTAGATGGCGATGAGCCCAGCTAAAAGGCAATATTTCCAGCCTCCCTTGCACATATGGTGTGGCTGTGTGACCTAATTTTAGGGTATGAGATATAAGGAGAAGGTCTTGGAAGGGATTTCTAAAAATGCTCCTTGAAATAGAAACAATATTGGTGAAGGCTGGTTCTGTCCTCTCCGCTTCATCCTGCATTCCGCCTGGAGTGAAGATGTGATAGTTGGAACTCCAGTAGCTACTTGGGACCTGGAGATGACCTTGAGAATTGTAGCCATGTGCTGAGGATAGCAGAGAAGCAAGATAAAAGACCTGGGGCTGGGAATTCCCTGATGGTCCAGTGGTTAGGACTCTGAGCTTCCACTGCCGGGGAGCACAGGTTCGATCCCTGGTCAGGGAACTAGGATCCTGCATGCCATGCGGCGTGGCCAAAAAAACAAAAAAGACCCTCAGCTTCTGATGACATCATAGGTGTGTCCACATCATCCCTGGGTTGCCTGCTTTCAAACCCTCTCAGTGAAAAAGAGAAATAAACCATTAGTTTGTTTAAGCCACTGGTTTTTCTTGTCTCAATTACCAGCAGCCCACATTATTACCTATTTACTGCTGCATCACAAATTACCCCCAAACTTAGCGGCTTACAACGTCAATAATCATTATTATCTCTCCTGGTTTCTGTGGGTCAAGAATTCAGACATGGCCCAGTGGGAGTGGCTTATCTCTGTTCCATGATGTCTAGGGCCTCTGCTGGAAGAATCAAAAGCCGTGAATCATCCATGAGGCTTGTTCATTCATATGTCCGGTAGTTGATGCTGGCTGATGGCTGAGGGCCTAACTAGGGCTATTGGCTGGAACACCAAAAGAGGGCCTCTCCATGTGGCTTGGGCTTCCTTTTAACTTGGTGTCTAGGTTCCAAGGACAAGTGTACCAAGAGAATGGAGGCTGTATTGCCCTTTGCAATCTAGCCTCAGAAGTCACATGCATCACTTCTGCCCCTTTCTATTGGTTAAAGCTATTACAAAGGTCCACCCAGTTTCAAGGTGAGGGAACATAAGACCCCACCTCTCACTGGAGGCTTGTCAACATCGCATTGTAAGATTAGCATGTGGGATGGCAGATATATTAGTGGCCATCTTCAAAAATGCAATTGGCCAATGAGCCAAATGCCATTTCTAACAAATCAACATCTATAGACTGGTCTGAAAAATTAGCACCAACCGTTTTTTTGTGTTTTGTTTTGTTTTGTTTGTTTTTTGGGGTTTTTTTTGGCTGCACCATGTAGCTTGTGGGATTGACCAGGGGTTGAACCCAGGCCTCGGCGGTAGACCGCCAGGGAATTCCTGAACACCAACCATTTTATAATGTTTGTTTGAGGGAGAAGGTGGTGGTATATCAGATGTGGGCCTACTAGGGGCAGAATGACATGCTTAGGTCATTTATTTGGGCCCTCTAGCCTACAGTAGATTAAATATGGCCACAAACTCTTTGTAGCTCATCCCCTCAAGAGGTGGAATCTATTTCCTTGCTGTCTAAATCTGGGCTGGCCTTATGACTTGCTTTGTCCAGTAGAATGTGGCAGAAGTGAGGCTACACAGCTTTGGAGGCTAGGCCTCAAGAGGACTTGCAGCTTCCACCTGTGCTCTCTTGGAGCCCCGAGACCACCAGGCTGTGAAGATGTCCAGCCTAGTCTCCTGACAGATGAGAGGTCACATGCCCCAGCCAAGAGCCCGGACATGCCAGCCCAAATGGAGCCACACATGACTGTAGCCACAGGAATGACCCCCAGGTAAGAGTAGCAGACTAGCAGACGAACCACTGAGCTGATCCCAGCCGAAATTGCTGACCTACAGAATGGTGAGAAATAAGAAATCCTTGTCGTTTCAAGCCACTAAGTTTTGGAGTGGTTTGTTACATGCAATGGATAGCTGATACAGGCTCTGAACCCATTTCCACCTCTTAATGAAGGGTCACTGGTCCTGCAAAGCCTGGTGAAACTGGAAACCCCAGTGTCTGCTGGACAGCTCCCATCTGGTGGTCTGCTGTCTCTTGTTCGTGTTTGGTCTCTATTTGAGCCAGGATACCCCATTCTAAACCATTCTCAAAGGAGAAAAATGGCTGAGGAAGGGGGCAGAGCTTTGTCCCCAGATCCCAGAGACCTCTGCCTCTGCTCTCTGATCGAGGCCTGACTCAGCTCCACACAGCACAGATGAAACAAGGTGCCCGATCCCCACACCCCCAACCCTGCTTCTCTCGATCTTTTCCATCTCAGGAAATAATGTCACCACTGTTGCTTAAGCCAGGCGCTTGTATAGCAATCTTCTTCTTCATAGTTTTTCTTTAAAACTTTGTATTACATAAAATTTCAAAGACCACAAAAGTAGAGAGATTGGTGCAACAAGGCCCTTTGTCTCCAGCACCCAGTGCCGCCGCCATTGCCCACCAGGACCAGTCTTATTTCACCCACACCCTCTGCCCCACTTCTCCCCGCTCCAACTGGACTATCTCGAAGATCTGGAAGTTGTAACATTTGATCCATGAACACCTCCCTCACCCCTGACGTGACGTCTACACCCAGGATTCTGCCTACAACACATCTCTCTAAACACCCCCAGTCCTCTCCAAGCCACCACCTTGCTCCAGGTCCCCCTAGGGGGTCCTCTTCCAGTGACAACCTTGGACTCCAACAAGCCTCCCCTTCCTCGCATCCCCTCCAGCCCATGCAGAATCGCCTTAAAATATAAACCAAATCACATCTTCACCTCACTCAAAATATACCAGTGCCTCAGGACTTCCCTGGCGGTCCAGCAGCTAAGACTCCGTGCTTCCACTGCAGGGGGCACGGATTCCATCCCTGGTCAGGGAAGGAAGATCCTGCATGCCTCGTGGTGCGAAAAAAAAAAAAAGAAATATATATATATATATATATATATATATATATATATATATATATATATCAGTGCCTCAAGGAAAACCCAGACTCCTGCCCTGGCCCTCAGACCCCTGTGAGGTCTGGCGGACATCCCCAAGCTCCCCTCTCCTTTTGGAGCTCCAGCCACTGTGGCCTCATGCCTGATCCTACAACAAACCAGGCTCCTTCCCGCCTCGAGGTCTCGACACATGCTGTGCTAGCTCCAGGAGCCTTCCTCATCCCCAGCTCTTCCCGAGACGCCCTGACTGCTCTGTCTGAAGCCATCCACTGTTCTACCTCAGCTCCCTTTGCATTTCCTTTCTGCCACTCACCATAAGTGACAATTATTTTTATTTATGTATGCATGAGGTTATTATTTGTTTCTTCTCTTAGAACTAAGCTATGGGAGGCAAATGGTAACAGGTGCAGACCTTTCAGTCTGACGGAATTCCAATTGAGTGGAATTCCTGGGCAAGTTACTTACCTGAGTGGCCCTGGGCAAGTTACTTACCCTCTCAGCTGCAAAATGGGAGATAATAATAGAATCTTCTGACTTCCACGGGTTGTCATGAGGATTAAATAAGATAATATGCCACCATCACAAGATTGTAAATCAACTATAAAAAATAAATAAGTAAATAAAATCACAACAGTACTAAAAAAAAAAAAAGATAATATGCCACCATGCTAAAAACAGGGTTTACAGCATAGCAAGTGCTCAATAAATTTAGCTATCATCCTCATTTGTACTATTATTGTTATTAATTATAAATAGGTATTCCAGGGCTTTCCTGGTGGCCCAGTGGTTAAGAATCCACCTGCCAATGCAGGGGACACGGGTTTGAGCCCTGGTCAGGGAAGATCCCACATGCCTCGGAGCAACTAAGCCCGTGCGCCACAACTACTGAGTCCACATGCCACAACTACTGAAGCCCGCGTGCCTAGAGCCCGTGCTCCGCAACAAGAGAAGCCACCGCGATGAGCAGCCTGCACACCACAACGAAGAGTAGCCCCCGCTCGCCGCAGCTAGAGAAAACCCACACGCAGCAACGAACACCCAATGCAGCCAAAATAAATAAAATAATAAATAAATAAATAAATATATTAATAAATAAATAGATAAATAGGTCCATATTGCGCATGCGCACACACACTTACCAGCAGCCAGCACAGCGCCTGGCATACAGTCGATGTCCAGTGAACATGTGTTAAGTGAATGATTCCACAGCTTCTACCAACACCTCTGGGGTTACTGGGGCTACAAGGTCCTGAGGATTGGCTGGTGGCCCACTTCACCTTATCCTGTGGCCCAGACCTGCCAAAGGAGATTTGCATCACTCAGCCTCACTGGAAGTGGGCCCATGGGCCCGAGAAGGGCAGCCAGGGAAGTGTGTGCTGCCTCCCCAACCCAGAGCAGCCCATGAGGTTTTGTGTCCCCTCTGTGGATGCAGACCCAGAACTACCGGACCCCTAGAGCACCCCCAAGTGGAAGGCCCGTGCACTTTTTGTGAGTTTCATCTTCCTTCCCAGGTCACACCCACTGCCCTCTGTCCTCCAGAGCCCCTGAATATGAATTTATCACTGAAGTGGCTGGAAAGGACAAGGACACGTCCTTGAGTCAGGGTGGAAAGGCGAGCTGCTGCCCCGCTGGGTGAAGGCAAAAAGCCCCTGGGAGTCAGATCAACAGCAACGAAGAAAAGCAGAGCGGCCAAATTGATAACTGCACACAAAGTGCCAGAGGCTGTGCTGGCTCTGCTCCAAGGAGGAGTTTCTGTCTGGTATGTCAGCTGAGACCAAAATCGGCTAATTTTCAGTAACCTGTGGTTGCCCAGGAAAAGGCAGTTGTATTTTTCTTCTTTTTGGCTGATGTCTGTAAAACTTATAAAATAAAACTGACCAAAATAAAAATACTGATTTTTTTTTCAGTAGAAGAGTTAAAATTTTTGTGTTATAAAACACAATGTGGGTGGACTTCCCTGGTGGCGCAGTGGTTAAGAATCCGCCTGCCAATGCAGGGGACACGGGTTCGAGTCCTGGTCAGGGAAGGTCTCACATGCCACGGAGCAACTAAGTCTGTGCGCCACAACTACTGAGCCTGCGCTCTAGAGCCCGCGAGCCACAACTACTGAGCCCACATGCTACAACTACTGAAGTCCACGCGCCTAGAGGCCGTTCTCTGCAACAAGAGAAGCCACCGCAGTGGGAAGCCCGCGCACCGCAACAAAGAGTAGTCCCCGCTGGCTGCAACTAGAGAAAGTCCGTGTGCAGCAACGAAGACTCAATGCAGCCAAAAATAAATAAATTAATTAATTAAAAAAAAAAGACCCAACGCAGCTAAATAAATAAATATTGTAAAAAACCACAATGTGTTATAACTAATATTTTAATATTAGACTAATATTTTAATAAAAATCAAGTTCAAAACTCTAAAAAACACTTATAAAACAAACGTAAGATCCTTGAAAATTTCAGACTCTGTGGACAGTTATGAAGTTAGGAGTTGGAGGGGAATTCCCCGGTGGTCCAGTGGTTAGGACTCGTTGCTCTCACCGCCTGGGGCCCGGGATCAATCCCTGGTTGGGGAACTAAGATCGCGCAAGCCACGCGGTGCAGCCAAACGAAACAAAACAAAAACAAAAAAAGCGCATCGCTCGTTTGTTTGCTGGGAAGGCAAGGGGTGGAACGTGAAGGACTCACCAGTGAAGGTGGCAGCTCCGGTGGTTTCAGGGACCGCCAACTGTGGGGTAGAAAGGAAGCTCCAATCTCCATCTTCAACCTGGCCCTCTTCCTTGAGCTCTGGATTCAGGCATACAGGTACCTTCTTGAGTAGCCCACCTGGGTGACTTCCAAATACGGCAAACGCAGTAGAGCCCACACTGAATAGCACCCATCTCTCCAAAGTGGCTGCTTCTTCCATGTCTCCACCTCCATGAATGGCACCACCAGGGGGAGCCAAAACCCGGCGGCCACAGTCCTCCTCCTTCACATTCAGCCGGTCACTGGATCCGGTCCAAATCCACTTGCCAACCACCTCTCAACTTTACTCTCTCCTCGCATCCCAACTCTGCTTCTGCCTCGGTTCAGATCACCACCCTCTCCTGCCTGGGCAGGGCCCTGGGTGGTCTCACCTTACATATTCCTCTTTTTCCCAGTATCATTGAGATCTAATTGGCATATAGCACTGTATACATTTAAGGTGTACAACATAATGATTTGACTTACATTAAAGTAATAGAAAAAACTTTTTCCTTGTGATGAAAACTCTTAGAACTTATTTACTTAACAACTTTCATATAATACATACAGCACTGTTAATTACCTTGTCATGTTGTACATTACATCCCTAGTACTTATTTATCTTATAACTGGAACTTTGTAGCTTTGACTACATTCATCCAGTTCCCCATCCTCCTAGCCCCCACCTCTGGTAACCACAAATCTGATCTCTTTTTTTATGAGTTTGTTTGTTTTTGAAATATGACTGATCTATGACACTTTGTTAATTCCTTGTATACAACATAGTGATTCAATATTTCTATACCTTTCAAGATAATCACCATGATAAGCCTAGCTGTCATCTGTCACATACAAATATATTACCTAATTATTGACTATATTCCCCACACTGTACATTTCATACCCATGACTCATTTATGTTGTACTGAAAGCTTGTACCTCTTAATCTCCCTCACCTATTTCTCTCCCTGCCCCTCGCCCCCCTCCTTACCTTATGTACTCTTGCTGCTCTCCTGTCTGGTTACTTTTGTAACCCTGATCCCTTGTGGAGTCTCTGATGCATAGTACAGTCTTGATAAATATTGGACAAGTGAGTGAATGGTTTGTTGTTTTAGTGTCTGGGGGGGTTCCAGTGGCCTCTACTTGACCCTTCTCCCTGTAATAGCCCTTGTTCCCATGGGGATATGGGGCTCTGCATGTGTCAAAATGTCCTAAATTACACACAGGAACGAGGAAAATAGTCCGAGGTGGGTCCTCTGTGAGCGAGCTCTGTGGCGGAGCCTCTACTAGGGAAGAAAATTAAAATCTACTCTTTAATTATTTCCTTATTAGTGAGAGAAACTGCCACTTAGAGGTTGCCTGCCGCTTTAAACCAGCTGGTGGCTCTGTAATCTTCCCCTCCTGAAAGACTTCCCCTCCTCTTCAACCAACACAATTGCAGGCCCATGATCCAAGAGAGGCCAAATGGATGCTTGGAATGTAAATTTTAGGCAAAGTCTCAAATATTCTGAGCCTGGCTGGGGACAAGCATCCAGCAGTGGCCTGATCACGCTGCTCCTGAATCCCCGCTCCAGCCTCCCAAGCTACCCCAGCTTCTGCTTGTTTCCAGGTCTGACTTTCAGCCCACATTAACCCCTAACCCCACGGCTCCCAATGTCCTACCAAAGATTCCCTTCTATTTTGCTTGACATCGAAGTTTGCTGACTGCCTGGGGGCCAAGGTGCCCCTGGGAGGACAGCATTTGAGACCTCCTTTCCTTCTGAGGTTTAAAGTGATTACATAGAGACTTCCCTGGTGGCACAGTGGTTAAGAATCTGCCTGCCAATGCAGGGGACACGGGTTCGAGCCCTGGTCTGGGAAGATCCCACATGCCTCGGAGCAACTAAGCCCGTGAGCCACAGCTACTGAGCCTGTGCTCTACAGCCCACGAGCTACAACTACCGAGCCTGTGTGCCACAGCTACTGAAGCCCGCGTGCCTAGAGACCGTGCTCCGCAACAAGAGAAGCCACCGCAATGAGAAGCCCGCGCACCACAACAAAGAGTAGCCCCCGCTCGCCACAACAAGAGAAAGCCTGCACGCAGCAACGAAGACCCAACGCAGCCAAAAAATACATAAATAAATAAATAAATAAGAAGCAACAACAACACATAAAGTGATTACACAGCCCCAGATGCTGGTGATGGACTTGAACTGAGATCAGATGGCAGGAAAGAACCCCAAGGGCCCCCAAGAGGGGGTGGCTAGACATAAGTTCAGTACGAGGGTCTGGATACAGACCAAAGCTGGAAACATCTCCTGATGCAGCCCCTCACTCCCAAGGCTGTGACAGCTGTGGCAGCACGCTGTCCTCTCCAGCGCCATGGCCACATGACCAGGAGTGACTGTTGGGTGAAAATTGGCAGCTAACAGCACCTCTCCCAGCAGTCTGCCTGCAGCTGAAAGTGGCTGGCAACCTCTCACTAGTAAACAAGCCAACAACAAAAAGAAGATTTTATCATCTGTCCTACTGGGCGCTCCACTGCAGGACCTGCTCGCTGTGGCTAGAGGGACCTCACACCAACCCAGCACTGTTTTCCTGGTCCCTAAGTGTGGCTGTCAGAACGATGGCCCCAAATATGCCCACATCTTAATCCCCTGGAACCTGTGAGTATATTACCTTACATGGAAAAGGGGATTTTGCAGATATGATTAAGGTTAAGAACCTTGAAAGAGGGAGATTATTATCCTGAAATATCCAGGTAGAGCACCCATTTTAATCAGTCCTTCGAGGGCTTCTTTAATCAGCCTGTCTTTTTTTTTTTTAATGTAAAAAGTTATTTATTTATTTATTGGGGCCGCACCGCACAGCATGCAGAACTTCCCCATTTAGGGATCGAACTCATGCCCCCTGCAGCGGAAGCACAGAATCTTAACCACTGGACCACCAAGGAAGTCCTAATCAGCCTATTTTCAATGGCCACTGAGAGCAGAGAATCTCTGGGACCCGGTGACACACCAGTCTGTGAGGTTGGTCAGCTAACAGGTAGGATAGACTGATTTTACCATTCTGTTCTCCAAAGCCTCGGAATTTTTTTCTTCTGTATTATTCCAAGGAAGTCTGACTCTTCCCAGTGTGACCAGTGCTAGGATGGGGCTGGAGTGAGCCCTCTGAAAAAGCTGCTGTCAGATGCCTGCATTAGAGTAAGAAAATCCAGCTTCCCGTAAGGCCCTCCAAGACAATCCATGAGTTAAGACCTAAATCTTTACTTTCTGCTGCCTGGTAGTGTAACCCCGAAGCCAGGTTTGCCTCTTCTCCACAGGCTTCCGTCATTCATCTTGGGAGTGATATCATCTTTCTAATCTGATTTTGCCCACCCACAGGCCCGTTTTGGTTTTGGGGTTTTTTTTTTTATGTTTATTTATTTATTTATTTTCTTATTATTCATTTTATACACATCAGTGTATACATGTCAATCCCAATCTCCCAATTCATCACACCCCCACCCCCACCACCCCCACCCCGCCGTTTTGTTTTCATTTTCCTCCTTCTCATTAGCTTTCATGGGACAAACCTGGCAATGGAGTAGAGCAAGGGGGTTCCAGGCACCCGCAACCTCGCACCGTCTTCCCACTCCTCACAGGCATCCTCCTTCAGAATCCTGGCGTCTAACAAGATCCTTCCTTTGATGCAGGGCCCATGCACTGCAGCAAACTCATGGGGATGCCATGAAATATTATAAAACTTTGAGGGAAACACAGAGATACTGGATATCTGTCAGACAACTGGCAAGCTGCTAGCTCGAGGCAGTTCACAGCTTCAACATCGGATTGCAGTACGTTCCTTTCGATGACATAATATCTTTGCACAGCTGGATTTTTGGCAGCTGCCATGATAAAAAGCAAGTACCACAGGGAAAGTCAGTGCAGAACAGGAAATGAAGGTGACGATGTCCTGTCTCACTCCAAGTTTTGAGAAGTGGTGCACACACCCATCAGCAAGTGATTGTGGTTATTTAAGAAAAAAATATTTTTTGTATCTTTCAATGTATGTGTATTATTTTCTCAAATGGTCACTGAGGTATTAAAACACAAGTACTTCTTACGTCATTTGAACCTAACTGTTAAATGGAACTGTTGGGTGACCAAGGGACACCATGAAAAAATCAACTGAGACACTCAGGACATGGTGAACCGACAGTGTTTGGGAGCCTCTGCCGAAGGGACTTGGTGGGCGTAGGATGTCAGTTTCTGTGGATTCATCTCTCCCATGATCAGTTTCTGGACTCTGTCTTCAGGGCTCCCCACTGGCAGCTAAAGCAGACAGCACTTCCTACAGGAGGTTCTTGCAGCCACCCTGAATGTCATAGGCTTCCATCAAGAAACGTGCCTCAAAAAAAAAAAGAAACGTGCCTCGCCTCATAGAGAGACCTTTCTCGTCTCCAGCAGATCATTGTGGCTATCATGGGTATTATAGTATACACATTGTTCAAATGAGGAACGATTAGGGAACCTGCCTAATGTCCCCAACCCTCAGGTAGTGGAGCTGGAATCAAAGCAAGGCTGTTTGGTGCAGGGTGCCTGGTCTTCTGTTTTTTGGCTGCGTTGGGTCTTCATTGCCGCACAGGCTTTCTCTAGTCACAGCAAGCTGGGGCTACTCTTTTTTGCGGTGCTCGGGCTTCTCATTGCGGTGGCTTCTCTTGTTGTGGAGCTCTGGCTCTAGGCACGCAGGCTTTAGTAGCTGTGGCGCACGGGCCCAGTTGCTCCGCAGCATGTGGGATCTTCCCAGGCCAGGGCTCGAACCCGTGTCCCCTGCATTGGCAGTGTGCCACCAGGGAAGTCCCTAGGGTGCCTGGTCTTAACCACTGCCAGTTGGTCTCCTGGAAAGAAATCCCCAAACTCACCAAAATCACGCTAAAGCATGGCCACTCTCAGGGGCCCTAAAGCTGCATCTGGTCTGGGCCCCTTGTCTGGATCCCACGAGGTCACAGGCCATGCCTCACTTAGCATCATCATTCACCAAAACCACAACAACTGACTGTGAGGAAGGCTTCACCTGCCCCCCACACCCAATCACATCATGATGAGCCTGGGAGCCCACATCTTGCAGCCTCACCCCTAAAAGCAAGTTCCCTGGGAAGTGGGCATTTTCTGATCAGAGACATGGCGGTCATTATGCACTGGCTCTGCTCTAGGGGTGAGGATCACAGAATCTACCTGGATTCAAACCTCTACTTGCTAACTTGGTCAAGTAGGGCAGGTGGCTTAACACAAGGCACTCAGGCAAGTGCCTTCAGCTTCCTCATTCATAAATTGTGGTAAAAATGGCAATTCTTGGGGATTGTTATGGTTCTTAAATGTTCTTTTTTTAAAAATTTACTTATTTTATTTATTTATTTTTGGCTGTGTTGGGTCTTTGTTGCTGCGTGCGGGCTTTCTCTAGTTGCGGCGAGCAGGGGCTACTCTTTGTTGACGTGCGCAGGCTTCTCACTGCGGTGGCTCCTCTTGTTGCGGAGATGGGCTCTAGGTGCGTGGGCTTCAGTAGTTGTGGCACGCGGGTCCGGTAGTTGTGGCTCACGGGCTTAGTTGCTCCACGGCATGTGGGATCTTCCTGGACCAGGGCTCAAAGCCGTGTCCCCTGCATTGGCAGGTGGATTCTTAACCACTGCACCACCAGGGAAGCCCTTTTAAATGTTCTTTAAATGCTATGGTTCTTAAAAGATTCTTAAATGTAAAGCCCTTAGAATTGGGCTAGGCATATAATAAGTGCTGCAAGCATCTACTATTCTTTTAACTAGTATTTGGCACCAAACCCCACTCGCATTTGTAGAGGCCAGGACACCAGAGGTGGAATCCCCTCTGAAAGGCATCCCACGCCCCAGGCCTGAGTTTGCTGGGGGTGGTTCTGAAGCAGGGAGTGTTGGCACCTAGTTGAGCTCAGTAGGTGTTAGTTCCAACCCCCCTCAATTGTAGCTCCCCGGCCTGTTCCAATATTGTTTGAAGAATATTTAATTGAGTTCCTAGTGCTGAACTCCAGAATCTCCAGGGCTCCCTGGAGAACCCCCCCCAAACCCCATCTAGTGTAGGAGTCAGCAGACTAATATTTTCAAATGTAGGGATGAGCACTGATATAGAGGTCGGCCTTGAGATCAATTCCGCTCCAAAAACTGTGACTGTCAGATCCCAGCTGAGGACCTCTGAGCCCTAACCCACTCCCTCCCGCTAAACACACACCCCTATGAAAGGTGTCCACACATCCGAGCGCTAGTTGGTGGAAGGGAGGGCCCAGCACTAACAGTTCTTGACCCCCAGGTGAGACGCTGTTCTTTCGCCCCCGGGAAACAGGATTCAAGAGGAAGAACAGCAAGAGTCCCACCAGCTGCTATGAAGACTGGCAGGGACAGCCTCAGCTTGAGGACCAATGTGAAGCCGTCTTGGGGTATTCCAAATACGACGGAGGGCACCTGCGAGCAGATCTGCCGTTCTGCCGGGGGAGCTCGGCAGATATTACAGTAATAAACATTTAATAAATTAAGCAACTATTCACTAGTGTGCTCTAGTGTGCTCTGGGAGAGGCCGGATTGAGGCTTTCTGGTGGCTTCAAGCCACCGAAGATAGGTGGCGCCAAAGGCCCATTCATGGACACCGTCCGCCGGACTCTTGATACCGTCTCGGAGCTCCCTCCAAAGAACCCGCGATCTAGACGAACGGAAACCGGGGGCAGGGAAGGAGAGTGGGCGCCCGGGTCGGGTCCAAGGGGCATCCTGGTCAATAGGGTTCGGACCCAGTAGTCTGAGCATACCCAGAGGCAGTGAGGACTTCGAGGGTCCCAGGTCCGGAGCGGGCGTGGCTTCCGTCCTGAGAAGGTGGGGCCTAGGGTGGGTGGGGCTATACATTAACAGGAGGCGGAGCCTGAGAGGAGAGGTTGGGTTACTTTCTCTGCGTGGTTGATGCCTGTGCTCAAAGCCCCAGAGAGCAGCGCTCTGGGTGGGTGGGACTTAAGGGACCATCAAGGGCGGGGCTTCTGGGCATTCTTAGTGGGAGGGCCCTGGGGCTCTGTGTAGGTGGGCCATTACCTCAGTAAGAAGCGAAAGTGTGTTAGCCATACGTGGGCGGAGCTCTTCCCTTGGTGAGGCCGGTCTGGGGTCCCGACACTACGATTTTGGATGCTGGGGGGGGGGCGTGGCTTGTAGCTGGGTGTGTAGCCTGAAGAGACGCTAGAATGGAATGCGGTGAACCCCTGGAGGGCGGAGTTTGCATCTCTACCGGACAGAGTTCATGTCTCTGCGGGATTCCCTACACTCGTGGACCTAGTCCCCAGCTCTGCAAATGGCGGAGCTGCGTGAGGAGAATGTATAAACTCTGGGCGGAGTTCATACCTCCTGGAAGCTGCAACTAATAACCTCCAGTCTCCTAACGCAAGCTGCGCTTAGGAGGCGGGGCTATAGCCCTGGTGGGCGGGGCGTAGGTACTGCCTTGGCCGGGGCGGAGCTGATAGAGCAGAGGGGCGGGGCAATCGCTCGGCGAGAACCTCTGAGCTGGCAGGAGGCGAGGCTTGTGGTCTTGGTGGGCGTTGCCTCTGGAGAGTTCCCGAGGGGACGCCAGACAGCAGTGGGTGGGCGTGGCTCGTAGCTCCGAGAAGCCAAGCTGATAGTGCAGGCCCGGGTCGCGCCTGGAGGAGGCGGGGCCTGAATCAGTGGGCGGAGCCTCAAACGCAGCTCTGGGTCTGGGCGGAGCCCCATTTCGGCGCTAGTGGGGGCTCTGCCCTGGGAGGCTGTCTGTTTAGGGCCGCACGCAGCTCCGCATCTGGTGCTCATTACAGGATGACAAAGAGCCGGCTCTGGGCCCCCTTCCCCACTCCCATCCCCGCCCTCTGACAGCAGTGCTTTTAACTCCTTCCTGCCCTCGGGGCGCTGTGGATATCCTGCCCAGGGTCACAGGAGGGAGCTCTAGTTCTTCCCGTCCTGGCAGACTTTGTCAACCCCCAGTCTGCGCCCCCCACCTTCTTCTCAGACCTAGGCCTTTGGACCACCTCGCGACCCCCACTCCCATCCAGTGAACCTCTCCGGCGGCGCCTCCAACGTTAAAAGCTTGGGCTGGGTCTGTCGGGGGCGTCTGGTTTGAGTTAGGGGAACGTGAGAGCGGAGGGGGGGCGGTGCGTAGCGTTCCCTCCGCCCCCTCCATGCCGCCCCCCACCCCGCGCCTCTATTCGTCCCCAACTCCCGCCCCTCCTCTCCTGGTCCCTTGGGGCCCAGCTCAGCCTTCTAGCCCAGGCCCAGCCCCTGGGGTCAGAGGGTGGCAAAGGGCACTGCATAGGAAAGGGGGCTCTGGGTCACCCCTCCTCGCCTGCCCGGGCGGTCGTGGTGGTTCTGCTCCGTCCTAATTAGAGGTCCCTTAGAAGCTGCAACTGAAAAATCACAGAGGTGGTGGGAACCCACGCCTCCCCCTCCCCCTCCCCTTGCCACGCCTCCCCCTCCTTGGTCCCCCCAAGGCAATGAGCCCAGGATGAGGGAGGTTGCTGGGTCCCCACAGGCTGTGATTTTTTTCACCATCCCCTCCTCCTGTTCATGGCACATCTCAGCCTGGAGCAGCCTGAGCCTTGCTCCGTCTGCAGTTCTCCCTCTCCCAGCACCATCCACACAGAGAAGGGCACAGTGTGGCCCAAGATGGGAAAGCCTTGCTCAGGAGGCTGCCCAGGGAGCTGCGTGTGGGATCTCGCTCCTGGGCTCCTGGCTCTCCGCAGCCCAGCTTCTAGGCTCTTACTCCCACCGCCTCCCCAGAGCAGAGAGGAGTGCCTCCCATCACCTACAACCCAGGGGGGGTGACAGCACCCTTGACTCAAGCCGCCTGAGCCGCAGACACCAACTTCTGGGCGGCCTTTGAGGAGGGGAAGGGAAGTACCAGAGCTGACTCTCTAGACCGCCTTCACTCCCCAGAATCACCAGGCCTAGAACTTGCCTTTGACCCCCTAAACCCCAGTTTGGCTCCAGTTCAGCAGAAGCCCTCATTCCAGATTCAGTCCCACCTTCTTAGAGTTATGGTAAAAAGAGGAACCAATATGAAATTCTCTTCATGCCGAACCTCCCACTCCTAGGCTCTCTGTGTGACCTTGGGCAAATTTCTGCCCTCTCTGGGCTCCTGTTTCCCTGAGAATCTCTAAAGCATACCCTGCCTTGAGGAGTCTTACCTTATTTCCTGGGGAACCCAAACAAGCTGAAGGAAGATCCCCTCTTTCTTTTTTCTGAGTCCTCCCAGACCCTCCCCTCAGGCACCAATGGGGGTCAGGAGCTTTGGGTGAGGTTGGCACCCCGTTTATTGGAGAAGACCCCAGAACCCACCCCCTGAGGTCCTGGGGGGCCTCGGCATCTCCCCCGTCGTGAGTGCTGGGCCAGGAAACAGAGCTCCCAAGAGTCAGGTCTAGCGGTTGACTGAGAGAGGAGCCTGGCTGGGCCCGGGGGACCAGGAAGCCTTCTGTCCAGCTAGGCAGCCCCCGTGGGTCCCTGGTGCAGCCTGGCCCATATGTCCAACACATGGCCCTTCCCCCACCCCACAGATCGGGGGCTGCGCCCCATCACACGCTGGTTCTGCAGGTCTGCACCCCTGTGAGGCTGCCCCGGTGGGGCGCGGGTTCCGTTGAGCCCTTGCTCCCGGCGTGGGTGACCCAGCGATAGCAGTCGGTCACGCGCTTATTGGGCGCGTGGGGGCCACAGCGGGTACAGTACACGATGCCCAGTGCAAGTAGGACCACTAAGAAGACGCATGTTGGCACTAGGAGTGCCACCAGCAGCCACCGATCATCCTTGCGGCTGCGGCCTGCTGGACTGGCCTCCCCCAGGGCTGTGGGGACTGCCGAGGGCAGCCACGGGGCCAGGTTGGGGTCAGGGGTACCTTCCCTTGGGACTTGTCGGGCTTTGGAATGGGGGTGTGTCGGGCTAGCGAGTAAGGTCTGGTTAGTGGGGCTCTCTGGGGGCAGGGGAGTGTGGAAGGCTGGGGGTTGGGTGGCAGCAGGCACGGGGACTTGATGGGCAGGCGACACAGGGGGCCTGGAGGTAGTGATCAGAGAAGACTGGACAGTGGAAGTAATGGGATGGTGGGTGGCCTGGGCTTTGAGGACTGGGATATCTGGGGACACAGGGGTTTGAAGGGCGCTGGAGGTGGTGACCAGAGGGACGTGGTTAGCTGGGATTCGAGGCAAATGAGTGGTGTTCTGGGTATCTGGAAACATGGGGGACTGGTGAGCAGGGAACAGTTCAGGATATTTGGCTGAGATAATTGGGGGCCGGTGGGCAGGGGTCGGTCCTGGGTGTGTGGCAGAGATAACGGGGGGTCGGTGGGCAGAAGGCAGATCTGGAGAGTTGGCTGAGATCTTGGGGAACTGGTGGTCAGAAGGCAAAGCTGGCTGTACTGCAGGGATCACGGGGGGCTGAGGGGCAGGGGTCAGAGGTGGACGCGTGGCAGAGACAATAGGGGGTTGGTGGGCAGAAGGCAGTGGGGGGCGTGTGGTAGAGACCACCACAGGCCGGGTGACAGAGAGCACTGAGGAGTGGTAGGGGACCCTAGGGGCACTAAGCGGGGGTGGCCAGGTGGGGTCCAGGTAGGGCATCCGTGACTCTCTGTCCTCTGGGAAGCTAGGTCTATAGGCCAGGCCAAAGTCAGGTGACTGCGTGGCCTCCATCCACGGGATCCCAGGCATCTCTGTCCAGCCACCGTCGAAAACCTCCCAGGCTTCATCTTCATCCTCTTCATCCTCCCCATCCACCAGCAACTCGTCCCCAAGGTCGTGGGAAGCCCGGGCGCCCACGGCCCCAGCGGGGCTGCAGCTGATGCCGTCAGCCTCCAGCTCGTGGCCCTCGCTGCAGTAGCACTCAAAACCACCAACGTAGTTGACGCACATCTGCTGGCACACGCCGGCGATCCGGCATTCATCGGTGTCCACGCAGCGGTGCGGCTCATCCTCGGCCGGCCGGAAACCCAGGCGACAGTGGCAGCTGTAGCCCTGTGGCCCTCCAGGCTCACACTGCTGCTCACACAGGGCATGGGCACAGGGGTCCTCGCAGCTGCGCCCGTCCACTGCCAGCCGGAAGCCCTCGGTGCAGCGACAGGACACCCGACCGTCCGCCTCCTCCACGCACTCGTGTTCACAGCCCCCGTTGTCCGGGCCGCAGCCGGTACCGGGGCACAAGGGCCCAGTCCGCGACCAGCCCACGCCACCGTCAGGCTGCTTCACGCAGAGCAGAGAGGCTTCTCTGCCAGCCTGGCACGGCACGGCAGCCACAGAGCCGAAGGGCAGCCACTGAAACTCTGCGGAGACCAGGTGGAAGGGCGTGGTGTAGACGGCGGGGCCGGCCTGGCCTGCCTCATCGGGCAGCGCTGGGCAGGAGCCCTCGAAGCCAAACTGGCACAGGTAGCCATCGACGGCCAGCGTGCACGAGCCCTCGAGCCAGCGATGCTCGCCACTCGCCTCAAGGGCCGCGCAGCGCTGGGCCGGACAGGGCCCACCCGTGGCGGGCTGGGCCCAGTTGGTGAAGGCCGTGTCCTGGTCCCCTGTGGTCCACGTGAAGCCCCGCAGTGGGCGCTGAGGCTGGCAGTGCCGGGCCTGCCGCTGCAGCCCGATCCACAGCAGCCGGCTGGCCGGGCCGGGGCCCACCAGGCTGTCCACGCGCCGGGCCTCCTCGGGGGTCCGCGGCGTGGCCAGGTCGCCCCCCAGCTCACGGCAGGCCCGCCAGGCCTCCAGGAAGGTGCGGCGCCGCGGGAAGAGCGCGTAACAGCTGCCGGGGCCGCAGGCAGCGCGGGGCTCGGCGGCCCAGGGGGCCTGGCCCAGCGTAGGCACCGCGGCCGCCCAGGCCAGCAGCAGGCGCAGCAGCATCGCGACGCCCCCTGACTGGCCCGGGCCCGGCCGGCAGCCGCTCTTGACAGAGGGAGGGACTGGGGCCTCCGGGGGGCGGGCCGGGGGCGGGCCCGGGCCGGGCTCAGGCCTTGTAAGGAGTGGGCTGGGGCCGCTGCCAGCTCCCTTCTCTCGCTCCCCGGGGGCCGCCAGAGCAGGAAGCAGTCGGGCGGGGGGCAGGGGTGGGGGGTGCTGGGAGTGGGGGCAGGGGAGGGGAGGAGGCGCTGCTAACGGGCTGGGAGTCGAGGAGAGGAGGCTGGACGACCCTCAGAAAACTCCAGCGCCTTCTGGGGCTCTTGGCGGAGGGTTGAGGTCGCTTCCCAGAGACTCACAGAGACCCCAATCGGGACACACTGACCTCATCACACCCGTGAACAACTGCTTGTCATGTGTGTGGAAGCATGCTCTGACTCACGCTCTCACATCACACACGTGTGTATGCTCCTCTCCACACACAAGAGCACTCTCTCGATACTCTGTCCCTTCGTCCCAGAGTTGCACATACTCTGACATGCTAAACCCTTTAGGTGTACATGCGAAAGTGGTGTGGCGTTCTGCAGGCCCTAACACAGGAAGTCACCCACCTTCGCATGCAGGCCCTGGACGCGGGAAGCACCTCGATCACACAGGCGTGGGCATCCGCAGCCCTCATTTATATACTGAGCTCCTACCTCTGCCCTCAAGCCTCCTGGCTCCAGCTGGACCGGGTGTTGGGGGTGGCCGGGGAAGGAGGAGGGGCAGGGGGCTGCCCTCCCTTCACCTCTGCTCAGCCTGGGGCCCTGGGAACCTGGACTTAGAGGGGGAGGAGGCGGCCCCCAAACAGGAAATGCTTCTCTGGGCTCCCTACTGCAGAGGAGGGCAGGGTGCATGGGGGAGGGGGTGGGCAGGGTGAACAGGGCTGGCTGGGAGGGGACTGGTGAGAGGCCACGTATGGACGTGGGGCGCACAATGGTACACACGTGTGTGTGACACAGGCGTCACATGCGTGGAGCCCTCCTTGCCCCCAGACAGGGCCTGCTGTGCAGGCCTGGCTGGGGTCCTCTTCCCGCCCCTCCTGGAAGCCTCTGGAGGCATGTGTACTGAGCCCATTATTCAGGATGGTCCCTGGGGAACTGGCTGTCAGATTAACCCGTGCACACCCACTGCACTCTTAGCAGAAATTTGAGCCGGGGCAGGGATGCTGAGAAGAGGTTCTGCCCCTCAGCGTGCTGTCCTGATCCGGCTTCCCACTCTGCCACAATCGGCTGTGTGACTGCAGGAAGTCGCTGACCTTCTCTGGGTCTCCATTTTTCTTACCTACAAATCGGGGCTAACGTGTCAGGGCCCTTCAGCTCAGCAGGGCCATTGTATCACGGCACTCAGTGTGTGCAAACGTTCTTTGTCAGCTGCAAAGCATAAGACAAATGTTCCTTAGTCTTCTGAGCAAATATGGGGGGGGGGGAGCGGGGGATGGAACCAGGGCAGCTTTGCTAACCTTCTTACAGTGGCAGGGCTGGCCTTGCAGACGCGGCCAATCCCCTTGAGAACCAGGACTTTAGAAGGGCTTGCTATATGCCAGGAAGGTCATTCTTTCAAGGTTTACATCTGTGAAGCACAGAGAATTATCCCCCTTCTCATGAGAGGAAAGTCAATGCGGGGCAGTTCATCCTTCCCCTGGCTCAGACCCAAAGCCTTGAGGTCATCCTTGACTCCTCTTTCTCCCACACCCCACATCCAATCTCTCAGAAAATCCTGTTGTCTTCACCTTCAGAACAGATCCAGAATCTGACTGCGTCTCACCACCTTTGCCACCCATGTCTGGCCCAAGCCACTACACTTGTCCATTTAGATTTGTGCAACACCCTCTCCTCTGGTCTCTCTCTTGCCTTCTCCATCCTGCCAGAGGGATCTTTTCAAACCCCAAGTCAGATCCAGTCACCCTCCTGCTCAGAACCCCCGAGGCCCCCGTCTCAACTAAGAAGAAAGGCCAGTCTTTACCACGCTCGGCCTCCAGGCTCTTGTGATCTCCCCACAAACTCCCTCTCTCATCCCTCTCCCTTCCCCTCATTCCCTCTGCTCCAGCCACTCTGGCCTGCGGATGTTCCTTAAACTCACCAGGCACATGTCTACCTCAGGGCCTTTGTATTGGCTGTTCCTCTGCTTAGAACACTCTTCCTGAAAGATGCAAAGTCTCTGCTTCTTCACTTTCTTCAGGTCTCAGCTCAGGCGTCAACATCCCAGACCACCACCCTCCTCCGCCATACCCTGGGGCTCCCTGGCCCCCTGGTCTTTTTCCATTTTTCTCCTTTGCACTTACCCCTATCTGACGTGGTATATATTTGCTTGCTGGCCTGAATTCCCCAATAGCCAGGGTTTCTCGCCTTCGATATTATTGAGATTCAGGGCTGGGTAATGATATAGTCTAGAGACTGTGTTGTGCATTGTAAGATGTTTAGCAGCATCCCTGGCTTCTGTCTAGATGCCAGTAGCATCCCTCCAGTTGGGACAATAAAAAATGACTCCTTGGGACTTCCCTGGTGTTCCAGTGGTTAAGACTCCACACTTCCACTGCAGGGGGCGCAGTTTCGATCCTGGGGAACTAAGATCCCGCAGGACTCACGGTGCGGCCAAAAAAAAAAAAAAAGACTCCAGACATTGCCAAATGTCATGTCCCCTGGGGGCAGCATTGCCCCTAGTGGAGAACTCCAGCCCTAGGAGACTGCGAGCTCCATTTGGGCAGGGTCATTGTCTTATTTCCTACTGTATCCCCTGAGCCTGGAAAGCTCCTGGCCCACAGATGCTGCTCAATGGGGTTTGCTGAACGAAAGAATGAATGAATGCACGCATGAATGAGTGAATGAGACTCAGCTAAGTGAAGAATCTGGCTCAGGGCAACGCAGGGGGGATGATGCGATTCTGCCTGGAGCCAAAGCCCACCTGCTCCCCACATTCACCCAGCCTTCCCCAGAAGTCATACCATCCCAGGCCAGGGAGATCCCTGGAAATCAGCAAGCTTTTTTGTGGGTGGGTACACTGAGGCCCAGGGAGTCTCAGAGAGAGCGTGTGGCAGGGCTGGGACCAGAACCAAGGCCTCAGACCCTTCTTCCAGTTCTTTTTGCTGCAGTGCCCTGAGGAGTTGTTGGAGCAGTCTGAGAGTTGGGTATGATGTCAAGAAATGAGGATGGAAGGAAGGCATGATGGGAAGAAGGCACAGCCTAGACAAAGTTACTGAGCTGGGAGAGCTCAAGATGTGTTTGGAGAATACAAAGGACTCTGCCGGGCCCGGAGGGAGGTTTAGGGTTAGAGGGACGGTGAAGACTGGAGAGAAAGTATCAGAAACGGGGTAGAGGCCTGGCCTGGAAAGCGATGGAGCTGCCCCTGGAAGGCTGACCTCCATCATGGGGGTCACGGGGAAGAGGCGTGATGAGAGATCCCTGTGGCTGGTATGCGGTGGGTGGAGGGGGGACTGGAGGCCAGGGACCAGTCAGGAGGTTGCTGCAATAGTCTGGGAGAGGGGAGGGAGCTGGCTGTAGATCTGGGTAGCAAGGCGGGGCAGGCTGGGGAAGGCAGCCGCTAGAGGCTCTTCAGGGGCGGGTGGGGGCTGGCCGGAGCCTGGTCCAAGGGTGTGGCGGTCCCAGTCATGATTCGGGCAATGGCCAGTGCTGGGGCGTCTGAGGGGAGGCTGCAGGCCGTCTGGCGAGTGGGCGGGTCAGATCAGAGGTCAGGACTACAGCCTCAGTGGGGGTGAGGCATTGGGGGGCAGGCAGGAGGAGGAGGGTCAAAGGCCAAATTCCAGATGGCCTGGCTGGGCAAGTGGAGGGAAGCCTGAGCCAGGAGGCGGGCGGTAGTGGGGAGGAGTGGGACACCCTGACCCCAACAAGACTAAGGGTTTGGTAGGTAGAGAATGAGACTTGGAGATGCACCTGGGTGCCCAGTTTGGGTGGGCATCTAGCACTCACTTACCCCCCACCCCCAGGGCCATCCATGTTGGGAGAGGTGGGGTGGAGGCTGCCTAAGAATTTCCTACCCTAGGGTTTCCTTGGTGGCGCAGTGGTTAAGAATCCACCTGCCAATGCAGGGGACACAGGTTCAAACCCTGGTCCAGGAAAATCCCACATGTCGCGGAGCAGCTAAGCCCGTGAGCCACAACTACTGAGCCTGAGCTCTACAGCCCGCGAGCCACAACTGCTGAGCCCACGTGCCACAACTACTGAAGCCTGTGCGCCTAGAGCCCGTGCTCTGCAACAAGAGAAGCCACTGCAATGAGAAGCCCGCGCACCACAACAAAGAGTAGCCCCCGCTCACCGCAACTAGAGAAAGTCCATGCAAAGCAATGAAGACCTAACCCAGCCAAAAATAAACAAATGAATTAATTAATTAATTAAAAAAAAAGAAAAAGAATTTCCTACCCTCGTCAGGAGAAGGTATATAGTGGGCACAGCATCATGGATCTGGGGGTGAGGGGATAGAGGGGGGCTTGCTGTGGTCTTCATGCCAGTCCCATTCAGCCTGACTCATCTTGGTTCCCCCATAGCACAGAGAAGATGCTAACTGATGCAATAAATGCTTGGAGGATGGGGAGATGGATGGATAGATGGATGGATTTAGGAATGAGTAAGTGGATGGATGGATAGATGGCTAAGTAGATGGGTGTGTGGATGAGAAAATGTTTAGATGTGTGGTTGGGTACAGGGAATCAGGCAGAAATGCTAATTTATAATTAGCTGCCACCGTGATGGATGGCACACTCAGAATGTAACCCTATGGATCTGTAGGAGTGCAGCCCAGGAGGACGGGACAGCTTGGGTCACCATCAGCAGGCAGCATGCGTGATGCTTCCCTGTTACCACACAGCCTGTTTTCTCCGTTGGGGCCTGAGGCCAATGTGTCTCCCTGGCTGGGGTGGGGACAGCTCAGGACACCAGGCGTGGCTGACTCACATTGGGAGTCAGGAGGCTGGGGTTCCCTGCTCTGATCATGGCCCTTTTGGGGAGAGCTCACCTCAGGAGGGCCATGGAAACAGAAGCCCACTTCCCCAGAAGGAACGTTGTCTTCCAGCTACTGGGACAAGCCAGACGGTGATTCTGGATGCAGTATGTGGGCCTGTTGGTGTTGGGGTGAAGGCGGCTTGCAGAGGGGCTGGCCCTCAGAGGGCCCAGTGGAGCAGCCAGCATGGGGGAACCGAGTGTGATTGGGGGGCGCCCCCCCGGGCAGGAGTCCTAGAGAGCATTGGCACGAGGGCTGCTGAGCCAGCACATTGCTTTGTGTACAAATCACCTCCTTTCCTCCTTTCTCTTTTGTCCCCATCCCCCCACCTCTCTCCATTTCTAAATTCTTCCCAAACCACCCCAGCCTTCAGGCTTCAGGAGGAAGGGCCAACGGGTGGGCGGGAGGCGCCTGGTCTTGGGTGGGAGAGGTCCCAGGGCAGGAGTGGGGAGGGAGGGGAATCTGGGAAGGAGGGGGTTGATTGCGGCCCCCTCCCCTGCCCCACGTGCTGTGCCACACCCTGTGTGCTTCTGGATGGGACAGACCACAGGAGGGGTGTGTTGCTGGACCAGACAGGGTGGGAGAGAGAGGCTTGGAGAAGGTGGGACCCAGGAAGAAGGGTTGTCTTCCAGGCCTGGCCCCTGGGGTAAAGGATTCTGACAGCTGGAGGGGGCTGAGGTGGGGCACAGGTGTCTTTGTCATACAGAGAGACTGTGTGTCTGTGCATGTACCTTGGTGTCTGTGCATAACCGTGGTGTGTGTGTGTGTGTGTGTGTGTGTGTGTGTGTGTGAGCGCGCGCGCACGCTTGTGAAAGCCTGGCACTGCTGTGGGTGTGCACAGCTGGGTGACGTGTGTGTCCTCGAGGGCCCACACGTGTGCCCACAGCTGTGAGGGGAGAAGCATATGGCTGCCCCTGGATTGCCCAACCTGGGCCCAGCTGGAGCCCCAGTCTCTCTCCTGGCAGATGCCTGACCTGAACATCTGGCCACATCTGCCCAGGGGGCCATGAGTCCTGGAGCCCCCATCAGAGCTAGAGGGGCCCGGCCCTTCCGCTCAGTGTTCACACGGCCCAGAGAGGGACGAGGCTTGCCCTAGGTCACACAGGCGGAGGCAGAGCGGGGACTGTACCCGAGCCTGGGGATCCCAGGACAGGTGCTCTCCCGGCCTTCACTGTTCTTGTCCTCCCTCTGGAGCCCTTTGCCCGTGCAGCTCCATGGAGCGTCCCTGAAGCTGGTCCTGCCTTGGCCCTGCCATGTGCTCCAGGGACGTCCCGGATGGCCCTTCTCGGGCCACAGCTTCCTCATCCGTGTGAAGGGTACTTATGCGAGTGGACTCTCTGATCCCTGTGGCATCTGGCAAAGGCCTGCCACCCAGGGTGACCCACTCTTCCCCGTTTGCTGAGGACTTGCCTGGTCTCAGCACTGCAAGTGCCGTGTCCCTGGAGCCCCCTCAGCCCCGGGCAAAGAAAGATGGTTGGTCACCCTGTCTCCAGGGACATTTCTCTTTCCACCACATCCTTTCCATTGCTACCCTGGTCTCCGCCCCTGCCGTCTCCACTGGCACCTGGAACTTTCCCCTTCTCTTCCTGCCCGTTCACATTCCCCAGGGACCTCTGTGTCTCACTGTCCCTCCCTCTGACTGCAGGGTCTCTTCCTCCCTGTTCCTCTCTTCCCTCTCTGTCGGGGTCTCTAGCTCCCCTGTCTGTCTCTGGGGTCCCTCTTTCTCCTCTCCTGTCCCAAGCATTGTCACCTTGTTGGTTTCTGGGGTCTCTCTGTTCTCTGCCCTCTTCTGTTTCCCCCCTCTCCATCTCTGGTGTCTCACCTGCTCTGTCTCCCTGGTCCTGTCCCCGGGTCTCTGGCTCGCCACCTTCCCTGGGTGGCCCAGGCCTCCCTCGCTCCTCTCCCCCAGCTCGCACCCCCAGTGCTGGCTGGGGTGGGAGCCAGGTCTGGGGGCTGTGACCGGGCCGGGAAGGGGAACCCAAGCAGACATGGTATTTATGTTAGGACTTCAAAGTGGAGCAGAGCCCGAGGCGGGGGTGGTGAGGGCTGTCAGGGGTGGGAGGGGTGGGAAGATGGTGGGCAGAAGCCAGACTGAGGTCAGCTCAGGCCCCTCCCTGGTGAGGGTCTCCTTGGTGACACACACCTCCCCCATGGGGACACTGAGACCCAGAGTAGGAACGGAGTGGGCTATTTTGGTGCAGAGTTCCAAGAAAGGCACTTCCTGCACCCCCGCCCTGTCCCCTCCTTTCTTTCTGTCACCCTGCAGGAGCAGCTGGGTCCTCTGAGCATCAGCCCGGCCTGGGAGGCAGGGGCTCCGGGGGCAGCAGGAGCAGAGGGCTGCATCTCAGCAGGAAAACATCCCTGGCGCTGGGACAGGAGCGCGTTCTCAGCTCTCTGGCAGAGGTCTTGCCTGGCAGGGCAGCGAGGGTCTGTAACCCTGTCGGCCCCGACTGGGCCAGGCTGGTCCAGCCCCTCGAGGCCTCTGGGGGCCACTCGGGCTGCCTGCCCCAGGGCCCAAGGGGCCAAGATGGCCGTGAAGTTCACCCCACCCCTGCCCCCCCACCCTTGGCCTAACCCCTGCTAAAGACACCCAGCTGCTGGGGCCAGGAAGGCACAGGGTCAGGGGCCCAGGCCATGGGCGGGGTGGGCAGGAGGGACTGATTGTCTCATCTTGCGACTCAGACCTGTGTCCTAAGCCCCTCCCAGGAGCCAGACCCAGCAGACACCCCTTCAGCCTGGGCCACCCCCTCGGGAAGCCCCCCTCCCAGACCAGAGGCTTGCTCTGGACCCAAGACCCTCTGGTCTGAAGCCCACCCAGGCCTCCAAAGCCCCTGCCCCTGGACCAGTCCCCCCCCCCCCTTCCCAAGGCACTTCTCGTGAATCAGTCAGACTGGAATCTGATGAGCTCAGGCCTCCCCACCCAGTGCTGCCGGCCTCTGCCTTCTGCCTGGCCAGTGGGGTCACCACGCCCCCAAGGGGGTCTTCTCAGCAACTCCCAGCCCCCAGCAGGGTCCACCATGGGGTGGGGTAGCTGAGTGGTGGCAGGGATAGGCCACGGCAGGGGGTGAGATTAGTCAGGAGAAGGACTTGGACCTCTTTTGCATCATCAAAAATGTATGTGTGTCGTTACGTTGTATGTGTATCTCTGTGTGTGTCTGCACTTGTCTCTGAGTTTGTGTGTGTGTGTCTGCACTTCCATGCCTGTGCAGCGTGGGAAGCAGCAGGCATGTCTGAGAGGGGGCCTTGGGTGTGTCAGCGGCAGTCCTGCAAGGGTAGGTGTAAGCGTGCCATGGGAGTCCTTGTGGAGCAGGTCACCACATGTCTCTGTGTTGGCCTGTCTCCATGTATGTGCGTCAGGGTGTCACATTCTGAACCCGAGAGGGAGAGTGTGAGGGAGTATCTCTGAGTTTGCAGATCTAGGGATGTCTGTGTCAGGGTGTGGCTCAGAGGAGGGGCCAATGTGTGTCACTGTGTCCCATCCTGCAGGGCATGAATGGCTAACAGTGTCAGGGTGTCCTAACACTCTGGGTGTTCCTGTTAAGGGTGGCGGTGCTCAGGCTTCACTGTAGGTGACCCTGGCAGGGCAGGGTGTCACACAGCCTGTGAGCAAATGTGAGTCAGGGTGTTTGCGTGTTAAGCTGTGGGCGTGAAGGCGGTCGCAAGGCCATGGCGGGGAGTTAACTGCTTGGTGTTGAAGTTGAGTCAGGGTGTTGTGGGTCTCAATGACCTCTTTCCTCACCACCCTGGCAGGGTCCTCTCTCAGGCCACCCCACAGGCCTGGCTCCTGAGCCTGCCTGGCCAGAGAGCCCTGGGGGGAAGAGGCCGCTCTCTCATTCCCTTCCCAACCTCCATTAGCAGGATCCCCATTCGCAGGATGGTCCCAGGGCCCTTCCTGGCACCAGGTCCTGCACAGGTCCTCTGAATGCCCTGGGTCCCCGGGTGGCCTCAGGAGAGAAGGGAACCTGGCATGTGACTGGGAGTGGGGCACGCCCGCCCCCTGGTGGCAGCAATGGAGGATGTGCCGCCCCATGTCCCAAGCCACGGGATGAACAGTTAGGCTGAGTCTTCAATCACTCCACATATATTTACTACATGCCAGTTCCGGGCCAGGCATTGTTCTAGGCCCCCAAGATTCAGCAGGGAACAAGGCCGACTTGGCTCTGGCCTTCTAGTGAGGAAGACAGACAATAAACAAACTCACACAGGGAACTACTGTGAGGTGATAAGTGCAACATTTCCAAGTGAGGAAATGACTCTGCTGCTCCTCCAGAGATCCAAGCGTCAGGGTTCCAGCCCTGCCCTGCAGCAGTGGATGCCGGAAATGGCACGGCACCTCTCAGAGCCCTGACCTCCTCTTCCAGAAGGCCAGAGGTGGAAGGCAGTAGTGGGGGGGGGGGCAGTACAGAGTCCGAGCGCACAGTAGGCTGTTACTGCCCAGATCACAGCTGTCTCCCTCTGGCTGGGGCTGCGGGTGCTTGGTCCATACGGACACAACAGATTGCTGAGTGGAAGAGTAAACAACTCCTTCTGTTTTGGAGGATTGCAGAATCTGAAGCTCCACGGAACCTGGTGTCTGAGTCCTCTGCCCTGTAACAAGCCACTTTGCCTGAGCAAGCCTCAGTTTCCTCATCTATAAAATGGGGACAATAAGATCAGTTCTAGACCAGCCTGTCATTGCCTGCCCTGCCTGGAGCCCCAACCCCTGTCTCATGACCCTTGGTCATGATGATTTATCTGGCCGGGACCCCTAACCCATCAGAATTTCTTCAGAAGGTAAGCCAGAAGATTCAGGGAGCAGGCAGGGCCTGGCAGTGCTCCAATGAGCCACTGCTGGGGGCATGCTGAATTCTCAGAGCCAGGAATTAGGACTGAGCATGGGAAGGAGGTGGGAAGGGCTTGCACAGGCCCCCTCGCAGGGGCCCAGAAGCCTCAGCCAGTCCTAGTTCCCATGAGACCAGCTCTTCATCCGGCCCTGGGGTTCTCTGAACACCCCCTGCAACCATTCCAGGTCCTTCCTCTGAGACTGAACTTGAGACATCCTGTGTTTGGTTCCCAGAACCCAGCCCTCCCTTAACCTCCCACCCCACTGCCCTTCCCTCTTAGTTATCAAACTCCAATTAGTGGACAACATTTATTGAGCGCCTGTGGAGTGCCCAGCACTGTACAGGGCACTCGGGTGGGTGCGGGACTGGGGGGGACATACAAAAGAGTGAAGGGAGAATCCCCACCAACGAGAAGCTTGTGGGGGGCGGGTAGAAGTGGGGGAAGTTAGAGCTGCTGATGGCCTAGTGAGAAATTTGGGAGCCCTGCAACCTGGGCTGTATCTGGAGGGTCTGAAATCCCAATGTCCAGGATTTCTACCTTCCAGCTGTCATGTCTGATATATGAGCCGATGTCCCTTTGTGCTCAGTGTCTGAGGGAGCACCTCAGAGACTGGCTAGGGTCCTCCTTCCACCAGGGGCTAGTTCCTTCCCAGGGAGTGGTCCCCTGAGGCTGGCCTCATTCAGACCCCTGACTCCCAAGACAGCTGAGGGCCAGAGGTCTTGGCCCTGGCACTGTCCCCAAGTTGCCTGGCAGCTGCCAGACTGCAAACCCCGTGACCACCTACACTGCCGCTGCCCTGGAGCTGCGTTCGTCCATCAGGTCACCCTCTCGGCAGCTTCCTGAGCCATGTGCACCCCCTTGTGGTTGTTGCTGGTATTTTCTTTGCTCATTTGTTGCCTGATCTGGGCCTCCCTTTGGGGTCTACCGGACCTTCAGGGTTAATTTACTGGTGGTTTAGAACACAAGGAGCAGCTGGAACCTGACCCCTGGTTTGGGTGTGGGGGTCCCAATGGCCTCCTGTGTGGTGTCCTAGGAGTCACTTTCCCAAGCCTCAGTGGGTAAAAAGCCAGGCCCTGTGTCCCGTAAAGCTCTTGTGAGGTCCAAGAGAGTCAAACGCAGAGAAGATGATTTCCGAATCCTCACCTCACTTCAGAAGCCTGTCTCCTCTGTCCCACTCCCTTGGGACATCACAGTGCCTGGGAGGACTTCCCATCTTGGGGAAAGACCAGAACGTGGGTGTTGTCTCAGCTGGACCCGAGCCAGTCCCCAGGGCTGCCTGGAGAGCCTCTCCCTTCTGTGAGAGTGAAGAACAGACCCTTGGAGAGGTGTGTGTATGTGTGTTGCTAGCATCCAACCTCCTTCCCTCCCCTTTCCCCTAGTCTGAGCTCTGCTTTGCCACAAAACCATCCATTCTGACCCATGGAAGACTTCTGGGAGAAGGTAGGGCAGCAGTAGCACCCCGATTTCACAGATGAGGACACTGAGGTTTGGAGGTGCTTGGCCTCCAGGTGGTCTGGGCAGCACTGGGCCCCGACATCTTGCTGCCTCCCCAAATCCTCCTGACACCCAGGAGTGGGTGGGGCCTTTCAGGGCCTTGATGCCCCACCCTCCACTGCCAGAGGTCGGGCCCCTGTTGGATTTGTCCCCTGTTGGGCACACTCACCACTGCGGGACGGCTGGCCTCCAGCTGGGGGAGAAGGATGAGAGGCCAAGGGGCCTTGGGCCCTTCGTCTGGGGCCTCCCCAAAACCCCCTGGGCTTTACTCCAGTGCCCAGATGTGGCCAGTCCAGGCACCTCCAGGCAGGTGTGATCAGAGGGCTAGACAGTCAGAGGAGGTGGCAGACACGGAGCGGCCCGGGGTGGGGAAGACTAGGGGGCTGTGCCTTGGCCAGTGGGGTGGATGGCTCTGAAAGGCCTTCCCAGCAGGCTCAGAGTTTTCTGCCCCAAATGGCCCTTCTGCCCACTCCCAGCTACTCCTCTGCTGCCTGGCTTCCCTCAGCCTCTGGCCCCCTTGGCTGAGCAGGGCCTCCCCTGGCCTGGTCCTTGCCCCCCTCGGCCATCGTCTCAGACTCTCCCCTGCTGTCCCTGGGACTGGCTTTGACCTTGGTGTCCCCATCTCCCCGGCCTCCTTTCTCCTGCTCCCTGCCCTCTGCCTCTGGCCTCCCACTGCCCTCCTCTGTGGCAGCCCCCGGGGAGGTGCCCTGGGTCTCGCGCCACTCTGTCCGGCGATAGATGAGGTAGCCGGTGGTGGGGAGCTGGTGGGCCAGGGCTCCGGGGGGCAGGCGGTGGTAGTCCTCCTCCTTGTATAGGAAGAGGCTGAAAGTGTCAGGCTGGGTCACCCGGAACTTGGTGGCACAGAGCTTATTCAGCATGGCAATCGAGGCCCCTGGGGGCACGGCTAGAGTCTTGGAGGTACAGCCACTGCTGGGGTCCTGATAGGCTACGCGGAGGAGGTGCTGTGCAGGAGAAGCAAAATCAAGAACTCAGTCCTGCCTGGTGCGAATCTGGCTGCAAAGCTTGAGGTCTCAGTAGAAGCTCTGCAGGAACAGGGCTGGGATGGTACATATCCAGTGGTAGAATCAGTGGCAAAAGCTTTTTGAATAAGGTGAGCTCTGAGCAGGGGCTCTGAGGAAGGGAGGGATGTGCTTGGGCTAGCGGGTCACAGCTGCAGGCTGGAAGGATGCCCCAGCAGGCCTCTACAGCCTAACAATCCTACTCAGGTGGAGCTTACTCTGCGCCCTCAGTACTTGTCCTGAATTAACCCATTTCATCCAAATATCAACCCCAGGAGGTAGATACTATTACCCCATTTTATAGACAAGAAAATTGAGGCACAAAGAGGTTATATAACTTGCCCAAGCTCCCAGAGCCAAAAAGCAGCAGAGCCAGCATTTGGATCCAGGATCTGGCTATCAAATCTGGACTCTTAGCCAAGGCTAGAAAGGGTCCCTTGACTGGATGGAAGGAGGGTGAAGGGCAGAGATGCTGTTTGGCTCTGAGGACACCACGCCTGAGCCCAGATGGGAGGGTATGGGGGTCACGGGCTGGAAGCCTGAGTCCAGTTGGGGGCCAGAAGCCAGGATCTGCCTGTGTCCCTTTCCCTCCCCATGTCATGTCTCAGTTTCCTCATCTGTAAAATGGGGATAATAATGATCCCACTTCAGAGTTTCTGTGAAGATTCAAGGCTGAGCCGCCAGAGCACCGAGCACAGTGCCGGCTCGTGGAACGCAGCCTCCAGAAAGGCTGGCTCGGACGTGTGTTATGCATGGGGCGCTGTTTCTGTCGTGGGGTAATGCAGGACTGGCCTTTCCCCTTCCCCCTCCTTTCCTGGGTCTCACTGGGCAAAGGAGAGGACTGCGCGAGACAATGCCAGACTCCCCCCGGGGTTGGCCAGTCCTGTTACCTGGAAGCTGTGGGTGGCGGGCAGGCGGCGCTGCTCCCAGAGGCTGAGGGAGGACTGCAGCTCCTGCGAGGGGCTCAGCGGGAGGGTGTGGGCCTCGTTCAGGCCACTCAGCAGGACCAGGCTGGCCGAGAGGCTGGTCAGGTAGTAGCCGCCTGGGACACAAGGGGAGGAATGCGGCTCAGGCTGGGCGTGAGTGACCTGCTCCTTCCGCCTCCTCTGCTCAGTCAGGGTGCCCCAGCCCCACCCAGACAGAAGGGGCGTGTGTGGGGTTCCTCACCCTCTCCAGTGAGCAAGGCAGGCTCCAGCAGCTCTGACATGTACTCGGCCTCCAGCAGCAGCTCAGGAAGGTCGCACTGGGCCAGGACGAGGCTCAGCAGTGGGAGGAATTCATCGGCCCCTGCACCCTCCCCTGTGGGTGGTGGAGGAGGAAGCTTCAGGCTCCTCTGGGACCCCAGGGTCAGAATCCACTACTTATCTTAGACAAGGACCCTCCCCTCCGCCTGCCAGGCCTTGGGCACTGTGGTCTCTATGGCAACCAGGGGGCAAGGCCTGGGGAGTGGATGCTCTGCTTTCTGGGCCACAGTTTTACCATCTGTGAAATGGGAGGGTTGGACCCTTTTTTTTTTTTTTTTCCCCTCCCTGCTGTGCCATTCCTGGAGCCTCTGCCTGGTGGCCTGCCTCTGACTTGGCAGGAGCCAGTGGGAGGTGGTGGGAGGGGGCATACCTGCCTGGGTCCTCAAGGCTGTGTAGAGCAGCTTGCAGGCCTGCAGGAGCCGCTTGACCTGGGCGCTGGGTGAGTAGGCACGAAGTAGCTGCAGTAGCTTCTGGCGCACCTGTTCCATCTCTACTGGGGAGGGCAGGCTTAAGTGGGACCCGAAGGCTCTGGGGCCCTGGGCCCGGGCCAGGCAGAGGCCTTCAGCCAGGCGGCCCAGGGAGCCGTTGGTGGAAAGACGGCGCCGCAGGCGGGCCACCAGGATGGGCCGGAGAGGCTTGAGCACGGAGCGATGCAGCGACTTCTCCAGGACGCATTCTGCAGGGGAGAGGTAGGCTGGGGTCAGGGGAACCAGGGGGGCAGAGTCCCTGGGAGGAAGGGCATGATCAGGAGAGGAGAGGGATGAAAAAGAGGAGGAACCTTGGGACTTCCCTGGTGGCGCAGTGGTTAAGAATCAACTTGCCAATGCAGGGGACACAGGTTCGATCCCTGGTCCGGGAAGATCCCACGTGCCGCGGAGCAACTAAGCCCGTGTGCCACAACTACTGAGCCTGTGTGCCACAACTACTGAAGCCCGTAAGCCTAGAGCCCGTGCTCCGCAACAAGAGAAGCCACCACAATGAGAAGCCTGCTCACCACAACAAAGAGAAGCCCCTGCTTGCCGCAGCTACAGAAAGCCTGCATGCAGCAACGAAGACCCAACGCGGCCATAAATAAAATAAATAATAAATTTAAAAAAGATATGGAAACTTGGTGACAGGAAGGCAGGCGGTGGACAGAATTTGCTTGAATGGTGGTGAGACAAAGTGGGTTTGTAAAGCCGCAGAACAGACTGAGAGACAGGCTGGCAGTGTGGGGAGGCAGAGAGAGTGGAATGGGGAGATGGTGCTGAACCGGCAGAGCCCCGGGCTGGAGTCTTACCCAGCCTTTCTGGTGACAGCAGCTTCTCCGGGCCCAGCTCCGCGCTCAGCATGGCTCGGGCCCGGCTCAGCACCTCGCGGATACCCTGCAGCTCCTGGGTCTCAGGGCCGGCCCGCACCTGGGTCAGTAGGTCCTGCACCAGCTGGCCCACGGCTGTGTGTCGGTCCTGCATCAGCGCTGCGGCTGCCCGGCCCACCTGCCGCTCGGGCGCCAGCAGGGAGCAGAAGGCAGCGCTCATGGACCGAAGCAGCGGCCGCCGGCGGCCCAGGCGGGGTGAGGTTGCTGGGCTCCCCTGGGACCCTGGCACCCCCTCCTCCTCTGAGCTGCTGGGGGAGCCGCAATCCACCTCCTGGAGGGAAGGCAGTGGCGGGAGGCTGGGGCCGGTGCCCCCTGGCACACGGTACCCCACTGAGCTCTCCCTCCGCAGCAGCTGGCGAGAGGGCAACCTTTCTGTCTGGTTGGGGGCTGTCCCTGGCAGCACTGGGACTGGGGGAGGCGGCACAGCTGGTGGAGACAGGGGGCTGGAGGTCTCTGTGGACACACGCACTTTAAAGCTCCTCTTGAATTTCTCCCGCTTGGTGGGACCCAGGTCCCCTGGGAACAAGGGGTTGAAGAAACACAAGGCAGCTCCAGTGCCCTGGTCCAGCTCTTGTGGGGACCGGGGCTTCAGCCTGGGCAGCAGTGGGCCTTCAGATGGGCCTGGCTGAGCCTTGGTGTTGAGGGAGGAGCTCCAGAACTCTAGGGAAGAGAAACAGGTTGGGGCCTCAGGGGGTTCAGGGAGGGGGCCCAACCGAGAGAAAGGCACAGGCTTCAGGCTGTGTGCCCATGCCTTCCCTTTCCCTCTTGGCCTCAGTTTGTCCATCTGAGCAACGGGTAGTAGGGGAGCCCTTACCAATGCCCAGATGGGAGATGGCTTCCAGCTCCTTGCGGGTGGCTGCCTGGCAGATGGCTCTGGGGAGCTGAAGCGGGAGGAGAAGAATGTCCCTGAGGCCAGAGAGGGGAGCAAAAAGTCAGGAGTGAGGAAAGCTCCGGGCTGTGGGCACTGAGAGCGTCTGTGTGGGAGGAGGACAGGGTATCCCAGGGAGCAGGGCCCCATGGACAGCAGGCGCCCTGCAGGCAGGCTCACCGGGTGTGGCAGTAGGCACAGATGAGCTGGACCAGGTCCAGGAACACAAGCTCTGAGCCCTCCAAGGAGACGCCTGAGAGACGGGAAGTGAGGTTGTTCTCTGGGGAACCCCGGTGCCCTGCCTTGATGGCTTCCAGCCCCTCCCTCCAGGCCGGTCCCTCTCACCCCCAGGGCTCTCCTGGATGTAGTGGCTGGAGACGAAGGAGGGGCCGCTGGCCTCGGGCAGCCGCATGCACAAGGCTTGGCACTGGCGAGTGTTAGATTTCCGTACCAGGAATGTCTGCGAGTCGACAGGGGTCGGAGGCTCAGGACCTCCGTGTCCAGCCCCGCTCCCTCCCACCCTTGGCCACCAGCCCCAGGGGTGGGGGAAGACTCACCCCGGGGGGCTCGGTCCTCAGCACGTGCAGCGCGGCCGCGGCGTTGGCCCGCAGCTGCAGCCACACGGGCCGGGTAAGCAGCAGGCGCTCCCGCAGGCTCACGGTGCGCCCGGGCTGCTGGGGCCCACCTGCTCGTGCCCCGCCGGCATCAGGCACATCGTACAGCGGGTCCTGGGCTGGCCTGGGGGCAGGCGCCAGACCTGAGCAGGGGGCCAGGGGCTGGGAACCTTGCCCAACCCTCTCCCCCTCCTTGCCCCAGGACAGACCCAGTTCTGTGGTCCCCCCGCCCCTGCCCCACCGGGTTGCCCTTCCAACTTCACTAACTTTTCTCTCTCCAGGTGCCCAGGTGCGAAGCTGGTTGCGCTGGGGGCTCCGAGAAGGCCTGCTCCAGACTCTCCAGGGGCTTCCATGGCTGGGAGCTCCTTCGGTATCTCCAGGGACTCAGGAAGAGAATCCAGCCCCCAAGGCAAGAGCACTCACATTCCCAGTGGTGAGTAACACTTCCTGAGGGCGGTTCGCCCTGTCACAGCCGCCAGTTAACTCTTGTGTGTCCACTCAGCCCGGGCAGTGCCTGCTTCCTCTGTTCTGGGCCCAGCCTCTGGGGGCAGGGATCGTCTCCACGCAAGTGGCCCTCCGAGGGCCCCAGCTGTGGGGCTACCACCTCCACACAGTGCGTCCTAAAGCCTTGCCAGCCTCCTCGAATCATACAGGTGGGCAGGAAGGGGTTAAGCAGGGCCTATCTAGGTCCCCACAGGCCTCGCCTTTGGGGCACCTTTACGTCTGTGGTCAACTGCTCATCTGTCCACGGTCTTGAAGTCAGCCTTGTGGGAGAGCGCCCCCTACAGGTCACCGATGACGCATTCCTGAGCTTAACTTGCGTTTTGGGATTTCAGGTTGCCGTGGAGAAAGGATGCTGTGTCTCCATGGAAACTAACCTCTTTGCTTAACTGAGGTTCTGGGGGTGGTTCTAACAGTCAGCGCTAAACAAGGGGGAGTCTGGCTGTGAGGTCGTCAGAACATGGCGCTGCTGCCAGCTGCCTCCCACGCACACAGGCTCTGCCAGCCTGCCTTGCCAATCTGCCAAGTGACTGGGGCAGGTGCAGACATGATCCAGTCTCCAAGCACCGAGTACCCAGTCCCCGTCCCCACCCAAGGCCACGTGCTCTGCCTGTGCCACATGTTGCTTCAGACGTTGCTCACCAGCACCAGGCAGTCCAGGGCCCAGCCCCCCACCTCTGGGGAGCAGGCAAGTGGGAGAACCCCCCTTCCCCAGCCTATACCCCAAGTCAGAGTGGGTAGGCTCCCACTAGGCAGTGAGAAGAGGTACCAGGGACCCCAGAAGAGACTGCCTGTCACAAGCACTCTCCATGAGAGCCCTGATTCCCTTGCAAGGTAAATTAGACACACGCCGGTCACGCCAGAGTCCCAGAAAAGGTTTTAATTCCAGTCCCTGAAATCTGGGAGGCGGACACCAGGAACCGCCTTGAGCAGGAAGACCTGGGGAGCCTGCCTTCTCACCTCCAACAACAGCCAGGACACAAAGGTCCCCCAAATATCATTTCTGGCCCAGAGTTCCCGTGAAGTGGGACCCAGCTCACTGGCTCGGTGACTAGGGAGCCGGGTCCAAGGTCAGCAGAAAGGATGTTGCTTTGGCTTAAGATGAGACACATCTTCATCAGGGAGGGCACCGCGAAGGCTGACCTTCAGTGGGGGCAGGTGGTGGGCTGGCCGGGGATGGAGGAGACAGTGTTGCCTGGCTAAGGCAGCTCCAGGCCACAGTTGAACAGGGCCCCGAGGAGGGGCAGAGGAGTCCAGACCAGTGGCGGCTGGAGGGGAGGGCCACAGCAGCACTGCAGGACTGGCTGGGCAGACGCTGAGGGGCCTGTCAGTCTGCCTTTCTGCAGCAGGTAAGTTCAAATGCTGGGTTTGCTGCCAGCTGCTCCAAGGGCCCCCTGGCTGTGAACAGCAGGGTCAAGGTCCTGGGGGTACACAGGAAGGGAAAAATCACTGCAGGTGAGAGGATGCTGAACCAAGAGGGAAGCAGGCACTTCATATGGGGGACTGAGAGGAGTGGCCTCTGTCTGGCCCAGAGCAGGCAAGGCCAGGAGGGCACAGGTCAGCTCCACACCCCTGATTCCTGGGCCTCTCTGGTACTCTGGGCCCACCAGGCCGGCTGCTAGGGCTCAGCACTCCACCCTCCCTAACCAGAGCTGGCGGGGCGGGCCCATCACCTAGCCCCATTACTCACCCCCGCCCTAGCTCCCACAATGCCCTCACACCCAGACCGTCCTGGCTCTCTCAGGCCACTGATCTGACACAGACCCTGCCTCCCTCTGGGCTCCTTTCCTGGAGGCTGGGCTGGGGGAGGAAGAACAACCCCGGTAGTTTGTGGGTTTTTTTGACCAGGGATCGAACCCGCGCCCCCTGCAGTGGAAGCGTGGAGTCTTAACCACTGGACCGTCAGGGAAGTCCCGACCCTGCCGGTTCTTACCATCTGATTTTCTCTTCTGAGGGGACACGGCTGCTCTTGCCTGGGTGGGTAAGAAGAAAACCCCCCTGAGAGCCTGCCTCCAGCTTGGCAAGTCCCCCTTCCACCATCAGCCTTTCTGAGGTGGAGGTGCTGCTGGGTCCGGGCTGCACTAGAGGGGTTGCCGGGGTATAAGACCCCTTCTAGGCAAAGGTTTGATGTGCTCTCCTGTCAGACTCAGGCAGCCCAGCTGCTTTCCCGCCTTCCTGCCCTCCCTTTACCCCCACCCCCATCAAAACCTGCCCTGCAACAAGAAAGGGGCTGATGTAGACTAGGAACTCCCTCCTCCAGAACAGCCTCAGGCCAAACGAGGCTTGTGAGCTCAAGCAATGCCAGGGAACCTGGGCTGAAGGCAGAGGGTGCCAAGGGCTGAGCAGAGAGCTTCCCAGGCCCTCAGGAAGTCCACACGTGGAGAGCCTGCAAAGACCAAAGCTGGCGTCTGGTTGGGGAGGGGGCGCTGCACTGCCAGCCCCCATCCTGAGACACGCAGCACCGGACCCACCTTTTTGATGGCTGTCCAGTCCTCCAGGATGTCGATCTCCTGCAGCATATACACGATGTAAGGGCCTGCAATGGGGGTCAAGGAAGCAGGAAGCCTGGTGGAGGGGGCAGGTGACGGGCCTTGGCCCGGGAGCTCCAACACTCAGAAGAGGCGGTGCTGTGGACAGCGGGGCAGGGAGCCGAGGACCTAGTTAAGAGCTCAGGCTCCACCTCCTACCTCTTGGCCCCCAGGTTCTCGGCAGGGTGGAGAGGTGGCATGGCTATGGCCTATTTCACCCACTCCACGGGGGCCTTCCAGCCTCAACCCTACCACTTCTCAGCTCCCCTCACCTATTCTCCGGTCTCAAGGTCAGAAGGCCAAGGTCCATGCCACCCACTCAGGGATCTGGCCCCTTTCCCCATCTACATCTAGTCTCCTCTGTCCTGAAAACAACCCTCCTTCGGTCTCACACTCCCCTGTGGGGACCAGCCACTCTGTCCCCCTGATGTCTCCACATCCTCACCTCCCATTCACCCTTCAAGTCTCTGCAGTCCAGATTCTTCCCTCCCTCCCTGCATGAACCTGATTCCCACCACCAGGAGGTCAGTGCCCTGAGAATCTGGTTGCTGCAGGAATATGAGGGGTGGGGTGGGGTGCACAAGAGAATTCAATTCAATTCAACTCCGTGCTGCTGTGCCAGGAGGGAGGAAGGCACAGCAGGCCCTGGACCAAAGGGACGCACACCTGGGGCGGGGCAGAGATGACCATGCCCAGATGGGAAGCAGGTGCCCCAGTTTAGGTACAGGGGTAATACCTAAACAGCCATTTCGGCGGGGAAACCAGGAGAGGCTTCGTGGAGGAAGTAACAACCGAGACGAGCACTGAGCAGGCACACGGGCAAAGGCAGCCGATAGGAGAATGGAAAATCAGCAAAGGCATGGGGGTGGGAAAGCCTGGGACGTCATGGGAAAGCCAGAAGGGCCTCAAAGGAGAGCTCACTCCGGAAATTACGGGGAAATCTCTGGATGGATGTTTCTACTTTTTTACGGTCCACACAGCCTAGGAGGACCCCCGCAAAAAATCCCTGACGGCTGAATTTGACTGGACATGGCCACAGGGTGCCAGATGACCATAAATGAGTCTGGTCTGCCTCTGTCTTCCGTGTCCCTCCACCCTCCTCCGCCCTGACCTCTCGCCCAGCTCGGGCCACCGTGGGGGAAAGGATACCGGAAACAAGAGGGGCCTTCTTCCTCTTGCTGGGCGGCACGGAGCCCCAGGTCTTCGAGCTGCCTCTGGCGTGCAGTTTGTCATCCCACCACTCTGTGCCCCAGACCAGGGTCAGGATTGGGGTGCCGGCCATCCCAGGACGCCCCACCCCTGTAGCCTGCGTCCCTCACCCGGGCCAGGCCAGCCCTTCCCCATCACTCGTGCCCCTACCCCAACCAGGGCAGTGCAGAGAAGCCTGGGCTTGGGGTTGGAAGCTGAGTTCAACCCTGGGAAAGAGGTCACCATGATTTTGTGAGGCTCGCTTTCCTCATCTGTTTCATGGACAGGGGTACGATAATAATTCCTCCCTCCCCAGTGCCCTGTATGAATGTCGGCCTGTGGACATGGAGAGGACTTGGCCATGGCATGTGCGTGTGTCAGAATGACACCTCCGTTCTGGAAATTGAGCAGGGGGGCAGGGGACCCGCTCTTCCTGAGTCCCCACTGTGTGCCAGGCTCTGGGCTAGGCGCTTCCCTGGCTGCTTTCATTCAGTCTCCACAGTGACCACGAAGCAGGTCCTCTTACAACCCCCCTGTGCAGGGAGGGAAGCTGAGGCCAAGACAGGGGGCAGGCACTGAAAGCACAGGGCCTGGGGCAGGGGTGCCCAGCCAGCCGCTCGCCTCACCAGAGCTGATGTCCAGGCTCTGGCGGTCCTCCTCCAGCCTCTGGATCCGCTCCTGCAGCTCCCCCTGCAGGGTGTCGTAGAGCAGCAGCTTCTCACTCTGGAAGAGGCGGAGTGGCTCAGCCAGGCAGGCCGGGGCAGCCACTTCCGTCCCCACCTAGCGCCCAGCGCCCGGCACATTCACCTCCAGGTGCTGCTTGGCTCCCTGCAGCTCACACTCGTACTTGTTCCTGATCACGTCCAGACAGAAGCCCTTGTAAATCCCTGTGGAGGGAGGGAGAGGGAGGTCCTGCTTGGCCAGGGACCCAGGGGCCCATAAAGGGGGGCCAGGGGCACGGGTGAGGCAGAGCAGGGACAAGAAGGGAAGGGGACAGAGAGCCATGGCTTCTGGTAGGGGAACAGGGCACACACCTGCCACCTGAATGCGGATCTTGAGGCTCCGCTGCAGCCCCCCGAGAGGCTCTGTGTATTCGGGCGCCCTCTCAGCTCCCACCTCCTCCAGCCGCACCCGCAGCTGACTCAGCCGTTCCCTGAACAACCTGGGAGGTAAGAGGCAGCCGCGCACCCGTGTGCTCGCCCGTCAAACACGAGCGGAGCGCCCGCTCCACAGCAGGCCCCAGCCAGCCCTGCCCGGCCCCAGGGTCCCTTGCTCACTTCTCCTTCAGCTCCGAGAACTGCTTCTCCAGGTCCAGCATTTCACTGACGCACTCACTGCGGCGGCGCTCGTAGCCCTCATCGTCCATCTCTGGGACAAGAGGCCAGTCAGGGCGGGCGGAGCGGGGGCGGGCGGCACGCGGGTGTGTGGGGCTCACCTGAGCTCTCCTCCTCGGACTCGGTCTGGCTGCCGCTCCGTTCCTCCTCGCTCTCTTCCTCCTCCCCATTCATCTCGGCGGCTGAGTCGCCCTCTGCTTCCATCTCCTCTGTGTCTTTGCTTGGAGGCTGGACGGGCATCTGGGCTCTGGGAGTAGGAGTGGAGCCATCACTCGCCACTGCCCACAGCTCTGAGCGGGAAAGTGGCCACTTGGGAAGTCAAACCAAGCCTCACTGCAGATGGGGACAACCGGGGGGGAGACTGGACTCGCCACACCCTGGGCACACACTGGGTGGGGCAGGTGCAAGTGGCCCTGCCTGCACATCTCCCAGAAGCCTGGGAACCACAGAAATGCCCATGCCCTTGGACGCTGCTAGTGATCCCAATCCCGGGAATAGTGGCCAAGGTGACGATCCATAAGATGGGAAAGGCCAAGGGTGGGCTCCCCACTGTCTGTGGGACTGGGCCCAAACATCTGACTGGGGCTTTCAAGGCCCTACATAGACTGGACTTGAACTGCTGGTCCGGCTCCTTCACCCCACCTTCTAATGCTTAGTTCTCAAATATACCATGCACTTCCTACCCAGCTCCCCCCGCCCGCCGTGCTGCTCCTTCTGCCTGTGATGCCACCACTTCTCTTCCTGAGAACACTCTACAATGCCCATCTTCTCACCGTGCTCAAATCCTATCTCCCTCTGCTTCCTCTAAGACCTCACGTCATCAGTGCTCCCGTCTTCTGCATCCTCCACTCTCCCTCTTGACAGCTCTGTCCCGTGAAACTTTAGATGCGCTCAGGAATTTCCCACCATATAGAAAAAGCAGAAACACAAAACTTCACCCCACTCCACTCAATCGCCCCCCGTTTTCCACCTTTTCCAGGCCTTGCTCTTCCTACTTTCACCTCCCGCTTGTTCCAGTCTGTTTCTGTATCATCGCTCTCAGCTGAAACTGATCCTGCAGAGTTAACAGATGACCCCCTTGTACCTAATGCCAATAGTTTTTGGTGCTTACCTCAGGTTGACTTCTCAGCAACACTGAACACTGTTAAGCACTCCTTCATCTATTCACTCATTTAATCTTTATTGAAAATCTAATACATGCTAGGTACCATCAGACACCATGGTAGGAAGCAGGCACAAGTGTGACAGAAAGACAGTCTCTGACCTCAAGGAGTTTACAAGTTCCTGGATGAGAGAGAGGCCAAGAAGCAGATCATTACTGTGGGGTGAGAAGAGTTAAGATGAGGGGCATATGGGAGAGACAGCTAAACTGGGACCTGGAGCCTGCTGCAGTTTTGAGGGCAGAGGAAGATGGGCCAGACAGATGAGCTGAGCTGGTTGAGGGCGGGAGCATTTAACCAGAGTAAGTAGCGTGAGCAAAGACCCCGAAAGGAGAGAAGGGGCAGGGTTGGGGGCACCTGGGTCTAAGCCTCAGAGAGAAATCTGGGCTGCAGAGATCTGGTCATCACATATAGTGAGTTTTTCAGGCCTTGGGAGAGGGTGCAACCAGCAAGGCAGAATGTGTGGAGTGAGAAGGGGCTCGTGATGGAACTCCCAGGGTCACCAAAGGGGTAGATGATGCGACCCCTGCAAAACAGAAGGAAAGCAGCAAGAGATGGAGGAGGGAAAACTCAAAGCATGGAGAGAACTTCAGAATGAAGGAGACGTGACAGTGCCAAGTGCGGCCAAAAGATCACTCAAGAGGAAGAATAAATAGTCTTCTCAACAGATCATCTCTTTGTCTACTGGGGGCTTCTGGTTCACTGTGATATGCTTGTCTGGGCACTTCTTTTGTAGTCCTTTAGTTCCGTGTAGACACCCTTCCTTATTTATTTACACGTCTATTTGCCCATTCTCATGTCTGTCTCCCCAACCAGTCTGTAAGCCTCACCAGGGCTGGGCTGCACATGCGCTTTATTCGCCTAGCACAGTACTAACTCATTTGATGACTGGAGGATTTGCAAATACAAATTAAACCAAACAAACTTTTGCAGGGCAGGGATTGGCTTTTACTTCTTGGTAGCCCCCGGCCTCTGTAGTGGTAGCAAACGTCAATTCAAGTAAATTAACTGGCCTAGCCTAGAGGACAGTTTCGAAACATTCCTCAATGATTTCACAAATGATCTGACCCTGACCTGAAAACCTCGGTTCTCCAAACCAGCCTCATCTTTCCCATTCTCAAGCCTCAGTTCCTGCATTTCCCAAACTTCGCAATTCCTCTTCACTGTTAAATATATTAATTTTGGAAGACGCAGCGGTAGGTAAGTTCTACCTTTCCGGACCAGAAAGGGTGAGGGGTTGGGGGAGGTCTCTCCAGCAGTCTGAGTCTACTGGGTGAGCTGAATTAAATCACAACCTCCCCCTCCTTACCTTGGGTATAAAAAGAGAATAATAAAGATTGCAAGCGGTAAGGAATGGAAAAGCAAATTATAAGGCACTGTGTACAGGCAGTTTATCTCTCAGAAAGTGAGCATGTCGAGGGCAGGCCTCCTCGAAAGGAAAATTCTTCCCTACCCTCGAAGAAGCCAACACAGCCCCTCTACGGCGCGCCGAGAGCCCCCCGTCCCGCTCCATCTGCGTAGGCGCGGGCGCGGGCGGGACAATCACTGGCTCTTCCACGGCCAGAACCGGTCCCGCGGCCCCCGGCACGCATCCGGCCGGTTAAATCTCCGCTTCGGCCTTGGAGATTGGGCCGGCTCCGACCCACTGGCCGGAGAGGGCGAACCAGGCGCCAGGGTTGGCGTTACGCACCCGCGGGGAGTGGGGCCTCCGGCCTCACGTCCGAGACTCCCTGAGAGGTGCCGGAGGCTGCCGGTACTGGCCACCGCCGCGGGGCTCGCAGAAGCGCCGAGCGAGCCTCTTTTCCTGAGGCGAGAGCCTGTCCACGCTTCCGCATGCGTCATCAGCAGGCGCCCGTCGGAGTGCTCACAATTGGACAGCTCGGGGCGAGGCATGCCGGGATACCGCGGGCCGGTTTCCATAGCAACCGACTGAACTTCACACAGGCTTTCAACAGGCAGGAAAGGCCCTCGTGCGTTTCTTGCTTTGCCGCCAGCGCGCCTCGGTCTGCAGCCACCACGCACGGCTTGAAAGCGGAGACCCCGCGACCTGCTCCCCCACCCCGCCCGGTTCAGGAGAGTAATGGAGCCAGCTTAAGGTGTGAACACTCATTTATTTACACATTGTAGTCGGTAGGCAAATTACCCAGCCCAGCCTATTCAGGGGTCCAGATCTCAGACTCCCACGCACAGAGCCTGCAGACCCATCCCTTCTCCAGGGCCCCCAAGACGGAGGCCTAAGACAACCAGGAAGTTGCCCAAAAGCTAAGAACTAAATCCAACGCCTTCAACTGATTTCTTTCCAAAATGCCCATTTTGTTAAGTACTCAGACTTCTCAGCTCTGCCCCATTCATACTTTTTGCTCTCCTATAGCCCACCCACCCAAGAGTGTTAATAATAATAACCATAATAATAACAACAATAATAATACTGTAATAATATTAATAATACTTCACATTTGTACGAAGCTTACAGAATGTTTTCACATGTAGCATCTCATCTGAACCTCCCAACAGTTCTGTGAGGTAGGTATTCTCACCTCCCTTTAACAGATGGGGTAACTGAGGCTCAGAGAGCGAACGGGATTTGCTCAAGGCCACACAACTAGTTAGTGGTTAAGCTAGGACTTGATCCCAGCATCCCATACTCAAGTCCAGTGTTCAAACACCACAGCTACCACTGTAAAGTGGAGTGACATTTCTTACCCCAGTCAGGCCTGAGGGGCGGCCTAAGGAGTGAGGAGGCTGAGACTTCTCAGACTAGGGGAGGGAAGGGCTCAGCAGTGACGCGGGGAGTCAGGGTACTTGGCCTTCAACTCCTGTTTGAACTGACGGTAAAGGATCTTATTGTGCTGATTTTCGGCCTCTTTCTGGGGATGGAATTTCAGAGCTTCTTTGAAGCCCTTATGAACCAGGAAACCTTCGTTCAACACCTCGAAATCGAATCCTGCCACGTGCAGCTCACAGGCCTGTGGGGGAAGAGACAGGTCAGCAAAATTCGATGACATTCCTAGGGCAGAGACTGACATCCCTGCTCGCTCCAGCATTCCTATTCCTCTAGAGGCATCCTGGATCTTCCAACCATCCAACCACCTCCTGAACTATGATCCCTCCTGCCTCATTGCCTCTTTTCCATCCAGAGCCACTCATAGCTCTCTGACCCCACCATCCATCCTGCCCCATTTCCCCTGCCCTCTCCCTTATGAGCACCTGGCTGATACGATTGAAGCCATACTGCCGAAAGCGCTCGTCGAAGTTGGGCACCTTGCCTCCGGCCACGTAGAATGGCTCCCAGGGGTCTTGCCAGGGCACCACGTAAGCAGGCCTCAGCAAGGTCTCTTCTGGCAGGTTGACCCAGCGGGAGTAGTTGGTGGGCGCCTGGCAGGGGGTGCACAGCCCATAATAGAAGGGCCGCACCTCGCCCACCTGGTAGAGCTGCAGCAGCTCGTTTTTGTTCGTGGGCATGCGGCGGGCTCGACGGATCTCGAAGGCAGGCACCACCAGCGCTGTGCCCGCCCACTGCTTGCTCTGATCCAGCATTTCTCGCAGGCCTCTCCACAGCCCCTCACTGGGCACCATGTCCACGTCGATTACCAGGGCATAGTTAGCCCCCTCACGAGCCAGATTCCTCAGCAGGTTATTGGGGTAGGAGACATTGGTGCCCAGCGCGTAATTGATCCCGGGCTGGGCCACCCTGGCTAGCTTGTCAAAGACCTCCTGGCAGGACCGCAACAGGGCAAACTCCCCTGGCTCCCGGGGGTCGGGCACGGCGGCCTCATAGCGTGAGGGGCACACAAGGTGCATGGCAACCCTGGCACGCATATCGGGGCAGTGGCTGCTCAGCGCGTAGGTCAGCACTGTGGCCAGCTGCGCCTCCTCCTTGGTGGCGGCGAACACCGACACGGATAGCGGGCCCTCCCAGCGCTCCAACAGGCCCGATAGGTGCAGCAGGTTGTCCACACTGGCGTGAGTGGCCAGGATCACATCGTTGGGGTCCATGGTGGTCTTCAGTAGGCCCCTGTAGACGCGATAGTCGCCGCTAGCGTCCAGGACGCCTCCGGAGGCCAGCGCGGTGCGGAGCTGCGCCTTGACTTGGTCCACCGACCGCGGGGACGGGGGAAAGAATTCAAAATATTGGTCTTGCTCCTCCTGCCCGTGCAGCCCGGACAGCAGCGACAGGTAGAGCAGCTGCAGCATCGCCACCAGCATTAGCGCGGCCAGCAGCAGCTGGTAGAAGGCGCACCGTATGGCGTAGGACATCTGCATGGCTCTCGGGGCTCGCGGCGCGCAGCAGAGACCACCGGGCCGCAGCCTCCGCCTGCCGCCGCAAGCCCGGATTTACCGCAGACTGCCGAGCGCGGCCGAAGCGAGTCGAGGCGAGCCGAGCCCCTCGCGCAGCCGCGCCCGCCCGCCCGCGCCGGCCTCGGGCGCGCCAGCTCGCCCCCTGTGCGCCGGGAGGAGCTACTGCATTCTCTGCCCGCGCCGCGCGCTTTGTAAACGCTGGAAACTGCCCGCCACCGCTCCGCCGCGCCTGCTGGGTTCCCAGAAACAGGCACCCCCTCCTCCGGGTCAGTGAGCGACCTCCTGGACCAAGCGCGTCCTGAAACCCCGGCGCGCTCGTCCCCGACTTAGGGAGGGGAAATTGTGGCAGAGATTGGCTGCAGAGTGGTGAAGGATGGCGCGGGTTCCCGCCTGTGGCAGGCGGAAAGGAACACAAAAGCCCCTTTCTGTCCGCCGTCTCTCCCTCCTCTAGGTCTCATCACGTCTGTACTGAGGAGTGCCTGCGAGGGTGCCTGGAGCCGCGGGGATGAGAGATAAAGGAATGTGGAAAAGACTGCTGTACGCGGGACGAGGTGGCCGAGTGGTTAAGGCGATGGACTGCTAATCCATTGTGCTTTGCACGCGTGGGTTCGAATCCCATCCTCGTCGGTCGTGTTTTACAGTGGAGATGATTCTTAATTTTCACAACCCGATGTCTGGAGCAGCGGGTCGAAGAGAACTGAACAGGAGGTGGGACCCAGTTCCGTCCGGACTGGGCCTCTCTTCTGTCTTTGTTCAACCTGTATCCCTGGCCGTTTCATACTCCAGGTACCTGGGCCTTATGGGAGGTGGTTGGAGGTGTGCTTTTCCTTCTCCCTAGAAAGAGGGCCCGGGGTTTGGTGGCACCTAAAAACCAGAACCGGAATTCTGGCCAATGCTAAATTGGGGGCCAATATGTTTTCCGCAGGAACTAGAGAAAACCACCCTGGAGGAGCTGCTCTGTCTAAAGTACTGGAACTTGATGGTGGCAGTGGCGGTGATGCTTGATCATTTAAATTATTAATCTATTCAGTGCACTGATTCCCCTCCCCCAGCACTTCTCCCAGGGCAGAGACCTTGTTTGTATCCACACACCTGCCTCCCTAACACACAGACACACACACACACACACACACTTAAGCAGAAGGCCTCGAATATCTAACACCAGTCAGCGTACACACAAGGTGCTTGATAAGTGTTTGTGGAATGATTGCTCCATGGACTCTTTCAAAGAGGAGAGGCTGTGGGGAAGGGCAGGTACTTTGATATGTATTGTAGTAACTGTTCGAGCGCTGTGAATCTTGGAAAGGTGCTTTAGGACAGTCAGGGGAGGACCTGGAACGTCAGGATAAGGTGTTCGCCGGCTACTCCACACACAGTAGGGAGCCAAGGTTGTTGAGTTGAAGAGTGATCAGGAGACCTATATTCTGCGGCTCCAGCTTTTGGAATCTGATGCTGTCTCCAGGTAGACAATGTCAGAACTGAGTTGTGTTGTAGAGCACTTAGCTGGTGTCAGAGAATTGCTTGGTATGGGGGAAAAAACCATGCTTCAGAATTGATGCCAAAATTGTCTGTATAGAAATAAAACTGAATTTTGTGTATTCTTGAATCCTGCAACTTTGCTGAAGTCATTTATTAGCTCTAATTGTATGTGTCAGTGTGTGTATTCTTTAGGATTTTCTGTATGTGTGTGTATCACTTGTGATTATGGATAATTTTCCTTCTTCCTTTCCAATTTGGATGCCTCTTATTTCTCTTTCTTGCCCAGTTGTTCTGGCTAGAATGTCCAGTACGAAGTTGAATAGATGAAATGGTGAAAGCAGGCAGCCTTGTCTTTTTCCTGATCTTAGGGGGAAGACTTCAGTCTTTCACCATTAAGCATGAAATTGGTTGTGGATTTTTCATAAACACTCTTTATCAGGTTGAGGAAGTTCTTATTTATTCCTTGTTTGTTGAGTGTTTTTATCTTGAGAGGATGTTGGATTTTGTCAGATGCTTTTTCTGCCTCAGTTGAGATGATCATGTGGTTTTCCCCCTTCATTTTGTATTTGGTGTATTACAATGATTGATTTTTGTAGGTTGAAACACCTTGCATTCTAGAGTAAATCCCACTTGGTCATGGTGTATAATTCTTTTAATATGTTGCTGGGTTCAGTCTGCTAGTATTTTGTTGAGGAATTTTACATCTATATTCCTAAGGGATATTAGTTTGTAGTTTTCTTTTCTTGTGATGTCTTTATCTAGCTTTGGCATCAGGGTAACGCTGGTCACATAGAATGACTTAGGAAGTGTTCCCTCCTCTTGTATTTTTTTTTGTTTGTTTGTTTGTTTTTTTTGCGGTACGCGGGCCTCTCACTGCTGTGGCCTCTCCCGTTGCGGAGCACAGGCTCCACGCGCAGGCTCAGCGGCCATGGCTTACGGGCCCAGCTGCTCCGCGGCACGTGGGGTCTTCCCGGACCGGGGCACGAACCCGTGTCCCCTGCATCGGCAGGCGGACTCTCAACCACTGCGCCACCAGGGAAGCCCCTCTTGTATTTTTTTGAAGAGTTTGAGGACTGGTGTTAATCCTTTAAATGATTGGTAGAATTTGCCTGGGAAGTCATCGGGTCCTGGAGTTTCCTGGGAGGTTTTTGATTACTGATTCAATCTCATCCCTTGTTATAGATACGTCCATATTTTCTATTTCTTCTTGAGTTACTTCTGGTAGTGTGTGTTTCTAGGAATTTTTCCATTTCATCTGGTATCTCATTTGTTAGCATACAGTTATTCATAGTGTTCTCTTATAATGCTTTTTATTTCTGTATAATCAATAGTAATGACCCCCTTTCATTTCTGATTCTAGTAATTTTCAGGTCTTCACTTTTTTTCTTAGTCTACTCAAAGGTGTGTCAATTTTATTGACCGTTTCAAAGAACCAACTTTTGGTTTCATTGATTTTCTGTGTTGTTTTTCTATCTTCCATTTTGTTTATCTCCAATGTAATCTTTTTTTTTTGGCCACATTGGGTCTTCGTTGCTGCGTGTGGGCTTTCTCTAGCTGCGGTGAGCGGGGGCTACTCTTTGCTGCGGTGCACAGGCTTCTCATTGCGGTGGCTTCTCTTACTGCGGAGCGCAGGCTCTAGACACACGGGCTCAGTAGTTGTGGCTCGCGGGCTTAGCTGCTCCGTGGCATGCCCACTCTAATCTTTATCATCTCCTTCCTTCTGCTAGTTTTGGGTTTAATTTGCTTGAGATCCTCCTTTTTAATGAGGCATTTACAGCTGCAAGTTTCCTCTCAGCACTGCTCTTGCTGCATCCCATAAAGTTTAGTATGTTACCTTCATTTCCATTTGTCTCAAAGCATTTTCTAATTTCTCTTTTGATTTCTTTTTTAACCCATTAGTTGTTTAGGGGCATGTTGTTTAATTTCCACATATTTGTGAGGTTTCCAGTTTTTCTATTATTGGTTCCTAGTTTCGTTCCACTGTGATTGGAAAAGATACTTTGTGTGATTTTACTCTTTTAAAAATTATTGCAGGGACTTTTCTGGTGGTCCAGTGGGTAAGACTCCACGCTCCCAGTTCCGGGGGGCCCGGATTGAATCCCTGGTCGGAGAACTAGGTCCCGCATGCATGCCGCAACTAAGGAGTCTGCGTGCCGCAACTTAGACCTGGTGCAGCCTAAATAATTTTTTTTTTTTTTTTTTTTTTTGCGGTATGCGGACCTCTCACTGTTGTGGCCTCTCCCGTTGCGGAGCACAGGCTCCGGACGCGCAGGCTCAGTGGCCATGGCTCACGGGCCCAGCCGCTCCGCGGCATGTGGGATCCTCCCGGACCGGGTCACGAACCCGTGTCCCCTGCATCGGCAGGCGGACTCTCAACCACTGCGCCACCAGGGAAGCCCCTAAATAAATTTTTTTTTTTTAAATAAATATTTTTTAAAAATTATTGCAACTTTGTTTTGTGAGCTAATATATGATCTTCCCTGGAGAATGTTCCGTGTGCACTTGGGAAGAAGGTATATTCTGCTGTTTTTAGGTAGAGTGTTGTGTGTATGTCTGTTTGGCCTGTTTGGTTTGGAGTGTGTTCAAGTCCTGTTTCCTTGTTGATCTTCTGTCTAGTTGTTCTATCATTTATTAAAAGTGGGATCCTGAAGTCTCTATCATTGTAGAGATGTCTGTTTCTCCTTCAATTTTGTCAATTTTGACTTCATAGTTTTTAGGACTTTGTTGTTAGGTGTGTATATGTTTATAATTATTGTATCTTCTTGATGGACTTACGCTTTTACGAATATATAATATCCCTCTTTGTCTCTTCAATGATTTTTGAATTAAAGCCTATTTTTTCTGATATTAGTATATCCACCCCAACTGTCTTTTTTGGTTACTGTTTACATAGAATATCTTTTTCCATTCTTTAACTTTCAACCTATTTGTGGTTTTGGCTCTAAAGTGAGTTTCTGGTAGATAGCAAGCATATAGTTGAATCATTTTCAAATCCATTCTGACAATCTTTGACTTTTAATTGGAGAGCTGAATCAATTTAAAACCAGCAGGTGTCCTCCTCATACAAAGGTGAGCAACTGGAGGATAAGGACTGACCTTGCAATGTTTGTGTCCCTCCACCAAGCCTGTCTCAGTGCCCTCCACATAGAGCCCTCTCCAACTGTTTGCTCATGGACACTGGCTGCTTCTGAGGGAACCTGGGCCTGTTGGCAGAGCTGTGTCAGGCTGGGGATGTGGCGGTGGCCAGGGGGGCTGGGCATCAGGAGAGGGATGAGCCAAGTGTAGCCCATCAGCCCAAGAATTTTTCTAACATCAAAACCAGCTGCATCCTGATCTGATGGGAAAGTTGGGCTAGGTATACGGGGAAGGAGGACAGGAAGAAGGAATTCCATGTTGTGACATCATAAGGACATCTTTCTGGGCCCATCGTCCACTGCTCAGCCCAACCCGGCTGAACGCGGACCAGTACCACTGGGTTCCCCGGGATGGCTGGGTCTGGCAGGTCTAGGGAGCTTTTGGGTACAACAGACAACAGTCTCTGAAGGTAGAGAAGGAGAAGGGGACCTAGGAAGTACTGGGGTCCTGCTCCCACCAGTCCCAGCCAAAGGGTACAGCTAGGCCTAGTGGTCTGCACAAAATAATCCCAGGACTACAACTACCATTTAGTAAATGTCAGTCTGTACTCCAGTGCTTTCTCCAGGACTGCAGTCTCCAGGAATCCCAGTTCCCACTGCTGGGAAAGGGCCTGGCTTTGAACCCAGGACTGTGGGTCAGGGCACATGCACTTAACCACCAAGTTAAACGGCCTCTGTAGAGGCAGCAGCCTTCTCTTCTGTGTGCCTTCTCCTCTCTCTAATCCCCTGGTTAGGCCTCAGCCCTAAGGCCCTTCAGCGTTTGTCCCCAGCCCACTGCCCCAGCCTCATCCTCTCCTGTCCCCTTCCTCACACCCTAGGAGTTTCCGCTCCCCCGTGACCTGCCGCCAGAAGTCCCCACTGTTCCCTGAATATTCCGTGTCCATGCCTTCCACATTTTCTGGTACCTCTCCTGGGATGCCCCTCCCCCACCTCAGCCCAGCAAGCTCATATTCATCCCTCAAGGCCCAGCTCAGGGAACACCTCCTCAGGGATGCTTGCCCCAACTTCCCAGTTGAGATCACTGGCCCCCTCTTCTAAGAGTTTCATATTACACACTCTGCAGGGTCCTCACAAGCCCCATCACAAGTTACGTTCTATTTCCCATGGCCTTGGGAGGAGGGTCACAACTCCTTCAGGGTTACCAGACCAGCCAGAACCTGGCACAGTGAAAAAGGGTTGAAGGAGTGTGGCTTTATTTCAGCTCCCAAGGTCATAGCTTGCCTCACTTTCCTCTTTGGTAGCAAAGCAGCCTCCGGCTTCTGAGCAGGGGGCCTGTGCTGGCTCAGCGCCTGGCATATAATAGGTGCTGAGGGAATGGTCACAGAAGGCAGGAGGGCAAGTGGGCAGAAAGGCTGCTGCCTGTAATCTCAAAACCCCCTGCTTTTCTCTGTGCTGGGCAGGGTAGCACAGGTGTGTGGCCAAGCAGGCCTTTCCTCCATCCCTGTGGAGAACTGGCTGACTGCCTCTCTGAGTCTCCATTTCTGAAAAGGGGGAGCCTGGGGAAGCAGAGGACACCGGTGGGGGAGAGAGCGATAGTCATCCATGCGGCCAGGCACTCTGCCCGGGAGCACAGGGCTCCTTGCAGGCCAGTACCCCTGGGCCATAATGTGGTCAAGAGGGCCCAGCACAGGGATGCCCACAAATCCCTGCCACTCTCAGGGCCTTGGTCATCCCATCTGTCAAATGGGTACAATCATCCCCACCCCACCCAGCTCATCAAAGCCAATAGAGCTGAAAGCACTTTGGAAAGTGAATTCATTGTACAAATGGAGAAGGTTATTATTAGACCCAGGAGCAGGGTCAGAGAGAAAAAACAAGCAAAAAGGTGGAGTAAGTGCTTAGGGCTCTCGCCTTGAGCCCCTCAAGGAAAAGGGAAGCAGGCCGTGGGCAGGAAGAACAGCACCTACAGGGAGGTGGGGGCTGGGTCCTGGCTCTGCTGAGAACTGGTCACTTCCCCCTGGGACTCGGTTTCCTCACCTGTACAGAGGGGAGCACAATCCCTGCTGGCCTCCCTCCAAGGGCCTCAGTGTGGCTTCAGTGAGAGAGCGGGTGCAGAAGAGCTTTGCAAACTGTAAAGTGCAGTGCACACATGCAGGCTAACTGCAGTTCTGCGACCCAGGCCCAGCTGGGCTCTGGGGAGTGGACACAGTAAATGCTGGCGACAAAAACCCTGTTTGAGGCCCAGAGGGTCCTTCGAGCACCCTCAGATCCTGAACTCCTTCTCCCTGTCCCTTCAACTTCCCTGGAATCCTCTGTTCTGGAGTCCAGGAGACTTGACCATGGTGTCACTGAGGCCTGGAGAGAAGAGGAGCTCCTGTCCAGGGCTGGCCCCCACTCCCACTCTGAATCTGAAGCTGCGGCCACACCAGCCACACAGTTGGCAAGTTCCCACCTGTGGCCTCTGAGCCCCGGCACTTGGCCAGTGAGTTTTTCATGATTAACAAATGCACTCCTGATGGTGAGGAAGGGCCATTGTCCTCGGCCCTCTTTTTCATGATCATCACCCTTTCAGTGAGGTCTGTGTGCATCTAGATAGTCTGTCTCTGTGCGTCAACTCCACTCCTGGGGAGGGTTAGAATGGCAGGTGGTGAATTCTTCCTTGCAGCACCCCAGGTGGCCACCAGCCCAGGAAAGAGAGCAGCACCCGCCTCTTCCTGGGACCCTCGGACCGTGGGGCCCCAGCCCAGCAGAGGCTTGAGCCTGGCCCACCATTCCCCCTGTGCTGGGTCTCAGCTCCGAAGAGAAGATGCTGGGAGAGCCCTGGACGGAGCACTTTAGAGCAGCGCCTTGAGGAGGAAGGAGAGCGAGGCTCCACAGGAGAGCCCCAGAGCCAGGAAGAAGGTCATGAGGGTGCCGGCCACCTCCCTCTCATGTGGCAGCACCTGCCTAGAACACACAGGAGTAGGAGCTCTTAGAAAATGTCAGGCCCAACCTGGACCCAGCCCTGTGCCCTCCGCCCTCCTAACAACAGGACGCCTGAGTTCTAGTCTGGGCTGACCCAACCTCTGGTCGCTATAATTAGGCCCTTCTCTCTGGACTCCAGTTTCCTGATCTGTAAAATGGGGCCACTGGACATAGACATCTCTCACGCCCCTGGGGCCTAGATGCAACTGCCTTCCTTCCTGGCAGAATGTCCCCTACCTGGTCCTCCCGGTCACCTCTGCTCTCCCTGGATTCTCAACTCCATTTTCCCTAGAGTAAATAGACCAGGAACTCTGCTTGTGATCAAAACCTTAGCTCCCTTGCAACTGAGAATTTGGGGGAGTAGCTGGGCCCTAAGGAATGACAGTCCAACCCATTTATTTCACAGATGGCGAAACTGAGGACCAGAGAGGAGGCCCCAAAATCAGTGCCTGGGCTACTTTACTGGGCAGGAACCTCCCCAGCCAAGTCCTCCTCTCCCCAGCTCCTGGCCTGGGGCCAGCTCAGCAGTTAAAGCCTGACCTGGCAGGTGGCACCAGTGAGGCCCCTCAAAGAGCTAGCCCACCTCCCTGCTCCCAGGCCCTCCCCCCCCCCCACCTTCCCATCCCCCAGACCTGGGCGCCAGGCACATGGTGAGGGACACCAGGTAACCATTTGAAACAGCAAAAAGCAGCATGAAAGTGATGAAGTAGGCGTCCTGTGGGAAGAGGATGGGCAGCCGGGACCTCTCAGGCACGTGGCACAGCATGAAGAGTGGCACAAACAGGACGCGCAGGCAGACCAGCAGGGGCAGCAGCCGGCTGTCTTTGTCTGGCTGCGGCAGAAGGTTGGGGTGAGGGTGGTCCCTGGGAGCAGGGTCTCTGCTCCAGGGACACCCCAGATAGACTCAACTACCACTTCCCCTGACCTACTCCATGTGTGCCAGTGAGGACCCAGCACTTGGGCCTCTGGAGAGCGAGCAGCTGGGCCAAGGCCACCCAGCAATCAAGGACCAGCCTGGGACTAGACTTTGCCTCTCCTGAGCTCCAGTTCATGCTCTCTCCATGGCAGAACTAGACAAGCATCTTCGGTTTTCAACATTGGTGGCTCTGAGCACCCCTGGGTTCCAAAGACCCCTTTGGGGAAGATGGATTTGGAAGCTGGGGAGCCAGGCCCCGTCCTGGCTTGGATGCACAGCTTGTGGGATCTTAGTTCCCCGACCAGGGATTGAACGTGGGCCCTTGGCAGTGAGAGCTCGGAGTCCTAACCACTGGACCACTGGGGAATTCCCAGAGCAGCTACTCTTTGATCTACTTTGTTTGTTGTGTGTCCTTGGAAGATTTCATTTAAAGAAGCAGCATCTTGGCTAAAAGCAATCTCAATACTAGGAATCTTGTCTGACCTCCCATGTGGTGCAGGAAACTCCACATAACAGTCTCTAAGCACCAGGGCCTGGGCCCTAGGCTGGATGCTGGAGACACAGGTCAATTGGACAAGGCTTCTGCTTTCAAAGAGTTCACAGTCTAAGCCCTGGCTTGCATATCTCCAGGGACCAGGTGCTCACTGCTAAACCAGCCAGCTGTTCCATTACCAGACCCAGACCAGTGGGACTGTTGGGACATCACCTTTCTGTGCTCTTTCACACCCTCTGATCCCCGACTGCTTCCCCAAACCGTCAGATCACCCCAGCCTAGGTGTGCTCACCCACAGGAAGTAAGAGGTCAGGCTCCGTCCCAGACAGTCCATGACGTTGAAGAGAAGGAAGCAGCAGATGGGGTTGAAGAACTGACCTGGGAGGGAGAGAGGGCTTATCCTGGTCCCGGCTGCCCTCTTCCCTCTCTGCCCTTCATTCCCACTGCCCTGTCCTCTTCTGCTTCCCAGCACTCACTCCACTTCCCAGGGCTGGTGGAGCTGGTCACCATGGCTGTGATGGCTGGGAAGACGGACAGGGTGACTGTGAAGACCAACACAAGGCACAGCGCCGTCAGCCAGATCTGGGGGTCGGAGGCAAGGGTGTGAGCAGGCAGGCAGACCCAGAGCCCAACACGCAACCAAACCCTCCTGCTCAAGCCCTGGCCCAGGAACAGGGCACTGGAGCCTGGCCCAGCATGTCTCTGACCCACCATAACCCTGTCACCTTGGGTGGACCAGGTGAGTACAGGCCTCAGCGCATTCTAAGAGTCTCTGGGGAAGGCTGGAGAGAGCAGCCCTCTCTTCCCCAGGGGTGGTGGTTGGGGGCTATATCCAAGCCAAACCTTCTGGAAGACAATGAAAACTGAAGGTTTCCCTGGCTTCTGGGGTTCCTCTGGCTCCATCTCTGTCTCCTTCTCAGGGTCAAGATCCAGAGTCAGCGCTGCCCTTTGGGGGCTGTTGGGAATCCCGTTCTTCTCATCTGGGGCAAGAGGGGAGGGCAGGGTCATGCCTGTGACCCACGCTTGTGACAACCAGGCCCGAGGGAAGGAGATTCCAAGCAATTAAAACAAGTGACCCTCCACCAGCCCAGGGTGCAGGCAAAGAGAATTAACAATGGAAAGATGCCGAGCTACTATTTATTAAGCCCATACTTGTACCTGGCAGAGTTAAGCACCTTAAATGGATTATTTCACTGCCATTGCTTTACAAATTAAGAAACTGAGGCTCAGAGGGGTTACGTGACTTGACTAAGGTCACACAGCTTGGGTGTTATGAAGCTAGAATTCAAACTCAGACACACTAGGATCTAGAACTTGTATGCCTGAAGCTCTACTGCCTCCCCATTTTATAGAGGAGGAAACTGAGGCCCAGAGGGCAAAGGGATGACTTTAAGCCCATTGACTTCCCTTCAAGATCTTCTGCCTCTGATTACACGAGGCTACTAGGGATGAGGGTTCTAGTTGGGGACGGAGGGGAAATGCTTCCCTGTGGTGGTGCCTCTAGCCTCCGCTGGGACCTCCACCTCCCTGTCAGGGTCCCGGGCTCACCAGGCTTGAGGAGCTCAGCTTTGGTCTCCAGCTCTTGACCTTGTGCCTTTGATGGTTTCTTGGCCAGGTAGTAGCGGGCAAACTTCTGCAGAAGGAAAGCGTTGTCCCTGCCTGGCTTGGCTGAAGTGCCTGGATCCCTCCCCACCCTGTTGACTTAGAGGCTGGGGTCCCCCAGTGGCTGACTCCTTTGGGGATCAGGGCTGGGCCCAGGTCCCCTCTGCCTCCTTTGGCCTCTCTCAGGGCCTCAGACTCAGGGCTGTATCTGTGATGCTCTGAAGCGGGCCTTGAGCCCAATACCAGGCTCACCAGGTGGGGCAGGCTCAGGTAACACACGATGGACATGAGGATGCCCACGCAGGGCGTGATGAAGTACCCCAGGGCGGAGGTCTGGGCATCCACGCCACCTGTGCAGAAACTTCAGCTGCAGAAGGGAGGTGGCTGGTCCACCAGCTCCCGCAGGGCTAGCAACTCTTTTCCTGCTTCGCATTATGCATGTCTCAGATTCACCTCCCGGCATCTTCCATTCCTCCCACTAACAGACTCAGGACCCTTGTGCCGGGGGCCCCAGCCCAGCCCTTCACTCCTCTCACTCTTCCCCGTGTGTCATTTTTGTTGAGCACCTACTATGTGCTCATTATTACTGCATGCTCCTTACAATCTGAGGGTGGAGCTATAATAATCATTCAGGTGGGGAACCTGACACAGGTAAGTGCCAGCCAATGCCCCCAGCTAGGGAGCAGTGGAACCGGGATTCAAACCCAAGTCTATCTGAATCCCAAACCTGTGCTCCCTTCCCTCAACCTCAGCCTACTGCCACATGCCAGTGCTGGCCTCAGGGATCCTGCCCCTGGCCCCAAGTTAACCCAATCCTCACCTAGTCATTCTCTCATTGTATAACTCAAGAGCCCCAAACCCAATCCCCAGCTCCCCCATCACCCCATCACCTCCATCTCCACCAAAGCCCAAGGCATCCTGCTCTTGGCACATTCTCTCTGCTCCCCAGAATCCCAGAGGCCACCCCTGCCCTCCAGCCACCCAAGTCTACTCACTGGCCATGGACATGAGCATGGCAAGAGCAGCGAAGATCCCAGCCAGGCCCTGGCCGCTGAGGAAGAGGGTGCTGTACGTGGAAGGCATGGTGCCCAGTTGCCCGAAGAGGCTGCCCTGCAGAACCGCACAGAAGGCTGTGGAGGGACAGGATTGGGGGCCGCTGCTCAACTAGGCAGGCCTTGGGGGCTCCCTGGAGGAGGTGTTGGCAGGGTGCATAGGGGACTCTGGACTAGGTTGGGTAGGCATGTTCCTATGTAACACCCCACGTTCATTCCTCCTCCGAGGTGCAGCCCTAGGTGTGAGGGGCTAGGGGCCAGGAGACCTGCTCTTAGGTCGCTGTTGGGCCTTGGACGAGTGACTTTTCTTCCCCCCTGGGCCTCAGTTTCTCATCAGGGATATGGGTGATGCTACTGCTGTCTTCCCTTCTTGGATACCTTGGGCCCTTTCAGTAAAAAGAAGAGGCTGGGCTGAAGCCCTGGGGGGCTGGGTGGGGAGGTGGAGAAGGGCAGCGGTGCTCACAGTTGATGAACCAGACAGAGGCCATGGTGATGGAGAAGAAGGGCTCAGGGCTCACGTCCACCTTGACCAACACCGCCGTCAGGGTAAAGAGCAGCAGGATGACCAGCAGGCTGCCCAGAATCCGCACCGTCTCGGGGATGCTGCTCAGAACGGAGGAGGGCAGCGTGGGCATCGCTGGGCCCAGGCCAGGTGAGGGGAGGGGGCAAGAGTCTCATCCCAGGGCTGGACAGTGGGGGCTGGGGAGAGATGCAGGGGGGAGGGGAGGAAGCATGGGAGGTCTTCCCTGGGCCCACATGGAGCTGCCTCAGCAAAGGCCGGGAAGGAACAACACAGGGATGGCCCGGCATTGAGCCCAAGGGCAGGGCTTCTCACCACTGGTACAGGAAGGAGTTGAGGAGTGTGAAGAGCAGCAGAGGCAGCTGGGACAGCAGTGTCACCCAGTTGTTGAAGTTGAAGGTATCTGCAGGGCTCGTGTGGTTGGTGCCCAGGGTCTCGGTGGTGCCGTTGGCCCCTGCCAGACGCCCCTGGAAGTACTGCCAGGATGCCAGGGCAGCGGGGTACAGGGTCACCCTACAACCTACCCTCAGGAACCCCCCAGCCTTCTCCCTCTGCCTCCTCCCGTGCTTGGGATTGCTTCGTTAACTTCTGCGGGACTGACTCTCTGTCTTTGCACCGTCCCCAGCACCTGGCACACAGTTGGAGCTCGATGAACGTGCATTGAATTGAATGGCTGAAGTCTGGGACCGAGCCCAAGCACTAAGAACCCCCAACTTGGGCTTTGCTCCATCTTTGGATCACCCCTCCTCTCCTGTGCCCTGGCTCCAGCCCCCACCCCCACTCCTGCAGCAGCTTCCAGGTTCTCAAGTATTTATGGAGCTCCTACTGTAAGCCAGGCTCTGGCCCAGGTGCTGACCAACTGCTTTCTCTCTGGAACACACATCCTGCCACGACTCTGCTTAACTCCCCCGCTCCCTGTCCATGGCTCCCTGTTGCCTGCAAGGCAAAGCCCCAAGGTTTTGGAACAGCATTTGGGGCCCTTCAGAACCAGACCCTGGTCTCCCTTTTGTGCCCCATTTCCTGTTCCGTCCTGCTAAGCTCCAGTCACCCCAAGCGCTGGCCCTTACTCTGAATAAGCTGGTACTCTCCTGCCTCTCGGTGTCTTTGCAAGGCTGCTATCTCCGCCTGGAGTGCCCTCTCCCCTCCTACCACTCCCCTCCCCCAACACAAATGCTTTACCCAAGTTACAAATCACCTCTTCCGTTAAGCAGAAGGAATTGCTCCCTCCCCTGGGGACCCACGGGACTCTGCTCCAAGCCTGGGATGGCACGTGTCATGTTACATTATTTATATTTCTTATGCACCCATCTTGCTCTCAAGACCATGGGCTGATTCATCTTTGGGTCTCCAGGGCCCAGCACAGAGCCAGGCACTAAAGAGGCATCTGGAAAGTTGTTGTATTTAATATATAAGAATAACCCAGTCCCAAAGAGAACACAAGCCCCACATTCCTGCCTTCCCTTGAAAGAATGTAAGCTCCGTGAGGATGAAACCTTCCTCTGCTATGTTTCCTTCTGTACCCCCAGTGCCAGGAATTCTAGGTGTACATTAACTATTTGTTGGATGAATGAATGTAATTCATGCTATTTCAAAGAAAAAAAAAAGGCTTGGATAACCCAATTTTTGAGTGACTAGCAAGGAATAATGACAAACAGGGGAAGTAGGTGGGTAGCTCCTTGCTGGTTCCACAGGATCCCCTGACCTGGTGGCCTTGCCCCTCTAGGATCTGGGCATCCCTCAAAGCTTGGTCGTCCTAGCCATGAGAGAGGCACCTCCCCTCCCTGAGGATCCTGCCTCAGCCGACAAACGGACATAATGAGGAATCAAAGGCGGCGTGGTGGGGAAAGGCAGCTGGAGGGACGGACGGTGGCTGTGACCGTGGGGCTGTCACTCCAGCCACGAGTCTCACCGGGATGGCTGTGATGAAGAAGTTCCAGGGAAGGAGGGTGCCCAGCCCCAGGAGGAAGAAGCTGATCCCGACCAGGTGGTAGCTGTAAGGATCATTCAGAAGGTCACCCGGAGGACGTCCCGCTTCGGCGGCCCCTCCCACCTCCCAGGGCAGCGCCTCCAGAGAGCGGACTACAACCCCCATCACCCAGGCTCAGGCACCCGAGGGAGGCGGCTGACGGGAATTGTAGTTCCAGCTGGTCTGCTTTGCGCTTTGGAGAGCCCGAAGGGAGCGGGTCTGAGCTGCCCACGGCCACCGGATCCCCATACGCACCCCATCCGGTCCCCAACTCGCCTGTCCTGGGGGGCGTCTCCTCGCGCCATGGCCGCCCAGCGGGATGCGCCCGGGTGGGAGAGAGATGGGGAAGCCGCACCTGCACCTGCTCCGGGGCCCGTGGGCCGAGCCGGGGACCCAAGAGGCTAGGTCTTGCAGGTGGTGGACAGGGGAAGGGGGGGTCGGGTCTCCCCGAGTCTGGAGCGGGGTAGGGGGAGGCTGGAGCCGGACAGGGAGCCTCGGGCCGATTTCGCCTAGTCTCAGGCTCCGCAGGCTCCGACCTCGGCTCCGCCCCCGGGGCGGGGACAGAGGGTCGCACCACCCCTCCCGGCCTCAGGACTGGGGACTCCAGACTCCCGCGTCTGATCCCGGTCTGACCACGCCGTCCCCGGACCTCAATGGCCCCCGCGCCGCCCGAGAGGCGGTGACCTAGGAAGATTCCCCCGCCGCCTCCCCTCTCTGCGGGCGCCTGGCCCGGACCAGTGTGGGCGGGGTGGGGGGAGGTAGCGGGAAGGTGCCCCCCCACCTCCCCAGCGGAGTGCTGTGGAGCTGACCTGGCTCAGGGTTCTCCTGGCTCCGCCAAGTCGGAGGTGGTGCAGTGGCGCTGCCAGCGCCGGCTAACTTGGCAGACCGCCGAGGGGCCGGGTCGCCGCGCGCCCGCCAAGCCCCGGCCGAGGGTGTAATCCGAGAGCGGCCGGTGCCGGGGGAAGCCAGAGAGACCGTCTGTCGCCAGCGGTCCTGGCGGGCTGCGCCTAGGTGGGTCCCCCGGGAGGCAGAGGGGAGGGCCAAGTGCAGGTGCCGGTCTGGAAGACAGACGAACAGATGGACCCTTCTTCTCCAGTGGGTGCCTGGGGAAGCGCCGGGACTTTGGGGCGCACGACGGAGGGGCGAGTCCCTCCGGGGCCTCCAGGCGGGTTTCCCGGTGGCGGTGTGGCTGAGCTCCGGAGCAGTGAGGGGCTAAGCAAAGGGTCCGGAGGAATGGGTGAGCCGGAGGTGAGCCCAGACCCGCTCCCTAGCCTCGCCTGGTGCCCTCCTACCACCGCCGCTTAAAAAAAAACAAACTTTCAGCGGTCCCACGTCACATCTTATCAAATATTAAGATGCATCCACTTCCCACTTTTTTCCGTTAAAAACTTTGAAAGATGATAGACCATTGCCCTTTTGTAATTAATTCTCTCTAACTCATATAATTTACGAGTGGGTTTGTTTTCTCTTCAATCGCCATGCGTATTGGGGATGCTGGAGAAACAAGAGGTTTTAAATCACAAATTATTTTCATTAGTAATGACATTTTTTGGCCATTTCCAGGTTCTTGTGTTTTGTTTTGTTTTTCTCTAGCCGACTGTGAGTATGTGAAGCAAAGACTGTACTTACCTTTTTTTTTTAATATTTATTTATTTGGTTGCACTGGGTCTTAGTCGTGCCAAGTGGGCTCCTTAGTTGTGGCTCGCCGGCTCCTTAGTTGTGGCATGTGAACTCTTAGTTGTGGCATGCATGTGGGATCTAGTTCCCTGACCAGGAATTGAACCCGGGCCCACTGCATTGGGAGCGCGGAGTCTTAACCACTGTGCCACCAGGAAAGTCCCTACTTACCTGATTTATTGTTTATTGCAAACATCTAGCGCCACTGCCCGGTACATAGCAGGTGCCTGATAAATGTTTGGTTAATAAATGGATTGCAGTGATATACAAATGATTTTAGGGAGAACAGAGACATCATTAAATTACAGTGAATGAGAACTTTATTCTGTCTTCAATTTGCTTTCAAGCTTTCGGAGTACAACAAGGGGGAAAGTCTCAACTGCGGTGCTAGCATGTTTCTAACACCTGTTAACCTCTCTCTCTCTCTCTCACACACACACACACACACACACACACAAACTGGCCTCAGGGCTTCTGCTGACAACTTTACCTAAATAGAGATTAATAACTTACGTTAATTCTATCTATTTTTATAGTTACTTTATTTTTAGGGCTACTTATGCTGGTTTCCTATTTATTATAAGGTATACTTTTCCTTGAAAATGAATGTATTTATACACTTAATGGGGGGGGCACAGCTGTGACACAAGTTTCCATGGAAGTACATGAGGAACTGAGGTTTAAGGAACATTGCATTTCTGAGGCTGTGAGCGAAGACGATGAAGGCGTTTCACCGAGAGAACAACCCGTGCCACGGTCAGGGACATAAGAATGCCGACACATTCTGGGACATACAAATAGATCCCTGTGGCAGGCACGGCAGGAGGAGGCGACAGAGCTTCTGCGAGAGCCGGTCTAGTTATGACCGGCCTGAGGGCTGAGTAAGGAGTGTGGATTTCATTTTAAAGGAGGGGTTCTCCACTCGGTCAGACTCAGTCATCCTTCTAAGAGAAAATATTTTGTTACTATCCTGCAGTGAAATTCATCTGTAATAAAACCTATCTATATATGCAAAAGTTAATGTCAATAAAATACCCTAATTGTACTACCCAGGATAGAGAAAAGTATCTAGTAATAAAATAATGTGTGTTTGAATATGTTAATGCTCAGGAACAGTGAAGCAGTCAGATTCTGGCCCCTCTTTATAAAACCACTGTTCATGCAATGGCTGTGAATGCATACACAGTACAGGCGAACCGGCCACTCCAAGACCACTAGTTTGCTATTGGTGATGTGATTTTCTGAAATGGTGACCAAGTCTTGGCAAAATTCCAAACAAAACAAAGTGCAGCTGTCCCTCTACATAGAGTCGCTGCGTTACTGAAAAATGCTGTGTATACTCGAACCTTACAAATAATACATTTTATCCATACATGAAATGTGATTAGTCTAAGAGAAAATTATCAACATGGTTTTCAAAAATAAATAATAGATTTTATTTTTAGTACTGTTTTAGATTTACAGAAGAGTTGAGTAAATAATACATAGAGATCCATATACTCACCCTTGCACTCCATTGCCCAGTTTCCCCTATTACTAACATCTTGTGTTAGTGTGGTACATTTGTTACAATTGATAAACCAATATCAATATATTATTATTATTTTTTAATAAATTTATTTATTTATTCATTTATTTAATTTTTGGCTACATTGGGTCTTCGCTGCTGCACACGGGCTTTCTCTAGTTGCAGTGAGTGGAGGCTACTCTTTGTTGCGGGGCGCAGGCTTCTCATTGTGGTGGCTTCTCTTGTTGCAGAGCACGGGCTCTAGGCGCACGGGCTGCAGTAGTTGTGGCTCGCGGGCTCTAGAGCGCAGGCTCAGTAGTTGTGGTTCACGGGCTTAGTTGCTCCGCGGCATATGGGATCTTCCCGGACCAGGGCTCAGAACCCGTGTCCCCTGCATTGGCAGGCGGATTCTTAACCACTGCGCCACCAGGGAAGCCCAATATATTATTATTAACTATAGTCCGTAGTTTACATTAAGATTCACTCTTTGTGTTGTACAGTCTATGGGTTTTGACAAATGTATAATGTCATGTGTCCACTGTCACAGTTTCATGTAGAATAATTTCACTGCCCTAAAAGTCCCCTGTGCTTTACCTATTCACACCTTTCCTCCATCCCCCGAACCCCTGGCAACCACTGATCTCTTTACTGTCAATATAGTTTTGCCTTTTCTGAAATGTCATATAGTTAGAATCATACAGTACATAGTCTTTTCCCAACCTCAGCACTACAGACATTTGGCTGGATAATTCTTGGTTGTGGGAGCTGTCCTGTTCATTGGAGGATGTTTAGCAGAGTCCTAGACCACACCCACTAGATGCCAGTAGCACCTTCCCCCAGTTGTGATAATCAATGTCTCCACACATTGCCAATTTGCCCTGGGGGCAAAACTGCGCCTAGCTGAGAACTGATGTTCTGGAGTCTTTGTTCTCAGCTCTGTCAGACCCAACACCCTCTTTTTTTTTTTTAATTGAAGTATAGTTGATTTACAATGTTGTGTTAGTTTCAGGTGTACAGCAATATATATATATTCTTTTTCAAAATATTTTCCATTATAGGTTATCAAAAGATATTGAATATAGTTCCCTGTGCTATACAGTAGGTCCTTGTTGTTTATCTTTTTTATATGTAGTAGTGTATATCTGTTAATCCCAAACTCCTAATTTATCCCTCCCCTGTTTTCCCCTTAAAAATAAGTGTGTTTTCTATTTACAAACATTCTATTTCTGTTTTGTAAATAAGTTCATTTGTATCATATTTTTATTTTTTTAAATTTATTTATTTATTTATTTTTGGCTGCGTTGGGTCTTTGTTGATGCGCACGCGCTTTCTCTAGTTGCCGTGAGCGGCAGCTACTCTTCATTGCGGAGCTTGTGCTTTTCATTGCGGTGGCTTCTCTTGTTGCGGAGCACGGGCTCTAGGCACGCGGGCTTCAGTAGTTGTGGCTCGCGGGCTCTAGAGCATAGGTTCCGTAGTTGTGGTGCACAGGCTTAGTTGCTCCGCGGCATGTGGGATCTTCCCGGACCAGGGATCAAACCCGTGTCCCCTACATTCTTAACCACTGCGCCACCAGGGAAGTCCCCACACTCGTTTCTATCTTCCTCCTTGACATCTCTTTGCTGATACGGGCCACGAAGAATTGGGGATTATTTGTTGCCACAGTATAACATGGCCTACCATTACAGCTCTAACTTGTCAAGAAGTTCTTCCTGTTACTCTATTTAAAATTCCAAACCAATTTCCCCATCCCACAACCCTGCTCTACATTTTCTTTTTCCATAAACTTAACACCTCCTAATTTTTTTTTTCTTTTTTGGCCACGCCACATGGCTTGCAGGGCCTCAGTTCTCCCACCAGGGACTGAACCCCGGCCACAGCAGTGAAAGCCTGGGATACTAACCACTAGGCCACCAGGGAACTCCCTCTCCTAATTTTCTTAGACAGTATGTCCGTTGTTTGGTCTGTCTGTCGTCACTAGACTGTAAGCTTCACAGGGGGAGAAACGTTCATCTGGTTGGTACACTGATGTATCCCAAGTGTCTTGAGCAGGATCTAGCATGAATATTTGTTGAATGAATGAATAATGCTTTCCTACTTGTATATAACAAGTTTTTTCCCCCATGAATGTTAATGGGAATCTTTCTGTATCTGTGGAATCTAGTACCTTCAGGATACAGCTTTGTTCTATCCTTTCATGTGATTCCTCCTCTCCCCTAGGACCTGTGTGCTTTTTCCATCTATGAGCTCTTTATATATAAAGGCCATTCCTTGTTTTGGAAAAGTGTGATACTATATCTTTTAATATTTTTACTGTGCATTGTTTTCTGATCTCTTCACTGGGAATGCCAGTTATCCTATGTTTGACTTCACTTATGAATCTTCCATCTCTATCATCTTCTTTATAATCATTTTACATTTTTGCTCCCTCCCACTATGTTCTGGCTCAGATATAGGAATCTTACTCAATTCCAGCCAATGAAACCAGTGGGATAGACCTGTAGGGGAGGGTGTCTGTCAGAATCCTGGGACCGAAGCAGATAGCACAAACTGGGACAACAGTATTATCTACAAAGCTATGGTTTAGAGAAACAAGGGTCGGAGAGCAAGAGCAGAGGGCCATCACCACACCTCAGCCTGAATTTAGAAAGTGGGAGCTGTATGGAGAGAGGGCTCCAGTCTTTGATAAAGAAACTGCCACCAGTCTATGGTGGCCCAGCAGAAATGGAGCTGGGAGGTTTGAATACCTGGAACTCACTCTCCTGCCTTCTATTCTCTTGCCAAGGACTCCTGTTGGCCACATTGCCTGGCAACAAATGGGCAAAGGAGCCCACTGATGCTATTGTAGAGGTCACCCTCCCAGGGCTTGGAGCAAGCTAGAGAAGGTGGCAAGTGGGTCTGGAGGTGCAAATGGAAAATAACCAGTACCAGAGATTTGGCGGGGAGGAAGCTTCCTCTCTTCTGAGAAAGAGATCCAGGAATAGAAAGACCCGCTCTCTTTCTCCTCTGGATATTAACCACTGATGTCAACTTCTCCCATTCAAACGATGAACCTCATGCTGAGCCTGGCAGAACAGAGACATGGGATGATCCTGAGTCCTTGACGATATTCTCAGAAGTTTAAATCAACCACCCTTCCTCTGGATTTCCCCATCTGTGAGATATTACATTTAATTATTTTTAAACCACTTTGAGTTGATTTTCTTTTACTTGCAGCTGAACACTTGATACATGGATGATAGTGAGCTGCCTTGAGTGGCTTCTAGCTACTAATAAATAAAGTTCTATGGATTCAAATTTTCTATTTATGGGTGGTGCTTGTGAAACCTAATAACACAATCTTTTTTTTTGGCTGTGCTGTGCAGCTTGCAGGATCTTAGTTCCCTGATCAGGGATTGAACCTGGGCCGGGGCAGTGAAAGTGCCAAGTCCTAACCACTGGACCACCTAATAATACAAATTCAGAACCGGGTAAACATCAATTCTAGGAATGCAATATAGAATAATGAACCTCTTATAAATCAAGGTGTGAGCAGGCATAATTCACTGTCACCATAACTGGCTGTCATAGGGAAACTCATGGAGGCTGTGGTAAGTTAACTGCATCCGTGGCCCCAGTTTCTGGCCTCTCTGCATCCACACCATTTGCCCTGGAGCTCTGTGGTCTCCTCACCCTCTGATGCGGGGTTGAATTTGTGACTGATTTGGCCATATAGAACGTGGAGAAAGTAACATAATGTCATGCCTTGGCCTCAGAAGGCTTTGTATGCCACTTCTCACTAGGAACCCTGTCCCCTCCGTGTGGACAAGCACAGGCTCGGGTACTAGAGGATGAGAGACCACATGGAAGAGAGCCCAACTGTCCCTTTCAAGACTATACTGGACCAGCCTACATTCAGCTGATCCCCAAACGTGTGGGAGATCCCAACCAACATCAGCAGAATTGCCTACCCAACTCACAGCTGACCACAAAGCATTAACTGAACACATCCAAAACCAGAAGAACTGCCCAGATAATCCATAGACTTGTGTGCAATAATAAATGTGTAATGTTTTAAGCTACCACGCTTTGGGGTTGTTTGTTACAAAGCGATAACTAACTGATACAGAATCTCAAGGATTAACAAATCTGAACAGATATGATGCACAAAGATTCAGATAAAGTGCACAAAGATTGACCCCACTGAGTGTAGGAATAACGTGGAATTTTTAATCTTTTTTTAAAAAAATTATTTATTTATTTACTTATTTGGCTGCACCAGGTCTTAGTTGAGGCACTCGGGATCTTCGTTGTGGCATGCAGGAGGGATCTAGTTCCTTGACCAGGGATTGAACCCGGGCCCCCTGTATTGGGAGCACAGAGTCTTAACCACTGGATCACCAGGGAAGTCCCGGAAATTTTTATCTTCAACCAGTGGCCTACCTGCAACACGTGGATTATGGTTGGCTTATAAGAATTTACTAGACATGGCTCCAATTGAAAATGCTCATGAGACAGTTCACAGCTCTGCCTGGTAGAAATTAGAACTGAACAGCTATGGGAAACCACAGCTGAGAGGCACATCCTTGTGGCCATCCCTGGGAGCCACTCAGGGACAGATATGGAATTGGTGGGAAATTACACACGTATGATCATAACCTAATGGTGGAATAGTGAATGGATAAGGAATTTACCAACTGGTCTCAAACTGTTCTACCCCTAGAGACTTTCTGGAGCCACTAACTGTTCCAGAGGCCATTGATGTCAGGAGGCAGAAAGGGTCTATATGGGCAACTGTAAGCACACCTTGTAAGAGAAACTTTGGGGTCAGAAAGAGGGGACACCCTAATATCAGTCAGCAGCTGGAGGAAACAGTAGGAAAACATTTAGGAGAAGCTACTTGGGGACACATCTGGGAAAGTCTAGATAAAGGTCACTTCTGGATGGATTTCTCCAGCCCTTTCAGAATTGCCATATTGGCAGCAAATCCTGTTTACAAGCTCATGGGAAAACAGCAGAGCCATCCAGGATGAAGGAAAGGGGTTGACTTAGTTGGCGTCCCTTGAATGGGACAAGATGGCCATTGACAGGTCTTGGAAGTCCACGATCTGATAAGTGGAGTAATTGTTACCCACGTGGGGACAACAAACCTTGTAGTTGATGGTTCACTGTAAATTCCTGAAAAACCTAAACCATGCTGGTTGCAGTGCCTTTAGCTTTAGAAATTGTGACCAGCAGCCCCTTGGATTCCCTTTAATGGTTAACACTCAATCCTTTGGCATCCTCAAGTGGCTTAGCAAAGAATAATGGGTAAGACAGGAGCTGCAGCTGAGGTACAGGGTTTGAATCTCCACGAATTCCCAGTTGAAAACAGAGCAACTAGATAATATAACCAAATCATGTGGGGGATTTTTACACCAAAACTAGGTGATAAAGTGTGTCCTTCAACCCAAAATACAAGTTGGTAAGAACAAACCACCAACAGCCCCCAAAGACCTTCATGGAGTCAGCACCTCTGCAGGAAAACAAGAAAACCATAGACCTGAGAACAGTTACTCTCTGGAAAATTCACAGGTCAGTTTTAAAGCAGCAAGCTGAAACCAGGAGGCATTATTTTCACCCCAATAGTAGATAATAGCAAGGGACCCAGCATAAGCAGGAAGACTGCATTAGAAGATACCAATACAATTTGAAAATATATATATAATATATTATATATATATAATATGTATATTATATATTATATTATATATATAATATATTTTTATACTATATTATATATATATAAGACAAACTGGAACATCTAGGACCTATGAACTCTCAAAACCTCGGGAGGTGAGGGAGAGTTCCTGCCCCTCTCCTGACCTTGGGCTACTCCATTTGCTCCATTGTCCACGGAGGAATAGCCCGTGATGAGCTAGTCCCTCAGTCTCTCTTGTCAGAGAGGTAGAGTCTCAGAGGAATGTGCTGGACTCCCTGTTATCCAGCCACCTCATCCTAAAATGCCTAAATCAGGGACCTAGAGGCCTGGGCTCCATCCATGGCTGCTCAAACTTTGGGCAAAACATTTCACTTCTCTGGGTCTCAGTCTCGTTATCGGTAAAATGGGAATAATTTTAATGAGTGCTGTCCTGCTTATCTCAAGAGGCTATGAGCTGGATCAAAAGAGACCATGGGTTTGGAAGTGAAGGGGTCACAAACGCTTTTCGCACAGTCATGAGTTCAGGTGGTGGTTCTGCCCTGTACAGCCGTAGGATCTTAGGCAAGCCCAGCTTCTCTAAGCCTGTTTTCCTCACCTGTAAAATGGTAGTAGCTGTGGTCATCGTCATCGTCTTCATCCCCATCTGCATTGCAAGGTTGCTGTGAGAATGAAATGATATGGCGGAAGCCCTTAGCAGCGATCGACACATCGGGAGCACTCATTAAACGTTAACTACTGATGTTATAATGATGTCTTTGTTCATTAGGGTCTTAATGTGAGGACCGTCGAGATCCTTTATGCTCTTCCCTCTCACAAACGCTAGAGGGCGACATAGACGGCGAGACCCCAGCCACAGCACGCCAGACGCAGCGACATTACCCGCCACGCGGTGGCGCTAAGCCACATGATGTCATTTTCCGCAGAGTTTGGGGGGCAGAGAGAGGTGACGGAGTGGGAGGGCAGATGAAGGTAAAGGGGAACCCTGGGAACTGAGGATGCTTGAACCAAAAGATCAGGGATCCCTGCCGGAATTGAGTAGCTCCCGAGTTCCCAGGACATAACAGAGTCAGTAGAGATGAATGGGTCTTGGAGCCCTTTTGAATACGAGGGCACCCCCTCCTTCCCAGTGCCGGGTCTGCATCCGCTTTCCTGGGGCAGCCTCTAAGCCTGGACGCCTGAAAGAGGGAGCGCGCTCCTCCTTTCTTCGCGGTAGCTCATTCATCTGCGGCCGCGGCACGCCGTTGCCATGGAGACCTGATGCAGGCTATGGGGAGGGAGGCCCCGGGTGACGTCTGCGCTGCTAGCAGCTGGTCTCTCGCGGCCTCCCAGTTCTTGCCTATTTTGGAAGAGAGCCTCAGCCCTTCTGCTGATGCGCGCGCGCTGGCGCCTTTTAAAGGCAACCGGCGGAGTGGCGGCTCAGCCAGAGCCCGAGAGCTGCCCCCGCCCCCGAGCCGCGAGCCCCGCGCGGGGCCTGGGCCCGGGAAGACTCCGGTGCCACGCCCCCGCCCCCCAATCTTAGCGCCCTCCACCCACTTTGGGGAAATTTCAACCTCGGAGAAAGGAGGTCCTGCCCTTGCCCCCTCCCCACCACATCCCCCCATCTCTCTCCAACCGGGAGACTCTTCTTCCATAGAAGCCTTGGAAGGAAACAAGATGCCAGGCCTAGCGTGTTTGGGGATCCTCTCTGGACAAGGCCACGGAGTGAAAACACCAGGTGAGGACTTCTCTGCTGGCCAGGCCACCCTGGGTCTCTGGTGACCCATGCCCCATCCAGCCTCCTGCCTTAGCCTTTTTCTCCTTGGGCACAGCCTGAGGTCAGGTTAGGATCTTAGCTGGAAGGACCCTCACCAGTTTCTCCAACCCTCTCATTAAACTGAAAGAGAAACTGAGGCCCAGAGAAAAGTAGTGACTTGACCAAGGTCACATGGCACGTTCCTGGACAACATGGGCCAGAGCTCAGGGATGCTGACTTCCTAGCCAAAGGTCATTCCCCCGGTGCTTAACATTGAGAATAGCTGGCACAGTGTGCCAGTCTCCAGCTCCTGCCTTGTACCCAATAGAGGGGCTGGATAACTTTTGCAGCAGTGGCACCAGCTGCTTCTTTTTCCCCAGCAGAGTCCAGACCTAGGTAGGCTTTCTGGATCGATGATCACTTTGGGCAAGCTTCTGGATCCCATGGACTCCATGACCAGCAAACCAGATTGCTGCTTACGAACATCTGCTTCTGTCAAAAGCTTCTGGCAGCCCACCAGCTCTCTGGAACTTTCTGGAGCCAAACCTTCTCCATACTGCTTGCAGATGCCAGTTGGCTTCTGGTTGGAGATGTGGCCTTCAGGGTCTGGCAGGGCTCGCCAGGGCCCTGTGGACCCAGCTCTTTGGGCTCCCCCCCCCCCACGATCCTGATGATGCCTGTACTCTCTCTGCAGCAGCTGCAGGGGTGTTTGACCAGGACTCACTGAAGACAGCTGTGAAGTACTTGACTGTGCCCGAGGAGCTATCGATACATAGGTTTCCAGACATCTCTGGGCCCCTACTCTGGACCAGGGCTGGGGCCCCAAAGGTGGATATGATCCAGCCCAACTGTGGGCACCAAGTCTGGCAAAGGAGAGAGGTTCATGTTCTGGAGAAGTTAGCCCTGGACTTGAATGGGTCTTCCCAGGGGCATCCATTGTTAGGGCCAAGCCTTCAATGCACAGAAGGGGAAACTGAGGCAGCCCTCCAAGAGACGTTATTTGCCAGGGTCACACAACAAGTCAGTGCATTGTTGAGACTAAGACCCTAGAACCCTGCCTCCTGGCCCAGGCTCTCTCTCTCTACACCTTGATCTCAGAGACCAGCCTTTGAGAGGTGCTCAAATGGTCATTGTGCTGTGAGCCAGGTCCTTGGTTCAGGGTCCCCCTCTACTAAGTGTTGGCTGTGTCACTTGGGCCACTCCATTCTCTGCATGAGGCCTCAGTCACTCCAGGTGGATGATCTCTGAGGGGCCCCCACTTCAACTGTGAGTCTGGGATCCTCTGAATGGGGTGTCTTGCCAGGCTGTGGACTCTCTCTGTGGTGGTCTGTGGGACACTTCTGGGGGTGTTTTCTTCCTCCCACCAGACCGAAGCTAAACAATACTGGAAGTAATAGTCGCTTCAACCACAGGCTGTGCAGACCACCCGAGGATGACCTGGGGTCTGTTTTATACACCTTGGAACCCATCAGATTCCCCCAGCGGTGAGTCCCCTGGTGCTCTTAGCACGGACCTGTGAAAATGGCCCCTGATGGGTTGGGTTTGAAGAAGGAAAACCATACCAGCCCTGTGCCCCCATGCCCTCATGCCCTCAAGGCCAGGTCTGCAGGGCCCAATACGGGCTGAGGACTTGGTCCTCTGGGAGACTTCAGGCCCACTGAGACCCTAGCACTGGTCACATGGGCTCATCCCCACCTGAAAGTGGGTCTCAGGGCAGCAGCGTTTGACTTCTAAAGCCTGAGAGGCACTGGCCAGGGGGCACCTGGGCCCAGAGATGCTCAGGGTGCCGGAGATGGGAGGGCCCTTCCAAGCCAAGGGGTCCAACCCACTCACCTGCCATTTTGCAAATAGGGAAACTGAGGCCCAAAGAGAGGAAGGGGCTTACATAACACCCCAGTAGCCTGGTGGCAGAGCTAGGACCAGAACCCATGTCTCTAGATCCTCCTGTCCAGGACTCTTTCCCCCCCGCATCGAACATAATCTGCTGACATCTAGACTGAGCCCACCTCCAAGTCTTTCCAGACCTTCGAATCCTTGACAGAAGGCTTCTCCAGCCCACCCTTGTCTGCACTGGGTGATTCAGGAGCTTTCCCCTCAACCGGTGGTCCTTTCTCCTAAATCTTCCTGGTGTCCCCTTTCCATTCGTCTAGGGCTCACCTTTTCCTGGTTCCAGAAGCTTCTCTGTCAACAGATGATAACTGCAGCTACCCCCCTTCTTGCCATGGTTTGACCAACTCCCTGCAGTTCCAGCATTCCCAGGGGTGGGGGGTCATCATTCTCCCAGCTCTTGGGGGGTCTATTGGTTGCTCCTAGGGCTTCCCTTCTGTCACTGGCCCGGGCCCAGCCCTGCTGCTCTTCCATGGTCACCCCAGCCTTGCATCCCATCAGTCTCCCCTGGGACTTCATGGGTCATTCCCTGCAGACTTCCTCTCTGCTGGGCCCGGGTTCCAGTGGAAATTACAATAACAACCCAGGTGTCACTGGGTTGCTGTGAGTTGTGAATGAGTTAATGCATGATTAGGCGTATAAGGCACAGGTAAGTATCCATAAACTCTCATGTTATGAGGTGCGTTAGGTGATAACAAGGAGTCCCTTGAACCTGGAGCCTATGATGGCCTAGGCACCTGGGGGGAGAAGGAGCGAAAGGGCCCGGAGGACCTTTGGTAACAGGGAGTGATGGGAACCAGGAGGGTTTTAAGCTGGGGAAGAACACGGCCAGGTTGGCTTCTAGGAAAATAACAGGGGGAGCTTGGTCGCTGAGCACTGCAAGGGGCTCCATCCCCGGACTTGTTGAGCAGTGCGGCCGCCAGCCGATGCCCAGGGAAGGAGCGCATGGGGACCCAGGCCAGAGCCCCTAGTATGACTTTGTCTGCATCCCTCAACCTCCCCAGGCCGCCAGCTGTCATCTCTGTCCTTCTCTTTGGAACTGCTGCAGCCCCCAGCCTGCCCCACCCCAGCTGGTGCTCTCAGACCAAGCTGCGCCAAGGCTGCAAAAAGCCAGTGGGTATCCAGGCCCTGTTCCCACACTTACAGTGACAGAGCGTGTGCTACCTCCCAAACCAGCCCATGCTATCTCTTCACAGCCTTGTTCAAAATCATATTTTCATAAAGTTAACAATGACTGACACTCCTTCATTCAACATTGATTGTACTCCTTTTGTGTGCCAGGCGTTGTTCCAAGTACTTTAATGATTTAACTCAATTTCCTCATCAATGCTTTTTTTTTTTTTTTTTTTTTTTTTTGCGGTACGCGGGCCTCTCACTGTTGTGGCCTCTCCCGTTGCGGAGCACAGGCTCCAGACGCGCAGGCTCAACGGCCATGGCTCACGGGCCCAGCCGCTCCGCGGCATGTGGGATCTTCTCGGACTGGGGCACGAACCCGTGTCCCCTGCATCGGCAGGCGGACTCTCAATCACTGCGCCACCAGGGAAGCCTTCTCATCAATCCTTTGATGTAGGTGCTACTATTCTCCTTACATCCCTATTTGACAGACAGGTAAACTGAGGCACAAGAGGTTAAGTCACTTGCCCAATGTGAAGGAGCCAGGATTCCGAGTGGGCATCTCACCCCAGAGCCTCCCTCCTGGCCTCCACCCTCTCCTGCTCCTGCTTCTCCAAGCCTCAGGCTCCCTCCCACCCACCTGCCTTCCCACAAAGAACTTATTGGCTTTCTGCCCATGGACCCCTCTGCTCAAGGCTGAGCCACTTCATCTCAGTCCTGCCACAGGCGCCAAACCTGGTCGAAGTGGAGATTGGCCTCCCTTACCAGTGGCTGCCCCTCTGCACCTTCACACCGTGCATCTGTAAACACAGCTGCGGGCTTTGGTGGCTTCTTTTGTGGCTACATGTCCTGTGTTGTCTGAGTTATGATACTGCACTCCGCCCACCCCACCCCACCTACTCAGCACAGCTGAACATGGTCAGTCAGTCACTTGACACCTGGCAACTCAGCCCAATCACACCTCCTCCGGGAAGCCAACCCGGACTCCCAGGCTCCGTCATCCCTCATTTTGCTCTCCCCAAACACCCTGTATGCCTTCCTCCCAGCAGTCATTCCACTTAAATGGCTTGATCGGGTTCTCACTTTCTCACCAGCCTGGATGCTCCCTGAGGTTAAGACCAAGGCTGTGTTTCTAAACCACTGCATCACCAGTGCCTAGCACAGAAGCTGGCACAAACTCAGCCCTCAGATGTGTGTGCGTGAATGAATGAATGAGTGACATACCTGAGGCCCTGCTCTGGGCCGGACCCTATGCTGGATGCTGAGAATACGAGACCAGGCATAGACGCTGGTGGGGGAGACAGACAAGCAAACAGGCAGTGACAATGTAGGATGAGAACTGCACTGATGAGGAAGCACAGGGGGCCGCGGGGGGCATTGAGGAGGGGCCCTGGACCCAACCGGAGGACCAGAGGACAAGGAGTTAGCCAGCTGGAGAGCGGTGATGGAGAGGATCCTGAAACTGAACTGAACTAATGACTGAATGTGCGGAAGGTCTGTCTCCTCCCCCAGACCTCCAGCTCCCTGAGGGCAAGGCAGGCATCCTGCACTCCTTTCTCCCCTACAGTGCTTGGGGAAGTGTTGGGTCCCTGAACTGCATTTAAAGAGTGGTTTCAGTTGATTGACTTTCCTTCCCTCCTTGGAACATGGCTGGTCTGACACGCTCCTCACTGCGTTGCTTGTGCCACATCTTCTCTCAGGCCTGCCTTCAGACCCTGCCCTAGAAAAGCTGCATCTTTTCCCACCTGAGCTACACTCTCCCCCTCACACCCTCTCCATGGTTCCGTGCCCCTCACCTTCTCTGCTCAGCCCACCCACCTGGCTCTGACCGTCTCAATGTGTGGGCGCCAGCATGTACCTTCTTCACATGAGATTTGTTGATTTCATAACCATAAATAGATGAAATGTTCTGAATACTTCCCTATGCAAGTAGAATTGGGGGAGTGATAACATAATGAAAAGACCTTAAGAGAAAGAAAACAGCCTGCTAGGGTGCGCCTTTGCACAAACCAACATGAGGATTATATTTTCACTGCAGACTGGTGGACCCTAGCCCCAGGATGGGGGAGGTTCTTGGGAATCTGTTAGAAAACCTTTACATGATTTCAAACTCATGGATTCAAAAGAACAACCTAGTTAAGAGTAGCAAGAAGTAGAAATCAGGAGACCTGGGTTCTGATTCTGGATTTATCTCATTCTAGCTGTGTGACCCTGGACAAGTTACTAAACTTCTCTGAGAAAGTGGATAGAGATTCTTCCCCTGGGTTAGACTGGAGGCTCTAGGAGGCCTGAGACCCCACAGTACTGTCATTTTCCTCCCACCAGGACATTTTGTCTTCTTGTTTAATACCTTAATCACCACCCAAAATGCAGTCTTGAGACTGGGGTTGGGGTAGGATGGAATGGAGTATCCTGACTCTTCATTGCTAACTCCAACTCATGTTGCCATGGGGACAGGATGCGGAACATCAGTTCTGCATGGGGAGGCTACATCTACACAGCTACAGAGTGGCTAGAAGCTAGTAAGGAGCCTAGCCCATAGGGCTTCCCAATCTCTTCACCCTTAAGGAGTACAGGGACACTACTGCTCCATGGCATTTGGAAGAGTAAAGGGAGATGAAATGACATTTTGGTATGCCCTGGGTCCAGAGAGCTTCTGCTTGAGAAAGAGAGAGATGAGCAAAGATACTCCTAGCGTGAACTCATCCTCTACTCCAAAAGAAAACAATCTTTTTCTGTAAAGTGTCAGTTTGTAAATATTTTAGGCTTTCAGGCCATATGGTCTCTGTTGCAGCTGCTCAACTCTGCCATTGTAGGGTGAAAACAGCCATAGACAATATATAAACAAATGGATGTGGTTGTGTGCCAATAAAACTTTATTTGCAAAATCACTTTGTGGGTTAGATTTGAGATGCAAGTCAGAGTTTGCAGACTTCAACTCTACTCCAAGGTACAAGAGAAAGCCTGGACTTGGGAGCAAGAGCTCGGCTTAAGGCTCAGCATCGCCAATAACTTGCTGTGTGACTTTGAGTAAGTCATTGTGTCTGAGCCTCAGTTTCACTATCTATCAAAGGAGCATAATACTATCAACATGATTTGGCATGAGAATAGGTCTAACAGGTCAGAACAGATCTGAAGTCTTTTCATCCCTCTGTTCCATCACTTCAGGTAGAGCTAACCCCCTCCTCAGGCCATGCCCTTGCCTGCTGAGGTTGGGCAGGAGCCTGCTGGAAGGGAGGAGGTGTTTCTCTCTAGAATCAGATTCTTGGTCTGGCTTTCCAGTCTCCAGCCCCAAGTGACCCCATTTATGCAGCAAGCCAAGCACAGGAAGAAATGAGGAATCCCTTCGTTTCCACCATGCAGTCATTTGGCAGGAGGCTACAGTTCACTTGAGAAAGTGATGTGGCTGCAGTGGCTGGTGGCCAGGCTTCAGAGGAGGCATTTGAGACTCAGGCTGGGACTAGAGTTTGGAAAGGTAAGCTTCAATGCTCTTCTAGATTGTTCACCTGTGACCCCAATTTCCCTGGGGTCCAAGTCAAGTAGCTGCACCTGTGGTCTGGTGGTGACTTGCAGCACCACCAATTGCCTTGATGGACCTGTCTTGAGCCATCTTGTCTGTCTGTCTGACCTGACAACCACTGAGATTTTGCATCCTTTGGCATCTTGTCATCTGTTCCGAAGACCCATCAAGTGATTCATTCATTCATTCATTCATATTTTCCCTCTCTCTCTCTTTCTCTGTCTCTCTCTCTCCCTCCCTCCCTCCCTCTTTATCCTTCTCATAGACACATTTGTCCAGAGCCATACAGGATACACTTTGACAGCTCTCTGTCTAGATCCTTGCCCCAAGTCTCCAGAAAATTAGCCTTAATCAGGAGTCTCCATGCTGTTTTAAAGAAACAGACTCCCCATTCACCCTCCAGCTCCCTCCCAGCAGGTTATCCTCCCTGAAATCTCTGGAAAAGATATACCTTCTCTTCTCTGATAGAGGCTGAGGGGTGATGTCCCTCCAGGTCCCCAGTAAAGCCATGTAAGACAGGGGCAAGGGATCTCACGGCCTGTTCTTGCTATAAAAATCCCTTTTTCGGAAAAAATAATAAAGAAATAAATCAGCCAATCCCTCTTCGATGCCATCACCTCTTCTTGGTGATTTTTCGGGGAAGGAGTGGGTGGGGTTGCCATGGCAACAGATGCGAGCTTGTCTCGGTAAAGAAGGGACCTTGATATTTTTTCTCTCTCTCATTCTCTCTTTCAGTTGTGTGTGTGTGTGCGTGTGTGTGTGCGCTGCGCATGCTTGTGCCCACACCAGGAATTTTTTTTTTTTTTTTTTTAGAACTAAAGAAAGCCCTTCTCTTTCCTCAGCTCCCCAAATATGGAGTGATGGAAAACCATTTACTCCTGCAGGCCAGGGACAATTCAGGATGGTTCAAGAGAAAAGGAAGAGGTCATACGGGGCTCCTTTCCTCCATCTTTTAGCTAGAGATTGCATGCAGAGAGACCTTCACAAATCGTTGGGGTCCAAGGGCTGGAGAGAAGGGAAGATGTTGGGTGGAGAGAGATGATTAAGGCATAAATGGTGCAAGAGCCCAACAAGTGACATCTGAGAGAGCAACAGAAGGTGCATTGAGGCTAGGGATGCAAGCAAATCCGCACACACCATCAGGTGCTGGGAGAGAAAGGCACAGAGCCAACTCAGACGTGGACACAAACACACACATGTACAGGGAGGCACACAGAAAGCTGCAAACATATAAATACATACCAGCACAAACATAGAACTACACACAACACAGGAAATCATAGACATTCTTAATAAAGACAGGCATAGACGCAGGCATAAGCAAATGCATAGATATAAAAGGATACAGACACACAGCTATGAAGACACATGTGAACAGACATACAGAGGCCTACAAATACAGTCATGGTCAAATGGACAGACAGACACACACGCACATTCTCAGAGTCTGGCCCCCTCCCTTCAATTGCCCAAGCATCCCCAAGCAGCAGTGCATAGCTGGAAATGCTGCAGGCTCACACAGAGAGTTTGGGTGGGTGGCTTCTGCTCCCCCCATTTCTTTTACAAACTCACCCCAAGGCCCCCCTCTGAATTCATTCCCTTGCCCACTTTCCTATAGTCAATGGGCTCTAATACCTCCCTCATCTCAGACTTCCAATTCTTAGCCTGTTCTGCTGCTGCTGCCTGCTGCTTGGGAGGGGGAGGGAGGTGTGTGTGGGGTGACTCAGCCAGGCCAGGATGACTCACACTGCCAGTATTTTTAGCAGCGGCCAGGAGCTCTCTAGCGTGCCAGCCGCCCCCCTCCTCCTGCTTGCTATTTTGGAACCATCACTGGTGATATAAATAGCTCCTCTCCCACATACTGAAGCTGCTGCCAAGCTATTTTTGGTTCTCCACAGTTAAAAATAGCTTTAAGGAGGTGGGATGCAAGGGGTGTGGGAGTTGGCCTGGGGAGAGAAGACATTGGGGCATAGAGCGCTTCTCAACTTGAATCAGAGTGGGCGAGCTAGGATGAGCTTTTCTGTGCCCCCTCCCTTGTCCCTTTCTAGACCCTTCTTCTCTTCCAGAGTGCCTTCCGCCCAAGTCCATTCTGGAAAAATCCAAGGGCTCTTCCCTTGAGCCCAGTTCCCCTCCCCCCCGCATTTACTTCACTCCTAGAGTTCAGATATCTTGCCCCCCTACAATCCACCCCCTTATTCATTCTCAGAGGACAAGGGCACAGCCAGCTGGGGCCTCACTGTGAGACCTGTATGGATTCAAGCTCTACTTTAACGTCCCATGTTCCATATGACATTCCTTGGGATAGTTCAGGACCACGGACAGCGGTGAGTGCCCCATTCTTTCACCGCGGCTCTGCTCAGCTTGCTGGACCAAACCAACAGGCACCTCTGGTCATGGAGAGGAACACTAAGAATGCCTCTCAGTCAGGGATAAAGAACCAATAAGTGAATAAAACAGGAACACTGCCCTGGATTTTCCTACAGGAAAGGGGTCCAAAGATTAAGGGCTTGTCCAAACAGAAGCTTGAGCGAGGGGTGGGTGAGTACGTCAGGGGTCAGACAGAGATGAAAGTGGAACAGAGATACGCTTTCTGAAGGAACCATTTTTCTGTCACCCAGGTAAATAGGGTTAGAGATAGTGGCAGACAGGCAGACAGACATACCCCTTCCCTCCATCTCAGCTGTGCCACTGAATACGGGAAGGTTGGTGTGGATGGACCCAACCTCTGCCAAAATACACAAGAGGTCACGATTGGGCCCCCAGAGACCCACTTCTTAGACAGCCTTCTTCTCAGCTGTCTCTCCTCCTCCCACTCTACCCCTCTTGCTTCCACCCTTTTCCACGAGGAGTGAAGACCCCAAATTTTGCTTCTTGGTGTCAAAGTTTATCTCCACCCCTCCTACGTGGCTTTCTCCAATCAGGCCAATCCCTTCCCCCAAGTTTTAAGTGGCCTCATCCCCAGCCCCTCACGTGACTTCACGCAACCCTCACCCCACAGGATTCGATTTCAGATAAAATGTCCCCTAGCCCCTTACCTTCCCCTTTGTTTGGGGGAAACAAAGGCACCCTTCAACCCCAGTAGAGAGTGACCATCCGTGCAGAAAAGAGCAAGAAGAAAGAGGGAGATGATAGGGCAAAGTGATATGATGTGGAGACAAAACTGACAAAGAAGAGAGACGAGAGAGAGCAGAAGGGGGACGTTGGGGGGGGGCGCAGAGGGCGCACAAAGTTGAGATAGACCACCAAGCCGACAATGAGATAAAGAAACTAGCTGGTGCGGGGCGGTGGGGGGTATTTGGAGAGTTGAAGATGGAGAGACAGCGAGGAATCCTACCGCCGATGACGGGGAGGGGGTTGGAGGGGTGTGTGGACGGCCCGACGGAGTTAAGGGGTCTCTGGTAGGTGCCTGGATCGTGCAGAGGGTCCAGCACGGCCCCCTCGCTTCTCTTCTGCGTCCCCATCCTCCCCGCTGGAGGCAGGGGGGAGCCCTCCGGAGCGTGGCGGAGGCAGCCAGGCCCCGCCCGCCGCTGCCGCCGCCGCAGCAGCCGCCGGAGGATTCCTGTCCTAATATGGAGCTGGGATTCCCCCGGCCCCGCCCCCGCCCCCGGCCCGCGGGGAGACGAGGCTTGCACTCGAGCGGGGGGGTTGAGGGATATGGGGGTGGTGGCGGGGGGAGCCGCTGGCTCTGGGGGCTGGCAATGGGGGAAAGGATACCTTGGTGTAGACCCAGATCCTCACCAGGCCCTGGGACCCTGCCTCTGTTTCCCCCGTCAGTGGCTGAGGTTAATTAGTTGACAGAGAAACGAAGAGTCACTGCCGACTGCGGCGTTGGTGCAGGTGTTCCTATTCTTGGCTGTGGGAAAGTAGAACCAAGGCCAGATTCAGCTGGTTCCTCTCCCTCAGGACCCTTTTCCCACCCATCCTAGGGACTTAGAGCCCCACCGGCCTCCCCCTGCTAAATCAGCAAGGCCCGGCTTTGGAAAGGGGGGAGGAGGAGACTTGTTCTTTGAAAGTGACTAAGGGAATCCCGGATTGAGTAATCCCTAGAGAGAAACCCCAGCTGTGACCTATCCCACAGAGGCCAAGGAAGGTCCTTCTCCCCACCCCCATCGCCCCGCCCCAGACGAACTTGACCTTTGGCAAATAGAGAGGGGGGATTTGTGTACGACCCTGCTCCTCCCATTTCCCTTATCTCTTCAGAAAAATCATTGTCAGAGCGAGCCCCTCTACAGACTCTCCTGCCAGGGGCTTCAGACCGCCCCAACCCTTACCCTGTCCCTTCCCTCAGCTGAATACATTAGGATACCTGGGTCCCTGCACCCCCTTTCAGGCCTTCCTAAAGCAGCGCCTGCCTCTCGGCGCAGCTGCCGCCAGCAGCGGCCCCCTCCGCAGCCTGCGTTCTCCCCCTCCCCCCGGTACCCCTCCCGCTCTCGTTCTACGTCATGGGATGACGTCGGAAGCCTGGGAGGGAGGAGGAGCGCGCCCCCCCAACCCCAGCCAGCAGCTCCCGCTGCAGCTTGCTTAGCCCAGCCTCCCGCCCCCCCTTTCTCTAAAGCGAGCCCCCCACGCCTGACAGGAGCTATATAAGGCGGAACAAGGCAGGCGAGGGGGGCAGCGCAGCCGAGCGGAGCCCAGGAGAGGAGACAGAGAGAGAAAGAGCCTGAGCGAGAGACGGGGAAGCAAGGAGGAAGCCACCGGTGCGTCGGGACAGGAACGCAGGTGTTCGGAGCGCCCGAGCTGGAGCTCCGCAGCCGCTAGTCATGTATCGCTCCACCAAGGGCGCCTCCAAGGCGCGCCGCGACCAGATCAACGCTGAGATCCGGAACCTCAAGGAGCTGCTGCCGCTGGCCGAAGCGGACAAGGTCCGGCTGTCCTACCTGCACATTATGAGTCTTGCCTGCATCTACACTCGCAAGGGCGTCTTCTTCGCTGGAGGTGAGCAAACTGGGGCGGAGACACGAGCTGGCGCGCGCCGGGGAGAGTGAAGCAGAGGGAACCCACTGGGACTGCCGCAGGTCTAGGGCAGCGTGTCGGCGAGCTGGGGTGAGAAGGAACTAGGAGAACTCAGGAATTCCCACTTTTCCTCCTGAGTTCTGTCCAAACCTCACCTTAGTTCTGAATGAGGATTAGAGAGCCTGGATAGTGTCCCTGGTGCCAGACTTATGGGAGGAGGAGAGCCAGGACAGAATGGCCCCAGTCCCCACCAGCGTAGAGGCGCTCCGGGGAGCCAGCGAAGGGAAGCCCGGGAAGTTACAGGGACGGAGCCGCCAAAGCCTGGGGAAGCACAGATGCTGTTCACGATACTGGAAGGGCTCTTCTGCAGCCGGTGGAGCGCTGCCCGCGGTGCTGACAGCACCACCGGGTTGCAAGGCACTGCCCGCGGTGCTGAACGCTCGGTCGGCTTTGGAGCGCTGTCCGTGGTCCTGAAACACAGACCCGCCAAAGCCCCAGCCCCGACTTAGAAGTCGAAGGGCTCGCTGGCTGGAGAGATCCAGCAACAGGTTCCCCGGGCAAGAGCTGCGGGCAGCAGGTCAACAGGTGTGTGCAGAAGCAGGTCCATGAGAAATTCCTCAGAATTTTCTGAAACCCGGTCCATGTCTTTCTCACTTCTTCTTTGCTTCCCAGTCTTACTCCTGACCCACCCTGTCTTCTCACTCTGCAGGCACTCCTCTGGCGGGCCCCACAGGGCTCCTCTCAGCTCAAGAGCTTGAAGACATAGTGGCAGCACTACCTGGATTCCTGCTTGTGTTCACGGCGGAGGGGAAGCTGCTATATCTCTCTGAGAGTGTGAGCGAGCACCTGGGCCACTCCATGGTGAGTGCTGAGGATCCTTTCAGCTTGGACTGCAGCACGGATGGGAACACAATGAGTTTTCCACTTCTGAGAATCTGGGAATTACAGGGGAGGAAGTTATAGCCTACAACATGCTATGTGCCAAGGATTGGCTCTTGCTGCCTTCATTAATGGTCATCTCTCCTTTACCTTTCTCCAGGTGGACCTGGTTGCCCAGGGTGACAGTATCTACGACATCATTGACCCAGCTGACCACCTAACTGTGCGCCAGCAACTCACCCTGCCCTCTGCTCTGGATAATGGTGAGAACTCCTTTCTCCTTGCCTCAATCCAATATGCCTCCTGCTGCCCTGCTCCTTCCCATTTGCCATCTCTCTCAGCCATTCACTCTCTTACCAGTTTTTCTCTTCACTCACCTAGATCGCCTCTTCCGCTGTCGCTTCAACACCTCCAAGTCCCTCAGGCGCCAGAGTGCAGGCAACAAACTGGTGCTTATTCGAGGCCGATTCCACGCTCACCCACCTGGGGCCTACTGGGCAGGAAATCCTGTGTTCACAGCTTTCTGTGCTCCACTGGAGACAAGACCCCGCCCTGGCCCTGGCCCTGGCCCTGGTCCTGGCCCTGCCTCACTTTTCTTGGCCATGTTCCAGAGCCATCACGCTAAGGACCTGGCCCTGCTGGACATCTCAGAGAGGTAAGCCCAGAGTGTTCAGACCCCAGGGAAAAGGCAGGTCAGAGGTGAGGGGACCCTAGATTCTGGAGTCAGGGACAGGGAGGATGGGATCTAAGGGTGCAGAAGACCTGGGAGGGAGTGAGATGCCTGGGTATCAAGCAGGGAAAACAGAAAGCTGACCTCATCCTTTCCACCTTTCCCAGTGTCCTAATCTACCTGGGCTTTGAGCGCAGTGAACTGCTCTGTAAATCATGGTATGGACTGCTGCACCCTGAGGACTTGGGCCACGCTTCTGCTCAACACTACCGCCTGTGTGAGTGTCCAGAGAGGCTGAGGACAAGACAGGGAGTTGGGAAAGGGCATGGGAAACCTGACCAAGAAGGGCTGTGATCAAGACTGATGTCGGGGAGATATCAGAGGCTAACAGCTTTGGATGCTATAGGGTGAACACTAGGGTAAGGAGTCAAGGTGAGAATAGAATCAGAACTGGGGGACTCTGAGTGGTGAGGTCAAAGTGGGGAGTTGAATGGTGCAGGTTAAGGTAGTCAGAAAAGAGGATGTCATGAATACCCCAATTCAGTGGAGAGGTCAGAGAGGGGGGAGAATAGGTGGTGCTGTCTGATGGGTGTCCTAACTCTGCATCTCTTCTTTCTCCTCAGTGGCTGAGAGTGGAGATATTCAAGCAGAGATGGTGGTGAGACTGCTGGCCAAGCCTGGAGGCTGGGCGTGGATTTATTGCCTTTTATATTCAGAAGGTCCGGAGGGTCCCATTACTGCCAATAACTACCCAATCAGGTGAGCTGCAAGCCAGGGGCCTGGGAGGCAGCTGAGGTGGACATGGAGGAGATACAAATCAGAGAACTTCTCTGGGAATGGACACCACACCCTTACCGGCTGCCTCTTCTCTCCTCTCCAGTGACACGGAAGCCTGGAGCCTCCGCCAGCAGTTAAACTCTGAAGAAACCCAGGCAGCCTATGTCCTGGGCACCCCGACCATGCTGCCCTCATTCCCGGAGAGCATCCTCTCACAGGAGCAATGCTCTGGCCCTAATCCACTCTTCACCATGGGGCCTCCCCGAAGCACCAATTTCCCCAGTGCTCCTGAGCTGGGTGCTGTCTCAACACCAGAAGAGCTTCCCCGACCCCCCAAAGAGCTTGGCTTCAGTTACCTGACATTCCCATCTGGCCCTGAGCCTTCTCTTCAAGCAGACCTGAGCAAGGATCTTGTGTGCACCCCACCGTACACGCCCCGCCAGCCGGGAGGCTGTGCCTTCCTCTTCAGCCTCCATGAGCCCTTCCAGACCCACTTGCCCACTCCATCCAGCTCTCTCCAAGAACAGCTGACTCCGAGCACTGTGACCTTCTCTGATCAATTGACGCCCAGCAGTGCAACTTTCCCAGATCCACTGACTAGCCCACTACAAGGCCAACTGACTGAAACCTCAGCCAGAAGCTATGAAGATCCTTGCACCTCCACTTTCCCAGATCAGCTGCTTCCCAGCACTGCCACCTTCCCAGAGCCTCTGAACAGCCCTGCCCACGAGCAGGTGACTTCTCCAAGCACAGCATTCCAAGCACACCTGAACAGCCCCAGCCAAACTTTCCCAGAGCAACTGAGCCCTAATCCCACCAAGACGTACTTCGCCCAGGAGGGATGCAGTTTTCTCTATGAGAAGTTGCCCCCAAGTCCTAGCAGCCCTGGTAATGGGGACTGCACACTCCTGGCCCTAGCCCAGCTCCGGGGCCCCCTCTCTGTGGATGTCCCCCTGGTGCCCGAAGGCCTGCTTACACCTGAGGCCTCTCCAGTCAAGCAGAGCTTCTTCCACTATTCGGAGAAGGAGCAGAATGAGATAGACCGTCTCATCCAGCAGATCAGCCAGTTGGCTCAGGGCATGGACAGGCCCTTCTCAGCAGAGGCTGGCACGGGTGGGCTAGAGCCACTTGGCGGGCTGGAGCCCCTGGACCCTAACCTTTCCCTGGCAGGAGCTGGCCCCCCTGTGCTCAGCCTGGACCTGAAACCCTGGAAATGCCAGGACCTGGATTTCCTGACTGACCCTGATATATTCCTGGAAGAGACGCCCGTGGAAGACATCTTCATGGATCTCTCTACCCCAGACCCCAATGGGGAATGGAGTTCAGAGGATCCTGAGGCAGCAGTCCCAGGAGGGGCCCCATCACCTCGCAACAACCTGTCCCCAGAAGATAGCAGCTTCCTGGAGGACCTGGCCACATACGAAACCGCCTTTGAGACAGGTGTCTCAGCATTCCCCTACGATGGGTTTACTGATGAGTTGCATCAACTCCAGAGCCAAGTTCAAGACAGCTTCCATGAAGGTGAGTTGAGCCAAAATGTTCAAGAACTCAAGTTCCTCTCCTGCCAGTGAGATGCTGGGTGGAGTTAGATGAGTAAACTGCCCTCTCTGTTCCTCAGTTTCACTAATAGGATAAGATCACCTGCGGCGTAGGATAGCGGTTCGGATAAGAACTAATGAAAACAATATGGAAGTTCTGGACAAGTAGGCCTGGGGGGCAGAGATTAGGGGTGTGGGATAAGACGCAAGAGAATCTTGGGTAATGGTTTGTGCTTCTTAACTCTACGAGGGACCTAGATCAGCCATCCCCACCCCATTTTACAGATGAAGACAATCAAGATCCCGAAGTTAAAGAAACCCCCCTGAGGTTATACAACAAACTGATGGAAGAGGGATTAGAGCTCTATCTCAGTATTCTTTGTCCCCCAAAGGGAATACAGATTGAGAGTTTACAGGAGTTTGGGAAAGAGAGTGGGACTCAGCCCCTGGCCCCGACAGAGTGTCCCTGCTATGGCTCCATCCTTTCCAAAACCACAGACATAATTTCACTTCATTCATCCAAACTACTCCCGTATCTTCTGAGCCTCTGGTGACCATTCAGTCATTGGACCAGCGTACTGGAAGCCCATACTATGTGCCAACAGTGCACCACATCCTCAGCCTATCTTTCCTAATAGGCCTAACTGACTGTTGTCTCTCTCTCTCTCTCTCTCTCTGCAGATGGAAGTGGAGGGGAACCAACGTTTTGAATAAGTCTGTGACTTAACGTCGTCAAGTATGGCATATTGTCATCAAGACATGGAGCCGCTCTCCACCCCCCCGGGATTGTTGGGGGGATTCTGGGGGCCAGAGGGGGATAGATCCGATTCCCCAGGCCCTGCAGGATTTGGGGGGGGGAGGTGGGAGGGCAAGGGAGGGGAGCTTCTTTTTAAAATTTAGAGACATCAAGCAATCCCAGTTTCCATTTCAATCTGTATTCACTCGTAGTGAGTTTCCTTGAATGGGATTTCAAGCGGAGAATGGGGGAGTCTCACTTCCCCCGCCCCGCGCTGCCCCATGGGCCTGGGCCAGTTCTCCACTCCTGGGGGCCAAGCCACCCCTGGGCCTTGGTGGGGGAAAGGCAGTGCCCACCTGGGCCAGCCTGTGCCCCGAGGGGCTCTTGACACCCACGTAGAATTCTCTACACACCAGTAACGGGATTTCAATTCCGATGGACTCTGCCGCCCTGGCGGCCCTTCTTGTGACTTTTGCGCCCCGCGCCTGGGGTGGGGGGCGCGAAGAGACGCTACGTTCCTTTCCGATGGAGGAAGGCAGACCTGCCGCCGTCACACGTGTGCTTGCACGAGTGCGTGTACCTGGTGCGGGACTCACCCGGCTGCCCAACTGCCTGGGACTACCCAGGTGGTCACCTCGTGGTGCTGCGGTGACTTTGTAGCCAACTTTATAATAAAGTCCAGTTTGCCTTTTTGGTACACCTGGTGTCATGCACTTCTGTGAAAAGGGAAGGGTGGTGACCTGAGAAGGTTGAGAGGTCCCAACGGGAGCCTGGAGGTTAGGAGGTAAACTCTGGACCTGCTGACAGCCCTGGCATTTCTTCATTCACTCGTGCACTCATTCATTCATTCACTCAACACCTGAGTGTTCTGTGTGTGGCCCACCCTGTTCTAGAAGCTGAGAGTTTGGAGCTGAAACAGATGCTACGTCTTGGCGTCAAGATGCTTTGGCATCCAATGCTAAAGGGTACTGGAGTCTCCTCTCTGCTCCGGGCTTGCAGTGCTTCCAGTGTGGGAGGGAGCAGAAGTGTCTGGGGATGGGTAGGGGATTCAGCTTGGCATTTTCCTGGACATGGGTTTGGAGTTTCAGAACATGAGTTTCTTTCTTCAGCCTGGCCCTACAGGCAAGCAGCTTCCCTGGATTTAGGGTCCTGGATCTCTCACTGGAAATGATAACCACCTCTTTTATCCCTGAATGGGGCTTTCAGCTGACAAACAATTTTATGTCACTTAGTCACTGCAATAAAGCCTCTGGACAGGTGTATAAGCACCATTTCATTGATGGAGAAACTGAGGATCACAAGTAAAAAGTGATTTTTTTACCCCCACAGTTAGTGAGAGCCACAGGTGGGCAATACACCCACGTCATCTGCATCCAGGCCCTGGCCTGTCTCCTCCGCCAGATTCCCCAAGAAGGGCAGGCTTGGGCTGGAGCAGGGGACTCCTCCCCTCCCAGTCCGCACACTAGAGCAGACCCCAAACTTCTGAGCAGAATATAACTTAGTGGCTCAAGAGGAAAAGTTTCCCAAAACACTGTCTTCCTCTAAGCTTGAGGGCCAAAAGCCACAGGATATGGTGGGGGCAGAAATGAAAATTAGGAGCCAGAAAGACCTGGATTCAAATTCCACCTCCACTGACTATCTGTCGAGTAGGACGTGAGCCTCAGTTTCTTCACAGGTAAAATGGGGCTGAAAGAAATGGCCCTGACCTCCCAAAGATGCTGCTAGGACTTGATGGGGCCTCTTATAAGCTGAGGAGCACAGAAAGGACTTAAGTTATTACACTGAATTGGAAAGCAATGGTGACCACAAAGGCTTACAAGTTTCTTTCTCAAGGTGGGGAAGGAAACTCCAGGCCCCAGTCTCCCCCACCCCAGCCCACTGAAATACGGGGGCTGGATTCCAGGAGCTGAGAGCACAACACTGAGAATTCCCTAAACCTCCTCTCATTCCAAATCCTCCAGTTCTGAGGCCATGCCCTTCAGAGGTCCTATGGGAAGGCATTCCAGGGACCTGTCACCTTTTTTCCACCTTGGATACATCCTTGGGTGAAACAGGAAGGTGCAGTGTTACCTTCTGCCTTCCTGTGCGTCTATTCTCCAACTTGAACAAAAGAACTGGACTGGGAGCCCCAAAAGGACCCTGTCTCAGCTCCACCCCCCACTGGTGCCGATCACAGGGCCAAACACACGGCAGGCACACTAGAAACATTTTATCGAGAGGACCACTTCTGAAGGTCAGCCTAATAAGGACCTGAGTAGGAAGTTACCAATTTCTACCACAAGAATTTTGTGCCTAAGTTCCCCAGAGGGCCAAGCATTGTATCTTTCAGCTTTGAACCTTAAGTGACCATAAGTTCAAGACACATGTTGGAGTCCCATCTACAAACCACCCCTGGTATGTTAACTAAACTTACTGTGGCAATCACTTTGAAATATATACACATATCGAATCATTATGTCATATACCTTAAACTTATACAGTGTTATATGTCAATTATGTCTCAAAACTGGGAAAAATTGTTCATTTTCTAGTAAAACTGTTCATCAACTGAAAAAAAAAAAACCTAAAACCTCCCTGGTGGTCATCAAAAACAAGGAAAGTCTGAGAAGCTGTGACAGCCAAGAGGAGCCTAAGGAAACATGATGACGAAATGTAACGTGTTCTAGATAGGATCCTGAAACAGAAAATAGACATAGGTTAAAAACGAAAGGAACCCAGGAATTCCCTGGCCCTCCGGTGGTTAGGACTCTGTTCTTCCACTGCAGGGGGCACGGGCTCGATCCCTGGTCTGGAAACTAAGATCCCTGGCATGGCCAAAAAAATAAAATAAAATAAAAAACTAAGGAAACCTGAATAAAGTGTGGACTTTAGTTAATAATAATGTATCGATATTTGTTCATTAATGTGACCAATGTGCCATATAAGTGTATGATGTTAATAATAGGGGAAATAATAGGTGTGGAGTATATGGAAACTAGTATTTTCATAACATTTCTGTAAATCTAAATATATTCTGAAATAAAAAGTTTCTTTAACAAGTAAAACTAAATAAATGAACATTTAAAAAAATTTTAAATGTGAGCAAAAAAATGAACACCTCACTGGTGTTTGGTGGTGGCGGTAGGTGATAGTAGAGTGTGCGTTTTGATGAGACGGCATCTCAACATTCAGAATGAGAGATCCCGGCAGCCAAGTTCAAAAGAGCTGATGGCTCTACCTGCTGGACAGAGAGGGATCTGTTTCTGTTCCTCTCACTGGCAAGGTCCCTGTGGCTCAGAGCGTCATACCTTAGCACCGGTGGATAAACGGAGGCCAGCGGGGAGGAAAGGACTTGTCCGATGGCACTACCAGAGTCGCTGCAGAAGCCAGATCTGACCCTCAGCCAGTTCCCTTCCCACGGATTCCAGACTCTGCCCTGGGAGCAGAATGTAGGAGAAAGAGCACAAGTTTTGGGGTCATAAAGACTGACCCCAAGGGCTGGCTCTGCAGCCTTATTTTTTTTATGTGGGAAATATTCACAATAACTACATGTGCCAGGAACTTTTCTGGGTGCTGGGGATGCAGCAGTGAACAAGACAGACAAGATCTCTGGGCTCTCAGAGCTTACATTCTAGTTGTGGGGAGATGTAACAAAAAGTAAGTAAAGTCTCAAAGGAGCATACAGAATGTGCAGTAAGGGACAGAGCCAGGCTGCTACGGTAGAGAACCACAGCTCTGGTTCAGAGGGTCCTAACGTAGAGTGGGGTGACAGGAAGCCCTTTCCTAGAAGGTAACATTGAGCTAAGATATCAAAGACGAGGAACAGGAGTAAGAATGTTCCAGGCCAAAGGAAAGCAAGAGTAGAGGTATTTAAATGGGAAAGGCTTTGACCTGTTTAAGGACTAGCAAGGAAATCAGTGTGGCTGGATCAAGGCCAGCGAGAGGAATAGTGGTTGGAGAGGAGGGAAAAGATTACTCAGGGCCTTACACCACAATAAGAAACTTAGATTTTATTTCACATGCAATAGGAATTGATTGAGGAGATTTAAGCAGGGGAATGACATGATTTAATTCACATGTTTAAGCCATCCCTCTGACAGTGTGTGGAGAAAGGATTAGTAGAGGCAGGAGTGGAAGCCGAGAGACCAGCTGGGCTCCTGCCGTGGTCCAGGCAAGAGGGGATGAGAGCTTTCACCAGGCACAGATGGGGGTAAGTCACTGGATTGGGGATACTTTGGAGACAGAACTAACATGATTTGCTAATGTGTTTAGAGGGGGGCAAAGAAAAGAGAGGAGTCTTGTGTCTCTGACTTTAGTAACCGGGTAAAGAGTTGCTGTGTATTTAGCCTGGGATGAGATGAATATCAGGACTTTTGTAGTCTCCTCTCATGCCCGGCAGGACTAACTGAAAACCTCTCTGGATGAGGGCATATCCATCTTAGGCCTCAAGGAGCTTCCATAAATAACGTGTCACAGACATTGAGCAGGACACAGTCAAAGATAACCAGACACACAAAGAAGCAAGACAATACGGGCAGGAACTAGCAAAACAGATACACACAGTGCATATATCAGAGGGGTCAGTTACTGACTTTAAAACAACTATACGTTTTCATGTTTAAAGCAGTTAATTACCAAGTCAAGAATATCTACAGGGAACATGGGGAATTCCCTGGCAGTCCAGTGGTCAGGACTCAGTGTTTTCACTGCCGAGGGCCCGGGTTCAATGCCCGGTTTCACTAAGATCCCGCAAGCCGTGTGGCGTGGCCAAAAAGATGAAAAACAAACAAACAAAAAAACACTTTAAAAAATTAAGTAACTCACTAAAAAAAAAATGGTACAAATGAACTTATTGACAAAACAGAAATAGAGTCACAGATATAGAAAACAAACTTAGGGTTACCAAGGGGGAAAGGGAGGGGGATAAACTGGGTGATTGGGATTGACATATACACACTACTATATATAAAATAGATAACTAATAAGGACCTGCTGTATAGCACAGGGAACTCTGCTCAATACTCTGTAATGGCCTATATGGGAACAGAATCTAAAATAGAGTGGACATATGTATATGTATAACTGATCCACTTTGCTGTACAGAAGAAACTAACACAACATTGTAAATCAACTCTACTCCAATAAAAATTAATTAAAAAAAATAAAGTCCACAAGGCAAGTATAAAAATAAATAAATAAATAAGAAGTGATTCAAATATGCAAAGTTTAAAAAAAAAGGAACATCTACAGGGAACATGAAATGAAAACAGTGATAAGCAGACTTGAAAAAGAACCAATAGATTTTCTAGAAATACGATAAAAAAGATGAAAACTGAAATTAAAAATTCAATTGGAAAACAATTGGAAATGGAAAATTGGAACCCGTATCAAGGGTTTGTTTTTTTTTTTGGCAAAAAATTATAAAACAACGTGCTGAGTGGCCTGTTTGTACATTGTCTGAAAACCATGTGGGTATCTTAATATATCACAGGCTACTATAATCTATACTAGGCCAAGTTTTAGTAAAAGTACACAATCCAAAATATTATTTTCTATGTCAGTTATTTGAGCAAAATAAAATCACCCTATTGATATAATGAACACATGTAATTAAAAATCATTATTTGAAATAAAAATTGGTGGCATATACTGCATATGGAGTATAATTATGTCATACACAGTGCCAGAAACTCAGGACCAGTCTCCCCATCGAGACATCAGCCAGATTTCAAATCTGCATGGGGATGAATGCTAAACTCAAAACCTCTGAGGGCAGAACTGAATTTCCCCAGATTTTCAGAGCTGAAGAAAATCAAGTGCAGAAGCAATTCAATGGAAGAAGAATAACGTTTTCAACAAATGCTACTGGGGTAATTAGACGTCCGTGGCGGGGGAGAAAAGAATTTCAACCTAAGCCTCATACTTTATACAAAAATTAACTCAAAATGGGTCACAGGCTTAAATGTAAAACATAACTATACTGTGGATATGGTTTAAGAGGACATGGTGCTTAAGAAGACATAGCTAATTTCAAACTTCTTCAAATTTAAGATTGGCACTATATGCCCATGATGTGCTTACAAGCAAACCAGGATGTCTAGATTGCTTCTTAGTTACACCCAAGTAGCCATGTATAAGGATTTTAGCTTCATCTTCTTTCCTTTTCACTTTTGATACAAAGTCCCTGCTAGAAGGCTTGGAAGCAGACTCATATTTTCTATGCAAATATCTATGCAAATTTTTGCCTGGAAATGCCAAAGTTGAAAATAACAAGAAATAGTTTCTTAAAAGGTTCGATGAAGTCACACACACATAAAGAGTCAGCTGATGGGCTTCCCTGGTGGCACAGTGGTTGAGAGTCCGCCTGCCGATGCAGGGGACACGGGTTCGTGCCCCAGTCCGGGAAGATGCCACATGCCGCGGAGCGGCTGGGCCCGTGAGCCATGGTCGCTGAGCCTGTGCGTCTGGAGCCTGTGCTCCGCAACGGGAGAGGCCACAACAGTGAGAGGCCCGCGTACTGCCAAAAAAAAAAAAAAAGTCAGCTGATTCTCACAAGGCAAGTAAAGCCATTTAGGCACAGGATAAGAACTCCTTAAGAAAACACAAACTGCCTTATGAAAATGCAAGGCCAACCTTCACGATTGTTTTGCAAGTTGAAATATACCTCTGAGACTTCATTCCAGCTTTGCTGCAGGCCAGTGACTAAGATTATCTACAGAATAGATGAAAAAAGCAATGTAATCATTGTTTAGTTGGAAGACATCTGACACAGCGCTGTGACTGAGCACACCCAAATAGTCCAGGGGAAGAAGCAGCCACACAATAGTTAGAAATCATCTACTCCTCTCACTATGGAGCTGTGGCAGAAGTACAACAAAAATTGAAAAATATAAAAGGTGCAGTATGGAAGTCACTAGTATCATGAGAAGTAGGGGGTGACAGCAGGCCTCATTCACATCACTAAAATAGGAAACTTGGAATAAAATGCAACAATATATAAATTTTTCAAAAAGAAATGGCCATGGCTTTTTTTCTTAAAACCTAGGTTGAATTGAACCTGTACATAATATATATATTGAGAGTGAGAGTCAACAAGATCTTAACTTCTTTGTACTATTGTTATAAAAAAGTAAAACTTCAGAATGATTTTTTTGGCAGTACGCGGGCCTCTCACTGTCGTGGCCTCTCCCGTTGCAGAGCACAGGCTCCGGACGCGCAGGCTCAGCGGCCCAGCCTTTCCGCAGCATGTGGGATCTTCCCGGACCGGGGCACGAACCCACGTCCCCTGCATCGGCAGGTGAACTCTCAACCACTGCGCCACCAGGGAAGCCCCAGAATGATTTTTTATAATCCTTTGAGAAGACTGCATGTAAGAGCACCAGGAGAGTAAGTGTTACATCTCCCATTCCTGGAAGAACAGTGGTCCATGAGATTATTTATGAGGATTAGGAAAGTTAGACTCACCCAAATATGATGCACTATTTAAGATTTATTATTCTTGAATAAGTAGTCCTTCCTCTAAAATGCAAGTGCCCCAATAGGATTAAATGCATGATTGTTGTTAAAAATTCATGTGAATTCAGCAAATTAAATGCTTTCCTTAAGGCCAACTGAGTTTCCATCAAACATACAAGGAGATTATATCTAGCTAAGGAGGAGGAAAGTATGTGCCAGGCTGGATAACCAAGCTGGGGAAATGCTAGGATTCTGGAAGCTACCTGAGAACGCAAATGGAAGAGTAACATTCGGTCCTTCAAAACATTGTACATGTCTGACTTTTCCGACTCTTTTTTCTACCAGTAGCAACTTCAAGCTCCCTCTGAAAAATTACTACTAAGACTGTAAATGAAGCAGAAATTTTTTGCCGTCTAAAAACTAACCAAGATATAGCAGAATAGGTATAGTTTTTAAAGAAAGCCTACTGATCTCCATGGTCCATGTAAAGTGGCGCATCCCTAGCCATGACCTCAAACGAACCGTATTTTTTCTTTGCCTCACCTCATCATTCTCCTTTCTTCTGTTTTCTATTTCTATCTCACCTCTCCCCACCTTGGTATTCAGAGTTTTGGTCCAAAAACCAGCAACACTGACATCACCTTGGGAGCTTGTTAGAAATTCAAAATCGTGAGTCCCTCCTCAGATATTAAATTAAATTCTGCATTTTAACAAATTTCCCCAGGTGATTCATAAATAAAGTTGCTTATCAAATAAAAAAAAAAGGGGGGGCTGCCCTGGTGGCGCAGTGGTTGAGAGTCTGCCTGCCGATGCAGGTGACACGGGTGCGTGCCCCGGTCTGGGAGGATCCCACATGCCGCGGAGCGGCTGGGCCCGTGAGCCATGGCCGCTGAGCCTGTGCGTCCAGAGCCTGTGCTCCACAATGGGAGAGGCCACAACAGTGAGAGGCCCGCGTACCACAAAAATAAATAAATAAATAAAAGAAGACATAGCTATAATAAAGTTTTCATGATGTGGACAGACAGCTAAAAATAAGACATAAATATAACATTTTAGGAAAAAACATAGGAGAAAATCTTAGGTACCAAGGGTTTGGTGAAGAGTTCTTAGGCATGACACCAAAAGCATGATCCATAGAAGAAAATAATTGATAAACTGGACTTTACTGAGATTGAAAACTTTTGCTCTGTGAAAGATCTTGTTAAGAGGATGAAAAAACAAGCTACACAATGGGAGAAAATATTTGCAGACCACATACCTGACAAAGAGCTCCTATCTAAAACTCTCAAAACACAGCAGTTAAAGAAAAACACAACAATTCATTAGAAAATGGACAAAAGGGAATTCCCTGGCGGTCCAGTGGTTAGGACTTGGCACTTTCACTGGGCCCACTGCCAAGGGCCCAGGTTCAACCCCTGGTTGGGGAACTAAGATCCCACAAGCCACACAGTGCATCCAAAAAAAAAGAAAGAAAAGAAAATGGACCCAAAAATGGAGACAATTCACCAAAGAACATAGATCTATAGCAAATAAGCACATGAAAAGATTTTCAACAACCCTAGACATTATGGAAACACAAATTAAGACACAAGATATCACAACCCACCTATTAGAACAACGAAAATAATAACAACATCAAGTTCTGATGAGGCTGCAGAGAAACTGGATCATTCGTATATTGCTGGGGCAGTGTAAGTAATGTACAGTTACTCTGGAAAATAATTTTGAGGTTTCTTAAACAACTGAAAACACACTTACTATATGACCCAGCAATTGCACTCCTGGGCATTTATCCCAGAGGAATGAAAATTACATCTTTCAAGAATAACCCCTCTATTTGTAATAGCCAAAAAGTGGAAACAACTAAATGCCCTTCAATAGGTAAATGATTAAACAAATTGCGGTACATCCATACCTTGGAATACTATTCAGCAATAAAAAAGGAACAGACTATTAATACACACAACAACTTGGATGGATCTCAAAGGCATTAGACTGGGTGAGAAAAGAAAACAACCTCAAAAGGACATATACTGTATGAGTTCACTCATATACCATTCTAGAAATGAGGACAAAGACCTCCCTATAATAGAGGTAGAGAACAGAAAAGTGGTTGCCAGGGATTAGGATAGTAGGAGAGAGGTGGGTGGGTGCAACTATAAAGGAGAGAAGGTAACCAAGATGGGAGCTGTGGGGATTAGGATGACCTAATCTTGGAAGTGACATGCCAGCACTTCTGCCAGTCTTGGTGACATAGACTAACCCCAGCACAATGTGGGGGAGTGTTAATTACTAGGAGGTAGGGTTTGAGAGCCATTTTGGAAGGTGGCTACCACACCAACTAATTCTGCTACAAGAACATCTAAAACATAATAGGAAAAGGTGGAAAGGATGTAAAAAAAAAAAAGATATATTGTGCTGACTCTAAACAAAAGAGAGATTGGTGTAGGTATATTTAATAATAGACACAACAGACTTTGAGACAAAAAACATTACAAGCAAAGAGTAAATGGGAGATGAAAAGTATAGACAGTCTGTTTAGACAATTTTAACTGTTACAGTGAAAGAAAACAGAGAAATGGGGGCTTCCCTGCTGGTGCTGTGGTTGAGAGTCCACCTGCCGATGCAGGGGACACGGGTTCGTGCCCCGGTGTTCGCAAGAGAATTGCTTGTTCTTGAATGATACTAGAGTATGTGTGTGTGTGTGTGATTGTTGTTTTGGGGTTTTTTTTGTTTTTTATTTTTGCTATTGAGTTGTATGAGTTCTTTATATACTATGGATATTAACTCCTTATCAGGTGTATGATTTATAAACATTTTTCTCCTATTCTGTACATTGCCTTTTCATTTTGTTGATGGTTTCCTTTGCTGTGCAGAAGCTTTTTAGTTTGATGTAGTCCCATTGTTTATTTTTGCTTTGTTGCCTTTGCTTTTGCAGTCAAATAAAAAAACTCACTGCCAAGACCTATGTCAAGGAGTCTGTTTTCTTCTAGGAGTTTTATGGTTTCAGGTCTTATGCTCAAGTCTTTAACCTATTTGGAGTTAATTTTTAAAGTTTCATTCTCTTGCATGTGGTTGTCCACTTTTCTCAACACCATTTATTGAAGGGACTGTCCTTTCCCCATTGTATATTCTTGGCTCCTTTGTCATAAATTAACTGGCCCTATATGCAGTTATTTCTTCAACCTTTTGAGATAAGCACTATTTTCTCTATCTTACAGATGATGGATCTAAAGCACAGAGTAGTTAAGTAACTTGCCCAAGACAACACAGCTAGAGAGAATGGAAATGAGTGTGGCCTCTGACTGACAACCAGCAAGAAATTGAGGCCCTCATGCAACTGCTCACAAAGAATCAAATGCTGCCAACAACGACGTGAGTTTGAACGTGGATCCTTCCCCAGTCAAGCCTCAGATGAGACCACAGCCCCAGCTGACGCCTTGATTGAAGTTTTGGGAGACCCTGAAGCAGAGGACCAAATGATGTTCATCACGGGGTCGTGTGTATTTTTTTTTTTAATGCAAACAACAAACCTACCCGACGGTTGAGGACCTGGTTAAATAATGGTCTACCCATAAGACAGAATACTGAGTAGCCATGAAAAATGGTTTCAGAAAGATGATTAATAACGAAAAAAATGTTCTAAATCATTGCCAAGTTACAAGTAAAAGTAGAATACAACAGTATCTAGAGTATGACCCAAATGTGTTTTATTCTTAAAGTATTATATATAAACACAAAGAAAAAAAAACAAGTAGAAAAGATATATACCACAATATTGCCAGGAATCTCATCTAGGTGAGGGGATTATTTGAGGCTTTTTTTTTCTTGTAGGGTTTTTCCTATGCTTTCCAAATCTTCTCGGTGTAAAACCAAGTACCTAGCACATAACAGGTGCTTAGTAAATGTGAATCCCATTTCCCCCCCCAACTCCTCCTCTCTTCTCTGAGAGGACAATAGTCCTTGATATTATGACTAATGGGAAAACAAAAGGCCAGGGCTTCCCAAGGACTTCTCCCACCATGGGCAGGTACCTAGTGATGCTTCGCTTCTTCCATGGTTCTGTAGCCATAAACCCCACAATAATTCACATTCAGGTATCACCTGACTTAGAGCCAGGGTCAGCTTAATAGAGGGGCCTGAAGTAGCCCTTGGGATCCAGGGCACTCCATGTAGCAACCCTGCTTGGGGCTGTGACCTGAAGTCCCCAAAGGGTTCTGTCTCTGTTGAGGTGGCAAGTCCCCAAGAGATAGGAGGCATTTCTGATGGAAGCAGAAACAACATCTGCTGCCTCTGTACACCCAAGTCCAGCAGCCATGCCCCCACCTACCTCGCCCTTTCTCTCACCCCTGGAAAATGGGAAAACACAGGATTTTCTGCTACCCCTGCCAATTCAGATCCTGAGCAGTCGCTCTGCGTGGATGAGGTCCCTTTCTCTGGGGTCCCAAGGCAGAAACTGAGAGTGGGTGACAAAAGATGTTTATTCACACTTGATCCTCTGATATAACCACACGTGCAAAAATATATAATTTAAAGTCAGAAAAATATAATCAGGTTGACGTGACCTCCTTTCCTCCCCTCTGGCCCAGCCTTCCCAACTGGCCCTCTTCAAAATCCTGGAGGGTGGGGGACAGGGGTCACTTCTTGGCAGCTTCTGCCTGGGCTGCCAAATCTGCCTCTTTCTGAGCAGCCAGGAACAGGGCTCGCTCCTTCTGGAAAGCTGCCAGCTCTTCTGAACTGAGGCTGCAGGTACAGAAAAACAGACGGTAAGTGAAGGGCCGGTCACTGGTGGGGAGCTCACAGCACCATGTCACTGTCTCAGAACCCCTCTCCCCTCCTGCCCCCATACCTTTGCTCATCTGTTTCCTCTGCCAGAATTGCTACCCCACTATCACCTCTGCCTTTCACTCCTTTCTTAAAGCCCTACTCATCTTTTGAGGATGAGCACAGCTACACCCTAGTCCAAATTAACCTGCCCTTCCTCTGAGCCCCAAAACATTTTGTAAAATGAAGTCATCAGGTGCTGCATGCATATCTCTTTCAGAGCAAGGATCAAATTCACTCACTTCTGTACTCCCAATACAAGTAAAGATCTGAGCAAAGTAAAGTCTATCCCTGTTCCACGCTTAACCCCACTCCTCTTGGGAAACAACCAACCGTCAGCCTTTGCATGAGGTGTGACACCAGCAGCAAGAGGCCAGCGAAGGGTTGAGTGTTGCCCCTGCTGTCGTCTGGCCCCATGAGGGGGCCTGCTGCTGGCCTCAGGATCAAGTCTGAATTTGAGAACCAACTAGTCTGTTTGGCTCACGTCCTACTATGTCTCATTCTGCCTCTAGTATTATATACCCAGATCACACTGAACTTCTTTGCTCCATTCCTTCACCTTACATCCTTCACAGGGACTTTTCTACTTCTTGCAATGCTTGCCCCAGGCCTTGACCTCACTTCCCAGGGCTCTGCTCCCTGTTCTGAGGATACTGTAGTTCCTTTTATCAACACTGACCATCTGGCAGTATACTGCTCCATTTATGGATCTGCCTCCATCTCTGGACTCTGAGTTCCTTAGAAAGCAAGGTCAAGCACGGCTACCTCCTTCCTAGCTGCATCCAGTGTCCAGAACAATGCCTAACACATGATAGGTACTTAATAAGTATATTCCAAATGAATGAATGAGGCTCCCCACTCCCAAGAATCCAAGATCCATTAACTCAGAAGCTGACTCTCCCACTCAGTGGGCCCTCAGCTTTGTCCCAGAGTCAAGAACTTTCCAGGCCCTCCCCTCACACTGAGCTTCCCCGGAAACTCACTCCTTCACCACACGAATGCCCAGGGAACGGGCAGAGCCAATGACAGAGCGGACAACAGAGGACAGGGGCACATCCTGCAAGGCGAAGGCGTCATCCTGAGCTTTGACACGGGCGATCTCATACACGTGCTTCAGTGTCACTAGGCCTGCCACCTCTTTCCCTGGGAGCAAGGAACAAATAGCCCTTCAGGTGTCACTGCTTCCTTCCAGAGCCCAGAAGCCCAGATGCCCACCCTGCCCCTTACCTGTGTGCCGGGCCCCCTTCTCAATCCCAGCAGCTGCCTTCAGGAAGTAGGAAACAGTGGGTTGGCCAATTTTGATTTCAAATGTCCTGTCAGGCTGAAAGGAAAAAAGACACATGAGAATCTTTCTTCCCACCTCCCCCAACCCCTGCTGCCCCAGCCCAGGGAACTTCTAACTTCCTGTCCCCCCTTCCCTCAGCTCACCTTCCTTCCCTTTAACTGACAACAAAACCACAGAAGAAACAAATCTGCAACAAACGTCCCTGTCACTTCTATTCCAGGTCCAACTCTGCTCTGGAAGCCCCAGCAAGTTGGAGGAACAAAGGAAAGATCTGCAATATGGCAGCGCAGGTTCAGGAAAGATATGGCCTAGTCTCTACTGTAAAAATGGGGAAAGTGGGGCCGGGTTACAGGAAAACACTTGCCCCAAGTTATGAGCAGAGTAGCAACCCCAGGTGACCAGCTCCAGGGCCTGGGGAGAATGAGAAGGAAACTGGGGATCAGAGTCCCGACTCCTCACCTTCACAAAAATCTTGGTAGGCAGAGGAATGCCTTCTTTGATGTCCTTGGTCTTCTCGTTGAACTCCTTACAGAACTGGTTGATGGAAACGCCTCGCTGTGAGGGAGGCATAGGGGTCAGCGTGCGGAGGAAGGGACGGCTTCCTTTCCCCCGGAGGCTCCATCCATTCTCTCCTCCGTCTTCACTTCCCTAAGCTCCCATTCTCTTTTCTCTACCCAGATCCAACTACCATTTTATGCGCCAGATGATTCGTATGTTTCACGCCTCTCTATCCTTACAACAGCTCGTAGACGAAGAACAGAGAAAGCTGAACCTCGAAGAGGCTGTGTAACTAACCCAAGGACATACAACGTGTGGGCAGCAGAGCCGCGTTTTAAACCGAGGCCGCTCTGGCCCAGCCCGCACCCGCCACCCGGGTACTAGCTCCCACCCTCCGACGCCTCCCACGCCAGGTTCCTGCCGCGGCTGCACCTGACCCAGGACGGGGCCTAGTGGGGGCCCGGGCATGGCCTGGCCTGCCCGCACGATGGTCCGGATCACGCCGCCGGCCTCGGGCTTCCTGAGGGCCCGAGTGGCCCGGCTTAGCTTCGACATGAGGCGGAGTCCCCGGCCTTAGATCATCCCAGGTCCACAGTAAGAGCTAAGGCTCCTGGCGCCGCCACCTTGGGTTAAAGGTCAAGGGTCCTCACGTTAGGGTAAGGCAGATGAAGCCAACCAATAGCAGCGTTGATTCATCCTTCCGCTCTCCAACTAGTAAGACAAGGAGGATGAGATGAAGCGGAAAAAACTTTTAACTTGCTACCTTAAGATTGAGGAAGGACCCGAATGTCTCAGATACACACGTTCCTCCTGGAGAGCACACAGGCAGTGCCTTAGACAGCTAAACTGGCAGGTGGCCCTTAATATCCGCACTGCATTGTGGGTATGGTAGTTTTGACCGCGTATGCGAATCCCACAGCTTGCTATGTCCTGGGGCGCCATCTGCTGGACATAGTGATAATCCCTGGGTTGGAAAATAGTTTAGCGCTCCTTTTTAGGAGTGGGGATCTCTTCACTTTCTGAGCCTGTTTCTTCACCTGTTGTTGAAAGGGAAGATGGTTAAGAGTACGGACCTTGGAAGTAAACTGCCTGGTTGCTTCTCTTGCTGGCTGTGAACTTGATCAACTTATTTAATTTATGCTCAGTTTCCCCCTCTGTACAAAGAGGATTATAATAGGTAGTACCTACCCCTGGGATTGTTGTGAGGATTGAGTCAGCAAAGTGCTTTAGAACAATACCTGACACCTAGTCAGCACGTGCTCTTCACTGTACAATACGGACAAAACCTTGCAGAGCTCTTGTGAGGCTTAAGAGGCCCAGAACGTAGTTGATACATCACCTGTGTCCAATAAAATCAGCCAGCATCTTCTTCTTATTGTTGTTATTATTATTATTTTTAGCATTTGCTACTTGCCAGGCACTGTGCTAAGGGCATTATTATCTCATTTAATCCTCACAATGGCATGACGTATATTGTTTTATTATGCCCCCTTTACAAATGAGAAATTGAGGCACAAAAAGAGGCCCTAAAACACCTACCCTGTATGTGACAGGGCTGGGAAAGAAATATGAGATTATCTGATTCTAGACCTTGTTCTGTTTACCACAAGTCTGTACTGCTGTAATCCCTGGTTAAATGATATAATCCATGTAAAATGATATGATCCATGTAAAACCACACTGTAAACTGTGAGACACATAAACTTTTTATTCTGTATTCGCATTGGACTCCCACTAAGTAAATGTGATTGCTCCTGTCTCTGAAGTCTATCGAGTTCTTATAACGCTCAGCCTCATAAACCTTCTCAAGACTCTGGAACCACGAAGGCTCTTTGATTTACTAGCTGTAAAACCTGGGGCACAGTAGTTAACTTCCCTGTGCTTCCATTTCCTCACTAGTAAGATGGGGCTGAATATAATACCTACCTCACAGGAAATTAGTTAATTCAGGTAAAGCACATAGAAGAGGGCCTGGCCCAGAGCAAGCCAAGCTGGATAGGATTTATCTCTGGGTGCCCCACATCACCCAACCTATATTTACAAAGTTATTTACAAATAAAGAAATAAATCCTTCCTGAATGATTCCTGACAGGAATCAGGAAGTAAATGGGCATGGCAGGTGCTCAGGGAGCCAAGAATGTGGCCTGGCACAAACTGGGCTCCATTGGGTGCAATTTCCACTTCCTGTCAATGAAAGGACAGTTTTGATTACTCAGCTCTCACAGATTATAAGGAAGCAACTCCCTAGTCTGCGTTTGGATATGTGGGAGGCCAGACTGTTCAGTGGCGAAGATGAGCCCAGACAGGCGAGTGAGGACCCGATCTCACAGGCCTTGCTAGCCTGCTAAGGAGTGCGGGCTATACAGTAGGAAGCCATTGAAGAGTGTTAAGTATTTGCACCATATTTGCATTTTGAAAAGGTGACCCTGGCTTGGATGTGTAGAGGGATTGGAGGAGAGCAGGGATTGTATGCAGCGAGACCGATTAGGTCAGGGCAGTAAGACGGTGCAGAGATAACGGTAGCTTGGGACCAGTCCAAGAGATACTTAGAATATAGAGTTTATTTAGTCAACAAATGCCTGTGTAGTATGAAGTGTGTACATCTTTATGAAGAGTAACTCATTTTTTAAAAAATAAATTTATTTATTTATTTTTGGCTGCGTTGGGTCTTCGTTGCTGCACGCGGTCTTTCTCTAGTTGCGGTGAATGGGGGCTGCTCTTCATTGCGGCGTGCGGGCTTCTCATTGCGGCGTGCGGGCTTCTCATTGCGGCGTGCGGGCTTCTCATTGCGGTGGCTTCTCTTGCTGCGGAACATGGGCTCTAGGTGCGTGGGCTTCAGTAGTTGTGGCACACGGGCTCAGTAGTTGTGGTGCACAGGCTTAGTTGCTCCGCGCTCCGCGGCATGTGGGATCTTCCTGGACCAGGGCTCGAACCCATGTCCCCTGCATTGGCAGGCGGATTCTTAACCACTGCACCACCAGGGAAGTCCAAGGGTGACTCATTTAAATCTCATTGCAATCCTTTGAGGTATAGGTGCTATTATTATGCCCACTTTATAGATGAGGAAACTGAAGCACAGAGAGGTTAAGTTACTTGTCCAAACTTACACTGCTAGAATGTGGCAGTGTCAGGATTTGAACCCAGACTTTTTGGCTCTAAAGATTCATGCACTTGACCATTCCCTAGGCTGCCACACAAATCAGCAGAAGTTAGTGCTTGATGGGTAATTTGTGGAAGGAGGGGGAGAGAAGCATCACGAGTGATGCCCAGAATTCTGGCCTGAATAATCATGCAAATGAATGGTTAGGCCTTTCACTTTTTTTTTTTTTTTTTTTTTTTGGCGGTACACGGGCCTCTCACTGCTGTGGCCTCTCCCACTGCGGAGCACAGGCTCCGGACACGCAGGCTCAGCGGCCATGGCTCATGGGCCCAGCCACTCCGCAGCATGTGGGATCTTCCCGGACCGGGGCATGAACCCGTGTCCCCTGCATCGGCAGGCGGACTCTCAACCACTGCGCCACCAGGGAAGCCCTAGGCCTTTCACTTTTAACGCTGGAGACACAGGAGTTGTAGGTTCAGGTAGAAGACAATGAGTTGAGTTTGGGTGTGTCTGTGTGACACCCGTCTGAAGGGTATGATCTGGGAGAGAAGCAGACAGGAACACTGGCCTCTGTAACATAGAGACTGGTAGTCTTTGAGGCCAGGGCCAGGAGTGAGATTGCCTGGGGTGGAGAGAAGAGGCGAGAAGAGAACTCACATTTAAAGGGTGAAAAGAAGAGTGACTTCCTCAGCAGTCCAGCGGTTAAGACTCCTCACTTCCACTGCAGGGGGTACAGGTTCGATCCCTGGTCGGGGAGCTAAGTAAGACCCCATATGCTGCGTGGTGCAGCCAAAGATTTTTTAAAAGTAAATAAAACAAAATAAAGAGTGAAGGGACTTCCCTGGTGGTACAGTGGTTAAGAATCCGCCTGCCAATGCAGGGGACACAGGTTCGAGCCCTGCTTCAGGAAAATCCCACATGCCGCGGAGCAACTAAGCCCGTGCGCCACAACTACTGAACCTGCGCTCTAGAGCCTGTGAACCACATCTACTGAGCCTGCGTGCCACAACTACTGAAGCCTGCGTGCCTACAGCACATGCTCCGCAACAAGAGAAGCCACTGCAATGAGAAGCCCGCACACCGCAATGAAGAGTAGCCCCCGCTCATCGCAACTAGAGAAAAGCCTACGCGCAGCAACGAAGACCCAACACAGCCAAAAATTAATTAATTAATTAAAATAAATAAAGAGTGAAAAGAGAGAAGGAGGAGTGAGCAGAGGAAACGGAAAAGGAGCAGTTACGGAGCTGGGAGGAAGAGCAGGAGAATGAGGCATCTGCAGCTGCCGGAGAAGAGTCAGAGAAAAAGGAAATGAGAAAGTGGAGATCAAGCGAAAACTGAGCCTGTATCCCACGGAAAATGGAAAAGCCTGGACAAAATATTTGTGGGTGGGGGCTTTGCAGACCCCCAAAGTACACAGTATCAAAGATTCACTGGGCTGCAAGAGGAAAGAGGAAAGAGGGATAGAGTGACAAGAGGAGGGATGTAGAAGGTCCCAGCTGGAAAAGCCCATAGCCTGCTTCTCAGGTGGGTTAATGAATCCCAGAAATGCAGGTGAGGGCAGGAGTACGAGGTGGCTACTCCCATTCCCCAGGGAAGCAGCAAGACCCAGGGAGGGAACAGCTGTGCAGTGACCATGGAAGGCTCGGCAGAAATGCCTGCGTCCTTGTGTGGCAGAAAAGCTCCTATGCTTTGAAGCATGACAGGAAGAGAGCAGGAAGCCACCAGTCCTGCAGGCAAAGGCTGACAATGTAGAAGCCTTCTCAGGGTGCAGGTCCCGTCAGGCCATCTTAATGGGGACCCGTGTGAACAGACAGCATCGGGTGCCGGGTGCATCCTGCTGGGGGAAAGGGAAGGGATTCTGAATTTCCATCAATGGAGCCAGAGATGAAGTTGAGTTAAAGAAAAGTAAAGTTCTGCATTTTACACGCAGGAAGTATGGACCGAGATCTGTACCTGTCACACACAAACAACGCTTGGCCCCATGCCTGGTACCCTGGGGGCGCCTAGGGGCATCGTGGAGGAGCAGCCAGAGAAGGCGAAGGCAGAGCGAGAAGGAGTTGGCTGGGCTCCTTTCAACTTTTTTTTTTTCCTTTTTTCTTTTTTTTGGCCACACGGCGCAGCTTGAGGGATCTTAGTTCCCTGACCAGGGATCGAGCCCAGGCCCCTGGCAGTGCGAGCACAAACTCCTAACCACTGGACTGCCAGGGAATTGCCAGGGCTCCTGTCAACTTTGATTGCAGAGGTGGGGAGTTAGGAACCTAGAACTACCCGCATATAGTCCGCCCCCTCCCTGAGGCCCCACATTCAAATTGTCCGCAAGTTCCGCCCACTTATGTCCCTACAGCTCCCACCAATTCTGCCATCCCCTCCGTGATTGCCCAGAGAGTAGGGCTGACAGCCAGCTTCTCACTCTCCCAACATACACACACACTTCTCGCCAGCTGTGTGAATTCAGGCAAGTCACTTCACCTCTCTGGGCCTTAGTTTTCTCAACTGTGAAATAAGAATAATGAAGATACCTACCAGACAGGACTGTTGAGAGAATTCAGTGAGATTAACCAGGTTGGGTGCTTAGCTCAGGCTGGCACAGGGCCTATGGTAAGCACTCTATGGAAGTTAACGATTATTATTGTCAGTTCAGCCTTCATCTTTCCTGGGCTGGATGCTCTATGGGCCCCTCTATGGGCTCTCTGCCTTCATTCTTGCCCCTCCAATCTAGCCTCTCCAATTTGGCCAGTGTCAGGCCCTTGTGTAAAGCTTGTCATTGGCACCTACAGCTTCTTTTCCCTACAGTGTAGATCTCAGTCCATCTGAGACAGTCATTAAAATGCATCTTCCTGGGATTCTCCATCCAGGGATACCTGTACTTCTCACAGAGCCCAGGGGACCCTGCTGAGACTCCTTACCCTACGAGCTAAAGTCTACACTTGTTGGTGTAGATGGGATTCAAGGCCCCACTAACCTCTCTAACCTGCTGCTCCTTACCTCACATCTACCATCCAGTCACACCAGGGAGCACACCCTTCCCTGTCACCCTGTGCCCTCCTGTCTGTGCATATACGTACCTGGATACTCTTTCTCCCCTTTTCTTCTTGGCTCCCTCTGCCCGCCTCCACATCAGGAAGGTGACTGTTATGGGATGAATTATCTCCCCCTGAAAGTAATATGTTGAAAGCCTAACCCCTACTACCTCAAAATGTGACTGTATATGGAAATAGGGCCGTTAAAGAGGTGATTAAGTCAAAATGAGGCCTTAATCCAATCTGACTGGTGTCCTTTAAGAAGAGGAAATTTGGACATGTAGAGAGACAGCAGAGATGCGTGTGCAGAGAAAAGACTATGTGAAGATGCAGGGAGAAGGGGGCCACCTGTAAGTCAGGGGGGGGAGGCCTCAGGAGAAACCAGACCTGCTGACCTCTTGATCTTAAGCAGGGCTTATTTCAAACTAGGGTTGTGACCTATAAGTGGGTTATGGAATTGATTTAGTGAGTTTGACCAGCATTTTTTTTTTTGCGGTACGCGGGCCTTTCACTGTTGCGGCCTCTCCCGTTGCGGAGCACAGGCTCCGGACGCGCAGGCTCAGCGGCCATGGCTCACGGGCCCAGCCGCTCCGCAGCACGTGGGATCTTACCGGACCGGGGCACGAACCCGTGTACCCTGCATTGGCAGGCGGACTCCCAACCACAGCGCCACCAGGGAAGCCCTCAACCAGCATTTTTAACAAAAAAGAACAAAACAGAAAATAGCAGAGTACATCACATGGAGTAAAGGTACGTGTTATCTCATGGAACCTGTGTTTCCCTTGTGTGTGTGTTGGGCCACAATGAAAATGTATTTTTTTTTTTTTAATTTATTTATTTTTGGCTGCGCTGGGTCTTCGTAGCTGCACGGTGTTTCTCTAGCTGCAGCGAACGGGGGCTACTCTTCGTTGCACTGTGCAGCCTTCTCATTGCAGCGGCTTCTCTTGTTGCAGAGCATGTGCTCTAGGCACGCAGGCTTCAGTAGTTGTGGCACACAGGCTCAGTAGATGTGGCTCACAGGCTCTAGAGCACAGGCTCAGTAATTGTGGCGCACGGGCTTAGTTGCTCCGCGGCATGTGGGATCTTCCCGGACCAGGACTCAAACCCATGTCCCCTGCACTGGCAGGCAGATTCTTAACCACTGCGCCACCAGGGAAGCCCTTTTTTTAAAAAAGTTAGTTGTAACTCATTTTCTTTTTCTTGGCCTCGCTCTTCCCCTACCAAGGATCACACCCAGGCCCCGGCCAGTGGAAGCACAGAGTCCTAGCCACTGGACCGTCAGGGAATTCCTGAATATGTATTTCTTACATGCTCATGGCCAAAATATATAGCAAGTCATTGCAGTGGCCTGGGTGACCCTCAAAAATAATGTTGCACCTACCTTGTTCATTTCTGTGTTTCTGCTGCAAAATAAACTAAGGCATATTAACATTTTTAAGAGTTTATTTGAGCATAATATCATTCAAATTGGGCAGCATCCAATCTAGCAGATAGAAAGGAGCTCAGAGGAGCAGCACAAAATGAAGGACTTTTTATAGGCAGAAGGGAGCAGGAACAAGGAGGTTATAAGAGGCAAAAAAGTGGGTTGGTTATTGCAAGGTCACCTTCCTTTAGGGGACGGCAGGGATCTATCTGGGGTCTCACTAGTGCTGGTCAGGTGATTTCTATTGACTGGTTTAAGATTCTGGGAGAGTGGATATTGTAATTAAGTCTGGTGATGTGACACTTAGCATAAGTGACTCCACTTTGGGCCTGTTGGCTTGTTTTTCAAACAAGTCCAATGCCCGACCTAGCACCTGGCAGGTCTATGTGGTTAGGTCTTTTGGAAATACTTGTGGGGCAAATGCAATGATCCTTTCATATATTACCTCCTCTACTTTGGTTCCAAGAAAGTAGGTTCTTGTCTCGTCACAGAAAGAATTCAGAGATGAGACACGGAGGCCAACAAAGCAAAGCGAGGATTTATTAAGCAATAGTACACTCTCAGGAGGGAGAGCAGGCAGGCTCAAGTGAGCAGCTGCCCTGAGTTTCTTTGGCAAGCTGGTTATACGGGGTGTGAAAATGACTGGGCAGAATATTCATTGAGGAGGGAGGGGTTTTGGTTCATATTGCCTGAATTTCATCCCAGTTCCACCTTCCCAAGGGGAGGAGGGATTTTTACCCTTATTTGGTCTTGATCAGAAGTGTCATGGAGTCTTCATGGGTACTTCTTGGTGCAACACAGGTGTCCTGGTGCGTGACGGGTACTTCTTATTTGCAAGGCTAATTTTATTGTAATGAGAGGGTAGTGAGCAAAAGGTTACATTCAGATGCCGGAGATTCCTGCCTTTTACCACCTTCCTTTTTTGGCCTCTAGGACCCCTGGCATTCACAAGATGTATGGTTTCCTGCACCTGGCCTATGCTCCCCTTTCTCTGTTCATATCTAGCTAACTGCCTGCTCGAATACTTCCACCTCTGTGACCCTAGTCTCAGCACCAGAATCTTTCACCTGGATGAGAACAGCCTCCAACAGGTGTCTGCTTCCACTTTGGCTCCTCTGCAGGCCCTCCTTCAGCAGCCAAACGGGGTCTTTCTAAAGCTTGTCAGGTTTTGTCACCCCAAAGTCATCATGCCACTCACCTACTCCAGTGACTTCCCACTGGAACCCAATTGAAATCCTAATTCCTTATCTGCCCTATAAGGCCCTTCTCCTCCCTCCCTTCCTCATTCCACTCCAGCCACACTGACCTCCTTGTTCTTTGTGATACTGTGATTTACGATGAGGAATATATACAATCGCCCCTCAGCATCCACGGGGATTGGTTTCAGGCCCCCTCCAGCCTACCTCACCCTCCCCTCCGCAGATACCAAAATCCAAGGATGTTCAAGTCTCTTATACAAAATGGCATAGTATTTGCATATAACACATCCTCCCATATACTTTAACTTACTTATAATACCTAATACAATGTAAATGCTATGTAAGTAGTTGTAAATACAATGTAAATATTATGTAAATAGTTGCTGGTGCAAGGCTAATTTAAGTTTTGTTTTTTGGAACTTTCTGGAATTTCTAAAAAACAATATTTTCAGTTCCAGATTCGATGTAGAATCCAGGTTGGTCTTTGTCCCTGTTCCTGGCACAGAGCTCCTAAAACCCTTGGAATTTCCTAAGTGATAAGAGCCATAAAGGTGAAAGGAGAGCCTTTTGTTATTCATAATAATCCCCTTTCAACAACCGGTGACTTTATGTTAATGAGGTGATTTTCTGAAAACCTCTAGGTAATCCTAGGATGGGGACTGGTTGCCAGGGAAACCAACCACGTGACTAGAGGATTGGAACTTTCAGACCCATCCCCCAACCTCTGACCTCTGGGGAGGGGAAAAGGAATAAAGAGTTGACTTAATCACTGACAGCCAATGATTTAATCAATCATGCCTACTTAATGAAGCCTCCATAAAAACCCAAAAGGACAGGGTTCTGAGAACTTCCTTTTGGTGAACGTGTGCAGCTGCTGGGAGGGTCTTGTCTCTGGAAACTCCATGGCCCATCCCCATACCTTGCCCTGTGCAATCTCTTCCTTCTGGCTGTTCATTTGCACCCTTTGAAATATTCTTTGTAATAAACTGCAATCGTATAAGTAAATTGTTTTCCTGAGTTCTGTGAGTTCTTCCTATGTTTTCCTCTAAGAGTTTTATAGTGTCCAGTCTTACATTTAGGTCTCTAATCCTTTTTTTTTTTTTTTTTTTTGCGGTACGCGGGCCTCTCACTGTTGTGGTCTCTCCCGTTGCGGAGCACAGGCTCCGGATGCGCAGGCTCAGCGGCCATGGCTCACGGGCTCAGCCACTCCACGGCATGTGGGATCTTCCCGGACCGGGGCACAAACCCGTGTCCACTGCATCGGCAGGCGGACTCTCAACCACTGCGCCACCAGGGAAGCCCTCTAATCCATTTTGAGTTTATTTTTGTGTATGGTGTTAGGGAATGCTCTAATTTCATTCTTTTCCATGTAGCTGTCCAGTTTTCCCAGCACCACTTACTGAAGACAGTATCTTGTCTCCATTGTATAGCCTTGCCTCGTTTGTCATAGATTAGTTGACCATAGGTGTGTGGGTTTATCTATGGGCTTTTATCCTGTTCCATTGATCTATGTTTCTGTTTTTGTGCCAGTACGATATTGTCTTGATTACTGTAGCTTTGTACCATAGTCTGAAGTTAGGGAGTCTGATTCTTCCAGCTTCGTTTTTTTCCCTCAAGACTGCTTTGGCTATTCGGGGTCTTTTGTGTCTCCACACAAATTTTAAGATTTTTTTTGTTCTAGTTCTGTAAAAAATGCCACTGGTAATTCGATAGGGATTGCATTGAATCTGTAGATTGCTTTGGGTAGTATAGTCATTTTCACAATATTGATTCTTCCAATCCAAGAACATGGTATATCTCTCCATCTGTTTGTGTCATTTTCGATTTTTTTCATCAGTGTCTTATAGTTTTCTGAGTACAGGTCTTTTACCTCCTTAGGTAGGTTTATTCCTAGGTATTTTATTCTTTTTGTTGCAGTGGTGAATGGGATTGTTTCCTTCATTTCTCTTTCTGATCTTTCGTTGTTAGTGTACAGGAATGCAAGAGATTTCTGTGCATTAATTTTGTATCCTGCAACTTTACCAAATTCATTGATTAGCTCTAGTAGTTTTCTGGTGGCATCTTTAGGATTCTCTATGTATAGTATCATGTCATCTGCAAACAGTGACAGTTTTACTTCTTCTTTTCCAACTTGAATTAATTTTTCTTCTCTGATGCCGTGGCTAGGACTTCCAAAACTATGTTGAATAATAGTGGGGAGAATGGACATCCTTGTCTTGTTCCTGATCTTAGAGGAAATGCTTTCAGTTTTTCGCCATTGAGAATGATGTTTGCTGTGGGTTTGTCATATATGGCCTTTATTATGTTGAGGTAGTTTCCATTTATGTCCACTTTCCAGAGAGTTTTTATCAAAATGGGTGTTGAATTTTGTCAAAAGCTTTTTTTGCATCTATTGAGATGATCATATGTTTTTGTTTTTGTTTTTTTTGTGGTACGCGGGCCTCTCACTGTTGTGGCCTCTCCCATTGCGGAGCACAGGCTCCGGACGCGCAGGCTCAGCGGCCGTGGCTCACGGGCCCAGCCGCTCCGCGGCATGTGGGATCTTCCCGGACCAGGGCATGAACCCATGTCCCCTGCATCGGCAGGCGGACTCTCAACCACTGCACCACCAGGGAAGCCCCCTAACTGCTTTTTGTAGTGGACACATTTAGGTCCAATCCATGACCTTGGTGTTCCCCCATTCTCTGAAAATGCACCTCCAATCCATGGGGTTGGACCCAGCAACTATTTTTATATGACGTGATCCTGCCTATCTGTAGTTGACTGGCCAGGAGCGAGCATCTCACCCAAGCTGGGCCAGAGTTCCTCCCCTTGTAATTTTTCATCAAAAGTTAGAAATTCTATTCTCAATTTGGACTGGCTTCCTGAAAGGAGAAGATATCAAAACTTGGGAGATGTGGAGCAGCCACTTCCTACCTCAGAACAAGTATGTTGGTCTGAAGGGAGGGAAGAGTGATGCCAACATACAGAGAGACAAAGAGACAAAAAGTGGGGAGAGACGGTTCCTTTCAGGTTCCCGCTGTCTGTTGCCACTCCTCAGGAAGAACTGCTTTCAGGTTTCTAAGGGTGTCTGTCAAGGTTCTTAATTTCAAGTACAGAAGCCAATTCTGGTCAACCTAAGCAGGAAGAAAATTTATGAAGGATACTCAGTAACTCACAGGATCTCCAGGCTGTTCAGGGAACTAGGCACAGTAGCTAGGCAAGTGGGAACACACCCAAAATCGTGACACAGAACTGGTCCTAAGAATACACCACTGCCCACGCTGGGCATAGCATCTTCACCACTGGCACCGCTGGCGGACGGCTGCAGACTCTGCCGTTGGAACTACTTTTACTGCTACTTCCGAAATTGGACATAGCCACTGTCTCCTCCACATCTGCTTCTTTAGGAAATAGCCTCTGATTCAGTCTGAAGCAGATGCCTCTGCCTGGGAAGAATCTAAGACATGTGTCTGCACCCTAGATGCAAGGGATGCTGGGAAAGGGAATACCTGGCATTTTCAACCTTTATAGTTGGAACTAGTCTCTGTCTCATCAAGTTGGGTTCACACACACACACACACACACGGAAAAAGGTTTCAGATTATGGACAGCCAAAAATATATCAAACGTCTCTCACACTAGGATTCTGTAATACCCTGTTGCATCTAATTATGGAATCTCTCCTCTTTTTTTTCCTCCATATACAACCCATAAATAATACAGAAATTGGTGCCAGGAGTGGGGTTTGAAAGTAACAATCATAAAAACTATGGAACTGTCCAAATACAGTAGAGGCCGAGTTGTAAGTAGGGATAATTTTCATGACCTAGGATGGAAGTGGCAGTTCTTGTATCCAGTGGCAAAGCAGTTAGTTCAATTATCCCCCAGTGTCTCTTGAGACTTAGGTCAGGTGCCCACCAAGGGTGAAGCTTTGGCATAGCAAAACCAGTTTTCCATGATTCTCCAACTCTACAGCAGAAAAAAGCTATCTCTGAGTCTCCATTCCAAATTCCCAACAGACATAATGTGATTGGCCCAGCCTGGGTTACGTTGGCACCCCTACTCCCTTTAGCTGTGGCCAGGGAATGATATCACAAAGATAAACATGATTGCTGGGGATGCAGCACTGGGGATTAGGGGATTAGGGAGAAGTAGGTTCATTGGTGTAACCCAAGGCAAGTACTTAATAACTCTGTTGATCAGTGGGTAAATAAATGAATAAATCAAGCTATCAACATTTGAAGCTCTAGGGGCCCTTCTTATCCCCTCCCATAGCTTTTCTTCTGTCTGTGCACCTGCTGTCACTGGCTTCCTCAGCTCCTCTTCACTCACTCTGGCCATGGCTATCTCAGCCTCACCAGCCTCCTCTACATCCTGACTTTTCAGCTGGAACAACTCCCTACCCATTCAAATTACAGAATGTGAGGGTTTGATTGAACCAACTCTTCTTTTTTCTTTCTTTTTAAAAATAAATTTATTTATTTTATTTTATTCATTTTTGGCTGTGTTGGGTCTTCGTTGCTGTGTGCAGGTTTTTCTCTAGTTGCAGCGAGCGGGGGCTACTGTTCATTGTGGCGCGTGGGCCTCTCATTGTGGTGGCTTCTCTCGTTGTGGAGCACAGGCTCTGGGTGCGTGGGCTTCAGTAGTTGTGGCTCACGGGCTCTAGAGCGCAGGCTCAGTAGTTGTGGCGCATCGGCTCAGTTGCTCCGTGGCATGTGGAATCTTCCCGGACCAGGGTTCGAACCCATGTCCCCTACAATGGCAGGTGGATTCTTAACCACTGAGCCACCAGGGACGCCCCTGAACCAACTCATCTTATTTTTAACATTTTTATTATAAAATACAATAAACAAACCAAAAGCTCATACAACATAAATGTACAGCTTAACAAACATTAAACGAGCACTCAGGTGAGTGCCACTCTGTCAAGACACCAGACAGCAACCTGGACAGCACCCCAGACAGCACCCCGGAGCGCCCGCTGTTCTCCTTCCAGCCTGATTTTCAGGGTGTTAACTTCCTTGCCTTTCTAATTAGTTTTACCACCAAAGTAAGCATCTTGAACTGACATAGCTTAGTTTGGACTATTTTTGAGATTTATATCAATATAATTATAGAGTATGATTATATAATTAATATAATCAATATAATTATATAATTATAGAGTATGAATTCTGCTGTTTAGCTTCTTCTACTCAATGTTATTATTTTTTGCTTGTTTTGTTTTGTTCTATTTTGTTCTTTTTTAGTAAAAGCTATATTGAGGTATAATTCACATATCATACAATTCACCAATTTAAAGTGTACAGCTTAGTGGTTTTGGGTATGTTCACGGATACATGTAACCATCACCACAGTCAATTTTGGAACATTTTCATTACCTCAAAGAGAAACTCATACCCTTTAGCTATCACCCCTCATTCCACCATCCCTCCCTGGCTAAATAAGCACTAATCCACTTTCTGTCTATAGATTTTCCTATTTTGATATTTCTTGTAAATGAAATCATACAACATGCAGTGTTTTATGACTGACTTCTTTCACTTAGCATAATGTTTTCAAGGTTGTAGCATATATTAGTACTTTGTTCCTTTCTATGGCTGAATAATATTCCATTGTATAGATACACTACATTTTGTTTATCCATTCAACAATTGATGAACACTTGGGTTGTCCACGTTTTGGCTATTATGAATAATGCTACCATAAATATGTGTGTAAAAATTTTTGTGTGGGCATATGTTTTCATTTCTCTTGGGCCTATCCCTAGGAGTGGAATTGCTGGGTCACATGGTAACTATGTTTAACTGTCGGAAGCAATGCTGGTGGCTGCAGCATTTTACAATCTCACGGTCAGTGTGTGAGGGTGCCAATTTCCCCACATCCTGACACCTGCCTGTTTTTTTTCCTAGTCTATGTGTCATCCTTTCCTGTTGGAAACTGAAGATTTTAGATAATATATTGTGGCACCTTTGCATTTGCCACCCCCCAAGGGCTTACTATTGTTATTTGCTTGTTTAGTGACTGGGTGGATTATTTTAGTAAAGTCCATCCCCCTTTCCCACAGCCTGAGTTTAAAGCCTCTGTCCTTGGTCCTCAGTCTGCATGCCCACCTCAGTCACCTGGGATGACTGATTTGGGCAGAGCTCTCCTCGACTGATTCTTTCCCTGACCACACCCAGCTGTTAAACTCCACTCATTGCCAGCTGAGTTCTCTATTGTTTTCAACAATGTCCTAGAACATAAATTGTTCCACAAGCTGATCCAATCAAGTTTGGACTCTGAAGGAATAGGGTTTGGATCCCTAAATCTATCTGAGGGGTCTGTCTTTTCCCAGCCCCACGCTTCTATCTACAACAAGGCCTCAAAGGCACAGCTCAGCATCTTAGCTCTTCCTTATCCATTCCTCTGAGCCCAGAAAGCATTTGTTGTTGGTTTGTTTGTTTGTTTGTTTTCAACATCCTTTCTCAACTAGATGCACAAATACTCTTCCAAACTGTTTATGCCAGCCCCTATCCCTGGGCACTTGAACCCAAGAATTGAAGAAATACGGGCTGTATCTTGTTCCTTTCTTTGTCCCCTTTTTAAAAAGCAATAGGGTTGGGACTCCCCTGGTGGAGCAGTGGTTAAGAATCCGCCTACCAATGCAGGGGACACGGGTTTGAGCCCTGGTTCGGGAATATCCCACATGCCGCGGAGCAACTAAGCCGGTGCGCCACAACTACTGAGCCTGCGCTCTAGAGCCCACGTGCCACAACTACTGAGCCCGCATGCTGCAACTACTGAAGCCCACACGCCTAGAGCCCGTGCTTTGCAACAAGAGAAGCCACCACATTGAGAAGCCTGCACACTGCAGCAAAGAGTAGCCCCCGCTCGCCTAAGACCCAAAGCAGCCAAAAAAAAGAAGCAATAGGGTCAAGATCTAGATTGAAGAGAGAAGGGAGGGGCTGAACAAAAAGGTTTTCAAAACAATACTGCACATTTTTATCCCACTTCTGGAAGGTACTATTATTATTCCCATTTTATAAATACAGGAAGTGATGCCTAGAGAGATTAAGAAGCTGGAGTTCTTTTTTTTTTAATATTTATTTATTTATTTGGCTGCACCGGGTCTTAGTTGCAGCACACGCAGGATCTTTTAGTTGCGGCATGTGGGATCTGGTTCCCTGACCAGGGATCAAACCCAGACCCCCCTGCATTGGGAGCGCGGAGCCTTTGCCACTGGACCACCAGGGAAGTCCCGAAGCTGGAGTTCTTAGGACAGAGCATGGGCCTTAGAGCCAGAAGCCAAGGCTGGGACTTGAGATTCTGTGTCTGTTGGTGATGTTCCAACTCACCCTTCCTCTCCCTGACCTGGACAATGCAATGCTTCAATCAGGCTCATCACGTGCTCCCAGAGGTCCCTCCTGGTCTGGCTGTACCCACCATGCAGCTCCAAGCCCAGTGCTCTACCACAGGAGAAATCTCTGCCTCCTGGGACAAAGCCTTGGAACCTCTCTTAGCCCTTCCTGCAGTCTGGTGTCAGGTCATAGCACGAGGGCTCTGGTCAAACGTCAGTTCCATACTTGCCTGGCTGTGTGACCTGGCTGCCCACCCCCACCCCAGCCTCACTTTTCTCATCTGTAAACTGGGAATTCTAACAGTAATTCAGTACGTGTTCACAGAGGGCCTGCTCTGGCAGAAAATGTGCTGGAAGCTGGGAGTGCAAAGGGGAGTAAGACTGTCGCAGTGTCCCTGTGTTCTATTATGGCTGTGCATACCTGGCATGCAGGTGGGCATACTGTAGGCAGTCAGGGATGGAAGCTACCCTGTGGTGCAGGATTTGTATGACCTGCTGCCGGCAGCTCAGCAGTCCAGCCTGCCCTGTGGTGGCCTCTCAGGGAGTTTCTCTTTGATTAATGACTGCTTTTGTCCTCAAAGGGTGTGCTGTCAGCTGCTTTCTTGTTTCATCTGGCTGCTGGGGCCCCAGAACAGTTGGCAAAGCAGTTGGTATCTTGGACTATTTTTAGGTGGCGGAGTTAGTGGGGTGTGTGGATGTGGTGGGGCCCAGGAGGAGTCTTGGAGACGGGCAGCTTCATAAACAACAAGTTGGGGAGACGGAGGGGAAGTGTGCCCCCTCTCAGGAATGTGTGGGCAAACTTTCACTTATCCTTCTTGACTGGGGCCAAAGGTGGCCTCCTCTGGGCAGCCTTCCTTGATTTCCTCAATAAAACGTGCACTCCAAAGATGCAAATTAAAGGTCCACCCTCTGGGCTTCCCCCAGCTCTTGGTTATAGTTCCAAACAGACCAAGAGATAATGAGCTCTAGGGATCTTATCTGATGCATCTCTGGGTCTCTCTGGCTCTGCACCTCTGAGTGCTGTCCAGCCTTCCCAAGTCATAACAACAAGGTATAGAAGTTAGGAGTCCGGACTTTGGAGTCACATAACTGAGATCCACTCTTGGGCCCTTTCTAGGAAAATAACCACGACCAAGTCAGGTTCCTAAATCTCTGTTTTCTCATCTTTAAAATGGGTGATTATAGTGCCTGTCTCCCAAGAATTAAAGGGCTTATTTTGTTCAAAGCACAGCACATAGCACCTGGCACAGACTGACAGACAAGATCTCTTGCAAGCCCAGGACCGGAGGGGACTGCAAACCCCCAAAGGTCTCCATCCCCTTTGCGGCATCTCAGGTAGTGTGTGCAAGCTGGCGGGAGAGAGAGAGGTGTTCCTAGACACCTGGGGGGCCCCGAGTCAGCCGGAGGTTGCTCAGCAAGAAAGCAGCCGAGCTTGGTGGGGGAAGACAGGTCTGCTACTGGAGTCAAACGCGGCGGCTTTCCTCTCCTTCCTGCTGACGCACACCCACTCCTCCGCCTCCTCTAGTATTTTCCTTCTCTCTCCTTCCCGCCCCTGCCTCTCTCCTCTAATTCCGCAGCTTCCCCATCTGGGAGGCGAGTTCTCGGGCAGGAGGTGGATTGTCCCTGGCCTAAGGTGGGGAAAGGGGCCTCCAGCCCAGTGGGAAGGTCCCAGACCGCGGTGGGGGAGGGGGCGCCAGGGTCTCAAGGAGAACTCGGGAGTCCCCAGAAATGAGGGCGGGGTCAGGGGAGCCCGAACTGGGGGAGGGGTCTCGTAGACTACCTAAGAGTCCCAGAGCTGGCGAAGTTGGGCGGGGGAGTTCCTAAAATAGAGTGGTGGGCGGGGCTTCCAAGGGCCCGAAGGCGGGGCCCTATAAGGGGCGTGGTTTCCTGCGAAAGGGCGGGGCTCCGCCGACTGGGGAAGAGCTTCGCCGCAAGGGGCGGAGTCTTGAGTGGGGCGGGGCTTACTCGGGGCGGGGCATAAGGACAGGGGGCGGAGCGTGGCTGTTGGCGCCCGTACCCCTCCCCCGGCTCCGGGTGTCTCCGTGACGAGGCAGCGCGGAGCCGCCGCGGGTCGGGCCCATCCCGCCGCGGCAGCCCCAGGGCCGAGCAGGAGGGAGGCGCGGAGAGAGAGGCGCCGAGCGGAGGCCGGAGCTTGGCCAGGTGAGGCCGCCGGGGCGGAGGGGGCGGGGGCTTCGCCGGGCGGGCCCCAGCGGACGCTGGGGGCGTGTTTGAGTGTCTGGGTGGCAGGGGTACTTGGTCTGAGGGCGGGCGCCTGTGGCTCTTTGCGCGATCGCGCCTGCTGTGGCGGGTCGAGGGTGGACTCTGCTCCCGTCCGGGCACTGCCCGCGGGGCTCGGGTTGTGCTGGACTGTGTGTGTGAGCGCGCGTGTTTGTGTGGAGGGGCCGCCGGGTGTGTATCTGCGTATGTGCTGGGCTGTCATTGTGCCTGCCCCGGGCGCGGGGCGCCGGCCTGCCCCGGCGCAGTCCCTCCTGCGCTGGGATATTTTCCAAACAGGCTTCCTGCGGGGACCGGCTCTGCTGCAGCCCGAGCGGGAGGGGGGAGCGCCGCCCCCACAGGCCTCCAGAGACCCGGGCGGCTCGGGGACTGCAGACTGACACCTGAGGGAGGGAGGGGGGTGCACCGGGGAGGGGTCCAGAGGCCTGCCCGCAGGGCGAGGACAAGATGGGGAGACTGGGGCAGATGGATGGGGAGGTAGAGGTGGCCAGACAGGCGGAGATGGGGAGGAGCGTGGGTAGAGAGATGGCGAAAAGGACAGCGGCGGGGACAGAGAGTCACTGAGAAAACAGACAGACAGACAGAGGCCTAGACCGGCAAAGGGGCAGAAAGATTAAGATGGACAGGTAGATTCCAAAAACCTGACAGAAGTGTTACTCAGAGGTCCCGGGGCTGAGAGCCAAACCCAGGAACTGAGTGAAGGATGAGCAGTGAGGGCCCCCAACTCCTGGGGTGACTTTCTTCCAAGCACATCCCAGACTGAGGTCCTGGCCAAAAAGAAGCTTCTGGCCACCCCAAGTTGGTCCATCCCTCTGCCCCTGCCAAATATTCTGACCCTCTGTGCAGCCCCACCCTCTTGGTTCCATCCCATCCATCTCCCTTCCCTGGTATCCCAGCAACCCTGTCAGTTTAGGGGAGGCAGAAGTGAAGTGGTTGCCATAGCAACAGAGTGGGTGAAAGGTCACTCTCTTGTTAGCCTAGGTGGCCTGCAGCAGGCTGGAGCTGGCATTGAGGGGGCTGGGATGGGAGGCTGCAAAGCTCTTTTTCTCCTCTCCCACTCTGCCCAGAATGGTGTTGGAAGGAAACCCTGAAGTGGGCTCCCCCCGAACCTCAGACCTCCAGCACCCAGAGAACCAGGGCTCTTGTGTCCTCTCTTCTCCCAGTGAAGATGCACAGCCAGGGGAGGAGCCCATCAAGTATGGTGAACTCATCGTTCTGGGGTGAGCCTCCCTGGTTCAGGTGGGGTGGGGCACCAGGCACCCCACAGGACAGCCAGACCAAGGGCCCCGGCTCTCCCCACTTAGGGCCTTCTGCTGTTTTTCCCTCCTCACCTTCCCAGCTGAGAGACAAAGTTGACCAAGCCCACCTCAATTCATAATTATTATTTTATCTTCCCATTTTTCATAAATTACTGAGACAACTCTAACTGCCCACCCACGTTTCTGAGCAGAAGAAAGTAACACCAGCTGCCTTTCATAAAGCACCTAGTGTGTGTAGTCTGAGGTGAAGAACTCTGGTTCTCCAGCAAAACTGCTTGGTTCAAATCCTGCCTTGCAAGTTGCTTAACTTCCCTGTGCCTCTGTTTTCCCATTTCCCAATAGGGATGCTAATAATAATACCTCAGAGGGTTGTTGGAAGGAATGAATGAGGTGATTTCTGTAAAGCACGTAGGACAGTGCCTGGCACACACCAAGTGTTCTGGGAGGCAGGCCTGTGCCGAGCCCTTTCATGGACATTATTTCATTTCAATCTTCACAAAGATGCTGTGAGGAAGGAGGTGAGGAAACCGAGGCTCAGAGAGGGGAAGTGACTGGCCCAAGGGCACACAGCTGGTAAGTGGCAGGGCTGGGATTTGGACCCAGGGCTTTTTACTCTAGGTCTAGTGAACTTTTGCTAAGCTACAGCTGACCCTCACGCTACAGATGAGGAAACTGAGGCCAGGAGAGAGGAAGAGACATGAGTTGGTGGCTGAGTAGAGCTCATCCCTTCCTGGTCTTCACCTGACCAGGATCTCTGCACCACCCACCTAGCTCTTGCCCCAGGCAAAAATTCCTCTCCTTCCTCCCCTGTCTGTACCTCCTTTTGGCCTCTCTCTCTACCCCGAAGAAAGTATAGTATACGATAAGCTATGTTATCATTGTGATGATTATTTAGAAATAATAATGGCTACTGTTTGTTGACATGTACATGCCATGTACTTTTTTTTTCAGTAATAATAATAATAATAGCTAACACTTACCAAGGGCTTGCTATATATATGCCAAACTCTGTGCCAAGCATTTTTAAATGCTTTATCTCCTCTAGTTCTCACAATGAACCTGTGAGGTAGGTCCTGATAAATTAACCCCATTTTACAGAGGTCATATGATAAGCGGGAAAGCCAGGATTTAAGCCAGGCCAGTCTGAGCCCCCAGCCTGTGTCCTGAACTGTCCCACCCGCCATATGTGGGAAGAGCTTACAAGGGCAAAAGTGATGCCCCTCTCAGGGGTGCTTGCATTAGAAAAGCAGCTGCTTCGGAATTCCCTGGTGGTCCAGTGGTTAGGACTCCACACTTTCAAAAAAAAAAAAAAAAAAAGCAGCTGCTCGATGTCCCAAAGGAAGAGCTGGCATTGCAGCTGAGGGTGAGGCCACTGACGAGGGAGAGCTCAGACCTAAGGGGACAGGCCCTCTTGACTGCCATTTGTTCTCTGCAGGGCAGTGAAGCCCCACACTGGCTGGACATCAGAGCCACCTGGCGAGCACATTGGAAAATACCCATTGACAGGCCCATCCCAAACCTACAGAATCAGAATCTCCATGTGTGAGGCCGGGGAAGATTCTGATTCAAGTGGTCCTCAGCTGTATTTGCCAGCTATTCATCCTTTTCACTTCCTGCCGCCAAACCTTCCATGGCTCCCCACTGCTTATGGAATAAAGTCCGGAATCCTCAGCCCGGTGTTCAGGGCCCTCCCACCAAGTTCATTTTCCCCTGCTGCACTTTACCACCCAAGTCATCACTCTGTGATCTCACCAAACCCTTCCAGCCTCAAGGCCTTTGCTCAGGGTGAGCCCTCCTACAGAAAGTCTTCTGCAGAAGAGGCTGGAGTCAGACAGACCCGAGTTCACATCTAGACTGTTCCCACTGACTAGCCTGGGACCTCAGGCAAGTCATTTTATCTCCCTGAGCCTCAATTTTCCTCATTCGTAAAATGAGAAGAAAGATACTTGCCTGGCAGGACGTTGCACACGTTCCATTAGGTAATTAATAATGTGAAGCACCAAGAACACGGGAGGCTCCGGTACATGGCAGCAATCAAGGTTATGACTCACTCCATCTTTGCCTTCCACAATCATTCCCTCCGGACGAGAGCTGGAAAGGAAGGTAGAAATTTGATGTGTGTGGTGATATGGAGGTAGTGGCATTGTGGGTCTGTTTTTTTTCTTTCATTCTGGTTTCCGGTAGTACTTGTGATATAATTAATGACAGTTTGCTAAAGGTGAATCCTTTCTAGTTCTTCAAGGCCCAGTATGGGTGTCCCCTCTCTTAGAAACCCGATCCTGGGGCCAGAATTCCCTTCTCCTGTCTCTGGACCTGGGGCATACTTGGCTTGTGCCTGGATCATGGCAGGTGGCACCCGGGTTCCTTGAAAAACTTAGGGCACAGAACTGACTGTGGTGTGTCACTATACCATGCCAGCACCTGGCACCTGGCCAGGCATGGTTCAGGAGTCCAGAAAACACTGGTTAATTGGATGGAAGGCCTTTTGAGGATATTCTGACCCCCACCCCACTCCCCGAAGGCACCAATTGGATAGAGTAGGGTCTTCTAGTTGTGGGTGGTTCTAGGGCTTGTTTATTAAGGTAGGATCTGCCCAGAAGTTGGCAGTTCCTCCTAGTCTCTCAGGGGCTCACTTTCTCTCTCTCTCCCTGCAACCCTTTCTTCTTATCCCTCACATCCACAGCTACAATGGGTGTCTGGCAAGTGGGGACAAGGGCCGCCGCCGAAGCCGCCTGGCACTGAACCGCCGGCCACACGCCAATGGAGTGAAGCCGGACGTCATGCACCACATCTCCACACCGCTTGTGTCCAAGGCAAGCAGCTTGTCCTAGCAGTCCTGGGTGCTGGTCTTCCCAGTCCTACCTGCCCACAGCCCCGCTGGAGCAGGGGAGCCCACTGTGTCTTCACTCACTGCCCCAGAGAAATGGGGCTGGTGGGAGATCCCTTGCCATGTGTTACAGTCTGCAGAGTGTTTCCTTGACCACCAGACCCCATCCATTGGATGGAAGTGGTCAGCATCATTGTAGAGGCGGCCAAGGCTCAGAGAGGGGATGTGACAGTCACACAGCAATGACAAAGGAAAGGCCTTTGGCTGCAGAGGGTTTGGGTTAGAATTCGGGCTCTGCTGTTTCCAGCTGTTAGACCTTAGGCCAGTTTCTTCTCCTCTTGGAGCTGCAGTTCCCTCAACTGTAAAACGGGAATGATAACCATGCCTCCTTCAGGTGGCTTTAGGGATCAAACAAGGTAACCTGTGTAAAGTGCCAACTGCATAATACACCCTCTGCAAAGGGTGGAGCCACCCCTTCCCTAGGAGTGGCCACTGGGCCTTGGGCTCCAGCTTCTGGCTTAGAGGCTCACCCTTCTCCTTGCCACATGCCCGGGAAAGTGACTTCTCCTTTCTGTCACCAGGCACTGAGCAACCGTGGCCAGCACAGCATCTCGTACACACTGTCCCGGAGCCACTCGGTCATAGTCGAGTACACACATGACAGTGACACAGACATGTTCCAGGTATGCTCGGGCGCCTCCACAAGCCTTGGCCACTGGACCACCAGGCCTGGACACTCAGCTCTGCAGGTGTTCCAGGGGATGGCTCGTGGCCACGGGGCAGGTACTTTGTGTCCTCAGTGCAGTGGATCACTCTTCAGATGAGGAAGCACGACACCCCAGTGAGGGTTGTTGACTTCCCAGTCACACAGGAAGTCAGTGGCTGGATCAAGATTCAGACCCAAGCCTGGACTCCCACCTGCGGGAGGCATACAGTTTAGGAGTTCAGAGTGTGTTGTGAGAGTCGCACTGCCTGGCTTCTGCTCCCAGCTCCGTCAGTTAGTAGCTGGATGACTTTGGGCAAGAGTCGCTTAACCTCTCTGGGCCTTGGTTTCCTCATCTGTAAAGTGGGGCCCATTATAGTCCCACCCCAGGGCATCGTTGGGAAGATTAACTGAGATATTGCACACGAAATGCTTAACATGATATATAGTAAATATTTACCAAAAATTCACTATTTTCTACTAACATTTGAACATTCCCAGACTATGGGTGTCAGTTACCCTTTCACTGTTCTATCCGCAAATCAGCTAGTTTTTAATTGAGTGGGGTGCTTCCAGGAACTGGGGGGCAGACAGAGAAGGAGAAACACAGACACCAGTGATTGGATGTGGAGACCCCCAGGGAGCTGGGATGGTGCTGTCCCCTCCTTGTTTGATGACCCTGCACACAGAGCAGCTGCTGGGAACCCTGGGATGGGAAGCCCGCAGGACTGACCTGTGCACACAGCATTCCTGTGCCTGCCCTCCCCTCCTTCACAGATTGGCCGCTCCACGGAGAACATGATCGACTTTGTGGTAACAGACACGTCCCCTGGAGGAGGGGCTGCCGAGGGCCCCTCTGCCCAGAGCACCATCTCCCGCTATGCCTGCCGCATCCTCTGTGACCGCCGGCCGCCCTATACCGCCCGCATCTATGCCGCTGGCTTCGATGCCTCCAGCAACATCTTCCTTGGAGTGAGTGAGCCCCCCGGGCAGGGACCAGCACTACATCTGAGAGTGAGCCGAGGGGTAGGCTGGGGAGGGGCAGCATCCTGGGGTGATGGACCAGCCTGCAGTAATCATAACCATGACCTATGCGGGGATTAGCAACCCCACTTAACAAATGAGCAAAGCGAGGCTCAGAGAGGTCAGGTGACGCCCAAGGTCACGCAGCGCCAATTCTAGTCCTCTCCGGGCCACCTCTGAGCTCGAGGGTAGAGGGGCAGCACTCCTGGCTCGCAGCCTGCTGGGGGCCACTCAGGGATGTGATCTGATCCCACGTGTGGTCCCAGGAGCGGGCAGCCAAATGGCGGACCCCTGACGGCCTGATGGACGGCTTAACCACCAACGGGGTCCTGGTGATGCACCCAGCAGGCGGCTTCTCTGAGGACTCGGCCCCGGGTGTCTGGCGGGAGATCTCGGTCTGTGGGAATGTATATACTCTGAGGGACAGCCGCTCGGCACAGCAGCGGGGGAAGCTGGTAGGTGGCCTGTCCACCCTCCTCCCCACCCCTTCATCCTTCCTGGGTCCTCCCAATCTCCCCTTCCCCCTTCCCAAGCCAGGACAGATGATCTCCAGTCCTGCTGCACAAGGGATCCCCCACAGGGTCCATCTGGGGGCACGTGCCACTTGCACCACAGAGGGGAACAGACCAGCATCTCCAAGTGTAGCCCACATACTGCCGGAGGTCCCTGGGGTGATGTGAAGTGGCACCCACACAAACACACCGTGCAGTACCAAGTGGCTTTGAGGATGCCAGCAGCTGAAAACTTCACACCCTCCTATGAGGATGACACTTGGCCTGTGTGAGAGCAGTTTGTAGCCTGAAGTGTTGGCAGTTTGTAACATGTCTGTCACGTTCACACGGGTTCAGCTTTATTCTCTCCCAGCAGGAAAGGGCCTTGGAGTAGTTCTGACACAGGTGACAGTGAACGCTCCATGTGGTACAGACCAGAGAACTAATGTTAGGGGCTGGGAGAGTCCTAGAGAGACATAGGGGCTTTGCCCAATGTCATGTGGCGAAGATCCTCAAATGGGCCACGCAGAGCTTTTCCTAGGTATGAGCACCTCGGGCAAGGAGATGCCAAACCTCGAGGAAAAGCATGGCTTATCTTTCCAGAGCATCAATTCTATTGGGAGATCTGGGGAAACATTACTTTTTAAAATTATGCTTTTGAACGTTTCACTAGGACACACTTATTGAGCACCTACTATGTTCTGGGCACCGTTCCAAGTGTTTATATTGATTCATGAAAACCACTTGCTATACAGGGAAGTAAAATCCATCTTGAGGATAAGGAAATTAAGACACAGAGAGGATAAGTTACTTGACCAGGGACACAGAGTTAGTCAATGCTGAGGCCAGCATTCACACCCCGACGATCTAGTGCTAGAGTCCTTGCTTTTAACCTCAGCCCTTAGGACCCCTGCTTTGGGCTAAGTCCCCAGTGTTTTGGACAGAGGAGTTTCTGGCCTCTGCCATTAGGGGAGAGCCTGGGAAAATGTTTTAGAAAATTCCCATTTTGGTCCAGGCCTTCTGATTTGACAGATGAGGTGACCAAGGCCCACGTTTCACTGAGTGTAAGGAATGGTGCCTGCCTGGGTGTTTTTTGTTGTTGCTGTTTTTTCGGACAGTGCCTGCCTGGGACCACTTGCCTCCCCTCCCACATGGCTTCTCAGTCTTTTCTGCTGCTCTGCCCCCACCCTCCCCCCTCCTCTGCCCCAGTCCAACCCCCTCCTCTGCCCCAGCCAGCCCCACGGGTCCAGAGTGCTCTCTCTAGGGAGGTTCAGTGGGATGGATGGGTGGCTTGACTGGGGTCACGGCGGCCCAGTGGCAGGGGGGTCAGGAGCCTCTTGGGCAATAAGGCTCTTCTGCTGCCCTTGCAGGTGGAAAACGAGTCCAACGTGCTGCAGGACGGCTCCCTCATTGACCTGTGTGGAGCTACGCTGCTGTGGCGCACGCCGGCGGGGCTGCTGCGGGCGCCCACGCTGAAGCAGCTGGAGGCCCAGAGGCAGGAGGCGAATGCAGCGCGGCCCCAGTGTCCCGTGGGCCTCAGTACCCTCGCCTTCCCCAGCCCGGCCCGTGGCCGCACGGCACCTGACAAGCAGCAGCCCTGGGTCTACGTCCGCTGTGGCCACGTCCACGGCTACCACGGCTGGGGCTGCCGACGTGAGCGGGGCCCCCAGGAGCGCGAGTGTCCTCTCTGCCGCCTCGTGGGGCCCTACGTGCCCCTGTGGCTCGGCCAGGAGGCCGGCCTCTGCCTGGACCCCGGGCCGCCCAGCCACGCCTTCGCACCTTGTGGCCACGTCTGCTCTGAGAAGACTGCCCGCTACTGGGCTCAGACGCCACTGCCCCATGGCACCCACGCTTTCCACGCTGCTTGTCCCTTTTGTGGGGCCTGGCTCACCGGCGAGCATGGCTGTGTCCGCCTCATTTTCCAGGGGCCGCTGGACTAGGCTCCCTGGGGGCCCCCTGCTGCCGCGCCCGCCTGCCCACCCAGGTCCCCCACCTCCTGCAGCCCAGAGGGAGCTCTGCATGTGGGACTCTACCTGCTGGCACATCGCCACACCAGATGGACGGGTTGGATGGATGGTGCCCTTCCCCTCTTAACTCTGGCTCCAAAGGGGGGTCTCTGGGACCCCTACCTTGGTCAGAATGATGGGGCCCTCAGCACCAGCTCTGTCCCGGGCTGATGGAGGGAGGCTCACCCCTACGCCCTGGCCCTTCCTGGGGCATCCCACATCATGCCACCTACACTGTGCCCCTGGGGGAATGAAGGGGCCATGGGCCCCTGACCCCCAGCTTAGGCTGGCTGTGCCCTGAGCCTGCTGACCCAGTTCCAGATAATCACCCTGCTGCTGCCCTGGGTTCCTCTATAAACCTTGCTGCTCAGCTGCCCTCACAAATCCCTCGTGTCCTGCATGTGTGCAACGCCTCCAGCACCTAAGGGAGTGCCGGGTGGGCAGCAGGCTGGGACCGACATCTGCGGATACCCACTGTGGGCAGGACTCCTTGCCAAGTGGGATCTGGGGACACAGAGACAGTCAGACCTGGTTCCCTGCCTGGTAGAGTTCACAGTCTAGTGGATGACAGACAAATTACTGAAGGACAGCATGGCTTCCTGTGTGCTGGGATCAGAGAATCACCAGGAGCTGTGAAGCTGGTCTCACTGGAGGGTAGAAAAGTGAGGAGTGAGAGAGGCTTCACTGAGGAGGCGCATAAGGGCTCTGCCTCGTTGGACTGCTGGGAATCCCCACAGGAAGGATCCACAGGAAGTGGTGGGGGGTACTTAAGGCAGAAGGGAGGCCGAGCACAGGCTCAGGTGTAAGTATGCAGGGAACTGAGTGAGAGGTTCAGAGTGGCTGGAGCATGGGCTTCAGGGGGCAGAAAGGTGGCTGGAACGAGATGCTGGCGCCATGCTGACAGGGAAGATGCTGGGTGAAAGTTCCGATTCTCATTTCTGGACAGTCAGGAGTTGAGCAGGGGCGGGGGGGCGGGGAGAGGACTCGTGGTTCCAGAGTGTTGGCTGTGACACAAGGGCTACCATCACCGAATGCCCACTATGTGCCCTGCACTGTGCTAATGGTAATAATAACTATGTTCATTGAGCACTCACCAGGCACCAGGCTCTGCTTCTCAGAGGTTTTATTATTTAATCCTCCCAGTAACCCAGGGAGGGAGGTGTTACCATTTCTGTTTACAGGGAGATTAAAACACATGCTCCAAGTCACACAGCTGGAAAGTGGCCAAGTCAGATTCGAATCCACAGCTGACTGCCTAGCCTCAGAGCTTGCCCTCTCCTCCATCACACTGGGCTGCTTTCCTTGGACAGGGATGGGAGGGGTCTGGAGGGCAACCCAGGTAAGGGGAACAGCATGGGCAAAGGTGTGGCAGGGAAAATGCTTGATGACCAATGAGGTGGGTGTGGAGGAGGCAGAAAAGAGGAATGAGGGCTGGGAATGTTGGGCTGGGGTCTGGTGGGCCTTGGTTGCCATAGAGGCCAAGTCTGAACTGGATCCCTATTCATCTTGGCTAAGTGTCGCCTCTTCCTGAGAGCCAAGGCAAGCTCGGGGTGCTGCTGGGATTGCCCCAGAGCTTTCCTGGGGCAAACAAGTTGGAAAGACAGGTAGATGGAGGTTCTGGAAATATAAAAATCTGAAGAAGAGGCTCTGAGTACCAGCCTGACCTGGGCATCATCCCCAGTGGAAGACAGAGCCTTAGGGAGTACAGATTCCAAGGGGAGGGACCTGCCCTAATCCACACGGTGGGCTGGAGCCACAGAGACCAGACCGGGGACTGTTGAGAGGAGAGAGGGCACTTGCTGGTGGTGAGAGGAGGTGATCAGACTTGCATCCCCAGATGGGGATGCTGGGGTGGACTTGGGAGCATTGCAACTCCTACACACACACACACACACACACACACACACACACACACCCAGAGCAGTAAGAATCCACACACACACACACACACACACACACACACACAGCCAGAGCAGTAAGAATCCAACTCTTTCCAGTTCCTCTCTTCTCACTCTTTTGAGAACCAAACGGGGGAACACTCCCATGCCATTTCTATCAGGGAACCTCAGACTCTCTAGGAGGAGAGGCAAGCAAAAGGCACAGGTGCCACACGAGGGAGAACTCAGAGGTGTTGGTGGAGGCGGTCAGACAGCCCTGGTCTTGGTTCAGCTCTACCCCTTTCCAACTCTTGGAGCCTCAGTCTCCTTAGCTGTTAAATGGAATAACAGTTCCTATGTTGCCAGGTGGTTGTGAATGTATGGAGGACACCTGTAACATAGTATGTACTTAATATTACTTCCTCACCTTCTCCTTCATTCCCATGGGCAAGAGCCAAGGCTGGGGATGGTCATGACTCCAGGGATTAGACTGATGCATGTGATACTGTGTGTGTGTGTGTGTGTGTGTGTGTGTGTGTGTTGGGACAGGTGGAGGGGACAATGTGGTGGAAGGCTAGACCCCAGTTCAGGGACACCTGAGGACTTCCTGGGTGGCCTTAGGGAAGTCAATGAATCCATCAGCCTCCATTTCCCCATATGTGCAACAGGTAAAATGATATCCTATCTCAGGGTTTCTGCAAGAATTAAATGGGATCCTCCATGTCAAGCTGCTAGCACAGACCTTCAGGAAGTGCCCATATTAGCTGTGAAGATAAAAATGCAGCTTGGTTGGGGGTTTCCCAGGAGTACTGGGATCTTTCCTTGGCCTGAGCTGCCCACTGGTGTCCATGGAAGGCACTTCCTTCTTTATCTGTGTACATTTCAACCTCTCCCAAGTCAAGGAAGACTTTACACGCATGTTAAAGACAATGAAAATCGAGGCACAGGGAAGAAGAGTGATTTTCTAAGGACACAGACCAATTTATTGAGCTCCTCCCTACAATGAAAATCACCATCAGAGTCAACAGTTCGCACCACTGTGCCAATCAGGGCCTTGGGCACTTTTTGTGAATGAGAAACTGGTGCCACTGCTGGGTAGCTGCTGCTCTGGGCTGAGACACAGGTGTGGCCAAGGCTGGCAAGAAAGGTATCCCCTCTCTTCCACCCCTCTCTGCACAACACTAGGGGGCAGCACTACCCTGTCAACACTTCACTCAAGCCTACAACATCCCTCCGAGTAAAGACGATTTTTAGCCTGGTTCTCTGGCTGAGGAAGCCAAGACTCAGAGAGGTAAAGTGTCCCACTCAAGGACACACAGCCAGTAGGCAGGGGAGGCCTGACTGGACCGTAGATGGCCTGGCTCTGCCCCACCTCTGACTTGGGACCCTCACCATGTTCCCCACTTCGCCCAGGCTGGGCGCTTGGCCCTTCCACATGCCATTCCCTGCCCAGGCCATCCTCCTGTGAGTCTCTCAAGACATCCAAGGCTCGGCTCTGCCCTGGGCAGCCTTTTGGGGTCACAGGCGGCTTGCTCATCCGTCAGGCACCCGGCAAGCACCAGGGAACTGCCAGGCCCCTCGCCCCTTTGTGCTGAGGAAACTGAGGCTCGAAGATACTCAGCTGCAGCCCCCATCAGGCCCACAGTAAGTCGGTAGCGGTGCAGGGAAGTACTTGGGGGCGTTTCTCCGCGCCCCCCACACGGTAGGACCATGTCAGCCCTGGCAGGAGCCCGCTCACCTGTAGCCTCGATTCCCTGCGCGAAGGGTTTTGCAGTCTCGGAAGAGTCTCCGCCCCCTGGCCCTCGACTCCACCGAGGAAGGACCACATCACTCCCACGGTGCAGGTTTCCCCATACAAAACTGAGCTCGGGGGACTGGGAAAAACCCCAAAGGAGAGCGGAGGTCAGGACTGTGGGGGGGGAAATCCCTGGTGCTCTGTCCGCGACAGCTACGCCGCCCCGCCTGGACTCGGGGTCCCTTGCCAGCCCCGTCTGCCGGAACTAGGCCGCCACCGGCCAGGCCACTGAGGTTCCTGACCCCCGCGCGGGCGCCACCTGCCGACAAGAGGCCAAGGACACAAGGGCCGTTCTGCTTACGACGCCGTGGTGCCTGGGGCGGGGAGCCGGCAAGCCGGCGAAGCTCGCCTCGGTGCGCCTATTGGCTGAAGGCGATGCCCGTCCGGGCCCCGAGGCCCGGCAATTGGCTGGTGGGGGCGGAGTTCGCGGAGCCCCAATGAATGGGGGGAGCCGGAAGCAGGAAGTGAGTTTGCGATCGGAGCAGCTGCTGCAGGTGAGGTGAGGCGCGGCGCCCGGGTTTCGGGGTCACAATGTGTCATCCTCGGGGGACAGGGCAAGTCTGGGCCGAGCGCAAGATCATTCTCTTTCTGCCCCCCATCCCGTACCCCTGCCAAATTCATCGCAGCCCCGAGGCCAAGGAATGCTCCAGGCAGCAAAGGGTTAACACTCCTTTTAGAACCCAGGGGATTGTGCTATTGGGGAGTAGCACCGGTAGGGGCGGGGGAGGTTGGAAACTCATTCCTAGTAAGAGAGGGCTTTGTGGAGTATACTCTGGGTTGGGAGACACCCGGATCCCAACCGGGCAGTGAGACCTTCGGTAAGTTGCTTGGCCTCAATCTCCCTAACTGTAAAATGAGTTTTCTCCCAACTCTGAATTTCTGTAGCTAGGGTAGCTCCTCTGGCCCAGTACAGGGAGAGGACAGGAGGACGGAGGACCGAAGAAAAGGCAGAGAGATGAGGGTGGGACAGATCCTGGGATCAGTGAGAGAGGAAGAGTTCAGGGAAAATCATTTACTGCTGTAGGTACATTCCATTCGATTGGGGTGACCTTGTGACCTCGTGACCTCATCTAATTTGCATACCCACCTGGTGAGGCTGGGGTTACTATCAATCTCATCTTACAGAGGCTGTAATGGAGGGGCAGAAAAGTAAAACAATTGACTTGATATTAGGAGTCTGGGGCTGAGCCAGGATTGGAACCTGGGTCTTCCAACTGGGACTTTGTCCTTATGAGCACAGTGGTGGGCAGAATTGAAGAACCTGCAGGATGATTCTGAAGGAGGAGGCTAGGAGGTCAGAGAAGGAGGAGGGGAGGAGTGAGGCCTGGGGCTGGGAGTCCAGAGATGCAGATCTCTGCTTCTGACCTCTCCCTTGTGTTATTAGGCAAAGCTCTAGCCTCTCTGGACATGTTTCCCCAACTGTAATACTAGGTAGTTGGATTCAGTCTTTAAGTTTGAGAGGCCATGGGCCAAACATTGCCTACCAGAATATTTTGTAATCTCCTTGGGTGAGTCACCTAACCGTCGCTGAGCCTCAGTTAGCATATCTGGTGCATGGGTACAGTGGTATTCCCTTCCTCATGGACTTTGGAGAGGATTAAATCAGACTGTGAGAGTGCAGAGTCAGGTGTGCAGTTGGCGTGCGATAAATGATGGCTGTGATCATGGTGATGGTTCTCAGCAGGGCCCATGGCGGACACCCAGTACATCCTCCCCAGTGACATCGGCGTGTCTAGCCTGGACTGCCGCGAGGCCTTCCGCCTGCTGTTACCCACAGAGCGCCTCTATGCCCACCACCTGTCACGGGCTGCCTGGTATGGAGGCCTGGCCGTGCTGCTGCAGACCTCCCCTGAGGCCCCCTACATCTATGCCTTGCTCAGCCGCCTCTTCCGTGCACAGGACCCCGACCAGCTGCGCCAGCATGCCCTGGCTGAGGGCCTTACCGAAGAGGAATATCAGGTCAGTTCTCTCAGGCCAACCTGCATTTCCTGAGTGGCTTCTGGGTGTGAGGGGCCAGGAAGCAGGGGCACAAAGGACTTTCTGTCTCTTTGCATTAGACGAAAGGTTTCAAACACAGGGACATCCCCTCCTGGAGCTTCAGTCTTCTCATCTGCAAGATATGCGTGAGGATAGTCTGTACCTCTTAGGGTTGTAGCAACCTGATGCCAAGATAAGTGGTGGCTGCTGTGATTATAACAAGGGCTGTGGAGTAAAGGAAACAGCTGTGGAGATTCGGAGGCGGTAGAGGAATGAGTCCAGTGTAGGAGTCAGGAGGTCTGTGTTCTGACCATATCTTCCTCTACCGTGTTGTGTGTCCCTGGGCAGAATGTTCTGCCTGTCCTCTTGTTTTTGTCTGTCTGTGGGTCTGTTGGCCAAGGAATACATTAATGCATTCTTAATGCATTACAGAAATGCAGAAAGACACAAAACAAAACAAAAAGATCATTTGTTCTCAGTGACCTCCCCAGAGGTAACCACTGAAGATGGTGGGATATATAACCTTTTCAGTCCTCTGCCTGTATTGCATACCTGTACATGTACATATGCACATGTATTAGTTCCTTATTTTCTCTTTTACATATGAGATCACATTCTATGTATTCTTATGAGTTCTGCTTTTTTCACTGAACACCACGTCTTGGAGAACTTACATGGGGTACATATAAATCCACCTCCTTTTTTATTGGCTGTGAAGCATTCCACAGCAATGTACATGATAATCAATTTAATCTTTTCTTTATTGATGGACATTTAGGTTTTTCTCTACTCTTCTTACAAACAATACCACGATGAGCATACTTATGCACATGTGTGAGTAGGATCTATTTGTAGAAGTAGAATTGCTGGGTCAAAGGCTCTGTACATCGGCAATTGATTGGTGCTGTTAAATCATCATCTGAAAAAGCTTCACCGAGAATGTATGAGGATATGGTCTGTCTTTCTATATGTAAAATAAAGGGATTGGATTGCTTATCTCTGTGCTGAGGCCCAGGCTGTTTCTTCTACGTTTTTTTGAACTTTGAGTAATCACATCCCGTCTCTAGGCCTTGATTTACTCATTAAAAGAGCTAATAGGGCTTCCCTGGTGGCGCAGTGGTTGAGAGTCCGCCTGCCAGTGCAGGGGACACGGGTTCATGCCCCGGTCCGGGAGGATCCCACATGCCGCAGAGCGGCTGGGCCCGTGAGCCATGGCCGCTGAGCCTGCGCGTCCGGAGCCTGTGCTCCGCAACAGGAGAGGCCACAGCAGTGAGAGGCCTGCGTACCGCAAAAAAAAAAAAAAAAAAAAAAAAGAGCTAATAGCTGGGGAAGTGCTTATTAATGGAAAAGTGCTACCCAAGTATTCATTATTTTCAGTGGGATTCTTTCGTTTGTAAGTAACAGAAACCCACCTCAAATTGGCTTAAATGAAGGAAAAAAAAAACCTTGACTCCCAGTCTGGTCTGGCATGTAAGGAACTTAGATGTTGCCCATCTGTTCTAACAACAAAAAAAAAGCTGAAGAAATTGAAAAATCAACAACTCTTCTTAGATCCTTAAGAGAAGTGAGGTAACAGGGCAAACTGCTGCCCCCAAAACTGGAGAGACAGACAGGCAGGTACAGAGAATCACAACTTACCAGAGCAAAAATTCATGAGCAGAAACCTCCACAGAACCAGTGCTGGGGTAGGAAAACCTGAACTGTAACTGATGAATTGCTGGAGGCTCAATGTGGACAATTCTAAGAGTTAAAAACTCCAAGGGGACCCAGTCATAAGGGGGGCCCACAGTTTGGGGGATTTTACGTCCAGGAGCTTGACCTGGTTCTCATAATGAATTTCAGAGAAAAAGTCCCTCATGCTCCTCACAGGAGGAGAGGAAAAGGAACCATTTTTTAAATATGCTAGAACATTCTGTTCTTCCTAACACAGTCTGCCCTCAGGAAAAACTGTTTAACCAGAACCAAACCTGCTAGGGTTTTATCAGAGCCTAACTGATCTGGAAGAAGGGAAATACCCAGCTCCATAGCTCTGACCATCTGTCCCATCTAAGAGGAGTGGTGGGAACATGGGACTGAGAAGCACATGTGAAGTTCATAGTCCAGCAGCAAAGGCACACTAAAGGACTGAGACCTAATCATGGGATTCTAGAATGCTTCCCCTGCCCCCACACCTTACCATCACCTTAATAAAGGCCTATTTATGACAGTTCCTTTTACCTAGCACATCATGTCTGGCTATCAAGAAAAAAATTCCAAAACATTCTTAAAGGCAAAAAACACAGCTTGAAGAGACAGAGCAAGTATCAGAACCAGACTCAGATATGGCAGGGATGTTGGACTTATCAGACCAGGAATTAAAACAACTATGACTAATATTCTAAGGATGCTAATGGATAAAGTAAACAGCACGCAAGAACAGATGGGCAGTTTGGGATTAACATATATACACTACTATATATAAAATAGGTAAACAACAAGGACCTATTGTATAGCACAGGGAACTATACTCAGTATCTTGTAATAACCTATAATAGAAAAGAATCTGAACAAGAATACATATATAGGGCTTCCCTGGTGGCGTAGTGGTTGAGAGTCCACCTGCTGATGCAGGGGACACGGTTCGTGCCCCGGTCTGGGAAGATCCCACATGCCGCGGAGTGGCTGGGCCCGTGAGCCATGGCCGCTGAGCCTGCGCATCCGGAGCCTGTGCTGCGCGACGGGAGAGGCCACAGCAGTGAGAGGCCCACGTACCACAAAAAAAAAAAACAAACATATATAGATATATACATATAGATATATACATATATATATCTGAATCACTTTGCTGTATACTTGAAACTAACACAATATTGTAAATTAACTATACTTCAATTAAAAAAAAAGAACAGATGGGCAATGTAGGCAGAGAGATGGAAATTCCAACAAAGATCCAAAAAGTGGTAGAGATCAAAAAAACACTAATAGAAGTGAAGGACACATTTGGTGGGCTTATTAGTAGACTTGACATAGCAGAGGAAAGAATCTCTGAGCTTGAGCGGATCTCAATAAAAACCTCCGAAACTGAAAAGCAAAGAGAAAAAAGACTGAAGAAAACAGAATAAGATATCTAAGAACTGGGACAACTATAAGCAGTGTAACATATATATAGTGGTAAAACCAGAAGAAGAAAGAAAGAAATAGAAGAAATATCTGAAATAATAATGACTGAGAATTTCCCCAAATTGATGTCAGATACCAAACCACAGATCCAGGAAGTTCAGAGAACACCAAGTAGGATAGTAAGTGCAAAACAAAAAAGAAAAACAAACAAAACCTACATGTAGGCATATCATGTTTAAACTACAGAAAATCAAAGAGAAAGAAAAAGTCCTGAAAGAACCCAGAAGGAAAAATTATCTACAGAGGAACAAAGAGAAGAATTACATCAGACCTTTCAGAAATCACGCAAGCAAGAAGAGTGGGCTGAAATATTTACAGTGTTGAGATAAAAAGCCACCAACCTAGAATTCTGTACCCTGTGAAATTATCCTTCAAAAGTGAAGTGGAAATAAAGACTTTCTCAGACAAACAAAAATTGAGGGAATGTGTTGCCAATAGATCTGCTTTGCAGGAAATGATAAAAGTTCTTTAGAGAGAAGGAAAATGATATAGGTCAGAAACTCAGATGTACAGTAAAAAAAGGAAAGGCACTGGAGAAGAAATAAGTGAAGGTAAAATAAAAACTTTTATTTTTCTTATTCTTAATTGATCTCAGAGATAACAGTTTGTCCAAAATAATAATAGCAGCAACATATCCAACTATGTGTGCTTATGTGTACATGTGTGTATATGCTTATGTAGAAGTGAAATGAATGACAGAAGTGATATGAGGGAGAGGAGGCAAGAATTAGGATCCTTTTGTTATTATAAGGTACTCAAACTGCCCATGAAGTGGACTTGAATTAGTTGTAAATGTATATTGCAAACTCAACCACTGAAAAAACTAGAAAAAGAAGTACAACTGATATGCTAAGAAAGAGAAAATGGAATCATATAAAACGCTCAGTTAAAACCACAGAAGGCAGAAAAAGAATGGAAGACAGGTGCCAGCATGGTTGAGTTCTGGTGAAAGCCCTCTTCTGGGTTGCAGACTGCTGACTTCTCACTGTGATTTCACATGATGGATCATTTGAGCTGGCTCTCTGGGATCTCTTTTGTAGGGGCACTAATCTCAATGAGGAGGGCTATTCCCTCATGATCTAATCTCCTCCCAAAGGCCCCATCTCCTAATACCATGGCCTTGGAGGTTAGGTTTCAACATACTGATTTTGGAGGGACACAAACATTCAGATCATAGCAATCGATAAACCTCTAGCCAGGTTAACTAAGAAAAAAAGTGAGAGGTCGCAAACTGCTAATATCAGAAATGAAAGAAGGGACATCACTACAGATCCATGGGCATTCAAATGATAATCAAGGAATACTATGAAAAACTTTATGCCCACAAATTTGATAACCTGTATGAAATGGACCAATTCCTTGAAAGACATAATCTGCCAAAACTCACACAAGAAGAAACAGATAATCTACATAGGCCTATATCTATTAAAGAAATAGAATTAATAATTAATAAACAACCTTCTAAAACAGAAAACATCAAGCCAATATAGGTTCACTACTAAACATTTAAGTTAGTAGTACTAACTTAATTGGTACTAAACATACCAATTCTCTACAATCTCTTTCAGAAGAGAAAAGCAGAGGGAATAATTTCTAACTCATTCCGTGAGGCCAGTATTACCCTAAAACCAAAATCAGACAAAAATTACAATGAAAGAAAAGAAAACTACAGACCAATATGTCTCATGAGCATAGATGCAAAAATCCTCAATAAAATGTTAGTAAATTGAATCCAACAACATATAAAAAGAATCATGTACCATGACCAAGTAGGATTTATCCTGCCAATCTGGTTCAACATTCAGAAATCAATAAATGTAAATCATCACATCAACAGGCTAGAGAAGAAAAAATCACACGATCATATCAATAGTTGCAGAAGAAGCATTTGGCAAAATCCAACACCCATTCATGATAAAAACTGTCAGAAAACCAGAAGTCTTACAGCTAACATCATATTTAGTGGTGAAAAACTTTCCCACTCACATCAGGAATAAGGCAAGGATGTCCCCTCTCACCACTACTTTCCAACATTGTGCTGGAAGTCCTAGCTAATGCAATAAGACAAGAAAAAGAAATAACAGGTACACAGATTGTGAAGGAAGGCATAATACTGTCTTTGTTCACAGATGACATGATTGTCTATGTAGAAAATCTGAAAGAATCAACCCAAAACTCTTAGAACTCATAAGTGATTATAGCAAGTTTGTAGGATGCAAAGTTAATACACAAAAGCCAATTGCTTTCCTATATTCCAGCAATGAACAAGTAGAATTTCAAATTTAAAACAATTCCATTTACAATAGCACTCAAAAATGTTGAAATACTTAGTCGTAAATCCAACAAAATGTGTGCAAGACTTATATGAGGAAAACTACAAAACTCTGATGAAAAATATCAAAGAAGAACTAAATAAATGGAGAGAAATTCCATGTTTGTGCATAGAAAGATTCAATATTGTCAAGATGTCACTCCTTCCCAACTTGATCTATAAATTCAATGCAATCCCAGTCAGAATCCCAGCAAGTTGTTTCGTGGATACCGGCAAACTGATTCTAAAGTTAATATGGCGAGGCAAAAGACTCAGAATAGCCAACACAATAATGAAGCAGAAGAACAAAGTTGGAGGACTGATAGTACTCTAGTTCAAGACTTACTATAGAGTTACAGTAATCAAGACAGTGTTCTGGGGCTTCCCTGGTGGCGCAGTGGTTAAGAATCCGCCTGCCGATGCAGGGGACACAGGTTCAAGCCCTGGTCCCGGAAGATCCCACATGCCGTGGAGCAACTAAGCCCGTGCACCACAACTTCTGAGCCTGTGCTCTAGAGCCTGTGGGCCACAACTACTGAGCCTGCATGCCACAACTACTGAAGCCCATGTGCCTAGAGCCCGTGCTCCGCAACAAGAGAAGCCACTGTGGTGAGAAGCCCACACACCACAATGAAGAGTAGCCCCCGCTCGCTGCAACTAGAGGAAGCCTGCGTGCAGCAATAAAGGCCCAATGCAGCCAAAAATAAAAATAAATTAATTTAAAAAAAAGACAGTGTTCTGTTGGCAAAATAATAGACTAATAGATCAGTGCAGTAGAGTAGAGAGCCCAGAAATAGACCCCCATAAATATAGTCAACAAATCTTTGACAAAGAGCAAAGGCAATACAATGAAATAAAAAGTCTTTTCAGTAGATGGTGCTAGAACAACTGGGCATCCATATGTTAAAAAAAAAAAAAAAGAATCTAGACACAGACCTTACATCCTTCACAAAAATTAACTCAAAATGAATCACAGCCTTAAATTGAAATACAAAACTATAAAACTCCCAGAAGATAACATAGGAGAAAATCTAGATGACCTTGGGTATGCAGGTGACTTTTTAGATACAACACCAAGTATGATCCATGAAAGAAATAACTGATAAACTGAACTTATTAAAATTAAAGTTTTCTGCTCTGTGTAAGACACTGTCAAGAGAATGAAAAGATAAGTCACAGACTGGGAGAAAAAAATATTTGCAAATATATGTCTAATAAAGGACTGTTATCCAAGATGTACAAAGAATTCTTAAAACTCAACAGTAAGGGCTTCCCTGGTGGCACAGTGGTTGAGAGTCTGCCTGCCGATGCAGGGGATGCGGGTTCGTGCCCCGGTCCGGGAGGATCCCACGTGCCGCGGAGCGGCTGGGCCCGTGGGCCATGGCAGTGGGAGGCCCGCGTACCGCAAAAAAACCCAAAAAACTCAACAGTAAGAAAATGAGCAACCCGATTTAAAAATGGACAAAGACCTTAACAGATATTTCACCAAAGAAGATATGCAGATGGAGAATAATCATATGGAAAGATGCTCCACATTGTATGTCATTAGGGAATTGCAAACTTAAAAAACAAGATGCCATTATATACTTATTAGATCAGCCAAAATCTAAAACACTGACAACACCAAATATTGGCAAGGATGTGCAAAAATAGGAACTTTTGTTCATTGCTGGTGGGAATGCAAAATGGTACAACCACTTTGGAAGAGAGTTTGGCACTTCCTTATAAAATTAAACGTACTCTTGCCATACGATTCAGCAGTCATGCTCCTTGGTATTTACCAAAGTGAAAACTTGAAGTGAAACTTATGTCCACAAAAAAACCTGCACACGATATTTTTTTTTTTTTCGGTACGTGGGCCTCTCCCTGTTGTGGCCTCTCCCGTTGCGGAGCACAGGCTCCGGACATGCAGGCTCAGCGGGCATGGCTCACGGGCCCAGCAGCTCCGCGACATGTAGGATCTTCCCGGACCGGGACATGAACCCGTGTCCCCTGCATCGGCAGGTGGACTCTCAACCACTGCGCCACCAGGGAAGCCCCTGCACACGATTTTTATAGCGGCTGTATTCATAACTGCCAAAACTTGGAAGTAACTGAGATGTTCTTCAGTAGCTGACTCAATAAACAAACTGTGGTACATCAGACAATGGAACATTATCTAGTGCTAAAAAGAAATGAGCTATCAAGCCATGAAAAGACATGGAGAAAGTTAAATGCCTATTACTGGGTGAAAGAAACCAATCTGAAAAGGGTACATACTGTATGATTCCAACTATATGATATTTTGGAAAAGGCAAAACTATGGAGATAGTAAAAAGATCAGTAGTTGCCAGGCGTTGGGAGGGAGGACGGGCACAGAGGATTTTTAGGACACTGAAATTACTCTGTATAATACAGAGTAATGTATCATACATAATGGTAGATATATGTCATTATACATCTGTCTAAACACATAGAATGTACAACGCCAAGAGTGAACCCTAATGTAAGCTATGACCTTTGGGTGATGAGGTGTCAATGTAGGTCCATCAGTTGTAAGAAATGTACCAGTCTAGTGCGGGCTATTAAAATGGGGGAGGCTGTGCCTGTGTGGGGATAGGGGACTTTGGAGTAATCTCTGTGCCTGCTGCTCAGTTTTGCTGGAAACCTAAACCTACTCTATAGAATAAAGTCTATTTAAAAAAAGAGAGAATTACTGGCTCACATAATTGAAAAGTCCAGGGCTAGGGAGGCTTCAGGCACGACCAGATTCAGGGGCTCAGTGATACCATGGTGATGCAGTCTTCATCTCTCAGCTTTGCTTTCTTCCGTCACCCCAGTAGGGGAGCTCCAGGGGACTCAGGCCTGATGAGTCTTGGTATAAACCGGAGGCTCGTTGCCACTGGGAAATGTCCTGGTTGGGCTCTTATTGGCCACCTTGGGCCTGTGTCCACCCCTGGAGTTGGGGAAGGGAGATTTCGCCCTATCCCAAAAGGAAGATGTGAGGCCTTATTGCCAGAGGAAGGGAGACTAGATTTGGGGCCGGCAAAAGCTACAGAGTAGTTGACCAAGGCCCCTCCAGCCCTAACGTTTGATGCTTCCGGTGCTGGCTGCCTGCCAGGTGAGGGCTGTGTACAGCCCTTCCTGCAGAAGGAGGTGGTGTTTGCACTGGGCCTCGGGGGTCACATGAGAGGGCGGCAGGTGGCTGAGAGGATGCTGGTGTAAAGGGAACAAGGTGCATAAGGGTTTGGATGTATTTGGTAGCTGTTGAGAAGACCAGTTTGGCTGGACGATGAGTGTGTGAAGACTGGGCTGTGAAAGCATGTTGTGGCCAGACTGGGGCCTCCCAGGATGTGGGTCCTGCCCCGCCAGTCTCCCAGCCTCACCCATACTGCTTCCTCTGGGGTGTTAATATCCCAGGAGGGAACCTCCGTGGGGTAGGGAGGCTGTGCTTCCTCTGACCCCCTTTCCCCCAGGCGTTCCTGGTCTACACTGCAGGTGTCTACTCCAACATGGGCAACTACAAGTCCTTTGGTGACACCAAGTTTGTTCCCAACCTGCCCAAGGTGAGCTGAAGAAGGCTGGGAAAGGTGGGCAGTTTGGGGCCGGTGGGATGGGGGGGAGCGGGGCATGCAGCAGATGGAGCCCCAGTGGGAGTCGGGCCCTGAGAGGAGCTTTGACCTTGTCACTGCCACACTGTACGGCCTTGGGTGCTGCAGCCACCTCCTGACCCTGCTGACCCGAGGGACGAATGAGCGGAGGCTGTGGAAAGGCTCTGTGCACCGTTAGGTGCTGCAGAGATGGAGCCTGCCTGTCACCACTGAGGACAGCGGAGGAGCCTGGGCATGAGGAGTCCCTCTCTGGGACCACGGGGCTCAGGCCCATCTGGGGCAGAGGCAGCTCTTACACCAGGGCTCTCAGCCCCTACTGAGTGCACGAATTGCCTGGCGAGCTTGTTGAAATGCAGCTTCTGACCCAGCAGGCCTGAGCAGGTGGGGCGTGAGGGTCTGCATTTCTCCGGCAAAGTCAATGCTGCCGGTCTGTCAACTGCACTCTGGGCCAGAAGGTCTTAGACTGTGGGAGAAGAGCTTGGGGGTCGATGGGGGCGGGGAGGAGGGCGCTCCAGGAGGCAGGTTTGGGTGGTGTGGCCAGGCCACGGGCCTCCCTTCCCCTGCAGGAGAAGCTGGAACGTGTGATCCTGGGTAGTAAGGCCGCGGAGCAGCACCCGGAGGAAGTCGGGGGCCTCTGGCAGACCTGTGGGGAGCTCATGTTCTCTCTGGAATCGAGGCTTCGACACCTCGGGCTGGGGAAGGAGGTGAGGCCCCCCCAGCCACACTGGGGAGTGGAGGGCATCCTTGGGGGCCGCCTGGTATGGAGGGAGGGGCACCCGATGGGGAGGCAGCGGGCTGTCCGTCACGCCTGAGGCCAAGCTGCCCTCCACCGCAGGCCTCAGCGCCATCATTTGTAAGCAGGTTGGATGGAACGCTTTCTGAATGCCCTCCCAGTTCTGACATCCTGGGATGCCATGTGCAGGAGGAAGGAAGGAGAGAAGCTGAGAGCTGGAGGGAGCTGAGGAGGGGGCATGGGAAAGGAGGGGGCCAAAGCTTCCCACCTCTGGAGGCTGCTTGGGAGCTGCGTGGGGTGAGGGATGCAGCAAACCTTAGGGGCGGGCCCACGAGAGGCTGGCACAGAGCTGCAGGAAGGCTGGACTTGGGCCTCTGTTTGTTGTTTGTGTTGTAATTTTTTCCCCCTGGAAAGAGTTGGAGAGGGACAGTGGAGGCTGCTGAGAGGAAGTGGAGGAAGCCAGAGGCTGGAGAGGGTGGCTGGGAAGGAATTCACCAGCTTCCCCAACCCAACTCAGCAACTCCTATTTCCCATCTGCCCCTTCCCCGACAGGGAATCACCACCTATTTCTCTGGGAACTGTACCATGGAAGATGCCAAACTAGCCCAAGACTTTCTGGACTCACAGGTTTGGGGGTTGGGGAACTTGGGGTGGTGGTTTGTTGGGGTCCCCTTGGCACTGGCGCCCACTCCTGGGTCTCAGCTTGGGCCCAGAGGCATGGGCATCTTGGGTCCTTGAGGTGGAGAAGACTTGGGAATCCTCGTCTAAGGGTCAGCCTGGCATGAATGAAGATGTCCCCGTGTGTGCCCTGATGGAGCTGCCCCTGCCCCACCCTGGGCTGAAGGGCCTTGTGACAGCCTCAGGGCAGGAGGACACAGAACATCAGAGCTGCTTGGATTGGGCTGTGGCATCCATGTGTCACTTTCACCTCCCAGCTCAGCCACACAGCGACATTTCCTTATCTGTGGAATGGGACCTGCCTCCTGTACCCCGGATTAGCTGAGGTCACGAAGTGTCTTGCACAGCGCTTAGTAAAAGTTAGTGCTCAGTGTACTGAACAGAGCGGGAGCCTGCCCTGGCCTGACCCTGCTCTCTCCCCTCGCAGACAACTCAGGCACGTCCACCGGAGGCCCCGGACTGCTTTACCTGTGTATCTTCTCCCCCTGGTGTGACCCACTTTCCCTCCCCCCACCCCACAGCCCGCTCTGGACTTCCTCTCCCCCAAACCCCTGCCCTGGTCTTTTCCAGAACCTCAGTGCCTACAACACACGGCTCTTCAAGGAGATCGGCCAGGATGGGAAGCCCTGCTACGAGGTGCGGTTGGCTTCTGTGCTGAGCACAGGTGAGCTCACGCCCCTTCTCCTCCTTCCTGTGTTCCTGGACCAGCGTGGAGGGGGCCAGAACCCAGGACAGGGTTAGCTGACTACGGAAGCTGCAGGCAGTAGCCACAGTTGTAATGGTTATGGCACACGTTGATCGAAGGCTTGCTAGGTGCAAGCCCTAGTGCTCAGCAAATGGTGTTCCTGTGAGGTGAGCGTCCCCAGCCCCGGTGCTGCTGGTGGTGATGTAAAGCTAAGAGGAGGCTCAAGGGCAGGGGAAGGGCCTTTGTTCCACCTGGCGAACATCATTGCTGCGAGCCTCTGACAGGGGCCACGTGTTGGCCATGGTCCCCATCCTCCAGGCAGTGGTGCAGAAGATACCAATCCATGTAAACAATGGAAGTAGAGGCTGGACCATATGTCCCATGACAGCCTAGAGGAGAAATCCAAACTGCACATCAGTGAAGGCTTAATGGAAAAGGTGACCACCTGGGCTTCCCTGGTGGCGCAGTGGTTGAGAGTCCGCCTGTCGATGCGGGGGACGTGGGTTCGTGCCCCGGTCCGGGAGGGTCCCACATGCCGCGGAGCGGCTGGGCCCATGAGCCATGGCCGCTGAGCCTGCGCGTCCGGAGCCCGTGCTCCGCAACAGGAGAGGCCACGGCAGTGAGAGGCCCGCGTACAGCAAAAAAAAAAAAAAAAGGTGACCACGTGTGTCTTGGAGGTTGGGGACAATACAGAAAGGTGGGGGTGGTGAACTTACTAAAATCCACTTCCTAAATATCTCCCCAAGTACCTTCAAGGCAAAGCCCAGATGCACTTCTAAGGGCTCCATCATTTGGAATTTCTTGGTTGTAAGTGAGGAAACCTATTTCAAATTTGCCTACAGCAAAGGGGACTTCGTAGGCTTGAGTAATTAAGAAGCCCAGAATACAGTAGCTTCAGGCACAGCTGGATCCAGCTGCTCAGACAGTATTCTCAGAAATTTCTCTCTCTGTCTCTTGGCTCAGCTCTCTTTGACTTCACCCACAGCAGGCTGCTGCCATCTACATGTCCAGTGGTAGATGTTAGCTGTTGGCTGGGGCCTCGGCTGGGGCTGTCAACCAAAACACACAGCCTGATAGCCACCAGCTGGGCCATTCCAGCAAAGAGAGCCCTCTTCTCCCCGAAGTAGTGTCTTAACGTCTGGGAGTGGCTCAGGTTTCTCTGTTTCGGGTCCTTGTGGTTAAGGGACCCTGGTCCCAAGCCTACCTCACAGCCAGGTGGACTCACAGCCAGTTGGACCTACCACCTGGACTTGGGGTGGTTGTGAGGGGGTGGTTCTCAAAAGAAAACTGGCGTCTGTTACCAGGTGAGGGGGGTACAGATGCAGCATTAAGAGAAGCATCCAGGCCCCTGTGAGGACCTCTGTAACCCTGTCCTCCCTTCCACACCCACCTCCCACCTCCCAGCCCCAGCCTCCCACTTAGACTTTGGGCTGCAGCCACGCTCAGCAGCTTCCAATTCCCTGAAAACCCCATGTTCTCACCTACCCCCTCCAGGCCTTTGCACGGTCTGTTCCCCATTCCCGCTTGGAATGTCCTCCCTCCCCTCTAGGTGTTCCACTGATGAACCCTAATCGTCCTGTAGGCCAGGCTTGGACCTCACCTTCCCAGGACCTCTCCCTGTCTCCCCACAGCCTCTTTGCTCATCAGCACACCCAGTAATTTCCCAGTGATTTTTCTGTTGACTTCAAGCTCCTTGAGAGGAGGAACTCTGTGTTTCATTCACCAGTGCCTTCCCAGCAGCTCTCCCTTCGTTGATCCTCAGATACCAAGCAAAGGAGGACAGGTCGGGAACAGCACTCCTGGTAGAGGGAACAGCATGAGCCAAAGCAAGGTGGTGGGAAGGTTTAGGGAGCAGCACGTACGTAGTGCGATTTGACGAGGGAAGAGGATAAGGGTTCCAGGGAATAGGAGGGGATCACACGGGAATATGAGCTGGGCCTCTAGGACGCCGCAGAGGACAGTGGCTAAGAGTGTGGCTCTGGAGCCAGGCTGCCTGACGTAACAAACGCCCCCATTTGTTTAGTGATACAAAGCCACCTTTTCATGCTCCTGGGCTCTGTGGGTCAGGAATTTGGATGAGGCACGCTAGGAACAGCATGTCTCTGGCTGACAATGTCTGAGGCCTCAGCTGGGAAGACTTAGAGGTGGCGGGTGACTCAACAGCTAGGGGCTGCATCCTCTGCCTGCTCACCGACTCACACGTCCAGTGGTAGATGTTAGCTGTTGGCTGGGACTTCAGCTGGGGCTGTCAACCAGAACACCTCACACAGCATCTTCATATTGCTCGTGGTGGCTGGGCTCCAGAGCGAACACCCCAAGAGGGCCAGGCAGACGCCGTGTCGCCGTTTGTGACCTAACCTTGGCAGTCACATGGCATCACTTCTGCTGTAGCCACAAGCCTGCCTGCCCCGCTTCAAGAGGAGAAGTCCTGATAGGAGAAGTCACTTTGGGAGATGGGAGATACTGTGGCCATCTTTTCTTTTTTCTTAAATATAAGCTAGAAGTATGTTGTATGGATCAGAGACAACAGGCAAAATACAACAGTGTTAATATCCCATTGTGGACTTCCTGGTGGCGCAGGGGTTAAGAATCCGCCTGCCAACGCAGGGGACACGGGTTCGAGCCCTGGTCCGGGAAGATCCCACATGCCGTGGAGCAACTAAGCCCGTGCGCCACAGCTACTGAGCCTGCGCTCTAGAGCCTGCGAGCCACAGCTACTGAAGCCTGCACTCTAGAGCCTGCGAGCCACAGCTACTGAAGCCCACATGCCTAGAGCCCATGCTCTGCACCAAGAGAAGCCACCGCGATGAGAAGCCCGCGCACCACAACGAAGGCTCGCCACAACTAGAGAAAGCCCACGTGCAGCAACAAAGACCCAACACAGCGAAAAAAATAAAATCCTTTAAAAATATATATCCCATTGCTTCTGTAACAAATCACCACAAATTTAATGGCATAAAACAACACAAATTTATTCTGTTACAGTTCTGGAGGTCCAAAGTCTAAAAGAAGACTCCAGTTCCTTCTGGAGCCTTCAGGGGAAATCTGTTGCCTTGCCTCTTTCTGTCTCTAGAAGCTGCCTGTGGCAGCTTCCTCGGCCTGTGGCCCTTTCCTCACATCTCTCCCTCTTCTTTCTTCTCTCATCACATCTCCTACCTCCCTTCACCCTCCTGTCTCCTCCTTATAAGGACTCTTGTGATTACATCTAGGGTATGGCTAGCTTTTTAAATACAACCTGCCACACTGGGTTTGAATCCGACTCTGCTACTTGCTGCTGTGTGACCTTCAAAAACTGACTTAACCTCTCGGTGCCTTAGCTTCCCCATCTGTAGAATAGAGATAATAATTTCCCGCTCCCCACAGAGCTGATGCAAGGCTCAAATGAGTTAACATGTAAATAACTTAGAACATTTCATGTAACATAACATTGGGTTGGCCAAACAGTTCGTTTGGGTTTTTCTGTAAGGTAGTACGGAAAAAGCCGAACGACCTTTTGGCCAACCCAATATCTATATTTTTGAAGATGAAAGTTTATACTAATTTCTGTGGGCAGTGGGGAGCCATTGAAGATCTTAGAGTAAAGGAGTGTCACAGCGAGAAGCCTGCTGGGGTGTCTTATATTAGCCTTTTCCCTGAGCCATCCTTTTTCCCTCAGAGCCTATTCTGGACTCCGAAATGAATTCCAAGCTGAAGAGCTATGAATTCCAGGGAAGCAATTTCCGGGTGACCCGGGGAGACTATGCACCCATCCTCCAGAAGGTAGTGGAGCACCTGGAGAAAGCCAAGGTAGGGCTGGCTAGGGGCTGAGGTGCTTCTCCAGGCCCCTCTGGGCAGCAAAGGTGGGTATGGGGATGGGTGGGTAGCCTGAGGCTGACCAACCCTTGCTCACCCCCAGGCCTATGCAGCCACCAGCCACCAGGAGCAGATGCTGGCCCAGTACATAGAAAGCTTCACCCACGGCTCTATCGAGGCCCACAAGAAGGGCTCTCGCTTCTGGATCCAGGACAAAGCCCCCATCGTGGAGAGGTGAGGCGCCAGCCTTCACCCTGCCCTGTCCGCCGCCCCCCCCGCCCCGCCTCCATCTCAGCCCTTCTCTCCCCCAGTTACATCGGGTTCATCGAGAGCTACCGAGACCCTTTTGGCTCCCGCGGAGAGTTTGAAGGTAACTTCTGGGAGGCGGGCGGTCGGATGGAAACCCTTACCCTTGTCCCCTGAGGACTCTCCCCTCCCCGCTCCTCCCTCCGCAGTAATAATAACAATGACAACAGCCATTGATGATTTGCCATGTAGTGGACACGTAGCTCATTTTGACACCATCATCCTATGAGAATGTCTCTCCTCACTTCACAGATGTGGGAACTGAGGCACAGGTGGTGGGTGGCCTAGCCTAGGCACCTTGGCTCTGAGCCACTGCTGTGCTGCCTCTCGTGTCTGGTCCAGGCATAGGCTCCAGCTTTGTCACTTAATGGCTGTGTGACCTTGAGCCACTTAACCCCACCTCTGCGCATCCGTCACTCCTTTTTGGGTGTCATGGGAAGTGAGGTATTATATGCAGACGGCTCAGCACAATGCCAGGCATGGAAACGGTGCTGAGTTGATGGGAGCAGAATTAACACTGGGACTATGAACTTGACTCGGCTGCTGTCATCTCAGGACAGGTGGCAGGCTGCCTCGGCCCTTGTGTCCAAGCCCCCATGGGACCCACTAGTGCAGGGCAGGGCATCCAGCCTGAGGATTTAGACTTGTTTCTGCCAAGCTTTATCCTCCCCAGCCCCTGGATGTAGAGTCTGGAGCATCCAGCTGCCAAAAGCCCGCGAGATTAGCCTTGGAGGAGAGAGGAAAGCCCCGACAGCCCATGAGGGCTTGGATCTGAGCCCAGAGACAGGCAGAAGGGACAGGCAGTCCAGGGGCCGGAGGGTGAGACAGGTGTGCATACTCACAGCTTTCCTGCCTGGGTCCTGATTTGCCAGGCCTGCTCTGAGGGCCAAGACCCCAGGGCCTCCTCAGCAGCCTCAGTCTCAGAGGTCCCCCTCTTTTTACATAACTCATTGTGATTATTAGAAAAGTAGTCTCTGTTCGTGGTCAAAAATTATGAAAATGCAGACCAAAAAAAATCAGCTGTGATTGTACCCACCCCAAGGTTAAAATTTGGAATGTACTTTTTGTCTTCTGTTTTTATATAGTGCTATGCTTAAAAACGTGTGTGTGTGATTTAAAATCTGCATTTGTTGCAAGTAATTGGAACAGTACAGACGTATGTAGGATAAAATGTGAAATCCCTCCTTTACTATCCTCTCCTATGTCACACCCCTCCTGAGATCACCACAGCTCGCAGTTGAGTACAGGTCCTTCCAGGCCTTTGTCGAAGCATTCTCACACACACACACACACACACACACACACACTCCTTTTTTTTTTTTTAAATAAGTTTATTTTTGGCTGCGTTGGGTCTTCATTGTGGCACACAGGCTTTTCATTGCGGTGGCTTCTCTTGTCGTGGAGCACGGGCTCTAGGCGTGCGGGCTTCAGTAATTGTGGCTTGTGGGCTCAGTAGTTGTGGCTCGCGGGCTCTAGAGCGTAGGCTCAGGAGTTGTGGCGCATGGGCTTAGTTGCTCTGTGGCATGTGGGATATTCCCAGACCAGGGCTCAAACCCGTGTCCCCTGCATTGGCAAGCTGATTCTTAACCACTGCGCCACCAGGGAAGTCCCCACGCATTCCTTTTAACTCATCCAGGTAAATGAGATTATATTCTCATTCCGTGTATTGTTCTGTCACTTGGTTTTTTCACTTAATCATGTATCGTGGATATTTTTCCTATTGGTATATATAGACCTACCACATTCTTTTTAATAGGTGTATAGTATTCACAATATATCATAAATAATTCCCCACAGCATTTGATATTGTACTACATATCTAACAGCTGCATGGCATGCCGTCACATAGCTGCCCCCTGATTTATTTAATAATCCCCAATCATTGGACATTTATTTAGGTCGCTTTTCCTTCTTTGCTATTTTAATCATCCTCTCTTCCTGCCCTGGTGTGATGATTTCATCAGACAGAGCGAATCCAGATGGAGAGGCATTGCCAGGCCCATCCCTCGGCCAGGTTAAGGTTGACCCCTTCCTCAGTCTAGGTCAGGCCTTTCCAGGGCACAGTCCCTGCAGGGTTAGCAGGAATTACATTAAGAAGGATTTGTTGCTGAGCAGCAGGGAGTCTCTGCTTGCAGGACTCTTCAGTACCTTTAACGTGCAAATGTGCATTGCGAACCTTTAAGAAGATGGAGGTAGAGTGTATAGTTTTGCCCAAACTTATCTGACCAGGGAGCTCTTTCTTTATGAAGGCTCTCATAGAAAATGTGTTCTATGGAGTACAGTTTTGGAAATTGTACTGCTTTGAGCCAGGAACTCTAACTGCACTGACTCTGAAAGGATCAGTCCCAGCCGCCTGTGCAGCAGCCTCCCTCACCACCGCATAAGCCAGGTGCACTAGCCGTGCAGGACAGTTCACAGTTCCCCCAAAAAGGAGAGCATCTTTTTTTGTTCATGTCGTCCCTTCCACTGGGCATCTGATCCTTTCCCCATCATCCCCTATGTACTCCCCACAATCTCCTTTAAGATCCACCTCAGGTGTTACTCAGCGAAGCCTTCTCTCTGTACCCCACCCATCCCAAAACAGTGACCTCATGGAGGCAGGGCCCAGGTCTGGGTCACTGTTCTCCCGAGTGGCCAGCACAGGGTCACTGTGCACAGCAGGCATTCAATACCTGCACGACGGCTGGAGGGTTAGAGGGGTTGAGGAGGGTGTGGGATCCCTTCCAAACCCTGCCAACCCACAGCCCACTCTGTCCCCTGACAGGCTTTGTGGCCATGGTGAACAAGGCCATGAGTGCCAAGTTTGAGTGGCTGGTGGCAAGTGCGGAGCAGCTGTTGAAGGAGCTTCCCTGGCCCCCAGCCTTCGAGAAGGACAAGTTCCTCACCCCCGACTTCACCTCCCTGGATGTTCTCACCTTTGCTGGCTCCGGCATCCCTGCCGGCATCAACATCCCCAACTGTGAGCTTCCGTAGGCCCTGCCCCTCGAACACGACAGGATGGCCCAAACCCCCAGGAGACCCCACTGAGAGTCGCACCCTCCGCCTCCACACACTCACCCTGGCCACAAATCACCCTGCTCCGCTCACCATCCCGGCCTGTCCCTCTTGTCCAGACTCCTCGTCTGTGACCCTTGACCTTTGCCCCTTCTCCCTGGTCCCCGCCCTCACCTTCTCCAGATGACGACCTAAGGCAGACGGAAGGCTTTAAGAACGTGTCGCTGGGGAACGTGCTGGCCGTGGCCTATGCCACACAGCGGGAGAAGCTCACCTTCCTGGAGGAGGAGGACAAGGTGGGCACCGGCAGCCCGAGGGCCGGCGCTGGGCCTGGCCTGACCTCAGCTGATGCAGGAAGGCGGACAGGCCAGTGCAGAGGAGAGGAAAGAACACGGCTTCGGGCCTGGCTCTGCTGCTTCCCTGCTTGTGACCTTTGACCTTGTGTCTTTGGATCCTGTTTCCCCAGCTGGCAAACAGTGGAGGCAGCCCCTTCTTTGCAGGTTGCTGCAAGGATGGGATGGGCTTTGCAGTGCCCAGTGTAGTAGGCCTTTAGCAAATGTGTGCATCACGATGGGCCCTCGGCCTGGCACAGGGGATGTGGGCAGGCCGTGTGGCCGTGGTGGGACAGTGGGCAGCGTGGGTCTCCGCTTGTCTCGGCAGGACCTGTACATCCGCTGGAAGGGACCCTCCTTTGATGTGCAGGTGGGGCTGCACGAGCTGTTGGGCCACGGCAGCGGCAAGCTCTTCGTGCAGGTAAGAACACGGGGCTGGCCCTGGTGCCCGCAGGAGCCTCTGCAGAGCTGCCCCTTCCTTCTGGCCAGCCAAAGTGGCTGGAGCGCCCTCAGCACCCACTCAGGGAATATGAGAAGACAGACAGCCTTTCTGGCAGGCCGGGAAGAGCCCACTGTGGACCCCCAGCCCAGAGCTACATGGATGACATGACTGGGGGTGGGTGGGGCAGGGCTGTCAGAGAGCGCAGCGTTGGGCCTGCTCCCTGTGGGTGGAGCTGCCTCCCCAAATGGGGACGGGCTGGGCCTGGAAGTCAGGAGGATCCAGAGAGCAGCTGATGGGGGAACAGCTTGGCATTGGGCTTTGTCCAGGCTTTGAAGTCCCAGGGAAGCGGGGACACATGTGGCCCGTCGGTGGCCTTGCACAAGACAGTTCCCCTCCCTGAGCCTCAGTTGGCCCATCTGTAAAATGGGGTTCCTGACTCCTATGGTATGGCTTTTGTGAGGAATAAAGGCAAAGCCCTGGGATTTGCTTGGCACTCGATAGGCCCTCTGAAAATGGGTGTTATTGTTAAGAGACAGTGTACACAGACATTATGTGCTCTGATTCCGCTTTGGGGTTCTTAGTCTCTGAGCCTTAGTTTCCTCCTCTGTGAAGTGGGGTAGTAATAGAATGTTCCTTGGAGGGTGGTTGCAAGGGTGAAATGGATGGTGCACGCAAGACACTTGGCACATGGAGAGGACGGTGAGGGTGATGCTTCTGAGGCAGAGAGTCACATGCTGTGACCTCCTCTGCCAGCAGAGGGGCCAGGAAGGTGAGGAGCGGCCAGGCCTTCTGGTCCACCCACTGGGACATCTCCAGCTGGGCTCTGGAGATACTGAGTCCAAGTCTTCATGTGACTTTGGGCATGTGCCTCCCCATCTGGCCTGCAGTGTCACTCTCTGTGCAGGAGTAGGTGCCTGACGTTCTTCTACCTCCGGGGCTTCTGAGATGTGTCACAGGACAGGTTTGGAGGCGGCAGTGTGTCGGTGGACCTGCTGCTCCTGCCATCCACTCACTGCTCCCGGTCACCTTTCTGAGCCACTTGGATCCAGGGCTGAAGGCCTGGCCCAGGGCAGGGGCACCTTGCCCTCACCTGCCCCACATTCATGACCATTCTCCTGCAGGATGAGAAAGGAGCATTCAACTTTGACCAGGAGACAGTGATCAACCCAGAGACAGGGGAGCAGGTGAGGGTGGCCTCGGTGGAGCCTTGGGGTGCTGGGAGTGGGGTGGCCTATGGGGATGGCAGGCACCCCTAAGCTTGCTTCCTGGGCCTCCCCTCCCAGATTCAGAGCTGGTACCGGAGCGGGGAGACCTGGGACAGCAAGTTCAGCACTATCGCCTCCAGCTATGAAGAGTGCCGGGCAGAGAGCGTGGGCCTCTACCTCTGCCTCAACCCCCAAGTGCTGGAGTACGAGCAGCAGGCCTGGGTGGGGGGGACCTCCTCTGTGGATGGAGGGGGTGCTGGCAGGGAGGGCAGGGCCCGGGTAGCCTCTGACCCCCCTCCCCCCTGCCACTTCCCCTCCCTCCCCCAGGATCTTTGGCTTTGAGGGGGCTGACGCAGAAGATGTGGTCTACGTAAACTGGCTCAACATGGTTCGGGCCGGACTGCTTGCTCTGGAGTTCTACACCCCTGAGGCCTCCAGCTGGAGACAGGTGGGGGCCAGGGGACCCCTCAGGAGGGAAGAGCCTTAGGTGGGGGCCAAGATCAGGATTCTGGGTGTAGGGAAGGGACAACCCTACCTATGAGGCGCATAAACTGGGTTGATCCCAGAGTCCACTGCATATGAGGGCAAGTCACGTCACTGTTGTGAGTCTCGGTGTCCCTGTCTGTGAAATGGGAGTAATAATCTCCTTGCCCACCTTTGAGGGTGAATCAGATGAGATGATTTTACTATGATCACTAACAGAGGACTTGCATAGGACTTACTCTGTGCCACTTAGTTCTAAGCGCTTTATGTGATTAACCCATTTGTCCCCAGTGTCAACCCAGGAGGTAGGTACTGTTATTACCCTCATTTTAGAGATGAGGAAATTGAAGCACAAAGCGATTAAGTAACTTGCTGGTAACAGAACCAGAATTCAAATCCAAGCAGCCTGCCTCCAGAGCCATTAGGCTACACTGTTTGGTGATGAGATGTACTTTAGAGATAGGGTAAGCAATTGAAATCTTTTAAGAAGTCAAGTAAGTCTGTTTTGAGGAGGCAATATTTTGTCATCAAAAGAACACATGGAGACTTCCCTGGTGGCGCAGTGGTTAAGAATCCGCCTGCCAATGCAGGAGACATAGGTTCGAGCCCTGGTCCAGAAAGATCCCACATGCCGTGGAGCAACTAAGCCCCTGTGCCACAACTACCAAGCCTGCTCTCTAGAACCCACGAGCCACAACTACTGAACCCACATGCCACAACTCCTGAAGCCCACATGCCTAGAGCCCGTGCTCCGCAACAAGAGAAGCCACTGCAATAAGAAGCCCACGCACCGCAACGAAGTGTAGCCCCCGCTCACTGCAACTAAAGAAAGCCTGTGCGCAGCAACGAAGACCCAACACAGCCAAAAATAAATTTATTAAAAAAAAAAACACTTTTTTTTTTTTTTTTTTTTTTTTTTTTGCGGTACACGGGCCTCTCACTGTTGTGGCCTCTCCCGTAGTGGAGCGCAGGCTCAGCAGCTATGGCTCACGGGCCCAGCCGCTCCGCGGCATGTGGGATCTTCCCGGACCGGGGCACAAACCCCTGTCCCCTGCATCGGCAGCCGGAATCTCAACCACTGCGCCACCAGGGAAGCCCTGAACACACATTTTAGAGTCAGGAAACTTGGGTTAGTCCTTGCTCTCTCGTACGAGCTGTGTGACCCTGAGCAAGTCACTTCACCTCTCTGGGCCTCTGTTTTGTCATCTGTAAACTGCGGGTAACGGTGCCCTCTTGATCCCACTGTTGAATGCAAACAGGATTGTGGAGAAGAAAGTGCTCGGGGTCCTGGTGGCGAGGGGCCCTCTGGGGGTAACTGTTCTCATGAGGGTGGGCTGTGGAGCAGCAGAGGGGATGGTGGGTGACAAGGGGGAACATGGGGCTCTGGGTCCTGCCTGGAAATGGCCTTCCTGTCTACCAGGGCAGCCTGCCCTCCCTTGTGAGAGGAGAAGGGAAGCATTTGAGGGGAGAGGAATAGGCACAAAAGGACCCACAGGCTGGGGAAGAATAAAACGACAATAATAATTGACAATTAGTGCACACATATGATATATCAGGCCTTGGAATGAGCTCTTGATACTTCTTGCCTCGGGGTTGCAAATGATTCCTTTCTCTTTGGCCCCGGCAGGCCCACATGCAGGCCCGGTTTGTGATCCTGAGGGTCTTGCTGGAGGCTGGCGAGGGACTTGTTACCGTCACTCCCACCACAGGCTCCGATGGGCGCCCAGATGCCCAGGTCCACCTTGACCGCAACAAGATCCGGACCGTGGGCAAGCCCGCCCTGGAGAGGTTCCTGCGGAGACTCCAGGTAAACAGGGGCCTCTCACCTTGGAGGCCCCCTCCAGCCTCACCCTGTCTCCCCACCCTGTAAAAGGGAAGGCTTCTTGGAGGAGGTGGTATTTAAGCTGGAATTTGAGTGCCAAGGAGGAACCAGCTATTAGAAGATCTGATAGCAGAAGAAACAAAGTGTAAAGCCTGGTCTTGGGACTGGAAGGAGCTTGGTGGGTTGAGAGACAGAAGGAGGAAGTCTGGAGCTTGGTGAGTGAAGGAGGGAGGGACAGTGGTCACTGCAGCCCTGACATCCCTCCCATGTAGGGATGTTTAGAGTCAGTAGACCTTTTGGGGTTCTGGTGCCAGTACTAACCAGCTGTGTAATTGGGGTAACATACTTTGCCTTGCTGGCCTCCACTTTTCTCATCTGTCAAATGAGGTACATCACCTGCCTCACCTGGTAGGAATTAAATGAAACAACATATATGTGGAACTGAGCGATAGAATGTCGTGTTATCCAAGCCAGTGTGACACAAAGTGTGGTCCAGAGACCAGCAGCAGCATCGCCCAGGACATGCAGATTCAAAGGCACCACCCCAGAGCTCCTGATTCAGAAATTCTGAGTGTGGGGCCCCGAAACCTGCATGTTTACTAGCCTGCCAGGTGATTCTGACACTCAACAAAGCTGGAGGACCACCGATGGTGACCCACCCCTTACCGGGAAGTGCCTTCCATCAGAACAGGGTCCTGCTGGCTTTTTCAACCTGAAGAAGGCCCAGCCTTCAATTCAGCAAATATCTCTTTATGATTGTACTCCCACCTATTTCCAGAAGGGATGTTAGGCATTTTTCCTAAAAAGATATGTTTGGCCATTAAAGGAAAATAAAATTAGAAATTAAAAATCATTAGATGCAAAACACAGTGCAGTGTCTTGGGTCAGATTCCAGAATAGATAAAAGACATTAGTGGGAAAACTAGTGAAATCTAAATAACGTCTAGAGTTTAGTTAATACAAATGTACCAATTTTGTAAGATGTTAACAACAGGCAAAACTGGGCCAGGGCCACACGGGAACTCCCTGTACTATCTTTGCAACTTTTCTGTAAATCTAAAATTATTCCAGAGCAGTCTATTAATAATAATAATAAGTCACTAGATAAAGGAGTCAAATCTGCCAGATCTTCAGCCAGTATTGAACTGTGACCTAGCAGTGAGTGAACACGGCATTCCGTTCTAGAGACTGAAGCAGGGGGGGTCTCTGTACGAGAGGAATCATTCAGCAGAATGGACAGTGTCTGCAGCAGTAGTTTTACAGAAGATACGGAATATGGAAGCATTTTTGGTGTTGCTGTTTCTTTTATTAGCCCCCAGGAAAAGCCAAGAGCAGAGCAGGGAGCCAGCCCCAGGGAAGATGAAGCCTTTTCCATAGGGAAAGGCTTCAGCCATGGGTCACAAACACAGTCATAGCTTTGGCCTACCCGTATTATAAAAGTTGGTGAGGTGAGATACAAATGTGTATTTCTGACTTCTTTGAAGGTCTGACATCAATAGACGTAATTCCCACGTGAATGATGGGCTGGAACTGAGCATCAGCCACTGCATTTGCACACTTGGACATTTGGACATGGCGTGACTCTCCAGTTTGCCGGGTCCACTACCTACCTGCCTTACTCACTTGTTCATGATAACACCTGGGTCCCGTCAGCACCCCTGTTGCCAACTCTTTGGTTTAAGCTCCTGGGGTCTAACCTGTCGACCTGATGAATGTGTGTTCACATTCTGGGTGTTAAATATCATGCAGAAGAGAGAAAGGTGAGGTATTCTCTCTAACCTTCCCCCAGGAGTTCCCAGTCGGTTTTAATTACTCCACAGCTAGGGAAAATCATTCTAACCCTGGGTCTAAGAGGGGGAGGCTTACCTGGAGGGTGCCCTAGTAGGAATCCTACTTTGCCACTTGCAAATTGGCAAAAGAAGTAAGGATCAGAGCCACGAAATGTCAGATATTTGGAAGAGAGCTACATAGACCTCCTAGCAATAATCTTTATAATCACTGAAACTAAAAATAGGCAGCTGAAACAGGGTTTAAACCCAGCTGAAGATAAAGGAAGTTATACAGCATGTAGCACAGAGACACAAAGCTAGGAAATTTAAGAGAGAGATTAAGAGACATGGAGGATAGTGTGAAAAGGTCTAATGTACATAAACTGAAGTTCCAAGAGGAAAGGAGAGAGAAAAGGTAAGAGAGGGAATATTAGAAGAGATAATGGCTGAGAATTTTATAGAACTGATTAAAGACCCAATTCATAAATCCAGGAAGCTCTAGAGATACCAAGAATGACAAGCGGAACCCCTGTCTAGAAACATCATAGAATGGGAATTCCCTGGTGGTCCAGTGGTTAGGACTCTGCGCTTCTATTTCAGGGGGCCCAGGTTCAGTCCCTGGTCGGGGAACTAAGATCCCGCATACTGCGTAGCCAAAAAAAAAAAGTGAAGGCAAAATAAGAGTAGAAATTTAAAGGGGGACATAACTGTAAATATAGCAGGAATTTATGGCAATAACTTTTTAACTTGGATGAATGGACAAATTCCTAGAAAAATAATAACATTAAAATTGACTCATGAATAGATAGCTTGAATAATCCTATAGCCATTACAGAAATTAAATCGGTGGTCTAAAATCTTCATACAAAAAATGCTAAGCTGGGACTTGCCTGGTGACGCAGTGGTTAAGTATCCACCTGCCAATGCAGGGGACACAGGTTCGAGCCCTGGTCTGAGAAGATCCCACATGCTGCGGAGCAACTAAGCCCGTGTGCCACAACTACTGAGCCTGCGCCCTAGAGCCCGCAAGCTACAACTACTGAACCCCGTGCGCCTAGAGCCCGTGCTCTGCAACAGGAGAAGCCACCGCAATGAGAAGCCTGCCACATCACAACAAAGAATAGCCCCCCCTCGCCGCAACTAGAGAAAGCCCACGCACAGCAACGAAGACCCAACGCAACCAAAGATAAATGATTAATTAATTAATTTTTAAAAAATGCTAAGCTCACAGAGTTTTACAGATGAATCCTACAAAATATTCAAGTAACAGATGGTATCAATTTTATATAAACTCTTCCATACAATAGAAAAAGAGAGAATGTTCTCTACCTCCTTGTAAGTTGCCAGTTTAATCTTGATACCAAAATCGAAGATAGTTCAGGAAGGGAAAATGTAAATGCCAAAATTCTAAAACAAAATCTTAGATCAAATCCAGAAAATATCAATTTGGGTTTAATCCCAGAAATGAAAGGTCTATTTAACATCATAAAATATATTTATGAAAATCACCATATTAAAGGAGAAAAACCATGATCATCTCAATAGATTTAGAAAAAGCTCTTGAAAGTCAATATCTATTTATGATAAAAAACGCTCAGGAAACTCAGAGTCAAAAAGAATTTCTTTTTTTTTTTTTCAAAAAGAATTTCTTTAACCGATAAGAGTTGTCAGTCGCTGTTAGACTGAGGAACAAGTCCTGTGAGCAGGTGAGGGGATTAAGGAGAGACGGGGTCAGGAGGATGGTGTACAAGCACACACACACTTTATTTCCCATCAAAACTCTTTATATATTGCAGTAGGCAATACATGTTTTTGTTAAAATCACAAGACAGGATCATCAGGCAGTATTTCCTTAGTGTTGAAGTTATAGTACAAAACATTCTGCGAACCAGAATATAAACATGCATGAGAACAGACTGTGATTACCGAAACATGCCAGGGACAAACTATAGTTAGAGAAACCGCAAGCAGCCTCACGGGCCAAGACTCATATCTTCTCTAATAATCTTTCGGGTCCTGTCAAGAATTAAGCAGGACTTTGCCATGCTTTAAGCTGCAAGAACTGTCACCTTGCAGCTGGTTCCCGACAAAGAGTGTCTCAAAAAAAGAAAGTACAGTAAATGTCATTTGTTGAAACACTAGAACATTCCTTTTAAAATCAGGAAGAAGACAAATATACTTTCTATTTCCACTTCTGATCAACAGTGTACTGAAGGTCCTAGCTTTTAGAAGGAAACAAGAAAAACAAGTAAAAACTTTGGGCATTAGAAAGGAAGAAACAAAACTCATCGTTTTGGGAATTCCCTGGCGTTCCAGTGGTTAGGACTGTGCTTCCACTGCAGGGGACACGGGTTCTATCCCTGGTCGGGGAACTAAGATCCCGTATGCCATGTGGGCTGCCAAAAAATTTTTTTAAAAATTAAAAAAAAAACCCTCGGGCTTCCCTGGTGGCGCAGTGTTTGGGAGTCTGCCTGCTGATGCGGGGGACGGGGGTTCGTGCCCCGGTCCGGGAAGATCCCACGTGCCACGGAGCGGCTGGGCCCGTGAGCCATGGCCGCTGAGCCTGCGCGTCCGGAGCCTGTGCTCCGCGACGGGAGAAGCCACGACAGTGAGGGGCCCGCGTACCGCAAAAAACAAACGAACAAACAAACAAAAACATCGTTTTGCAGATGATATGGCTGTCTACGTAGGCAAGCCAAAAGAATCTGTAAATTATTGAAAGTAATAAAAGAGTTCAGCAAGGTTGAATAAAGGCCCAAGAGCGTTTTTCATGGAACTCTACAAGCTGATGGTAAAATCTAGATGGAAGCATAAAGGACCATGAATCAGAGCCAAAACACTCTTGAGGCAAAACAGGTTGGGGACTTGTTCCACCAGATATCAAATTTTATTCTGAGACTTCTAAATTCAGTGTGGCACTGGGGCAGGAATAGACAAATTGACCAGTGGAACAGAACCAAGAGCTTTGATTGTTTGGTATATGACAGAAGTGGTGTTGCAGACCAGTGGGGAAGGAGGGACCATTTAACAGTGGCCCTGGGACAATCGATTATCCTTATGGAGAGACACTTTGGATTTCTACTTTATACCACACACAGAATTCAATCCCAGAGAGATTAAAAGGCTTACACGTGAATGGCAAAGTTTTAAACTGAGAAAAGAATATCTTTATGACCTCAGGGTGGAGGAGAATTTCTCCCCATACAAGAAGCACAGGCCATCAAGGAAGAGATCGATCCCTTTAACTACATTAAAAATGACTTTTAGGGACTTCTCTGGTGGTCCAGTGGTTACGACTTTGTGCTTCCACTGCTGTGGGCCTGGGTTTGATCCCTGGTCAGAGAACTAAGATCCCGCAAGCCATGCGGCGCAGCCAAAATAATAACAATAATAATAACTTTTATTCATCAAAACTTACCATAAAGAAGGTGAGAAGATGAGTCTTAAACTAGGATAGGGTATTTACCACATATGTGTTAACAAAAGGTTAGCATCTAAATATATAAAGAACTTTAAAAAAAAAGGGGGGGGGGAGGAAAAGACAACCCAACAGAAAAATAGGCAAAACTCATGAACAGAAGAGGAAAATAAGTAGCCCACCAACTTGTGGGATGCTATTCCTTCTCGTTAGTCATCAGAAAAGTGCAACTTAAACAACATGAGATTTCCACCCACCATCTTGGCAAAATGAAAAACTGTCAACGCCACCCTGGCGTGCCGAGCAGGACGGACTGCCAGCCCCTGCTTCTGGGAATGTAAACAGGTGCAACAACTCTGGAAAACAATGAGGGCATCGTCCTTTAAGGATGAGCATTCACCTGACCTCCAGGCCTTGATTCTCTGAGGAAACCTGCCTCTGAGCATCAGGAGACGTACAGGATGTCCCCAGCAGCCTCAAAGGGCAAAAAGCACAGGTTACACAGCAACAGTGGAAGAGATGAAACTGTGGCGTGTTTGTAAGTGGAATACGTACAGCTGTGAGAAGGGTGAATTATAACTACACGCACAAACACAGATGAATCTTAGATGTAACTCGAGCAGAAAAAGCACATCACAGGATGTGGGCAAAATTTATGGTTGAGAGTAAAACTCAGGGAAAACAAGAGACTAATGAGCACCAAGTCGAGTGCTAATTCCTCAGATCGGGGAGACCACAGGGTGCAGTCAAGGAGGGGGCGGTTGGACTGACTTTTAAGCTGGGTGGTGGTTGTACGGGTGTCTTATTCTTTATAACATACATACTATATATTTTGGGTGTGTGAAATGTTTTACTAAAAAAAGAGGGTAGGGACTTCCCTGGCGGTCCAGTGGTTAAGCCTCCGAGCTCCCACCGTAGGGTCAGTACCTGGTTGGGGAACCGAGATCCCGCATGCCATGCAGCTAAGGAAGAGTATTTGTTGAATACTAAGGATAATTGCCTGAACATTTGTCATGGTAAAAATAATTTTATTTTTTGGCTGTGTTGGGTCTTTGTTGCTGCGCACAGGCTTTTCTCGAGTTGCAGTGAGCGGGGGCTACTCTTCGTTGCAGTGCACAGGCTTCTCATTGTCGTGGCTTCTCTTGTTGCGGAGCAGGGGCTCTAGGCACTCGGGCTTCAGTAGTGTGGCACGTGGGCTCAGTACTGGTGGCTCGCGGGCTCTAGAGCGCAGGCTCAGTAGTTGTGGTGCACGGGCTTAGTTGCTCCGCGGCATGTGGGATCTTCCCAGGCCAGGGCTCGAACCTGTGTCCCTTGCATTGGCAGGCGGATTCTTAACCACGGCGCCACCAGGGAAGTCCAATATTTATTTATTTATTTGGCTGCACTGGGTCTTAGTTGCGGCACGTGGGATCTAGTTCCCTGACCAGGGAACAAACCCGGGCCCTCTGCATTGGGAGCGCAGAGTCTTAGCCACTGGACCACCAGGGAAGTCCCTAAAAATGTTCAGAAAAAAAAGAGGGTGATGATAATACCTTCCTTGTCTACAGCTCAAGTGAGACACACAGAGGAGAACAATTAGCTCCACTTTCGTGTGGGCGCTTACTCTGTGCTAGCATGTGATCCGCATTCCTCGCGTATTCAGCACAGGAAAGCTGCGAGAGAGCACATGTAGTCCAGGGCTGGGCGCCGTTGGCTGTAGCCCCTGGCAAAGCCCCATGGATGCCGGGAGGGCGCCCATGATAGGCACTGACTGCTGCCTTCCCACAGGTGCTGAAGTCCACAGGGGACGTGGCTGGAGGCCGGGCCCTGTATGAGGGGTACGCGGCCGTCACCGATGCACCCCCCGAGTGCTTCCTCTCCCTCAGGGACACAGTGCTGCTCCGTAAGGAAGCCCGGAAGCTCATCGTTCAGCCCAACACTCGCCTCGAAGGTAATGGGCTCCTGAGCCCTCACTGATGGGGGCCGTGCAGAGCCCTCTGGGAGCACAGAGAAGGCCCGGAACCAACCCGGGCTCAGGAAAGGCTACCTGGGGTGGCCCTCCTCCCCATGCCAACCCTCAGGCCCACACCTTGGCATCTACCACCCCCCACACACACGGGGTCATGCTGCTTCTCAGACGGCAACAGAAGGTTTGAGGCAGGCCAGCAGGGCAGGGGCTGGTAGAACAGGCAGACCCCGGGCCTGTGAGGAGGCCAGGCATCATACCGGAGAATCAGGCCTGTCGGGGGCCCAGGAGTGAGGTCAGCTCAGGCAGAGAGTTGGCACCCAGCAGGCTGAGTTGAGCCCAGGGGACAACAGGACTCGGCAGAGCCCGGAGAGAGATCAGCACCCCCGTGGTCCTTCTCCCTCCTCAAGCAATGATGCCGTTGCCAGAATCCCTGGCCCTGTCTGCCTTGCGCTTGTACCTCTTGTATTAAAGGCCCTTTTGTATTAAGAGCGTTTGCTCCTCACTGCCATAGTCATGGGCAGTTGTGAGGGTTAAATGAAATAATTACCTCCTCCTGGTGAGGAAAAAGCATTTAAAAGGTTTATTCTAAACTCTACTCTGGGGAATTCCCTGGTGGCCCAGTGGTTAAGACCCGGCGCTTTCACTGCCAGGGCATGGGTTCAATCCCTGGTCAGGGAACTAAGATCCCCGCAAGACACGTGGTGCGGCCAAAAGAAAAAATTAATAACAATGAAAATGCACCTCATTTAAAAAATAAAATAGAGGAGTTTGGCCCCCACCCCTTGGCAACCCTCTCCCCGGCTCCCCACCCTCCAGGCACACCCCCTGAGCTATCACCCAGCTTCCTCTTCTTCAAACGGCTGTCACTCTGCCATTTTCCTGTCTGCTCGTCTGCTCATCTCCATGGCAGCAGGAGCAGCACATCCCTGACACCTGGCACACGGCCTGGCCCACAGGAGCCTCTCAATGCCTGTCAGATGAGTGAGAGAATGGATCATGCCGGGCACACAGTCAGTGCTCATTACATGGACAATATCGTCATTGCTTTGACTGTCCAGCCCTGGGCAGGCATTGGGGTTGGACTACTCACGTCTAGTAGTTCACAGCCCATTAGGAATAAGCCAGAGAGAGAAATGATCTTACAAGGGAAGTGTTCATGGGTGCCCAAGAGACGCAAACAGTGGTCTGAACACTTAGAGAAGGGAAGATCACCTCTACTTTTGAGGGACTCAGGGAAGGGTCTGGGGAGGAAGTGGGGGTGAAGCTTTAAGGCCTGAAGAACAGGTTGAATCCTCAGAGGTGGTGGTGGTGGTGGAAATGTTGATGATTGTAGCTAACTTTTGAGGACTTCCGTGTCAGAGTCTGCGTAAACTTTCCATGGATCAACTCCCAACAACTCAATGAGGAAGTTATTATCCCCATTTTTCAGCTGGAAACCAAGACACGGAAGGGAATGTACTTGCTTGAGGTCACACAGTTAGTGGGTGGCAGGACCAGGATTTGAACTTGGGCCATCTGAACTCAGAGCCTGTGCTCTTAGCTGCGTACATCCCATGATGCCACAGAGCACAGCAAGGTGCTGTGAGTCGGTAGAGCAGCGGAAGGATGTTAGAGGGAAGTGCTTCCCAGGAGTATTCAGGAACACCCCATAAGTGAGATGGGTGCCCTGGGAACAGCCTCACTTAACAGGTGAATAATAGGTTCAGAGGTCGTGATGCTCGTGGTAGCTGGCACCTGGTGAGCATTCCCTCAATGCATTCTTGTATTTAATCACCACAGCTTCTCGAGAGAACGAGTACTGTGCTTGCCCACACTTTACAGATGAGGAAACTGAGGCTTAGAGAGGTTGAGAAACTTGCCCAGGGTCCAGCAGTAGACAGAGATAAGGCAATTCCTGGAGGCCAAGGACTGTGTCTGTTTTACCTAACATGGCACTGGTGTAAATCTTTAAGTGAATGAATGAATGCAGCAATTCACTGAATACCCCTCCTTTAATATTTCCTATCTCATAGGATTATTTTAAGGATTCAGTTAGAAATATTGAGGGGCTTCCCTGGGGGCACAGTGGTTGAGAGTCCGCCTGCCGATGCAGGGGACACGGGTTCATGCCCCCGGTCTGGGAAGATCCCACGTGCCGCAGAGCGGCTGGGCCCGTGAGCCATGGCCGCTGAGCCTGTGCGTCCGGAGCCTGTGCTCTGCAACGGGAGAGGCCACAGCAGTGAGAGGCCCACGTACCGCAAAAAAAAAAAAAAAAAAAAGAGAAATATTGAGCACAATTTTTGGCACATGGTAAGAGCTCAGGAAGAACTAGCTGCTCCTATGCTTATGACTGTGATTCTGCTTCCCTATTAAGACCTTTTCCTGCTGCTGTTTTTTTCTCCATCTCCTCCCCAGGCTCAGAAGTACAGCTTCTTGAGTATGAGGCCTCAGCTGCTGGCCTCATCCGATCCTTCTCTGAGCGCTTCCCAGAGGATGGGCCCGAGTTGGAGGAGATCCTCACCCGGCTGGCCACAGCTGATGCCCGGTTCTGGAAGTGCCCCAGTGAAACCCCATCTGGCCAGGCTTGAGGCAGATTTGCATGGCCCTTCCCCCACTCCAATAAACCAAGGCTGCAAGTGGCCCCCTTTTTGTCCGTGTCTTAGGGGCTAGGGGAGGGGCAGGAGCTCGGACCTTGGTGCTACCTCAGCCGAGGGTGGCGACACTAAGCCCTTCCATTTGACAGCACTTTCCAGCTCACCAAGTGCTTCCCCTGTGTTATCTCATCTGATCTGCACTGCCCTCTGTGGGGTGGGCAAGGCAGGACTCCTTATCCGGCTTCCCAGATGAGGCAATGCAGGTTCTGAGAAAGTGACCTGTCATCCTGCAGGACTCAAAACCTCTCCCAATCCAGTGCTCTTCATGTATTCCTTTTATAACCAGAAAAATAAATATTAGAAACCACCACCATCTTTGCAATTTGTGTGGTTCTTCCTTGCCTTTACCTCACTTCTCATTTGCTCCCAGCAAGGTGGTGGGATCAAGGCCTGTGGAGGGAGAAGGCGGGTTATTTTTAGGCTTCCATCCACAATGGGATTTTGACATCACCTCTAAATGTGGATATACAGAGAGTCAAGAGATGAACGTAGCACAATTTTTGCCGTCCTCCTTCGTGGCTTTTCTTCTATTTTAAAATATTCCAGGAACCTAAAAACTGGAAAGCCTCAACTTCAGCCACAATCCTAGGATTTAATCTCTTACCCTTTGTGTTTTTTCTCTGAGCCTGGACCTCTAGAGTAAGGAGGGAGAAAAGGAGTGGCCTCTTTTCCACCCGGTTAACCATGAGGATGAAGAGGGAGGAGTTAGTTTTGCTGTTCATAAACACTACAAGGGCTCCTTTCCAGGGCTCAAAGCCAGAGGGCCCTGCTGCTGACTCTGAGCTGCAGGGCCCAAAAGCTCCTACTGGAAGGATCAAGGATAAATGATATGAGCTGGAATGAGGGATTGCATCTCAGTAGCTAGAAACCCGGCACAAGCCGGAGCATCCTGCTCGCTGTCCTCTGCGTCCCGGGCCGGAAAGCTGAGCGCCCGGAACCTTTATACGCCAGCTTTCCAGAACCCGGGCTCTATTAGGCGCTGCGCGGCGGCTTGCCGGAGCTGGTTGCCAGGGTGACGCCTGAGAAGATGGCTGCTGCGTCTTCGTCGGATTCCGACAGCGGCAGAGCTGAGAGGTGAAGGCTGGGGTCCTTGAGGCCTCTTTTCCTACCTATGTGAAGAGGGTGCCCTGGTCCCCGGGATCTGGGCTCCTGCGGTTCTCAGCAGCGCTGGCGGTCCTTGAAGGGCTCTTAGAGATCAAGTGGGGAAACTGAGGCCCAAGGAGTGAATGGGTGCATGTGGGTGACTCGAGGTCACTCTGTGCGCTGGTGGTGGAGCCTGGACTTGGACCCAGATGTTCTATACCCCTAGTTCAAAGCTGCCTACACACCTCATTCTCAGAAACCAGCTCCGGCAAGTTTTCTTTCCCCTCCCTTGGGATTCATCTTCCGCGCCCCCCGCAACTCTTTCCCTCTTCTCCCAGCAGTGAAGCCAGTTCGAAATGGCTGGATGCACACTACGACCCCATGGCCAACATCCACACCTTTTCCGCCTGCCTGCGTGAGTCTCTGGGACCAGGAACCCCGGTTCTTGGGGGACGGAGGAGTCAGATGGTTCTGTAGGGAAGCCTCTAGAATTCTGAGACCCTGGCTTATGGCTGTTTTATGTTTTCCAGAGCTGGCAGATTTGCATGGGGACGGGGAGTACAAGGTAAGCATATCACCCCAGAGGTGAGACTTCCCGATGGCTCCAAAGAAGCTCAGCATAATCTGGAATTAACGTGTACTTTGAAAAAGCACATTTAGGGTTAAATTTTATTTTTAATGTGGAAAGTGAAGAGAACCTGTTGATTTCACAGTACAGACTGCGGAAAGTAAAGCAGAGCAAAATGCTGCCGGAAATTATACTAAGATAAAGCATCTTAATTTTGTTAACTTGAAGTAATTCTTTACTGGAAGGGCACATCCCTTGGTTGGGGGTGGGGCGTTACTCTGGAGGGAAAGTAGAAGGGAAGAGAGTGAGAGTTTTATGTTTATCAAAGGGACGGGAGAGGCCACAACAGTGAGAGGCCCGCGTACAGCAAAAAAAAAAAAAGGGCATAGGGACTTCCCTGGTGGTCCAGTGGTTAAGACTCCGTGCTCCCAATGCAGGGGGCCCGGGTGTGATCCCTGGTCAGGGAACTAGATCCCACATGCCCCAACTAAAGATCCCACATGCCACAACTAAGATCCCAGTGCAGCCAAATAAATATTTTTTTTTTTTTTTTAAGAAAAGGGCATAGATTTTAAGATTAGCCATGAGCTAATCATTGTTGAAGCTGGATGATGGGTATTTGGGGGTTCGTTATATGAGTCTCTCTACTTTTGTGTATGACTGAAAATTTTCCATAATAAAAAGGTTAAATTTTAAATTTAATTTAAAATATAAAAGTAAGTAAATAAAATGTAAATAAAGAAATAAAAAATTGGGGGACTTCCCTGGCAGTCCAGTGGTTAAGAGTCCACACTTCCAATGCAAGGTGCGTGGGTTCGACCCCTGGTTGGGGAACTAAGATCCCACATGCCGCATGGGGTAGTCAAGAAAATATTAAAAAACGAAGAAAAATAGGGCTTCCCTGGTGGCGCAGTGGTTGAGAGTCCGCCTGCCGATGCAGGGGACACGGGTTCATGCCCCGGTCCGGGAAGATCCCACATGCCGCGGAGCGGCTGGGCTCCTGAGCCATGGCCGCTGAGCCTGCACGTCCGGAGCCTGTGCTCCGCAACGGGAGAGGCCACAACAGGAGAGGCCCGCGTACCGCAAAAAAAAAAAAAAAAGAAGAAGAAAAATAGATTTAAAATTTTGAAGGCACAGGTTTTTAAAAGGTTGAGATATATATTGGGCTAAATAAAGGAAGCTAACATGTCTGGAGTAGACTCACTTTGAGGCAGTTTCACATACATAGATATTATTTATTAGTGGGAAAATAGATTCTGAGAGGCTGAGTTTACCGAGTTTGTTAAAGGTGTCAGACCTGGGTCTGTCAGCTCAGCCCTCAGCAAGGGCAGTGAACCCACAATGGGTGTGTTATGTGGGCAGCTTGAAGGGAGTCATACCCTACATGGACTGTGCAGTCGGATTTGGTGACTTTGGCCCCCAAATTCCTATCCATAAATCATTCAACAATTCGGCAAGCATACAGTGAACCCCTTCTGTGTGTCAGGTGTTGTGCACACACTAAACTCAGAAATGAGTCAGTCCATAGTCAGAAGGAGATATAGACAATGCCCTTAATTCATCCATGATGTTGACTGAACACCTAGTGTATACTTGGCGCTGGGCTGACAGCAGTGAAGGGTAGAGAAATCACAGACCCAGTAACTAATGTGAAATGGTAATGCTTTTGTGTAATAACTTTTTCAATGGCTAGGTTGCTTACTGTCGATTCCAAGCATCTAACCCAGTGCCTGGCACAAATTAGATAATTGATAAATATTTTTGGGGTAGATGAGTGGATGCTAAAATAGAATATATGGAAAGTATTAGGGGAGCACCAATGAAAGAACAGTGACTCCATCAGGAGGCACTAGAGGGCAGTAACATGAACTGGTGCTGAAGGATGAATGAAGTGTCCCAAGAAGGCGTGGAAGAGAGGAGGGCATTCCAGGCAGAGGGAACAGCACAAGCAGAGGCAGAGAGGCTTGGAAGTTCACAGCATATTTGGAAAGAGCAAATTTGAAATTAGAAAGTTGAGGCCAATATGAAATAATAATTAAGACCACTGGCTTTGGATCCAGACAGACCTAGGTTCAGGTCCTAGCTCTACCACTTACTAGCCGGGTGATTTTTACCTAACATCTCTAAGCCACAGCTTCCTCATTTGTGAAATGAGGCTAATAATCGTACCTACCTCACAGGTTGTTGCTAGGATTAAATGAAAGGATGCATGAAGTTACTGGTGTGGCTCCTAGCGCACTGTACATGCTCAGAATCCAGGCATTCTGTGGCAGCCCGCATTCTGGCTGGAGCATAGCATGGATAGGGAGGTGTTAGAAAACAAGTTGGGAACCAGATCAGAGGGGCCTTGAAGGCCTCACTCAGCAGAATGGGTTTGCATGGCAGCTACAGTGGCTTGGAGGGTGGAAAAGACAGGCTGAGGAGCTTGGTTCTCCTCTCTGGGTCCATAGAGCACATCCTGCTCTGCGTGATTGGTTCTGCATCTTTAGCTCTGTTCCCGTTTGGAAGCCAGGCCTCAGAGCCCAGATATGAGTTTCAGGCCCCCCAATGACCTCAGCAACTGTTCCAGTGTCTAGAACAGTGCCTGGCATGGAGCAGGCCCTGAAGAAATGTTTACTGAACAAACAATGAAAACATGAGCTGCCACCTACTCCTTGCTAGGTTCTCTAGTTGATTATCTCATTTGATTTTCACTACAAGTGTCATATGGTAGGTATTCCCCTTTTGCACGTGGGAAAACTGTGGCTCAGGAAGTTGCATCAGTTTTCCCAAGGTCACACAGCTTACAAGCCTTCTTGCAAAGCCTTTGCCCTTCCCCCACCCACCCACGGTGCATTGTGAGCGTATATGAATGTGCACCAGCAAAAAGCTAAGCCCAAGAAGAGGGGCAGTAGGGGGGTGGTCTTTAGACCCTGAGCCAGGAATCAGCCAGCCTCTCTCTACAGCTGGTGGTGGGGGACCTTGGCCCAGGTGGGCAGCAGCCCCGCCTGAAGGTGCTTAAAGGGCCCACAGTGCTGAGCGAAAGCCCGCTACCTGCCCTGCCAGCCGCTGCTGCCACCTTCCTCATGGAGCAACACGAACCCCGGACACCAGCGCTGGCACTCGCGTCAGGCCCTTGTGTGTATGTGTATAAGAATCTCAGGCCCTACTTCAAGTTCAGCCTGCCCCAGTTGCCTCCAAACCCCCTGGAACAGGACCTTTGGAACCAGGCCAAAGAGGTAAGTGATGTGCGGGATGAGAACAAGAAGGCGAAGGTGGCAGCCTTGGGGTTGTCCTCGTTCCCTGCCTGGCTCTGGTGCTCACAGGCTGTACCTTCTTCCCATGCTGGCACAGGACCGGATTGACCCCCTGACACTGAAGGAGATGCTGGAGGGCATCCGGTGAGATCCCACTTCCCCCTTCGTATGCCTCCTACCCCTCTCTCATTCCCCCACCCCTACGCCTTCATCCCAGAGCCCGCAGTCTGAACCCCAGGCCCTGTTCCTTAACTAAACCTGCCATGATGGTCCCTCTCCTTACAGGGGGAAGGCAGAGGTGCCTTTGTCTGTACAGTCACTCAGGTAAGGGCCCTCTGGAGGGCCAGGGCTCCAGAAGCTCCCAGCGGGGAGGGAGCGGCCCTGGAGTGGCCTGGGGAGGGCAGCCAGGCCCAAGGCATGCAGGTGTCAGTGCTCTGTGTGTCCAGGTTTCTGCAGCTGGAGCTGAGTGAAATGGAGGCATTTGTGAACCAGCACAAGTCCAAGTCCATCAGGCGGCAGGTACTGCCCCTCTCTTCTTATTTCCCTAGAAAAAATATATAGACAGTTTTTTGAAAAGACCATGTGACATTAGTGGTAAATTCTGCAGCCAAATGCGACTAGTTTTACTTTGCAGTTACCCTTCCACATATATAGTCACAAAGCTGCAGGGCTTCTACTTTCCAGTTAACAGTGACAGCTTTTTTTCTTTTTTTTAATAAATTTATTTATTTTCATTTTTAAAATTTTTTGCTGCATTGGGGTTTTGTTGCTGCACATGGGCTTTCTCTAGTCGCGGTGAGCGGGGGCTACTCTTCGTTGGCGGTGCATAGGCTTCTCATTGCAGTGGCTTCTCTTGTTGCGGAGCGCGAGCTCTAGGCACGCGGGCTTAGTAGTTGTGGCACACGGGCTCAGTAGTTGTGGCTCATGGGCTTCGTTGCTCCACGGCATGTGGGATCTTCCCGGACCAGGGCTTGAACCCATGTCCCCTGCACTGGCAGGCAGATTCCTAACCACTGCGCCACCAGGGAAGCCCCACAGTGACAGCTTTGAATTGATATATAGTTATGTAGCTTTATATAACTTTTATCATCTTGGGGGTAAAGGTAATATATTTTCATTAGAGAAAACTTAGAAAATAAAGAGAAATATAAGTGACTACACTCACTACTCAGAGGTACTCTTACCAGTTCGGTACATTTCCTTTATAATATGCTTTTATATCCTGCTTCCCTTGAGTACATAACATGATATCTTGAGCATTGGTCTTGAAGAACTCCATTTTTAATCAAGTGGCCCCTTGATTATTTCATTGATTATTCATTATTTCATTCATAGTTTATGTAACTATTCACATGCAGGTCATTGGAGAAGAAATGTCTCCTTTTTATGCACTTCATATTTTTATTAGTTATGCTTTTAATGGCTTTATTGATGATCCTGTTCGTTGATGAACTCCAGTGGTTCCTGACCTAGGGGTTCCTGACCCTAGCCCAGGGATGGGTTCCCATAGCTGTCCCTGCATTTCAGAAAGCCGCAGGGGAACCGGCTACTTCCTGTAGAGGCCACGTGAGCCGAACACACTGACCAACACATACCTCAGCATTTGGCTAGCCTTAGACAATTCTGTGAGAAACACTGTTCTCTCCTGCCGAGCAGCAGCTGAGGTCCACAGGTGTCACTATCACTGAGTACTTTTAAAATCAGGAAGTAAATTAAGTAAGTATTGCTTAAAAGATGCAGTTTTGGGGAGGCCATCGTTCCAAGTATGTGCATGGTTACATGATTGGGAGCCACTAACATCCACGTTTCTATAACTTTTCTCCTTCCACTAGGCATTGAGGATCATTCCTTTTTTTTTATCTTAAAGATAGTCACACAATGAACAGCTTTATCCAAAGAAACATTTTAGTCCCGCTAAATTATTTCCATAGGAGAAATTCCTAAAAAAGGGATCATCCCCTTCTCTTTTGTTTTCTCTCCAATCACAATTAGAAAAAGAACATATGCCCACTGTAGAAACTGTAGGAAAGCACAATGAAGAAATTAAACATCACCTATGATCTCATTGTCCAGAGATAACCAGTGTTTGTATTTAAGGGTTTAGCTTTCCAGCATGTTTTTTTATTCATATATTTTTTTAAAACTGGGATAATACCAACATAACTTTTTACCTGTGTTTTCTCTTAATACGTTAGAAGCATCCTCCCTGTCACTGAGTCTTCTTGTAAAATGTGATTTTTGTAAATGACCGCATGGGTTTTTTATCATACAGATAGCTTATAATTGACTTAGACAATCCTCTTTTGTTAGAAAGTTAGGTTTGTTGCAGTAAACACCTTTGTACATAAATCTTCTGTCACATCTCTGATACTCTTCCTCCTCCTTTGCCCTCTTTCTTCCTGGGGTGTCCTGGGAGTCTCTGGGGGGATGGTGTGAGGGGAGCTACTGGGTGACCCCTGGAGTCCCTCTACAGACAGTCATCACCACCATGACCACCTTAAAGAAGAACCTGGCTGACGAGGACGCTGTGTCCTGCCTGGTGCTGGGCACTGAGAACAAAGAGCTCCTGGTGCTGGACCCAGAGGCCTTCACTGTTTTGGCCAAGGTCAGTGTGGGGCCTGGCCGTGGGCACACCCGTGGCCCAGGCTCCATTCCCTCCCCTGTTCCCCAATATCTCCTGCCCCCCCGTTAGTTCTTGGTAATATGTGTTCATTGTAGAAAATTATAAAACGTAGATAAGCGTAAAGAAAGAGATATAGGGACTTGCCTGGTAGTCCAGTGGTTAAGACTCTGCGCTTCCACTGCAGGGGGCACGGGTCCAAGCCCTGGTCGGGGAACTAAGATCCCACATGCCATGTGATGGGGCCACAAAAAAAAAAAAAAAAAGAAGAAGAAGAAAAGAAAAAGATATATATCCCCAAATCCCACCACCCACAGATAAGTCTTTGGCATAAGTCTTTGCAGACATTTTCATATTTAGACACAGATATATAACTTTACATAATTTTTTTTTTTTTTACAAATATGGCCTCGTGGTATAGGATCATGTAAGCTACTGTTTTCATGTAGCAGAAGCTTATCAATATCTTTCCATATCTATATAAAACCACATCAGCCTTTGCAAAGGCCACACAACATCGATTATATAGATGTACCCTGTCACCTATTGTACATTTGTTTGCAGTTTTTTGCTATTATTAATACCACCTCAGTGGGCTTCCTTGCCCAAACATCTTTGCGTGCTTATCTAAATGCTTCCTTATGATGCATTCCTAGAAGTGGCCTAGTTTAGTCAAAGGGCTACATGTTGCCGAGTTTCCTTCCAGAAAAATTGTACAAGTTTAAACTGTGACCAGCAGGGTGTTAGTGAGGAGATTGGGACTTGGAGGAATTACTTCAGGTCAGGGAAGGGCTGGGGCTCCAGGGAAATCGGGATGTTTGAGTCTGTTCTTTGCAGATGAGCCTACCCAGCGTCCCCGTCTTCCTGGAGGTTTCTGGCCAGTTCGATGTGGAGTTCCGTCTTGCTGCTGCCTGCCGCAACGGGAACATCTATATGCTGAGAAGGTAGCCACATCCGTGGTCTCTGGGGCCAGAGGAACATCTCAGAAACCTGGTGGTCTTGAGGGCTTGTAAGATGAGCAGGGGGCTTTGGGGCTGGAATGTGGGAATGGAAAGAGCTGAGAACTTCATATAGGAGGCAGAGCCCTTGAGCACAGGGGACGTGTGGAGGCTTGTCCGATGGGGCCTGGCAAAGTGAGAGACTGGGCCGGGTGGCCGTAACACGAGTGATGCAATCAGATATTAGAAGAAATGAAAATAGTCTCATATTTGTTCTGTTGCTTTTATAGGTATGTGAAATTTCCTTATGCATTAGTTTGATATTTCTCAACAGTCATTTTTTTTAATTCAAGAAATGTTTTTGAGCACCTACTATGTATTAAGCATTGTATAAGGTATTGGGGATATATTGATGAACAAAACATTAACAAAGTCCCTGCCCTTGTGGGAAGATAGATATTAAAGTCAACAAACCAAGGTAATATTGCAAACTGGATGCATGCTATGGAGAAAAAATATAGGCTCAATGGGAAAAAACAATGGGGTCAGGGTGATCAGCGAATGCCTGTCTGGGGAGATGACTTGAAGGTTAAGAAGGAGCCAGTTGTTCAGAAAGTGAAGCAAGGGCTTCCCTCGTGGCGCAGTGGTTGAGAGTCCGCCTGCCGATGCAGGGGACACAGGTTCGTGCCCCAGTCCGGGAAGATCCCACGTGCCGCGGAGCGGCTGGGCCCGTGAGCCATGGCCGCTGAGCCTGTGCGTCCGGAGCCTGTGCTCCGCAAAAGTGAAGCAAGAGTGTTACAGGCAGAGGAAATTTAAGCGAACTCTAGGTGGGAAAGACATTGTCTTGTGCCACTCAAGCTTGGTGGCAAGACATGACGTAGAGACCAGGGTCGGTTCATGCAGGACCTGGTGGGACATGGTAAAGATTTTGGATTTTATCCGAAGTGCAGTAGAAAACTATTATGGGGTTTTACTCAGAAGAATGACATGACCCGTTTACATTTTTTAAAGATTACCGTGCTGGGTGGAGGGTAGATTGGAAGGAGTCCCGGAGACCAGTGGGGAAGCTCTCAGAGGAGTCATCAGGTGGGAGATGACTCTGGCTCAGACTTAAGCAAGGTGGGCTAGAGCCTGTGATGGACAGACAGGAATTACCCCTACTTTCTGGATAAGAGAAATTAAGACTCAGAGGCCAGGAAACTGAGAACAGTGCATTTACACAGAATAAACTCCTCATGCTTTTCTGATGAATTACTAAACTGCGTCAGTCCATTACTTTGTCTAACCTGCAGTGCGCTCACTGTAAACTGGTAAGTGCCAGGTTATCACACAAATTACTGTGGTAAAGTTGAGAGGAAGACTAGGAGGGAAGACACACTTCCTGTTATCCAAGGTCATGCAGTACTAAGTCACAGAGGTGGAACTAATAGCGCAGTCATCTGCTTGTGGGCCAAGGTTCCTGCCAGGATAGTCTGTGGGGCTTGGAAAGAGGAGGGTCAGCCGGGGAAGGAGAGAGGGTTCCTCTGGGGCTGGGAGAGTGTGTCTCTATTCCACAGAGACTCCAAGCGCCCCAAGTACTGCATCGAGCTGAGTGCCCAGCCTGTGGGGCTCGTCCGGGTTCACAAGGTCCTGGTGGTGGGCAGCAACCAAGACAGCCTGCATGGCTTCACCCACAAGGTGTGGCCTCTGGGAAAGCACCAGCCCCAGCCCCTCCACCCGTGCCTCCTTAGTCCCCCTCAGCAGGCGAGCCCTTCCGGCTTTCCCTTCCCAGCAACTCCAGCCACCCCTTCTTTCCACTCTTAAGCCCTGAGCCCCCTGCAGACGTTTAGCCGTCCCCTGCCCCCCACGCAGGGTAAGAGGCTGTGGACGGTGCAGATGCCCGCGGCCATCCTGACCATGAACCTCCTGGAGCAGCGCTCCCGGGGCCTGCAGGCCGTCATGGCCGGACTGGCCAACGGAGAGGTCCGCATCTACCGCGACAAGGCCCTGCTCAGCATCGTCCGCACGCCGGTGAGCTGCTGCCTCCTCCTTGCCCCGCTCCCACCTGTGGGGCCCCTTCGCTGCCTCTCCTGACCCCACTCCACCTGCCACCCTTAACTTCTGATGCATTTTGAAAACATTCGTTGAGCATCCCATATGCACAACTCACTGTATTAGAAGGATAAATCAGTGACTGAATCCTTACTGTCGGGGAACTTACAGTCTGAAGTGATAGCCAGCTAGAGACACAGCCGATTCAAATACAAGGCAGACTAAAGCAGAGCAAAGCACTGAAAAAGCACAGAGGCAGCCCAGTGACTGGGGGCGGGGGGTGGTGAAGGATAAATGGGGATGGAACTCAGGAGCCATTTCACAGGGCAAACCACAATTCAGCTGGGCCTCGAAGCAGTCTGCTTCGATAAATGGAGTGGATAAATGGAGATAGAATATTCCAGACTGGAAATAACATGAACAAAGGCTGAGAGGCATGAGTGTTCTTTAAAGGAGTCCAGGTAGTTTGATGAATCTGGACCAGACTTTTTCAAACAAAATCAATTTAATAGGCCAGCAACAGAACCAGAAAAAAGAAGTTCAGAATATATCACATGTGAAACTTAGTGTACCTGTATGTATAAAGTGTCATATGTCACAATGTAAAATTGGAAAGCAGCTGGTTTGGACCACAGGCTGCTGGGAGGGCAGGCGGTGTGGTGTGTGGGTTGGGGAAAGGGCAGGGAGAGAACTGATAGAAAAGGCAGGTTGGCGTCAGATGCGGAAGGCCTTGAATGTCCTGACAAGGAGGGCAAAAGCCACTGGAGGTTTTTCAGCAGGGAATAGGTGTGGTCATATTTGTATTTTTGAAAGGCAGCAGAGGCAGCAGTGTGAAAGACACTGGGGAGGAAGACTAGGCTGGGAGACCTCTTAGAAAGCTGACCCCAAAGCCAGTGATGTTCAGTCTGGAACTGTGGCCGTGGCAGTGAGGAGGGGGCTGGGATTAGAGGCAGCGTGGCTCCAGGCCTCGCCTCACATCTCACCTCTTACATCATATCTGGGGTCTCCAAGCCTTATCCCCCTCCCCCCAGACTTGCTCTCCTCACTGAGTCATTTTCCCAGCTAAACTCTGACATCGCCACCGTAGGATGCAGTGACCAGCCTTTGCTTTGGCCGCTACGGGCGGGAAGATCACACCCTCATCATGACTACACGAGGTGAGGCGAGTCACGCCTGGCAGGGGTTTTAAAGTTGGGAGTCAGTGAGATAGGCCAGATCCTGGGAAAGAAGAGGAGGCGGATGTGCAACATTGGTGGGCCTAGGTTTGGAAAGCAGGGCTTGCAGACACGTCCTGTCTGGGCTGGGCCTTCACTGGGGACAGCTCACCAGCAGTCTGATGTCACTACCTGGGGGCCAGGCCCTGGCTGTGTCTCCAGTTCACCCCAGTATCCGCCACAATGCGGAACTGGAACATCACAGTGGTCAATAAATAACTACTAGGGCATTCCCTGGCGGTCCAGTGGTTAGGGCTCTGCACTTCCACTACAGGGGGCCCGGGTTCGATCCCTGGTCAGGGAAGTAAGATCCCGCAAGCAGAGTGGCGCAGCCAAAAATAAACAAGTAAATCAGCTGCTAAATGAATGTATGAATTAATGGTAGGACACACTTCATTCCTTCCAGAAACTCATAGTCTCAGCAGGAAGACTGAAATGGGTCGATATGAGACAGATTGTTTGGGAAGAAAGAATGGGAATGTAGGGTAGAAATGGGGAGGACAAATCTGCTTCTGCCTGTCCTCCTCCCTAGGTGGTGGCCTGATTATCAAGATCCTGAAGCGCACAGCAGTGTTTGTGGAGGGGGGAGGTGAAGCAGGTCCCCCACCAGCCCAGGCCATGAAACTCAACATGCCCCGAAAGACCCGGCTTTATGTGGATCAGACGCTGCGAGAGCGGGAAGCTGGCACTGGTGAGATTCAGGCTGGCTCCTTCCTCTTCCTCCTCCCTTGCGCCAAAGCAGCAGGAACTGGGTGAATGCCGCCTGGGTGCCCTGAGCAGTGCGAGGAGACCTGGGTGAACCGGGTGGGTCTCATGCCTCTGGAAGCCCAGAGACAGCCTAGGAGGTACACCCTGCCAACAAAGAGCTACAGCTCAAGGGGGAAGGTGCTGTGGGTGAGGGCGAGAGCCCTTAGGATTCGAGGAGGGAGCAGCCACTTTTAGATGGAGGAATTCTCATGAGAGAAGTAGAATCTGATCGAGGTTCTTCCTTATCCTATTTGATTTTCCTGCTCTTTTTGTTCATTCATTCATTCATTCACTTAATACCTATGATTATGCCAGGCCTTGTGCCAGGTGCCTAGAATTAGGCCAGTCCCTACCTAAAGAGCTCAGTAGACCTTGCTAACTTCATGTTGCGTGACAGGTGTAGAAGAAGTCTCTGCAGAGGGCTGTGTGTTTGCCTGGGAGCCTGGGAAAGGCTTCAGAGAGAGATGATATTGGATTTGACCCCAAAAGCTGATTATAAGCCTACCAGCCAGAGAGGGAGAGGGGAGGGCGATTCAGGAAGAGGCTTGGGAAAAGGCACAGGGCCCTACCTGGATCTAAGCAGCATCTGTCATGTGGCTGCGGGTACAGTGCAGGAGGGCTCAGTGGCCAGTGGGGAGGCTGGGAAAGCAGGTCAGCTGGCTCCGAAAGGGTCTGGAATGCAAAGTTAAGATGTTTTGGTTTATTCCGTGTAGTGGAGAGATGGGAAAGATGTTAAGCAGAAAAATACAGTAACTCAACCCCCTCTGTCTTTGAAAGGAATCTGGCTTACAGTTTAAAGGATAAATTACAGGATAAAGAAAATAGCTAGCAGGCTGTTGTAGCCTAGAGAACCCAAGAGAAGCAGCTGATATATTAGAGGAATAATTAGGAAGTTCTCTAAGGTATAATGAAAATGGCAGGAATCAATAGCTTTTGTATTGGATACCAACAGTATCCAGTTAGAAAAGAGAAAGTTTCCATTCACAATAGCAAAGAAATCCTTAGACGTAAACTTAACAAGAAAACATACAAAGTCTAATAAAGAAAATTATAAAACTGCTTTAAAGAACAGGAAAGACCACCTGGATATTTAAATAATGAGACTTACCAAGTCTCAGGGTAGTAAGACCTGAAGTTGTAAAGCTGTTGATTAGTTAACAGCTTCTGAAATTAATCTAGAAACATAGCAAAGTTACAGTTAAAATCCCAATGGGTTTTATTTTGAGGACTTGACCAGTTGATTCTAAGAGTAAATCTAAGAAGTTTGGGGAAAATAAGAATGAGGAGACTCAGCCCATCAGATAGCAGAATGAACTATGAAGCTGTAGGAGTTAGCAGCTGTGGCATCAGTATGGGAATTGATACAGCTCAGTGGCACGTTTAGGAAGTCCAGAAACAGACCCTTGTACATGTGGAAAGTCAGTATATGATAGATGTGTCATTTCAAATTAGTGGGGGAAGGAGAGACTGTCCAAGAAACATAATTAGGACAACTTGTTTCTAGAAAAAAAGTTAGAACTCTACCTCATACCAAACACAAAAGTTAATTCTGGGTAAATTAAAAATAAACTGTGAAAGTATTAGAGGAAAAAGGAAAGATGAAAGGATGGGGTAACATAAAGATGAAAGCTTCTGAATGGCAGAAGGCTCCTCACAGGCACAAGGAGCAAGGACAGACTGGCTGACCAAGGTGCTCAGTCTGGAAAGTAGGGACAGTGGGATGGAGGGGAGGGAGCGGGCTCTGGAGAGGCCCTGAGGAAGAGTCATCCGACCTTGGAAAATGATTAGCTGTGAGGGGTGAACCTGGGTGACTTGATGGGTGGGGATGCAGTGACGGAGTTAAGGAAATGAGGTTGGTTTCCACAGCGTTGAGCTCCAGGGGTTGATGGGACGTCCAGGTGGAGGTGCCCATCAGGCAGTTAGAAGCAGCAGGCAGGCCGGGCACCGAGCTGCCCAAGATGAGTGCACAGTACCAGGTGCAGACGCAGGCCGGACCCTGATGCACCCCTGCCCTCAGGAGCTCGCGGTTGTTCCTCTTTGGGGTGGTCACAGCCAGGGCAGGACATGGATGGGGCAGCGAGGAAGACAGAGGATGAGAAGATGACCAAGGACAAAACTCGAGGGAACCCCAGCCCTTACTAGAAGGAGCCAGCAAAGGAGGCTGCGGTTGTGTGGGCAGCCAGGTGGTGGGAGAACCAGGAAGGAGGAGCAGGGAGTGGTCCGCAGCGTCCAGTGTCACCAGAGGCTGGCTGTGGGACCTCAGTCCTCCTGTTGCCCACATTCCCAGCCTCTGCCCACTGTGCCTTCCTCTCGCACTCTCCCCACGGCCGCCTGAGCAGCACCCTCTCCCCCAGCCCTGCCCCCTCCTCCTGCCTCACGTCCAGCATCGGCCCTTTGTGTGCCTCCTCAGCCATGCACCGGACCTTCCAGGCAGACCTCTACCTGCTGCGCCTCCGGGCCGCCCGTGCCTACGCGCAGGCCCTCGAGTCCAGCCTGAGCCCCGTGTCTGCGACGGCACGGGAGCCGCTCAAGCTGCACGCTGTGGTGAGCACCCACGTGGCGGGGGGCATCAGGCCGCCTCAGGGCCAGAAGGGCAGAGGTCAGGGCTGTGCGGGCACCCCTCGGCCCAGGAGCGGATCCCAAGGCAACTAGGCCCCGTGACCCTTCTCACCTTCCCACAGGCCCAGGGCCCAAGTCTCACGTCCTCCTCTGTGAGAGCGCTCTCACCTCTTTCCTGTGCCGCCTCTTCCCCTTGGCTGGCCGCAGAGTGGGGCACGCTCTCCAGCCCCCTTATTCCATGCGGTGCCTCAGACGAGCCCCCGGAATTGGGGCAGGGCACACAGGTAGTCACCTTGGGCTGTTTCTTCTCAGGAGCCTTGAGGGACTCTTACAGCTGTGGTACAGGGAAGAAACCTGTTCATTTCGGTAACTGCCGGCAGCCCAAGGAGTTGGGACTGCCCAGTACTGGGAAGGGGCCATCCTGAGACTTAAACTGGCACAAGGAGGATGAGGGCCCCTTGTACTCAGACACAAGTGACCTCAAGGTCGTCAGGGCTCCAGCCAGCTCTGAATGGGTCCCTGAGGTGTGCTGTCTGATCCAGTTGGGCTTCTGATATCTCTTTCCCTAAAGAAAGTGGATAGATACAGAGAGGAAGCGGCTGCAGAGCAGTCGAGGATAAGAGGGAGGAAAGTGAAATCCTTGCAGCCACCAGAGGACGAGAGGAGGAGGTTGGGCCAGGCCCTGCGAAGAGCGAGGTGGGGCAGGGCACGGACACAGGTGGGAGCCAGGGCCGGCTTCCCCAGGCCAACTGTGCCTCCGACCAACTTACTGAGTGGCCTCGGTCGAGCCCCTTCTCCGCTCTGGGATTTTGCTCATCCCTTGCACACGGAGCCAAGCTTCTGAGCTCCGTGCCTTTTGAGGGGCGGATGGACAGTGCGTTAGAGTGGTTCGAGGAAGGTGACTTGAGGGCGCTGATGGGGGAGCGGGCGGGCAGGGCCGGGGTAGGCCATATTCGGCCCCCAAGGCCACTAGGTCCTACGGGCTTTCTCTCCACCCCACCCTCTGCACAGGTTCAGGGCCTGGGCCCCACCTTTAAGCTCACCCTTCACCTGCAGAACACCTCAACAGCCCGACCCATCCTGGGGCTGCTGGTCTGCTTCCTGTACAACGAGGGGCTCTATGCTCTGCCCCGGGCCTTCTTCAAGGTACTGGACCCACCTTACTGAGACCTGGAGTGAGAAAGGATGGGCGGGGCCGGATTAGATGTCTGCAGGTCAGAGGTGAGGGAGCTGGCAAGTGGCTACAGCCACAGACCAGACTAGGGTGCAGCAGGGGCCCTGGGGAGAGCCCCCGAGACCTGCCTCAGCTGCTTTTCTCCCAGCCTGTGAGGTCTCAGGGAGGCACACCGAAGGTTCTGGGAGAACAGTGAGAGTCCAGGCCTCACCGGTGCTGCTTTCAGAAGCCTGTTGGTGCTCTGGGGTCCCAGAGCCCGCCCTGTTTTCTAGCCACTCCTGCAGCAGGAATGGGAGCCCCACGGAGACTCTTCCAGAGTGAAGAGCCTTGTTTCCCCCCAGGTCCAGGTTTGACCCTAAGTTGGAAGGACCAGAAACTGAGAAAGACTTTGGGATGTGAAAGAAATAGCCCTGGACTTGGTTGGAGGTTTAGGTTTAGGGACTTCTCTGGTGGCCCAGTGGGTAAGACTCCACGTTTCCCCTACAGGGGGCACGGGTTCAATCCCTGGTCGGGGAACTAAGATCCCGCCTGCTGTGCGGTGTGGCCAAAAGAAAAAAAAAAAAAGGTTTAGCTTTAATTAGGGACATGCATGCAGCCCTGCGGCATTCACTCCCCCCACTGAGCCCACATCCTCCTCAAACTGGCTTGTCATCCCTGCCCACCCTGCCAGGGCACACTGAAGTTCAGCTGGGACAACAGGTATGAGAGTGCTTTGGAATCTACCAAACACTGTCTAGGCGTGAGGGCTGACTTCTTTACCTCTTTGTCCCCAAACTTAGGTCCCCTTGCTGGTGCCAGGGCTCAACTACCCCCTGGAGACCTTTGTGGAGAGTCTTAGTGACAAGGGCGCCTCAGACATTATCAGGGTAGGTGCCGGTTGGTGCTAGTTGGGGAGGTCACTGTGAGTGAGTGCGGACAAGGCCCCCGGGTGGCTGCCAGGATGGGGTGGGTGTGTGCCCAGTAGAGGCCTCCCAGCCTCCCCCTCCCCTTTGACAAAGCCCTGCACTAGGGCCAGTGCAGACCAGACCGTGCTTGGCCTTTGCAGGAGCAGGGGTAAAGGGGGAATGCCCCCTACTACCTGGGGCACCTTCTCCATAGGTGCTGGTGCTCCGAGAAGGCCAGAGCGCACCCCTGCTCAGCGCCCATATCAACATGCCTGTGAGTGAGGGGCTGGCAGCTGCCTGACGCCTGAGCCCGTGTTAAAGCCCCTGTGGAATCAGGACCAGGGAGTTCCAGCCCCTCCCACTGAGCCGGGCAGAGTCCACGGCCCCAGGCCCATTCCAGTGCAGCCGTGTGCTGGGCGACAGCCTCCCTCTCCTCTCCTAGTGCCCCTTTCTCACCACCCTGACCACTGGGTGACCTGTAGCAGCAGGTCAGTGAGTCCCCAGGAGGTTGGGCTCCGTCCTCCTCAGGGAAACCCAGGCATTGGCCCTTTGGGCTCTCTCTTCTCCCCACTTTTCCCCAGAAGCTACTCCCAGGTCTGAAGGCAGAGTTCTGAAGTGTTCAAGGTGAGATGAGGGCATAGGCCCAGCCTCCTCGTCTGCCGCCTCCCTTAGGCATGTCACTCTGCTTCTGCTGCAGAATTGGCTGGGGCCTTGCCTGAGACAATCAGAGGCTCTTCTTGGGTGAGACTGAGCCCCCTGTTGCTCCCTGGGGTTCCAGAGGCTTGGCTCCTCCCAGCTCAGCTTGCAGGCAAAACACATGCTCTGATCTCCCCTCTGTGAGCTCAGCAGGGGGCCCCGGGAATAGCTGCCTTCCCACAGGAAGTCTTGGGCTCAGCCAAGGTCTCAGGCCTGTGATGCTCCATGAAGATCACCAAGGGAGAAGCTGCTGCGGGGGGTAGAGAGCGCCGTGCAGGAGCTAGTGGCCCCAGCCCCCCACCAGGCTTCTGAAGACCACACCGCTGCTGCTCCTGACTTGGATGCTCGTGCCCAGAAAGCATCCCAGGAGAGGAAGGCTCAGAGAGACAGAGCAGAGGTGGGGCCGCGGCACACAGGAGGGGCGTCTCTGGGGTCCTGGGGAGAGGGTTTGGGAGGCAGAAGCCTAGAACTGCCAGTCAAGATGCTCTTCTGTGCCCCGGAGCCCAGATCGGTCAGTTGAGGGGCAGGTTCACTGGGCAGTGGCCACAGTGTGAGATTCACTGGAAAGGCATGGACCATAGGTGTTGAGTCAGGTTGAAGACTGAATGAAGGTACATGTTTAGACCTTAAGCATCAGAGACCCACAGTCTGGGCCCTTGGTGCTTCCTGGAGCCCCCTGGCTAGTCTGCCTGGCCCGCCTCACAGCCTTCTTTTGAGTTAGCGCTACCAGGGCCGCCCTGAGCCATTTGTGAGCCAGGAACCCTACTGCCTGAGGAAGGACCTATATCTTCTGTCTGACCAGGTACAGGCTAGCATGTGGCAGACAGCTCAGGCTTGTGGGAAGTACCCAAATCCCTGTGTGTTTCAGTTTCCCGAAGCGTAAAATGAGGCAGTTTGACCAGATTCAGCTCTAACATCCTAGAGTTGGCAGCCCCTCTAGAGGAAACAAGGAGTCAACTCCAGAAAGTAAGTGCAGGAGTAAGTGCAGAGCTTTTGCTCTTGAGACCAAGGGCCCCAAGCTGATTGATTCTGCCGGGCAACAGCCTCTGTGCCGGAGACAGTGAGGGACAGCCCACGGTCACCCGCTGTCCTCCCCAGGGAATGTATTCTGGGGCCAGGTTAAGAGAAGCAAGGGGACTGGACCAGAGAAAGAGCCCCATCCCCATCCTCTCTGCAGAGTCCAGCCACTCGCAAACAAACCAATTGGATCAGGGTGGTCTAGACTTTCTAGATCAAGCTGACTGAGGCACAGTTGGAATAAGCAGGAGGTTTCGTCTGGAAATGGAAACGACAGGTAGAGCGAGTGTCGCTGTCAGTCAGAGAGATTTCAGCTTAACCTGAAGAGTCTTCTGAGACAGCTTATCAGAGATGGAAGGGCCTGCCCTAGCAGGTATTGGGCCCCTTGTCACTGGAGCTGTGTCACTGGGGCCTCACAATCCCTTTCACCCCAGTGAAGTGATGAACTGTGTGAACTCGGAACAAAGAAGTCTGATCTGGGTTCAACTCATAGTTATTCATGATGATGAAAGCGGAGAAACTATTCCTAAGCCCAACCTAAGGTGAATTTATATGATATAATACAATGTACCTATTATTAAAAAATATGTGAATTGTACTGGTCTGGACAGTGTAAATAAAGCAATACAAAGCAAGAAACTGTGCATGATACCCAATGCCCTCACCAGTTAGAGCTCCAAGAAGCTGTACATTAAGGATGAGGAGAGTGGTGCTGCCTTTTTTTTTTAAGTATCTAAAAACATGTACCTACTTGGTACTGTGGAATTAGGCAGTTTATAACAAGAAAACAGCCTCTCAGGAATTTCCTGGTGGTCTAGCAGTTAGGACTCGCGCTTTCACTGCCGTGGCCCATGTTCAGTCCCTGGTCAGGGAACTAAGATCCTGCAAGCCTCTCCCCATTCCCCAGTACTGCTCCCGTGCTACAGTTCTCTTAGCTATTCTTTAAATATGTTTATGCTTAGACATTATTTCTTGGCTCCCTATCGTAATAGATGAGGCTTATAGCTCTCTTGTGGGAGCACCCTGCCCTCTCCTTTTCTCCCCAGTTTTTAGGTAAATTCATACTCACTGTTTGGATTACTGTGTGAAAGTTATCTACTTATTACAGAGCCAAGAATTGGGCCATAATTAAATTACCTTTTTTGTGTACTTATTTTTCATGGAGTTAATAATTGCCCTGTTTTTTTCATTTGCTTAGTTTTCTATATTATACTGATTGCTAATTCTTCCTCCTCCTAGTCTGACGGTTCCTCTTTTTTCTGTACACTTCTGTTCATCCCCGGCCTAAGTGAATGCTGTTGGCTCTCTAGAACTGCAGCGAGCACTTCTCCTGGGAGTTCTGTTTGCCATGTTCTGGGCTAGATTCCCTAATTCCTGGACCCCCATGTCTTTTTTCATAATTCTTCCATTTTTGGTCAGGGAACTAAGATCCCACATGCTTCATGGCATGGCCAAATAATAATAATTTGAAAAAAAACACTTGGGCTTCCCTGGTGGCATAATGGTTAGGAATCTGCCTGCCGATGCAGGGGACACGGGTTCAAGCCCTGATCCGGGAAGATCCCACATGCTGCAGAGCAACTAAGCCCATGTGCCACAACTACTGAGCCTGCACTCTAGAACCCGCGAGCCACAACTACCGAAGCCCGCACACCTAGAGCCCATGCTCTGCAACAAGAGAAGCCACCGCAATGAGAAGCCCACACGCTGCAATGAAGAGTATCCCCCACTCGCCGCAGCTAGAGAAAGCCCATGGGCAGCAACAAAGACCCAACGCAGCCATAAATAAATAAATGAATAAATAAATAAGCAAAAAATAAATAAAAAAATTATTTTTAAAAAAACTTAAAATGTAAGACAGCGAGAGTATATAAAATGAGCAGGCAAACTTGAAAAAGAACCAAACAGAATCTCTAGAAATGAAAAATAAAACATTTGACACATAAAACTCGATGAGTTGGTACAACCACAAAAACAAACAAAAACCAAAAAAACTTCAATAGATTGGTTTAGCAGTTGATGAAAGACTTAATTGGAAGATAGATTTGTGGAAATTATTCAGAATGCCAGAAACAGAGAAAATAGGAGCTATTAAGAGACAAGGAGGGGGACTTCCCTGGTGGTCCAGTGGCTAAGACTCTGTGCTAGAACTGATGAAAGACATCAATTCATAGAATCAAGAAACCTAAGGAATCCCATTTAGATAAATACAAAGAAAACCACACTTGGACGCATCACAGTAAAATGTAGAATACCAAAGACAAAAAAATCTTAAAAGCAGTTGGAGACAGAAAGTATCTTCAAAGGAACAGTAACAACAAAACAATGAAATAGATGACAGCTGACTTACAGCAACAATAGACACCAGAAGACAGAATAAAATTTTCAGTATATTGACAAGAAATAACTATTAGCCTAGAGTTCTACACCCAGCAAAAAAATAACTTAAAAGGGTAAAACACTAGCCGAGATAGGACAACAGCACAAAATAAAGGAGTAGAAATATATCCAAGAACGTTAATTACAATAGATAAAAATGACTGAATACTGGGACTTCCCTGGCCGGAAGTTCAGTGGTTAAGACTGTGCTTCCACTGCAAGGGGCACAGGTTTTATCCCTGGTCAGGGAACTAAGATCCCACATGCTGTGTGGCGTGGCCAAAAAGAATGGACTGTACTTCAGTTATTAAAAGACAAAGATTTAAACAATCCATCTACAGGCCATTCCTAAGAGGCAGAGAATGAAAGTAAAAGAATCAAAACTCAACATACTTGGAATAGAAGGGAACTTTCTCAGCCTAATAAAAGTCATCTATTAAATAAAAAAACACAGCAAACATATTTTATGGTGAAATATTGAAATCATTCCCTCTATTGTGAGAAACAAGTCAAGGGTAGCCACCCTTTCTTCCACCCAGACAGAGGCAAGAAAAATAAGAGATAGTTCCCCGGTGGTCTAGTGGTTAGGATTCTGGGCTTTCACTGCCACGGCCTGGGTTCAATCCCTAGTCGGGGAACTGAGATCCTGTAAGCCGCGTGGCACAGCCAAAAAAAAAATTAAAAATAAGAGATATAAAAATTAAAAAGGAAGAACAAAACTATCTTTTCATAGATATGATTATAAATACAGAAAACCCAGAAGAATTTTCAAGGAAATAAATGTTTTAGATTTGCTGGACATAAGAAAATTATTTTCATAAACTATGAATGATAGCATCACAATATCAAATACATAAGAATAAATCTAACCCAAAAAGCCATGATCTTTATGAGAAAACATACATAACTTTATTGAAAACATTACATGGAGAGATACACCATGTTCACGAACTGGAAAATTCAATTTCATGTGGATGTTGATTTTCCCCAAACTGGTCTATAGATTCAGTTGGGTTCCAGTCACAATTTCAAGGGGGGGTTTTATTGGTGGAACTTGACAAGCTGATTCCAAAATTTATATGGAAGAGCAAGGGCCAAGTAGATCTTAGGAGATCATACACAGGGGTAGATAAAATGATCAGGGGGACAAGAGAGAAAAATAAATTGTGGTATATTCAATGGATCACTATACAGCAAGGAAAAGGAGTGCTCTACAGCCACACACGTTAATTTGGATAAATCTTAGAAATATTGAAGGAAAAAGCAAATCACAGAAGAATAAACATGGCGTGGCTCCGTTTATATAAAATTCAAAAACATGCAAAACCAGTACAAACATATGTAATAAAATCACGGGGCAAAGCAAGGGGATGATTAAGACAGCACAGTGTTTCCTCTACCAGGGAGGGGCACAGCAGGGACCTCAAAGGAAATAGTATCCATTTCTTAAATAGGGGTGGGGAGGGTGTTGTTTCTATTTTATAAATATTTCCTTGTATCCTTTCACTATAAAAAAAAAAAAAACAAGAAAAGATATTCTGGAGGGTGAGGGGTAAAGCAGTAGAGGAAACAGAAGTCTTCCAATGCTTAGGTACAGCACAAAGTGCCAGGTACACCAAGTTCCTAACAGAGTTAAAAAATAGTAATAGAGCATGCTGTTTAGAAAAACAAAGAAGGCTTAGCAGCTCAAACCTTTGTGGGCATGGGCGGGGCCTGTCAGAAGGGTGGGCTTCTCTGCGGGTTCTTGGAAGGCAAGCCTGCCATGTCACTGAAGGACTACCCCCCTCCCCCAGCAGCACTTGTAGGTTTTCACTTAACTCCATTTTTGGTCCAGTCCCTCACCCCCAACCCTCCCCAGGGCCCCCCGAGATGCAAAGCTTCTTCGAAAAGCCCCCGCCTCCACCCCAGCGGGGTAGCGAGGGGTCAGGTGGGTCCTGGGGGGCAGGGCAACCTAGCTGCTTCTCATAGAGACCTTGAATCAGTCCCGGCCCTACTGTCAGCCCCAAACCTTGCCTTCCACAGTGAACCTCTCCAGGGCTCCTGGGGACAATCGGGCTGCCTCTTGGCCCCTCCAAGAAGGGAACGCTTAATTTCAACTTCTAATTCTCTAAGAGAGTAAATGAGCCTCTATCCACTTTCCATCTTTCAGAATGTTGTCAGGCTCTTTGGTCTAGTGCTGTCTCCCTCCTATTTTCTTTGTCTTTGTAAATTTACATCATTTTTAATTTCTTTACTATCATTTTAGATTTTAAGAGGAAACAAACTCACATGTTTAAACCTGCCACATTTAACTGGAAATGTCTATTTACTATATTTAAATAAAAGTGTTTAACAAGTAGCCCCTGAAGTGTCCAGAGAGGAGGAGCTTAGCAGTCTCAGCACCATCCAGCCGGCACAGATGCTTGAACAGCCCCACCTGATCTCTCTGCCTTGATTTTTTCGGCTGTTCAAGGGTGAAGGAGAAGGCACAAAGATCTGGGTTCAAATCCGGACTCCTCCATTTACTACCACGTGATCTTATCACATCAACTCTCAGAGCTTTATCACCCACATAATTGCTGCCCAGGGCACCAGGTTAGCTGGAGAGAAGTTCACTGAAATTGTTGCTGTGAAATGTTCCTAACTATAAAGCACTGAACCTGGGGAAGAATTCTGGATTCTCATACCCTGGAACACTACATTCTGCCTTAAGCTGCTGGCCAACCCCCCCCCCCCACACACACACACAAGGCCACAGGAGGCAGAGCCCTGGCTGCTCACACCCTCAGGCATTCTGTGGTTCCCAGGCCTGCCAATCAGAGGAAACAAAAACAGCAGCCCTGGAAACAGTGAAGGTCCAGAAACCCACAGAGACGGAGGGAGTCCAAGAACCAAGTGGGCACTTTATTAACCTGGCAAAGGGGCAGCTGGGCAGGCCGAGCAGCCCCCTGCCAGACCCTTCGCTGTACTCAGGGGCCACTGATAGAGGCAGAGCCGCAGGGCCCAAGCCCTGGACACTAGGAGTCCAAGCTGGGCAAGGGCAAGGCTAAGGGCGGGGCTGGAGTTGCCGAAAGCAGGCATCAAGTACCAGCGTACCAGCCTGCCGCCCCTTCTGAGGCTGGGGGTGGGCCTGAAATGAGTTATCTGAGTCCCCTCTCCTGTTCCCCACTCCTTGTACAGCTCAGGCTCTTCCTGGAGTCAGGAAGCCATGAGTCCCACATCAGCTGTGGTCTGGAACGTGATGCCATCCCCCGGCAGCGGGGAGGCCAGGAAGGGCCAGAGCCAGACAAGGACCCAGCGGGGCCCCAGGGCCGCCTGCAGGTTGTGGGAGAGGCCCAGGTCGTAAGAGTGCTGGCCCCGAGCCCACTCCCACGTGGTCTGGCCCCTCAGCAGCAACATCCCATGGAAAAGTAGTCCAGCCCCGCACAACAGTGCGCCCGCCACACACGTGTCGGTCACGAAGGCCAGCGCGAACTGCGCCAGAGACACTCTGCCTGCAAGGAGAGAGAGCAGAGAGGGTCAAGGAGAAGCAGCAGGCCCCAGTCATCCCAGAGCCCAGCTCCTGCCCTCCTCCCGTCCCCTACTCCACCATGAAGCAGGGCGCATTCCTCCACTCAGCAAACACTGAGTTGTTGCTCCCTGGCCAACCCATGCCGGCTGATGGGAACACACTGGTGAAACGGGCAGACACAGCCCCCTGCCCTAGATGCGACTTTCACTCATGCATCACAAACCTGTGAGCACCTCCCATGAATACCAGGATGAATGGCAGGTAGCATGTCCGACCTCAGGGAGCTCACAGACAGACATTCAAGAGATCATGTCTCAGTTACTTAATTACAGCTGTGATGTGTGTGACAATGGAAAAGTACAGCATCTTGCATCATCTTGACCCACAGAAGGTAGTAAGTATCAGGTGAACAAATGAACTACAAGATGCCGTGAAATGTTATGTCAAGCGAGAGAAGGCAGACACAAAAGGTTATGTATCGTATGGGGCCATTTGTATGAAATGTCCCAAACAGACAAAGCCATAGAGACAGAAGATTAGCGGTTGCCAGGGGCTGGGGGCATTAGGGGGAAATAGGGAGTGACTGCTTAATGGGTACTGGGGGCGATGAAAATGGTCTGGAATTAGACAGTGGTGATGGCTGGACAACACTGTGGATATACTAAATGCAACTGAACCGTGCACTTGAAAATGGTTAAAATTATGAGTTTCATGTTACGTGAATGTTTTTCCAATAAAAAAAGAGAGCCTACTGGCGGGGAGACGACATGGAAACTTATTAAGAGGCTCAGGGAAATAAACTTCATCTATCTTGACAGGGATATTTTGGGTGATGCCTGAAGGTTAAGGAGGTATTTGCTAAGTGAAGAGGGGAGAACACATTCTGTGTGAAGGTCCTGAGGCAGGATGGAGAGGTGCCTGCGATACAAGTGAGTGCACAGTTCTGGAAGCTCAGGAGAGAAGCCCAGGCTGGATACGCAGATTTGTGAGCGGTTGGTACCCGGGCGGTTCCGAGACCCGGCAGAGTGTGTAGGGAGATGAGAATGGCGTCTCGACCTCAGCCCGGAAACCAGGTCCTTAGGGATCAGATACAGGGAAACCAGGAAGGAAAGGAGGAAACCCCAAAGTACAAGCCGTCGGGGACGTCAAGCGTAGAGCCCTTTAAGGAGGCTGAAGGCCAGCAGTTTTATGAGGCTGAAAGGTCTCATGAGCAAGAAAAGAACACAGAAGGGTCCTCTGGGTTTTGTGGAGACAGAGGCCTGGGGACTGTGGCAGTCTCGGAGGACGGGTGGGGGCAGAAGCCAGTTTGGAGCAGGCGGAGGAATGGGTGGGAGGCAAGGAAAAGCAGCCTATAGCCCAGGCAAGTCCTTTGACTTGGCTGCTGATGGAAGAGCCAGAAGGCATGAGCTGGAAGAGGAGGACGTGGGGTGAAGAGAGGCTTTGTACCAGCTGGGAAAACCCAAAGGAAGCCAGTGGAGGGAGCCTGGAGTGGCAGGAGGAGAAGCGACCCACGGTGTGAGGGCTCCCAGCAGGGAGGAGGGGTCAGGCACCAGGAGAAGGCGGGGCAGTGAGCTTCTGCCTCCAGGACGGGACAGCCAATTCTGGACGTGCCATCTGATGACTAATTTCCTCTGTGATGTATTTTCAGGAGAGGTTGGGGCTTGGAGGACAGGAAAGTGGGAAGATTTGAGCTGCAGCCATTAGGGGGAGGAAGCTTATGAGAAACCAAGGCAGCCAGGCACCGCTGAGGGCCTGTTGAGGTCAGCAGCCATGAACGTGACATAACACCGACTGCCACATAGTACCAGGCATCTCTGGCAGCTCTCCGCAGCCAAGGGCAGACACAGAGAAGCCAGGAAGGCACAGCGGAAGGAAGACGGAGCAAAAAGTCTTGAGATGAGATGCTGCGGAAGGCTGGTGGAAATGAGGGCGCTACGTTGGACCTGGGGTGGTGAAGGGGGAAGGTGCTGATGGACAGAAAGGTGAGGGCCAGGAGCTCCGGAGGGGCGTCGCGGAGCACAGAATGAGATGGATAGGAGAGGCAGTGGGGGCAGAGAGAGGGGTGACATGGGGTGCTCTGGGAGGTGACACATTTTGGATTCTGACACGACTGGGGTGGGGATGTGGGAGTAGGGGAAGGGAGGAGGGGAGGAGAAGGTCAAGAAGCTGAGCGACTGGGGCCATTCACCCACGCTTTCAGATACCTATGCCTTCAGCAAGGCCCAGGGCTGAGAGGGAGACGAGGGGCCGGAGCCCAAGTCTTCGGTGACTGCGGGGAGCGAGTGGGAGACTGTGGATGACCGGGGGTTGGGAGCGTGCAGACAGGAGCAGCTGGAGGGCTTGAGTCTCAGTGGAGGCAGGGGGGTCATGAGGAGGGCAGAGGAGGGCTGCCCAGGAAGCCAGTGTGGGCACAGGAAAACCCTGACAGCCCCACTGGGCCTCCCATGACGCCCCCTGGGCTGCAGGGAGGGGGTCCTGGGGACAGAGCTGGGCTTGGATAGGAGGAGACAGAGCCACTATTCAGAGTTGTCAGGGAGTTTAGTAATTGCAGGACAAGGTTACAGAGAGGACCGTGGACAGGTCAGGAGGAAGGAGTCAGGGAAAAGCAAGCCCGAAGCGTTTTGGGGGGCAGAGAACAAGGTATAAAAAACCAGTGGGGGGCTTCCCTGGTGGCGCAGTGGTTGAGAATCTGCCTGCTAATGCAGGGGACACGGGTTCGAGCCCTGGTCTGGGAGGATCCCACACGCCGTGGAGCAACTAGGTCCGTGAGCCACAACTACTGAGCCTGTGCGTCTGGAGCCTGTGCTCCGCAACAAGAGAGGCCGCGATAGTGAGAGGCCCGCGCACCACGACGAAGAGTGGCCCTCGCTCGCCGCAACTAGAGAAAGCCCTAGCACAGAAACGAAGACCCAACACAGCAAAAATAAAATAAATAAATTAATAAACTCCTACCCCCAACATCTTCAAAAATATAATAATTATTATGTTTAAAAAAAAACAACAGTGGGGTTTCTACCTTGGGTGGTGTCAGAAGAAAGTGTCAACCAGAACACAGCCTCTCAATCAGTCTCCTGATTCGAAACATCCCCTCCCCACTTCCAAAGACTGGACCTTCCCCTGCCTGTAACTTTCACTGGCTCCCCACTGCCCAGTCAAGTAAGGACCAACTCCTCACACTCCATTCAAGGCCCTCCACCATCCAGTCCTCACTTACTGCCCTAGCCTTAATTCTCACAATTCCCACCAAATGCCTTCACTACTCCGTGCCCAACCTCCAAACCTTTGTTCACACTGCTCCCCTAGCTCCGAATGCCCCCCACTTAGAATGCTCTCTCACCGTCCCATCCCCCTCTAGGTGAAATCCCACTAGTCGTTCCTCCCCTGATTCTCTCAGCCAGAACTCTGTACCTACGTTGAGGCCCTGTATTTTACCAGACCGCACACCCAAGTGAATACCAGGCTCCCCTCACCTCCCGTAATTGATGTGGGGACTAGGTCCCCAGGGCGCTGCCTGGAGAACCAGGCGGAAATCCCATCGCCTACCAGAATGGGCCTCTGCCTCTCTGTGGAGGCCTCCCCGGCCCCCCACCTGTGAGCAGCATGAGCCAGGGCAGCAGGAGGAGGGCGGCAGTGTGGAGGGGTGTGTGGGCTCGCAGCAGGGCCGACAGGGCAGGGCCCAGCAGCACAGAGACGTGCAGCAGGACGCCTGCGGCGTGAAGCAGCAGACACAGGAAGGGCCGGTAGTTGTGGAAGCCCACGCAGCGGCCCAGCAGGCGGCAGTGGTGGTCCCGGCGAAGGATGCAGATGCGGCAGGCAGAGCAATGCCCGCTGCGCGGTGGCACCTGGCTTTGGCACTGGTAGCAGTAACTGCAGGGAAGGAACCACAGGGTCAGTTCCCCCAGCAGCTCTGAGTGCCCCATTTCATGCCCGGTCAGCCCCTGAGCCCATCCTGGGGAAGCAGGCACAGCCCCTGCCCTCTCTAAGGTTCAGGTTCTTCACAGGTAAATGCAGGCTAAACACCACTTCCCAGGCCCTTCCATTCCTGGCACAGCAGGTCTGAGGGCTCTTCCAGCTCTGAGAGCCCCAGTCCTGAGGCCTTTCTCTGGTCTCTAACATCCGGAAGCAAACTTCTCCTGTCCTCCACTGTTACCACCTCCGTCCAAGTCACCATAAGCTCCCCCCTGGATTACTACAACAGCCTCTTGCCTGGCTTCCCTGACTCCACCTTTGTCCCAACTGGTGTAGTCTCACCCCAGCAGCCAGACTGATCCTTTTAAAATCTAAGTCAGGGGAACTCCCTGGAGGTCCAGTGCTTAGGACTCCGCGCTTTCACTGCCGAGGGCCCGGGTTCGATCCCTGGCACGGCCAAGAGAAAAATAAATCAAGTAAATAAAATCTAAGTCATGTCCCTCCTCTGCTCAAAACCCTCCAATGGCTCTCCGTTTCACTTCTAGTAAAAAGCAAAGTCTTCGAGGTCTTACAAGGTCTTTACGTCTCTGACTTCTCCTCCCTCACTCCACTTTGGCCACACTTGCTGTTCCTGGAACATGCTGGGCAAACAAATGCCTCAGAGTCTTTGCATCATCTGTTCCCTCTGCCTGGAACGTTCTTCCCCCAGATGACTGTGGCTAACTCTCCCCCCCTCCAAGTCTTTGCTCAAATGCCACCTTCTCAATGAGGCCTACCTTGACCACCCTATTTCAAACTGCAATTTGAGTCTCCTTTATCCTGCTCTTTCTGTTTCCTTACCACCAACACCTTCTAACATTCTACATTATTTTCTGATTTATTACGCCTCAAGTTTATCATCTACCCCCTCCCTGAAATCAGGAATATGTTTTATTGTACCTCCAGTGCCTGGAATAGTACCTTGCACGTAGTAGGTACTCAAATATTTGTAAGTGGATGAATGATACTCCTTCTGCCGTCTGGTTCAAGCGGATCTTACTGTAAACTGGTTCTAACATCTTCAGGTCCTGAGGCCCTCCCCCTGCCCAAAGCTCCCGCTTCTCCCCCCGCCAGATCCCGTGCCCCACTCACGCCCAGCCCTGGCCCAGACCACGGCCGGCCAGCATCACACCCCGGATGCTGGGGTCCGAGCGCAGGAAGAGCCCCACGTTGCCCAGTAGGTTGAGCAGCTGAAAGGTTGCCAGCGCAAGCTGCAAGGTCCGGGCCAAGGGTCCCAGTGGGGGCGGCCCGGGACCCAGTACCAGCACGTAGGCCAGCTCCAGGCCCACGGCCGTGGCCCACAGCGCGGTGAGCACAAGAGGAAGTCGCGCGGACGCCGCTTCTGCGCTCCCCACAGCCCTGGGCTGCCCCATGGCCTGGACCCACTAGCGGTCGGATCCCGGGTACCCCGCCGCTTCCGTATTGGGGCGGGGAGAGTGGCAAACGGACGTCTGCTACGACCAATAGAAGCTCTGAAGGGGGTGAGCGAGCGTTGAGGTTCACGGGGAGGGCCCGCAGATACGGAGGTGTGATTGAACGGCCGAACGAGCCAAAGAGATGCTTGGAATCTCGTTGGCGCTAGAGCCGGTAGGGCAGCGCGGTTACAGCCCACCCGCGCAGGCCCCGCCCCTCCCGCAGAAGCTCCGCACGCTGGGCCCGCTGGCCCGCACTCCGAGAGGATTGAGTTGCAGTTTAGGTGCTGTCGGTGTTTCGCGGCTCAGCACATTCCTCCTCTCCCTCTAGTCGCCCCGATATTAATAGCCCTGCTTCGGCCCATCCAGCTGGCTTGGAGCCCCACCCCATGCTCTAGTGTCTCCCTTCATCACCCCAGAAAACATTCAAAACAGCTCGGCGCCTCGGTGTTTCTGACTGTGAAATGGGAATAGTGCTCCCTGTTTCCCACCAGCGCGGCGCAGGAAAAGGGTCATGAGGCCCAAAAGGTAGCTTCTGGAGCAGTCTGCAGCCACTATTATTATCGTCATCTTCGTTGTACATGTGAGGAAACAGACTCAGAGAGGGCCCGTGGCTTTCGCAAGAGTCTCACAGCGCCCAAGCTGCGGAGCCGGAACGCGAACCCCGGATCTCCGCCATGGGGTACACCCCAGTGTCCCCAAATTCTGCAGTCTCCTAGCCTCAGGACAACCTGCTGCCTGGTCCCGACCCGAGTGGCCTCGCCCCCATCCGGCCCCTCCCTTCTCCCCCCTATTTAGCAGGAATCCGATCCGGGGCTGGGCCGGGTGCTACTTAACGCGGCCCCCATGTTCTGGAGCGCGCCGAACGGAGCGGAGCCGGGAGCCCGAGCGAGATGATGATGGTTATGCAGCCCGAGGGTCTGGGGACTGGGGAGGGGCCCTTCGCAGGCGGCGGCGGCAGCGGCGGCGAGTACATGGAACAGGAGGAGGACTGGGACCGCGACCTGCTGCTGGACCCGGCCTGGGAGAAGCAGCAGCGAAAAGTGAGTGCTAACCCATTTCCTGTTGGCAAAACTGAGGCCTGAGAAGCCAGGCGGTTTGTCCTTGGCATCTCAGCAGGTCAGGGGCAGAGCCTGTCTTAACCCTCAGTGCCACTTCCTCGCCCAGGCTCTGACCATCAGTCCTCTGCTGTCCCCCAGGGCCCGAAGAGAGGGCTGGAGACCCTCACGAGGGGTTTAGGACAAGAAGAGTTTCAGGGGTCCCCACCCCACAGGCTTCATTCCCCTGGGCCCACTGCTCCACTTCTGCTAAGGAATATGGTTTGGGCAAAACCCGGGAGATCCAAGTTCAGGGTGTGGGTGGGGTCGGGAAGAATGATCTTTGTCTCCACAGCCCCACTCTCCAGTGAAATATTCCCAGACCCCACCTGCGGACTTGCAGCCAGGCAGCTAGAGGACTTGGGAGTGTGGGGAAGGGGTAACCGTCGCAGACCCCTTCCCCACCCTCTCTATGTTCTCTCCAGCGTGGTGTCCGTGGTCACTCTATCCCAACTGTTAAATGAGGAAGCTGGGGCTGAGATAGGACCCAAATCATATGCTGTCAGAAAACAGGACTCCCCGCAACCTGAGGGTCTTTGCCCGTTGCTTGCCCCACCCCCATTCTTTCCCAAGATACCCCTCCTTACCCCAGGGGCCCTGAATCTGCTGAAAAGGCCACAAGGTCGGGGAGGAGGGGAGCCCTGGGTTCCCTTTCGCGGTAGGTAACCTGACTCTCTGGCCAGATAGACACTTCGTGCTGAGGCAGCACCTTGGAGAGCTGAGAGGGGCACATGGGCAGCTGCTGCCCAGGGCCAGCCTTGTAAGGCACTCGGGCCTCCCCTCCCCGATCTATTTTCACTCGCAGACTTTCCCAAGTGGAGGGGGCAGGACACCTGGTGACCCAAAAGAGAAAATGATCCAGGCTGGAGTGAGGAAACTTTGGGGAGTGTGGCAGGACAGCGGTAGGAGTGTACCACGAGGTCATTAGACCCTGCTCAGCACTTGCCAACAGTGTATGAGTCCAGGAAAGGGCAGGGGAACAGGGGTGTTTGGTGGAATTTGCAGGATCTGAGAATCCCAGAATTTAGAATCAGAGCATTTATGCTGGGTTAGTTGATAGGAGATGACCCCAGGGGCTGGGAGGCTCAGCTGACTCGGCTAGGGTGCCCGGGGTGACACGCCTCCCCCCAGGCTCCTCCTGCACCTGTCTCCAAGCAGGGCTGTGGTCCTTGGGTCCAGCAGTCTCCCAGTGATGTCATCCCTGCCCCTGGCTCCAGCTGCCATCTGCTCTGCAACAACTCCTATCCCCCCCACGCACCCACCCAGGCCTCTCCCAGATCCAGGTCCACATGCCCCTCATAAGATACAGGCTAGTCTGTAACTTGCTTTCATCACTTAAAATATCAGGAGCATCCTTCCAACCCAACTTACAGCCACCCACATCACTGACTCATTCAATGATTGCACAGAGTAGACACTCTGTAAATTCATCAGCACCCCCCGGAGTTGGACATTCCGGTTGTTTCTCATCTAACATTGTTTATTACAATGTAATGAACATCTCTGTGCTCAGCTTTAGTCCCACCCCCATGCCTGCTTCTCCTCCATGTATTGAAGCACTCCTGCCTCCCCCACCTGATAACCGAGTCCTCTTTATTCAGCCTCATTGCAAACATTCATTCATTGTTTCTTAGGAAGGTCCTAGTATGTGCCAGCCACTGTTTTAGGTGCCAGCAATTCAGCAGGGGGCAAAATTAAAGACACCGCCTCAGGGAGCTTATATTCTAGCAAGGACAAATGTTTTCATCTCATCCACTTGATCCTGCCCTGTCCCACTCACTGACACCTTTCCTCCCTCACCCTGGTCTCAGTCGGCACCTCCTCACTTCTCCCTTCTGCTCTGCGAAGCCATTTGTCTCCCCTCTGCAACCAGAATGAGCTTTCTAAAACACAGTGCTGCCCCTCCCTGTCCTGTGCCTGAAAGCTTCCCTTGTTGCCCTCAAGATCAAGTTCAGACTCCCTGGCTTAGCACTCAAGATCATGCATGACCTGGCCTCTGCCGCCCCTCCGGCCTGCCTCTCACTACGTATACCCCAACACCCCCAGAGCAGTGCCCAGATAGCTGTAGCTCCGCAAACCTAGTAACTGTTTCTCATCGCCAAGCACTTGCCCGTGTGGCTGCCCCTGCCTGGAATGCCCTTGCCTGCCCTTCCCTGCCTGAGTAACTCCTGCTCTTCCATCACAGTTCTGATCAATTATTAACCTTCCCCAAGAGGTCTCCCACTTGATATGAAGAACTCCTCCCCTAGTCTCCCCAATACTAGTCTCTCCCAGCACTTCTCAGACCAACAGGACTCTTTGACTGTGAGTTCCTTTAGGGCAAGGAGCAAATCTCATTAAAAGTCATGTTTGTCAAATGAAAAATGCCCCTTCCTCCACCACGGAGGCCTCACCCAGTCCTGCCTTTCCTCCTGCCCTATCTCGACCCAGCACCCACTTACACAGCGGAGGGAAAGAATTCCAAATGATTTCCAGGGCCACCTCCCTGGAGTATCTGCTTTGCGGTGGCGGGGGGATGCTCTCCATTCCAGAATCCTGCAACGTCAGGGGAAGGAGGACCTGAGACATCACTGAGTCTGAACCCTTAATCGTGCAAATGGAGAGACTGAGCCCAAGAGAGGTCAAGGGGCGCATCCCAGGTCACAGAGAGTGAGCAGTTCAGCTGGGGTTGGAGCCCAAGTATGGGTTCCACCAAGGACTGCTGATGGCAGAATCCAGGGCCTCGAGGCTTGGTAGGTTGGTAGAAACTTGTGCACTAGGTCACTGCCATCCCCCAAAGACACGCAGCCGTATACCAGCCCTCCCATCTCAGACAGAGGCTGAGGCAGAAGCACACTCTGGCCGGTGAGGGAGGGCAGTCTCCTCCAGAAACTAGGTCAGGCTGGGCCTGAGTGTCCAGCTGACCCTCTACATCCTGCAGAAAGCTCTTGCAGCCTCATGGTCTGCTTGAAGGCCAGTTCACAACAGCCTTAAGAGATCGGTGAGCCTGAGATAATAAAAACACAGGTGCACAGTCCCTCAGAGCCATCTGTGCTTCAACACAGAATTTTTCAGATTTGAGGCAGTATCACCCTGCACTGACCCTTGTGCCTCAGAGAGCCCCACACTTTGGAGTGTCTGCTTTACAGGTTTCTAATTCCCCCTTCAGTGCTTGTTGTGCCGGCAGTGAGGCACCCCAAGTCCAAACTGGGGCCTGAATGGGCCCCAGACCCCATTTCTCCTTTTCCAGGAGAATTAAATCTCAGAGAGGGAAAGGGGCTGGCCCCAGATGCACAGCAAGTCAGTGGCTGAGCCGGTACTTGAATCCAGGGCCTTGGGCTCTGAGATCTGCCCTGACAGAGGAGCCAGGGCGCTGTCCTCAGCACTAGGGTCTGAGCACTGTCCTCTGCCCCCAGACCTTCACTGCCTGGTGCAACTCGCACCTGCGCAAGGCTGGCACCCAGATCGAGAACATCGAGGAGGATTTCCGCAGTGGCCTCAAACTCATGTTGCTCCTGGAGGTCATTTCAGGTGAGGGGTGCAAATCAGTGCACAGGGACCCCAGGACACAGGGAAAAACCCAGAGAGCTGGGGGAGTAGTGACATCAGAGTGCTGGAGGGGAATTGCTGAGGGAGGGGGAAAGTTTGAGGACCATGTCTTCAGCTTCCTCTCATGACCTTTGACCCTTGACCTCTCCCCTCACACCCAGGAGAGAGGCTGCCCAGGCCAGACAAAGGCAAGATGCGCTTCCACAAGATCGCCAATGTCAACAAGGCCCTGGACTTCATTGCCAGCAAGGGGGTGAAGCTGGTGTCCATCGGTGCCGAAGGTGAGGCTGTGGCAGGAGGAGGCCTGGGCAGGGCCGGGGGTGCGGTCCCTCATCTCAACAATGGGGATAACCGTCCGTGCCTCGCAGGAGGGACTGTCCGGAGCGAAGGTACCCAAAGTGCCAGCGCAGGACCTGGCGCCCAGTAGGTGTTCAATGAATCATTTTGAAGGAAAATGATTGAGCACCTACCTACTAGGTGCCGGCCCTGGGATGGGGACAAGGGCCAGAGGGCAGAGCAGGGGGAGGGCAGCCAAGGCCTCAAGTGCCAGGTGGAGTGTGTCTCCACCCCCCACCCTGCAGAGATTGTTGATGGGAACCTGAAGATGACCCTGGGCATGATCTGGACCATCATCCTTCGCTTTGCCATCCAGGACATCTCCGTGGAAGGTGAGCGGCAAGGAGGCAGGTAGGGTGAGAGGGCTGGCCCAAAGCCCTCCCCAACCAACACTCACCCCCGTCCCCGCCCAGAAACCTCGGCCAAGGAGGGCTTGCTCCTGTGGTGTCAGCGGAAGACAGCGCCATACCGCAACGTCAATGTGCAGAACTTCCACACCAGGTCCGTCTGCCCATCAGCGTGTGGGGCTTCAGCCGGGCTCTGGGCCCTGGCATAAGCCACAGGGCAGGAGAGGTCACAGCCAACTTTCTGCAACAGTGTCTGAAAATAGGAGGACTCGGTCAATGTTGAATCGAATCCAGGAGGGCAAGGGGGAAATTCCTGGAGGAGGGAGCACGGGAGACATCCCGGGAAGGGTGTTCCAGCCAGAGAGAACCTTGTGAGCAAAGACCTGGAGACCAAAAACATCTAGAAATTGGTGTAGCTTAAGCACAAGGATGTGAAGGAACCATGATGAGCTTGGAGGAAACGGTCCCAGGTTGGCAATCAAGGGCCTTAAATGCCAAGCCAAGGAGTTTGGACTTTACTCCATTTTACAGATGAGGCCGTCCTGATAGGGGTGCTCCTGGGACGAGGGTAGGACAGGGCCGCAGCTTGAACCCAGGCCTGACGCCCACACCCCCCTTCTCTCTGTGCAGCTGGAAGGATGGCCTGGCCCTCTGTGCTCTCATCCACCGGCACCGCCCCGACCTCATTGACTACGCCAAACTGCGCAAGGTAGGCCTCCGCCACCCCCAGCCCCGACTTCCCAGTCTCTGCCCTCAACTGACCTTTCACCTCTCCCCCCCAACCCCGCACACCATCTAGGATGACCCCATCGGCAACCTGAACACTGCCTTCGAGGTGGCAGAGAAGTACCTGGACATCCCCAAGATGTTGGATGCAGAAGGTGAGAGTAAGCCTCGCCTGGGCGAGGACTCCCCTTACGCACCAGTTGGCACGGTCCTACCTCCACACCTTTGTCCCTGCTCCTCCCTCCTCCTGCAATGCTCTGCCCCTCACCCTGCTCCCTGGGCAGAATCCTCCCTGCCAACAGGCTCCCTTCTCCAGGAGCCCGTGTCCGGTCCCCTGTCCCTCTCCACCCAGTGGAACCAGGCTCTGCCACCTCTGCCTTATGTAATGGCTCCATCTTCTACCCCATATCCCAGTAACCTGGGTCACCTGGCGGCATGACGGTCACCCATCCTGGGAGCTGCTCTCGGGTGGGTCCTGCCTCTTGTCCCTGGGCCCATAAAGGCTTTAGTCAGTTGAACCAGCAAACATTTTCTGGGCACCTACTGTGCCTGGTACCCTGGATGTGAACTTAGGAGAAAGACAGACAGGCAGACAGACCAAGGTATGGGAGGGTTAGAGACACCAGGCAGTGCGGACTGGCGCCTCATCAGGGCTACAGTGTCTGCTCACTCACCCACACCCTCATGCTCTCCTCACCCCACAGAGGGGGAGGTTGCTAGGCCCTGGGGTGATCCGAGAGGACTCCAGGGAAGAGCTGGGCTTGGGGCACCTGGCAGCTAGTGGCCATGACTAGATGCATGTGCACCCTACCGTCCCGAGGGAACTCTCTGCCTGGGTGGGGACAGGAGCCCACTCCCCACCCCTGGCTTCGGCCAGTCGACACCTCGCTGCCATCCCGCAGACATCGTGAACACCCCAAAGCCCGATGAGAAGGCCGTCATGACCTACGTTTCCTGCTTCTACCACGCCTTCGCGGGGGCGGAGCAGGTAGGGGCTCAGCTGCTGCTGCCTGGGCTGGGCGTGTGGGCCCAGGGGCCCAAGCTTGGCGGCATCTCCACGTTTGGAGGTGCCAGGCCCCATGTGGGTGGGAGTGCCACTGTCCCAGCCGCACATACTCGATCCTTGGGGGAGCTCAGGCGCAGAGGCCTCTGGCCTGGGAGCCCATCCTTACCCTACAAGATGTGCCCCCTCATCCTCTCCTCTGTTGCATGGGCCCAGGTTTGAAGGGTTTGCAGAGGGAGGCTGGGTCGGGGGTGTCTGTGGCAGCTTGCTCTAACGCCAGCCCTTCCGCCCACTCCCACCACAGGCAGAGACAGCCGCCAACAGGATCTGCAAGGTGCTGGCCGTGAACCAGGAGAACGAGAAGCTGATGGAGGAGTACGAGAAGCTGGCCAGTGAGGTGAGGCTGGGGCTGAGAGGACCTCCCCCTCTCCCCTACCTGTGCTCTCCCAACCCAGCTGAGCCCTGGCCTGGACCTGCAGAGCCTACCTCTCCTCAGAGTAGCCGTGGCCTCTCCCAGCCTCCTCCTGCCATCTCTACCCACCCCTGGCCCCCTTCCGCCCACCCAGGCTCCTGTCATCCACTCATCATCCATCCAGTTACTCGTTAATTTCTCCATGCACTCATCTTTAGGCAGTCTCCTGGCCCTTTGTGCTTTGCCGACCTACACTGGTCCCTGGACTCAGAAGTTAACCGTCCTGCTCCTGCCCTGACGAGCGGGGACCCCCACTCTGCTTGAGGCCCGGCCTTCAGGCCACAGCTTGGGTGTGGGTGGAGAGGGGTGGGCGAGGTGAGCAGGCCCACTCAGCGCTCTCTGCTCTGCCCCTGCCTGGCCCCGCAGCTGCTGGAATGGATCCGCCGCACCGTGCCGTGGCTGGAGAACCGCACGGGCGAGCCCAGCAAGAACACCATGCAGCGCAAGCTGGAGGATTTCCGGGACTACCGGCGCCTGCACAAGCCGCCCCGCGTGCAGGAGAAGTGCCAGCTGGAGATCAACTTCAACACATTGCAAACCAAGCTGCGGCTGAGCCACCGGCCCGCCTTCATGCCATCTGAGGGCAAGCTGGTCTCGGTGAGCCAGGCCAGGGGAGGTGGTGACCCCGGCCCTGCCCACATCCTCCGGGTGACCTTGGACTCTCTGTCCCCGTCTGTATAACGGGTGAACTGTGATGGCGGGCACCTCTGCCTGCCCCATAGGACATAGCCAATGCATGGCGGGGGCTGGAGCAAGCAGAGAAGGGCTATGAGGACTGGCTGCTCTCGGAGATCCGGCGCCTGGAGCGGCTGCAGCACCTGGCAGAGAAGTTCCAGCAGAAGGCCTCCCTGCACGAAGCCTGGACCCGGGGTAAGTACCTCTGGGGCCTGATTCTGTCCTGGTGTTCTGCAAGGAAGCTGGAGATCTGTTTTCTAGTCCCACCCTGACTTGCTGTGCAGTCAAGTCACTGCCCCTTTTGGGGCCACAGTTTCTTTATCTGTAAACTCAGGCCCCTAACTTTCTCCTGGCTCTGGTCTTCTGTAGGTCTGCTCTGATTAATTTGTCATTTAGCACTTTATTTGTGTATGTGGCAGGTGTCCAAAGGTGAGTCCCCCCACTAACATCACTTACATTATACCCAAAGTATACTGATGCCAAAATATTGCATGAATCAAATATATCACTGGGTGCAAACATTCGCTCTGTATTCTATCAAGGATTTTAATCCTATAACTGAATGAGTCCTGCTGAAAAAAATAATGAACGCTAATAATGGATTATGGACATATTGAATAGCAGTGGTTTGACAGAATAATTCCTTAAATATACAGCCATTTATGTGATCCTGACAGGTCTTTGAACTTCTAAACCTCAGTTACCTTCTCTGCAAAATACAGAGGCACTCAATAAATGGTTGCTGCTGCAATTACTGTGACTGTGGTCTTACCTGCATAATTATGGTAACTGTCATTCTCAAAGCACTTTTACATTCATTATTCATTCATTCAACAAATATTCATAGAGGGTCTGCCAAGTGCTGGGCACTGGGCAAGCAAAGGAAAATGGATCAAGGGCTCACTGGGTTCACAGAGTCATTGGAAAGCACTTTGCGATCGAATAATACCAAAAGTGTACCAAGGGCCACCCCAAGTTGTGCAGGGTCAAGGGACCCTGACACCACTCACAGGCCATGCCCTGGAACAGGAGCTTCACTTAACTTTATCATACTAGTGTCTCAGAGCAAACCCTGAGGGTAGGCTGGGCAGGTGTGTTCACCTACATTTCACAGATGAGGACCCTCCATGGTCACACAGCCCGGCTTGGACCCCCTGCTCCTGTCGCAGCTGCTGCTTGGTGACCTGAGCCGGGCCTCTCTCCGAGCAGGGAAGGAGGAGATGCTGAGCCAGCGGGACTATGAGTCGGCTTCGCTGCAGGAGGTGCGGGCGCTGCTGCGGCGCCACGAGGCCTTTGAGAGCGACCTGGCGGCGCACCAGGACCGCGTGGAGCACGTCGCTGCGCTGGCCCAGGAGCTCAAGTAGGCGCGGATTGCTGCGGGGCAGCCCGGGGTGACCACGCCCCTACCTGGCCCCACCCCCTCTCCCCGCTCCCATAGCCCTCCAGACCTTTTGCTTTCCCTGGTTGGGTAACCCTGCCTTGGCACCCATGTCCTTCCCCGTCACCACTTACTCTGCCCTCCTCCTGTAACCCTCTCCCCATCTCCGGAGCCCACTCTGCTCCCCACGTTCTTCCCACACTAGCGCTCGACCTGCCCCCAAACCTGGCGGCTCCCTTCAGCTTCAGGCAGGCCCAATCCTCACCAGCAGCCTGGGCCTTGTGCCACCTCTTGGAAACTGGCCCCCGAAACTCCAGGCCCTGCCCCTCCACCCAAGCTCCTCCAGGGACTGGAGCTGAGGACTCCCTTCTCCCGGGAATGCGCTGGGAAGCCCCTGCGCTAGGAAAGCCCCGCTTTGCCCCCACCTCCCCTGGCTCCCTTATGCCTTCACCACCACTGTGCCCAGGTTCCAGCCCCTGAAGGGCAGTCAGGAAGAAATCTGGGCTGGAGTCTGGCCCCAAAGTTGCCCCCCTTCCCGCCCCCAGTGAGCTAGACTACCACGAGGCGGGCTCGGTGAACAGCCGCTGCCAGGCCATCTGCGACCAGTGGGACAACCTGGGCACGTTGACCCAGAAGAGGCGGGATGCGCTAGAGGTGAGGCTGGGGGCCAGGGAGGTGGAGGCTGGAAACTGGAGGAGGTGAGAGGGCCTGCTGGGCAGGCTGCTGACTGGCCATCCCTGTGGCCCCTAGCGGATGGAGAAGCTCCTAGAGACCATCGACCAGCTGCAGCTGGAGTTTGCCAGGCGGGTAGCACCCTTCAACAACTGGCTGGATGGTGCTGTGGAGGACCTGCAGGACGTGTGGCTGGTGCACTCGGTGGAGGAGACCCAGGTGGGCGCAGGGGTTCCAGGTGTGGGGCGGTTGGAGGGGATGACAGGGAAGCGGCCTGTTTCTGTCAGCCACCCCTTTGGGCTCCTGGGAAATGGGGGGCCAGAGAAAAACACCAGTTCCCGAGTGCTGGGAGACGGAAGGCCTCGGTTCTCCTGCCAGTGCTGCCCTGGCCCCACTGGATGGCCCGGAGCACGCTGCTGCCCTTTGTTGCTGCGGGAAGTGGGGGCGCTGGTTGATGCTTCCTGCCTGCCCTCCCCAGAGCCTTGTGACAGCACACGAGCAGTTCAAAGCAACATTGCCCGAGGCCGACCGAGAGAGGGGAGCCATCCTGGGCATCCAGGGTGAGATCCAGAAGATCTGCCAAACATATGGGCTGCGGCCCAGCTCCGCCAACCCCTACATCGCCCTCAGCCCGCAGGACATCAACACCAAGTGGGACACGGTCGGTGCCGCCTGTGGCCTTTCCCTGCCTCCCCCGCCCCGCTCAGATGCATTCTAACCACCCTGATCTGTAAAATGGCCGTAACAGCAGCATTTTCCTGTGAGGTGTGATTTTTTCTTTTTTTGGCTGTGTTGGGTCTTCGTTGCTGCACGCGGGCTTTCTCTAGTTGCAGTGAGCGGGGTCTACTCTTCGTTGTGGTGCACAGGCTTCTCATTGTTGCAGAGCATGGGCTCTAGGCACGCGGGCTTCAGTAGTTGTGGCTTGCTGGCTCTAGAGCGCAGGCTCAGTAGCTGTGGTGCACATGGGCTTAGTTGCTCCGCGGCATGTGTGATCTTCCCGGACCAGGGCTCGAACCCGTGTCCCTTGCATCGGCAGACAGATTCTTAACCACTGCGCCACCAGGGAAGCCCCTGGCAGGCCTGATTGAAGCAGACTTAGATCTGGTGTGTGGACATCCTTTATAAAACAATCTAAGTTCATTAAGAATGATGTCATGGGCCCCATTTTGCAGACGAGGAAATGAGCCTAGAGAGGCTGAGTGCTCAGAGCTTGGCCCCCACAGAGCCCTGAGGCCTTGGCTCAGAGCGGCAGGAGCAGTGTGAGGGGCTTGAGCCCATCTCCCACTCCCAGAGCTGCCCCTGGCACAACCAGCCTCCCTCCCAGGTCCGAAAGCTGGTACCCAGCCGTGACCAGACGCTGCAGGAGGAGCTGACAAGGCAACAGGTGAACGAGAGGCTCCGGCGGCAGTTTGCAGCCCAGGCCAACACCGTCGGGCCCTGGATCCAGGGGAAGGTGGAGGTAAGGCTGGGATCATGGAGCCAGCCCGGGAGAGCAGGGCCAGGGCTGGGCCACCGGAAGCTGGGAGCCCTCATTCTGCCCGGCTCCCCCTGCAGGAAGTGGGGCGCCTGGCAGCAGGAATGGCCGGCTCTCTGGAGGAGCAGATGGTGGGGCTGCGGCAGCAGGAGCAGAACATCATCAACTACAAGAGCAACATCGACCAGCTGGAGGGTGACCACCAGCTGCTGCAGGAGAACCTGGTGTTCGACAATAAGCACACCGTCTACAGCATGGAGGTGGGATCACACCCACTCAGGACAGAGGGGAGGCGGCACTGGCTGGGGAAGCCTGGGGCGGCCACAGCTGGACACAGCACATCTGCCCCAGGGGTTCCCCAGTTCAGCGTGGCCAGGTCCCCCAAAGTACTTGTGGGGATACTGAGACCCAGCGAGTGAAAGTGACCTGGCCAGTCACAGAGCAGTCTAAACCCAGGCCTGGATTGGCCATGGCTGATTGATCAATATGTAATACATAATAAATCATCAAACTTTAAGGCAGGAAGGGCCACTGGACGTCACTCTGTGGAACCTCCAGATGGGGACAGAGGCCCAGCAAGGGGGAGGAGTTGCCCAGGGTCAATACAGTGAATTGGGGGTGGAGCCAGACCTAGTGGCCAGGCACTGGCCACCCACTGACCCAGCCTGTCTTCTGCTTGCCCAGCACGTCCGTGTGGGCTGGGAGCAGCTGCTCACCTCCATTGCCCGCACCATCAATGAGGTGGAGAACCAGATACTGACCCGAGATGCCAAGGGCCTGAGCCAGGAGCAGCTCAACGAGTTCCGGGCATCCTTCAACCACTTTGACCGGGTCAGCAGGGGCTTAGCCCTGTGCGGTGGTGGACTTAGGGGCAGCGGGGGGCGGGTGTTGGGGACTGAGCCTGACATCTGCTCCCTCACTACAGAAGCGGAATGGCATGATGGAGCCCGACGACTTCCGGGCCTGCCTCATCTCCATGGGCTACGACCTGGTGAGTGTCCCCCAGCCGTGTCCCAGCCGTCCCACCTGTGCCTGTGTCCCTCCCACCTCCCACACGACCTCATTTCCTCCTCACCCACCCGCTGGGGCTGGGGAGAATTACCCCATTTCACACAGGGGCTACCAAAGGCTCAGAGAGGTAAATTAACTTGCCCAAAGATACTAGATTTGGACCTTGTTCTGTGTGACTCCAAAGCCTGAGCTTGCAACGTTTCTACATCACAGAAACAGCACTACAGAGGCCCAGGAAAAGGTCAGGACCAACGGGCAGCAGGGGGCACTGCCGTGGGCAGGAAGCAGAGCACAGCCTAGCAGAAAGGATTTCCCAGACCTAGAGCTAAAGCTGCAACGGACGGTCTATGGAGAAAGGGGGCACCTTGTCACCGGAGCTGTCAGGCCAGGGGGACACTGGGAGCCCTCCTGGCTTAAGCACCCCCGGGCATGGTGCCCGGCCTCTAACCCTGCAGGGGGAAGTGGAGTTTGCTCGAATCATGACCATGGTGGACCCCAACGCAGCCGGGGTCGTGACCTTCCAGGCCTTCATCGACTTCATGACCCGAGAGACAGCCGAGACCGACACGGCTGAGCAGGTTGTGGCCTCGTTCAAGATCCTGGCGGGAGACAAGGTGAGTCCCTGGTGGTGCAGGGGGCTGGCGGGCGGGGGCAGGGAACAGGACCTGTGGGCCCTCAATCCCTCTTCTTCCCCAGAACTACATCACACCTGAGGAGCTGCGGCAGGAACTCCCAGCTGAGCAGGCCGAGTACTGCATCCACCGCATGGCGCCCTACAAGGGGGCCGGGGCCCCAGCTGGAGCCCTGGACTATGTGGCCTTCTCCAGTGCCCTCTACGGGGAGAGCGACCTCTGACCTCGACCGCTGAGGTTCTCTATGCAAGTCCGGAGAGAGAGGGTGCTTCCTCTGGCTGATCCCATCCATCCCTCGGAGCAAGGGCCCTAGAGAATGACCGGCCAAGTGTTTCTCAATAAAAAGCCATAGTGGGCCCCTCTCCATCTCCTTTTGCCTCCTGAAGCAGAAGCTGGGCCCTCAGGCTTCTGGGCAGGACCGGTTGCCTGACCGTGACCCTCCTCCAGGGGTCCCCACCACCCCTCCTTGCCCTCAGGGTCCGACATTCACACCACACTGGGGTCTAGGACACCTCTTTATTGTGTTAGAAAAGGTTGGTTACAACAGTTTCTCTAGACATGGAAGGCAACACCTGTCCCCAGATCCAGGGGGGACCAGAAAATTTATAGCATCAGAGGAAAGCCAGGGCAGGAAGCCTGAGCCTACAGAGGACCAAGCTGGCTTTAAGACCAGAATATTTTCTTCCCCCTGCTCCTTACCCGAGCCCAGGGTTCTTGCCCCAGCTTTGGCTGCCAAGACATCATCCTTCACCCCAAGATCCTCCTAGCTACCACAATTCAACAAAGGTGCAGTTGGGGAACTTCAGGGTGGGAGTAGGGGCTGTGCCCCTAGCCCAGTGGCCTTTGCTCACCCTGAGGTACCTGGTGCCCGTCCCTCAGCCAGCTGTGCCTCCTGGGGAGGGGCTTGGTCATGCAGGTCAGGCAGGGGAAGGGGCTGCCCTGGTCAGCACCAGGCCCTGAGCTGGTGCGCCTCAGTCTACCACTGCTGAGCTGGCCATGACGTTCACACCACAGGCCCCGGAGCCACGGTGCAAGTAGTAGTAACCCTGGGAGACAGGGGGGGCTTGGTGAGGGCACCGGGGCAGGATGGGGGCTGGAGGGCTGGGGCCAGCTGGGCGAGACTCACCTCCTCGCCCCAGTCAGTGCCCCAGCTGTTCTTGATGGCCCAGAAGGGAGTGGCAGAGCCTGAGGAGCAGTGCGGAGAGCAGGGAGTCAGGGCCCCAAGCACTTTGCACTCTTCAAACATCTGCTGTGGGCCTACTGTGTGACAAGTACTAGGAAAAGAGCAGAAAGCAAGACAGGCCCACCTACCACGCTCCTGGAGACCTGGTACGGCTCTGGGGTTTGGGGAGGACACCCCCCACCCGCCTCTAGCAGGGTATCCATTCATAACACCTCAGCCTCCCAGTGCCTTGGCTTTCCCATTCATAGAGAGGATGGATGATCCTGCCTGGCCCACAGCCCGAGGCAGAGGTAAGAACAAGGTTCCTTGGTGTTCCCCTGATGCCCCCTCCAGAGGTCCTGAGATGCTGTGGTCCAGCCTCTGCCTATGACCTGGGGTGGATGGATGGGCAGAGCAGGGTCAGCGGAACTCACGGTTGCCGTAGCCCACAAGCAGCACAGCGTGGTCGATGAGCCAGGGGCTGCAGAGGGGCCGCAGTGGGTGGGAGATCCCATGGCGGTAGAACTGAGGGGGAGAAGACGAGTAGGGGGCCAGCTCTGAGAAGTGGGGGCAGAGTCAGCAAGAACCGGAGCAGCAGTGAGGCTGGGGTCCTACCTGCATGCCAAAGGCATTGATGGCAACGGAGATGGGGCCCTTCTTGGCCAGCCAGGCCGCCAGCTCTAAGACAGAGGAGGGGCAGTGTCAGGGGCACCCAGGCCCCAGCCCCACCTGGCCTGTCCTCACCCCCTCACCCCTCCCTCACTCACTTTGCTCATTCTGGCTCAGCTCCACCGAGTCGTTGATGTAGACCTTGGCCTTCTCTGCAGAGAAGCTGCAGGCCTGCAAGTGGCCGTGGTAGCTGTAGTCGTCCTCTGTCTCCAGCCCTCCTGGGGAATGGCGGGGGGCAGATCGGGGGTTAGAGAAAACGTGGGCCCCAGTTCATAATGCTCATATGCTCCCAGCCAGGGGCCGTGCTAAGCCCCTCCTACACAAGGCCTCATGTTCTCTCCACCCCCAGCTACAGGCCACCCTCTCTGAGGGAGGCCTCACTCTAGAGGTGACACAACTGAGGCCCAGAGGGATGGGGGAGCCGCCAGTGAGAAATGTGGCAGAGATGGAATCCAGCTCCCAGCTTCTGACTCCTCACTCATCCCAGCATTCCTGGGACTCCTGACCTTGGCTTGCTTGTCCGGCCCTGACAGTTTGCTCCCAATCTGGCCCAGACCCCTGCCAGACTCCCTCACCAATCTTGGTACAGCCACCTCAATCCCTCAGCCCTCATTTTCCTGCCACTGCGACCCACTGCTCAACTGAATTGCCAATTTAGGACAATGCCTCCTCTCAGGGGTGAGGTGTGCTGCTCCCTGGTTTAGCAGCATTATAGAAATACAGACCGCCAAGCAATGAAAATACCGAGACCCCCTGCTGTGCACCAGGAACTTTACATATATTTCCTCACTTGACACTTAAGACGATCCTACAAAGTGGGCATGAGGAGCCCCATTTCCCAGGTGAGACAACTGAGGCTCTGAAAGATCTGACCTGCCCAAGGGCTTCAGCCGGTTAAGCGTCAGCAATAAGACTTGAACCCAGTTCAGGTGACTGCCACGCTCATGTCTCTCCCCTCCCAAAGTGACTTCCTGTGGAGGGAGCTGGGGCTCCCGCTGCCCCTCCTGAAACCCATGAATGCATACCCAGAGTCCTTATGGCTGAGTAGGCGTTGGAGGGCAAGCCACCCAGGCAGGCCTTGTCCACCTTGTCACAGTCCAAGAGCTCTAGGAGACAGAAGCCTGGTCCCGAGGAGCCCTCCGGAGGGGCTGGGCTGGGGACAGGGTGGGCAGAGTGGGATGCTCACCCTGCTCAGAGAGGGAGAGCAGGGACCCCCGTTTTAGGAACCACTGGCCCTCCACGTTGCCTGTGACTGAGAAGGCCCAGCAGGAGCCGCACATGCCCTGCAAGAGACAGGGAGAGTCAGGGCTGGGTCCCTTCCAAACGCCAGTGCAGTCCTCATGTCCCACCCTCACTTCTTGGGGGTCCAACCTGGTCCTTGACTTTGGTGACAGCCCCCTTACTCCTCCAGTCCCACTCAGGTGGAGGAAGGTCAGGGATGGACTGGGCTAGGCGCATCTTCTTGCCAGGCTCCTCTTTTAGGAGGGGATTCAGGTAGATGGTGCGGAACTCCTCCTCTGTGGGCAGGGGATGGGAAAAGAGTATTCTAAGCCAGTCCTGACCAGGGGCCTTGGGAGCAGGCCCTGTCTCTTCCAGGTACCATGACGGCTCTGACCCTACCTGTAAGGTCACTGAACTTGGTGACCCCATACCGAGCTGTGCCACGGTCCAGGGCCTGGATCTTCTGCGCTCGCACCATGTTATTGGCAAAGACGGACATGCGCCACCTGGCTTCTGAGGAATAAGTAGAAGAGAGGCTTGGGCCCCAGGCAGATCATAAAAGGAGAGGTGCTTGGGGATAAGAGGCAGAGGTTTCCCTGGGGAATGGTAAGCTCTGGATCAGGCCTGAAGCTTATTTCAAGAAGGGCAGAACCCTGGGGTGGGTGAGGGTAGGGGGCCAGACCTGCAAGTGACAATGGGGCCAAACCGGGGTGATGACATCCCAGGTATGAAGGCAGAACCGAAATGGGCTCCAGAGAACATCCTGAGACAGGAGGTTGTGGGAAAAGGCCACCATGCCAGGGGTCCTCCAGCAGAGAAAATCTGGCCTTTGCCCCATCCCACTCTACCCAGGATGATGGAGACCTATGGTTTCTGACTAGGAAAATCAGATGGGAGAAGGGGCCAGGTACCTGAGATGGCTGCCAAGTCCTGGGAGGCTGAGCAAGAAGTTGGGGATTTAAGGGCCCTTGAAAGGATGCACTGCCCCTTGTGCCCTTCCCCTCTCCCACACCAAGGTGCCAAGTTGGGGGGAAGGTCCTGATCTGATCGGAACAGGTACAGCCAAGGTTAGGTCCTCACCCTCCGTCGTTTCATATGTCCGGTTATAGGTGGTGACAAAGTCCTTGAAGATTGAAGCCATCTTCACAGAAAAGTCCTGGAAAGACAGAGGGGTCTTTACAAGGCGTCCTTCTCAGAATGACCCGGGAGCCCCAGGCCAGGGTGAGGGGAAGAGAGGGAATATAAGGCAGCAGCCAGTTCCCCAGACAAACAGGCTCCTCACCTGGGGCAGGGGATCCTTGTTCAACAGTGGAAGGAATGAACTGAAAGTCTCATTTTTGTCATCTGGAGGAGAGGGTTGGAACAGAGAAGAATCAGGACTGACCCCTGAGGGAAGTCTGACCTGAGCTATCCCAGCATCCCTGGGCTATCCCAGCACCTGTAATCTTGGTATCCGCTGGGCCACAGTCCCACCTCAGCAGCGTGTGTTTCCCCAGCTCATCCAGGACTTCAAAGCTGCAAAGCTGGAGGAGGAGGAGGAAGCCCGTTGGGGGGCTGGGACAGGAGCACGGCCTCGGCAAGATGGAGCCGGAGGGTCCCCCAATGAGGACCACCTCCAAGGCAACCAACCCCATAGGGGAGAGCGAGGCACAGTACGGGAGTGAGCACCCAGACACCCTCCCTTTTACAGCATCTTGGTCTCTGGCCTTCCAGGCCTGGGGAGTGACTCACGGTGGGGTAGCTGCGCCCTCAGATCCCTCCCTCTGGACTTGACCGATCATCCCAACTACTGCCAGGCTCAGTCTGGGGGCAGCGTATCGCAGGAACCCCATCACTCACCAGGGTTTTCTTGGACACACGGAGCTGGCACACCGTGGGGTCGTTGCAGGGCGGCTCCACCAGGGTCGCCTTCAGGGAGTACAGCGACCCCCGGCCCGCCTGGATGAGGGGTGGAGGGGGGCGCCGTGAGGCGGGCACAGCCACTCCCTTCTCAGTCTGGCCTTCGTGGGGCTCACAGCCCCACCGTGCCGTTCCCCTTCCCAATCCGTAGAGGTCCAACGCCCCCATCCCAAGTCAGGCGTACAACGCCCCCGCCCCAAGTCTACCCCAAAGCTCCCAGCCCTCGGACGAGAGCCCCGCTCACCCCACACCGGGCCCCCACCCACCGCCGCCGCCGCCGCCCCCAGCGCGTCCTCACCCGGCGGACGCGACCGCGCACGACCCTCAGCGCGGCCCGCGTCCTGGCAGCCCGGCCGCGGTTGTACATCTCTAGGGCGAAGCGGGCGGGCTCCAGCAGCTCCGGGGACGCCAGCTCCCAGGCCTGCGCGCCGGCCGCTCGGGGCTCGTTGGGGGCCGGAGCGGTGCCCGGGAGCAGCCCCAAAAGCAACAGCAGCTGCAGCCAGGGCGCCATGGCGAGGGCGAAGCCGGCGTCCCGTCCTCACGCTCTGACAGACGCGCGACCCAACCGACCGGGCTGAGCAGCCCGCGGTCGGGGGGGGTTCGGGGGGGTGGGGGGGGTTGGGGGAGCCCTGGGGGGCCCTCCCTCCGTCCCTCCCTCCGCCCCTCCCTCAGCTCCAGGGCGGCGGGGTGCCGGCCAATAGGCGCCGGTTGGGGGCGCCTGCGCGCTCGCTTATTCACGTGAGGCTCATGGGTCGCGCTGGCTGTGCAGGCATCCTGGCGCTAGTCCCGCGCTGATAACGCATCCTTGCACCAGGCGGGTCTGAGGAGGGGTGGCCGCAGCCTTGAAGTAATCTTCTTACGTCTTGGAGCTGCTGTTTGTGTAGCAGGGAAGAGCCAGTTCTGACTCCCTGTTGGATCTGTTTCTTTTACTTTAACCTTTGCTTTTCGTTGCTTTTGTTATTATAATCACTGTCTATAGCTGTGAGCATCCTGCCACAGGGAACCCTGCCCCTCTGCCTGTTAAACTAAAGTGCCTTTGTTCAGCTCACAGAGAGACATTCTGACCTTGTCCATCTGTGAATGGCTGCACAAAAGAAGAGATTAACACATCCCCTCCTATTTTGCAAGATAAATGGTATTTTTACTTTACTTCCTCACCTCCTCCCTGTCTCTGTTCTATAAAAGAAACTGGCATCCAGACCCCGATAAGATGTTTTTTGGGGGACCCTAGTCCACCGTCTTCTCAGTCTGACGGCTTTGTGAATAAAGTCGTATTCCTTGCCTCAACACCTCGTCTCCCGATTTATTGACCTGTCGTGCGGCGAGCAGGGCGAGCTTGGACTTGGTAACGTTTGGGGAGGAGAAAGGATGCTGGCCTGAGAATAAAAATAACTAGCATTTATTGCATGCTTATTATACATGTTATATGCCATCTCCCTTTAATCTTTGTAGCAATCCTGTGAAGTAGATGTTATTATCCCCAACTTATAATTGAGAAAATACAGGTTTAGGGAGATTAAGTGGCTTGCCAAACAGCTGCTAAGTGAAAGAGCTGGACTTGAACCCAGAGAGTTGGCTTCAGAGCTTGAGTTCACAGCTCCACCAGCTCTTCGAAGCCCCTCTTCTCATCAGCAAAATGGCAGCTAAAATTCCCTGCAATGGTGCTGCCTCAGGCAGTCACGGGGATCAAACACAAACATGCGAACAGCGCACAGGGTTGGGACCGTTCTTTTGTTCCACCAAGTATTCACCACTGTGTTCAAGGCCTAGCAAGAAGAAGCATGAACAGATACACTAGGCATAGTGCTGCCTATTCGGAGCTCCCAGTCTAGAGGAGAGAGATGAGTAAAAGGAATTTTCCTCCAAGATGTTACCAGCTGTGGGACAGGAAACAGGGAAGAGAGTTTTTAAGGGAGTTGGGGAAGCCCCAGAAGTGGGTAGAGGGTTAGTTTGGGCATGGAGAGTGGGGAGAGCAGGTCCTAAAGATCATCCGGTCCACACCTGACTTCTTTTGGTAGCAGAGGGCTATCGAGGCGAAGTGACTTTCAGCTACTCAAAACTCAGTGCTGGAGCCAGACCAGAGTCAGCTCCAAACTCCCAGCTGATGTCTGAGAGGGAAGGGCCTGAGGGAGCCCAGCAGTGGCTGATCTCCCCCTGCTTGTGCCCTCCCCAGTTGCAGCTCTTCGGGGCTCCCTTTGTCTCTCTTGCAGGAGACAGTCCCAGGTCCTTAATCTGGCTCCTAAGGCCTCCTTCAGGTCCAGAAGCACCTTGGCCGTCACCTTCTGCTGTGCACTTGACACTCCAGTCTCACTCTATTTGCAGAAGTTCGAGCTCTTGCGCACCCTGGAAGCTTCACATTGCTCTTCCCTTGGCCAAACTCCCAGACACCTTTCAGCTCTCGGTTTAGAGGATGATTCCTCAGGAAGGCGTCCCTGACCCACCCCTGAAACAGGAGGGAAGGGGGCAGGGCACAACCTCTGAAAGAATGACACAGCCGGAGGACATGACATAAACTGATTAGAACCAAATGGGTCCAAGATGGCGGACAAGTCGACTTCCACTAGATCTTGAGCCTCAGTATACCTCACTGTAACACGTCAGCAAGCTAAATGACATACCTACAGGCGCCATGACAGTTCCAAGTCCAACCACAGGGATCAAAAAGTGGGCGGTGGCCCAATTCCTGGAAATCCCCGCCCCTTCCCGAAATAGCTGAATACTCCTCCCACTCATTAGCCTAAGAAATTACCCACCCTTATGAAAACTGACAACCCCATACCCTGGGGCCACTCTTGCCTTCGGAGATGGCCCACACTCTGTCTGTGAAGTGTGTTTCTCTCTAAATAAATCCACTTCTTACCTATCACTTTGTCTCTCACTGAATTCTTTCTGCAGTGAGACATCAAGAACCTGAGCTTCATTAAGTCCTGAAAACAGGTGTATGGCCTCAGTTGGAAGACCAAGGCTTTTGGTCGGGTTTGAGTCCTGGCTGTGTGGGTTCGAATCCCAATCTGAGGTGCACGGTTTCACCCCCCACTGCCCCTGGCTGAGCTCAGTGCCATTGCTTCTGTACTCCTAGACTCTTAGCCCCGTGAACTGCCTCCTCCTGAAAGGTCTAGCAATTTCTAAGGCCCAGCAGGGGCAGTGAGACTTTTCTTAGATCTGGGTTTCCAGAGATCCACATTGCTGTCGTATTTATTTCACCTTCGTGGGAAACAGTCATCTTCCCCAAAGTCTGTTCCTTGGGCACCGGAGCCACCTAACAAGTGTCTGGGGGAAAGGGTGCCTCATTTTCTCATCAGATCGAGGGAAGAGCGCATACTTGTAATTCACAAACGAAAGGGAGGAATTTTTTTTAAGTCACACATATGTTATCTCAGGCAATTCTCACAACAACCTTCAAGAGAGAAACCGTACAATTACACATGAGGAAAGTGAAGCCAGGGGCATGGCAACATCCAGGCGCTGAGCTGAAAAGAGGGAGGCAGCAGAGGAGACTGGGAAGAAATGGACATTGAGAGAGAAGGAAGGCTGAGAGGATGAGGTCAAGAAAGTAGAAGAAGAGAGTGGATTTCAAGAAAGAGGAAGTGGCTGGCTGTGTCAAATGCCACAGAGAGGGCAAGTAAGATGAGAAGACAGAAGTGACCTTGGGATTGGGCAACATGTAGGTCATGGGGGACCTCATTAAGAGTGGTGAGTTGGGGGCTTCCCTGGTGGCGCAGTGGTTGAGAGTCCGCCTGCCGATGCAGAGGACACGGGTTCGTGCCCCGGTCCGGGAAGGTCCCACATGCCGCGGAGCGGTTGGGCCCGTGAGCCATGGCCGCTGAGCCTGCGCGTCCGGAGCCTGTGCTCCGCAACGGGAGAGGCCGCAGCAGTGAGAGGCCCTCGTACCACAAAATAAAATGAAATAAAGAGTGGTCTGGAAACTAAGATCCTGTAAGCCACACGGTCAAAAAAAAGAAAAGAAAAAAAAAAAAAAAGATCAGTGACCAGGGGGTGTGGAGTGAGGAATGGGGGAGTAGTTGACAATGCATGGTCCCGGCTTCTGCTTCAGTAAGTCTAGGTAAGGAACTTGGAATATGTGGGTGAATCTTAGAAACATTTATGTTTGAAAAGTAGGCCCTTATATGTCGATTTCTATACTGAGATGAAGTTTATTTTAAATTTATTTTCTATTGGAATGTCCCCCAAATATTAGGGATGGTGTGCAAAATTTACAGTTTTTTTTGGCCGTGCCAAGTGGCTTAAGGGATCTCATTTCCCTGACCAGGGATTGAACCCAGGCTATGGCAGTGAAAGCGCCAAATGAATCCTGACCATCGGACTGCCAGGGAATTCCAGCAGCACTTCTTTAAAGACCTGAATTTTCAATGAAATGGTAGTTGCTTGCAGCTCATCCCTAGGTTCCAGGATAAGGGGTTGATTTCGTCCTCTTCTGCCACTAGGGTTTGAGACGGTCTTCATTTACACTGAAGCAAATGCTACCCAGAAATGAAAATGTCTATGGGATGGCCCAACACCCTGGACCTGGCCAAATGGAACTTCCCTTTCTAGGACAAGGTAGGGCAAACAGCAGGGTTTCCTTCCAGGAATTTCACCTGATTTATGAAAATGGTAGTTAACAGCTGTATGGTCTGAATCTATTCCAGATCCCTCCAGCTCACCTCCTGACCCTTGGAAATGGTGGACACTTCTAAAAATTTTACCCAGTAAGTGAAATACTTCAGTTTCCTAAGACTTGTTTCCCCAAGACTGAGAGGTAGGAGAAAGTGAGAAGGGATTAGAAAAGAGGGAAAAATCACAGGCTTTAGAGTCAGACTGACTAGCTTTTAATTCTGGTTTAGCCACTTCAAATTGGCTGTGTGGCTATGAGCAAGTTACTTTACTTCTCTGAGCCTATTTGCAGAAATAAGATAGAAATGTACCTCATTCATTACCTCAGTTCTAGTCTTCTAGCAACAAACAAACAAACACTTGCAGAGAGAGTCCTAAAGGGTGGGATGAGAAGTGAGAGTGTGAAAGCCCAGATCCTTGGGGGCGGGGGGGGGGGGGGGGCTTGGAAAGAGGAGAAGGCCAGTTAAGCAAAGCTTAGGTGGCTAGGCTTTCACATACACCAGGTTTCAAGGGAGCTCTACTGTCCCTGGAAATTTGAACTTGGAAATATGTAGGGGCATTTTTGTTTTCACATTGATAGGGGCTCTTCTGGTCCTTAGTAGACAGGGGCCAGAGATGCTACACATCCTTCAATGTTCAGGACAGTCCCACATAACAGAATTGTTCCGTGTCCTGCACAGATTTCTAATGTCCCACTGGTCATTTATGTAAGAGGAAAAACCTGTTTATAATTATCTGCGCCAAGAACCCTAACTCTGTTATATATGTAAACATGTAATATTATGTGCGGTTATAGCATACACTAAATTTTCCAGGAAGTCTACTAAAATGAAACTCCAGGGAAGAATTTTCCTTGTATGAGTTCAAATCTTTACAAAGGGCATTCACTGTAAGGTCGGATCTTAACAAACGGCACCACGAAACAGAGGAAAGCTTCAAGTGAGCTTTATTAGGGAGCGCTCCCGGGCGAGGTTCACTTGTCCGAGAGAAAGGGGCCAGAGAAGTCGCACCCGGGCGAGGGTTGGGCAAGATTTTATAGGGGAAGAAGGGAAAGGGGTGTGGTGAATCTGGGAGGGCGCAGGGTGTTCCTTATTTGGTGGTCTTTTCGGGTATCCTGGGGAACCGTTAGTCCCGCCCCTCGAAAGGCGGGAAGGCTGGGCCGGGTGCAAAGTCCCCGGGTCAGTTCCTGGAACTGGGTGGTCCGGAATGTCTCCAGGTCAGTTTCTGGAACTGGGTGGTCCGGAGAGTTTCTGTCTGATGCAACCTGTGAACATGATTGTGTTCCCCTGCTTCGGGCCAGTTGGCCTTACGTTCACCATTTCAGAAGATCATGTCTCAGACTTCCCTGGTGGCGCAGTGGTTAAGAATCCGCCTGCCAAGGCAGGGGACACGGGTTTAAGCCCTGGTCTGGGAAGATCTCATGTGCCGCGGAGCAACTAAGCCCACGTGCCACAACTGCTGAAGCCCGCGCTGCCTAGAGCCTGTGCTCCGCAACAAGAGAAGCCACAGCAGTAAGAAGCCCACGCACCGCAAGGAAGAGTAGCCCCCGCTCAGCACAAGTAGAGAAAGCCCACGTGCAGCAAGGAAGACCCAACGCAGCTAAAAATTAATTAAGAAAAAGAAAAGAAAAAGATCATGCCTAGATCAGTATTTGGGGTGATCCCAGTTCACAATAATCACCTTGTTACGTCTTCCGATGTGATCCTGACTGAGCATGTACATGTGGAAATGCAGATTTCTTTAGCACAAATTGCTTTCATTTTCTTTTTACTTGATTTAAAAAATTATGTCGTTAGGTAGGATACTATCCATGAATTTTCTTTCGTTCATTTAACAAATATTGACCGAGTGCACAATAATGCATCAGGCACAATCCAGATGTTGGGATGTAAAGAGGGCATTGTAAAATATTTACTGTTAAAATGGCGTGTTGGATCTGACAGAGTTGAGATCCATTGGTAGGCTGACCTGGGTTTTAATCCTAACTCCACCACCATCTACTATTATATAACCTGGGACACATCTTTTCACCTCTCTGAGCCTCCTTGTATTGATGCGTGTAGATTACAAGGGATCATGCAGCTCCTCCTATCTGCTCACTGAATGGTAGCTGTCAACATTATTATTATGTTGATTGATTCCTTTATGGCACAGGTACAGTAACACCATTTTATCTTTCTCACATAATTTCTCAAACTCCGTTGCCTAGCTACCTCTTTCTTTTGAGGCTCCTCATCTCCCGCCCACTCTGAGTTGTCCAAAATCTGCAGTGATTTACTTAGTCCGAAAGAGGCGCTGGTTTCTGAGGGTATTTCCTGTAGTCTGACCTCTTTCCCCACCTTGCAGGCAACTGAGGTCTGGAGTCCACTGCTGTTATGACTTATTACCACCACACGATGGCGCTGTTGAGGCTTGGTCCTGGACACTCCCAGGGTCTTGAGCCTGTAAGGAAGTTGAGGGGCGCTCTCTCCCTGCTCTCTCACCTCCCACCCAGCCACTTCCCTCAGGAATCCCACATCTCAGCATATGGCATCACTGTTCCCTCGGTTGTTCAGTCCACAGACCTGAAGCGTCCTTGATTCTTCCCTTCCCTGCATGCCTCACATCTAATCCATCTTCAAGTGCTCTGGTTCCACCTCCCAATGTCTCCAAGAATCATCCACTTATCTGTATTCCCACAGCCATCACTCATGGCCAAACCACCATCACTGCTGGCCTGGCTGGACCCACTCTTCCCTCCAATAATTCTCTCCACGCAGCAGCTAGAGGGGCCTCCTTAAACATAAACTGGATCAGGTTGTGGGCTGTGACACACAGACCAGATTCTTCTTCAGGGATGGACTTGGTGTCCAGCTACTGGCTCACTGCCCTCCGCTGTCAACCCCTCAGGGCCTCGGCTGAAGAGTCATGCCCACTCCCCCAGGCAGCTGCATCTAATGACAAATCTGAAGGGTCCTCCCAGCTTCAGAATTCCCTGCTGGGTCAAGGGAGGTGTCCATTGAGACTGCACGCAGCTCAAATTCTCCCTCGGCTCAGTCTTGCCTCCCTCCCCTCTCTTCCACCCGTGTTGATCTTGAGAGCACTCTTTAATGGACCTCCTGCCCGCCAATCACCCTGTCTGAATCTGCTCCCCAGGGAGCCAAACCTAACTGGCACTCTCCACTTAGAACAAAATCTCAACTCCGTACCATGGCCTGTACGGCTGGGCATCACCTGGCCCTTGCCCTCCTGTCTGAACTAATCTCGTGCTCTCTCACTGCCCCTCACTCAGCCCCTGCCACAATGACCCTCTTCCTGTCCACAAGCTAAGTGCTTTCCAGGTTCAGGGCCTTTGCACTGGCTGTTCCCTCTGCCTGGAGAGACTCCCCCTGCTCTGTAGGGGGCAGGTTCCTTCCCAGCTGTCCTGTCTCAGCCTAAATGCTATTTCTTCAGAATAAGGACCACCTCGTCTAAAAGAGCCCCCTCCCTCTCTCTCAGAACACTGTATCTTTCAACATCCATCATACCCTGTCCTTACTTTGCTTATTCCCACTGGACTGTTTTTTTGTTTGTTTGTTTTTTCTTTATTTTTACATTTTTCTAGCAAATCATAGTTTAAACAAGTTACATGAAGTCAGATAATTTCAAAAGCAAAACTATAAAATTTCTTTCAAAGAAATTTACAGAAAAATATTATTTGATGTGGGACATAGGTGCATTTGATCAGATGTGAGAAGATATGGTGTGGGGACCCCAAAAGTCTGACAGACTAAGACCAACAAGGGTCAAAAAATGACCCTGCCTTGGCCCTTAGTGGATTTACTGTAATATTTCTTCGATGATTTGATGGATGGATGGATGGAGATTCTGGGCCCCAAGTCTTGAGCCCAGACTCCTTTCCTAGAGGTGAATATATCTCAGGGAACATCTCTCAGCCTTGAGTGAGCAGCTCTGGTCCACTTCCAGGTCTCCCTGGCTGAATCATTAGGCCTAGGGTTAGGGTACTGACTTTCCCCACTTCCACCCCCAAGGGCTCTAGAGCTCCATGCATAAATCGATGCATATCCTCACTGCGTTGTGGCTAAGATCTCAGGCTGCAGCAGCTTCAGAGAGCCCCTGAAGATTCTTTTTTTTTTTTTAATAAATTTATTTATTTTATTTATTTATTTTTGGCTGTGTTGGGTCTTCGTTGCTGTGCGCGGGCTTTCTCTAGTTGCGGCGAGCAGGGGTTACTCTTTGTTGTGGTGCGCGGGCTTCTCATCGTGGAGGCTTCTCTTGTTGCGGAGCACGGGGTCTTCAGTAGCTGTGGCACGTGGGCTCAGTAGTTGTGGCGCACGGGCTCAATTGCTACGCAGCATGTGGGATCTTCCCAGACCAGGGCTCGAACCCATGTCTCCTGCATTGGCAGGCGGATTCTTAACCACTGCGCCACCAGGGAAGCCCCCCTGAAGATTCTTGTTACACCCTAATCCCAGAATGACCTCACCTCACTGTTGTATAACTCCTAGGAATCATCCAATAACAGCAACAACAATAATAATAACGCATGGCTAGTACTTACTCTGTGCCCCATCTTACACCCTTCATAGGAATTACCTTTTAATTTAGAAAGGTTACCTCCAAGTGATCTGAGGCCTTCAAGGTCCTGAAGTAGGAGAGGATGACATTTTAATAACTCCCTCAGTGGAACCCACTTCAATCTCTGCCTTAACCAGCCAGCAAGTTGTTATTTTGGGGAGTTTGGTCAGATGAGGTGTCGTGATTTAAAACCTGAAACTAGGGGCTTCCCTGGTGGCGCATGGTTAGGAATCCACCTGCCAATGCAGGGGACACGGGTTCGATCCGTGGTCCGGGAAGATGCCACATGCTGCGGAGCAACTAAGCCCGTGCGCCACAACTACTGAGACTGCGCTCTAGAGCCCGCGAGCCACAACTACTGAAGCCCGTGCGCCTAGAGCCCGTGCTCCGCAACAAGAGAAGCCACTGCAATGAGAAGCCCACGCACCGCAACGAAGAGTAGCCCCCGCTCGGCACAACTAGAGAAAGCCCACGTGCAGCAACAAAGACCCAACGCAGCCAAAAATAAATAAATAAATAAAATTTTTAAAAAAAAGAATAAATTGGGTTATTTGTCTTTATTATTGAGCTGTAAGAGTTTTTTATATAGTCTAGATACAATTCCCTTATCGGATATGTGATTTGCAAATCTCTTTTCCCGTCCTGTGGGGTGTCTTCCACTCTCTCAATGGTGTCCAGGGAAGCACAAGTTCTAAATTTTTATCTATCACTTATTAACTATAAGACCTTCAGCGAATAGCTCTGCTTCTCTGAGCATTTCTTCATCTGTAGGGTAAGCATATAGATGTCTTGCAGGGATGAGATGAGAGTACAATAAAATGAGGCACATAAAGCCCAGGTCCCAGGTCCCAGGGCTTGGCTGGGCTTGGACATAACCTACCTGCTCCTAAGCCTCTCAAGGCAGGAAGGGAGGCTCAAGGTCACGGGTGATCCACAGGCCTCTCCATTACTTCTACTCGCTCTTGAGGGTAGAAACCCTGTCAGCTTTGCTCATTCATTGCTTTCTCCTCAGTGCCTAAGCATAGCCATAACTCACTGAATATGCGATAAATGAATGGGTGAAAAGGAGATGGAATTCCTTGCCCAAGGTCACAGACAATGAATGGGAAATCTGGGACTTCTTTTTGTTTGTTTTGTTCTTTCTACAAATATTTTCTCTTCTTCCTTTTTTTAAAAAAATTTTTATTGGAGTATAGTTGATTAACAATGTTGTGTTAGTTTCAGGCGTACAGCAAAGTGGATCAGTTATACATATACATATATCCACTCTTTTTTAGATTCTTTTCCCATATTGGTCATTACAGAGCATTGAGTAGAAGTTCCCTGTGCTATACAGTAGGATTTTATTTTATGTTATTTATTTTATTTTATATTTTTCATTTCATTTTATTTTATTTTCTGGCCACACAGCAGGCAGGATCTTACTTCCCCGACCATGGATGGAACCTGTGCCCCCTGCAGTGGAAACACCAAGTCCCAACCACTAGATTGCCAGAGAATTCCCTATTTTATATATAGTAGTGTGTATATGTCAATTCCAATCTCCCAATTTATCTCTCCCCCCATTTCCCCCCGGTAACCGTAAGTTTGCTTTCTACCTCTGTGACTCTGTTTCTGTTTTGTAAATAGGTTCACTTGTACCATTTATTTTAGATTCTGCATATAAATGATGTCATATGATATTTGTCTTTCTCTGTCTGACTTACTTCACTCAGTATGACAATCTCTAGGTCCATCCATGTTGCTGCAAATGGCATTATTTTGTTCTTTTTTATGGCTGAGTAATATTCCATTGTACAATATGTATGTACCACATCTTCTTTATCCACCTCTCTGTTGATGGGGGATACCTGGGACTTCTGACTCCCTGGCTGGAATATACCTGATGATGCCTGTCTCTGTCTGCTCAGGCTGCTGTAACAAAATACCACAGACTGGAGGCTTAAACAAACGTTTATTCCTCAGTTCTGGAGGCTGGGAAGTCCTAAATTAAGGTGCCAGCAGACCAGTGCCTAGTGAAGGCCTTCTTCCTGGTTTGTCATTTGCTGCTTTCTTGCTGTATCCTCCCACGGTGGAAAGAGAGGGGACTCCGGTCTCTTCTGCTTCTTATAAGGGCTGGGGCCCCACTCTCATGATCTCATCTAACCCTAAATACCTCCCAAAGTACCACCGAACATCATCACATATGAGTTTTGGGGGGGACACAAACATTTAGTCCATAGCAATGCCTAACTCAGTGGTATTAGGTGAACTTTGTATTTAGTGAATAATAGCTTTTAAAAAAAAGTTTAGCTTTTGTAAAATTGTAAACAAATAATTCTTTTACATATTTTAGGCCCCAGGTTGACATAGAAAATTAGTTTGTGATATCTGAGCAGTGACATAAGACATTTGTATATAAGTATGCTGTTTAAAGATTTCCATCTTTAGCAAAATTTCTGTCCATTTAAGAAAAAACATTTGCCTCTGGATCTCCACTTGGATGCCCTGCAGGCACATCAAACTTAACTTTTTATTTTTTTTATTTTTTTGCCATGAAGTTTGTGGGATCTTAGTTCCCGGACCAGGGATTGAACCCGACCAGCCTGCAGTGGAAGCGTGGAGTCCTAACCACTGGACCACCAGGGAATTTGCAAACTTAACCTTTTCAGGGCTGAACTCATCATCTACCCCCACTGCGCTCCCACCAAACCCTCCATCATCTCGTTTCATGCAGGGCTCCACCAGAGGCCCAAGCCAGACACCCAGGAGGACACTGAGGAGGTGTCCTTGACTCTCTACCCTCATTCCCCACAGTCAATCTTCACCAAACGCTGCCAAATTTGCCTCCTAAACACTCCGTCCTGGCTCATCTTCCCACTGTGGCAGCCTCCACCCTTGTCTGCTAGCCTCCAACCCGCAGCCCCCTAACCCTCACCCGTGGGGCAGCCAAATGTCACTCTTCTGACTAAAGCCTGATAAAACCCCTTTATTTCTCTGACCTAATTCCCAAGCATTCCCCACCTGGTCTGTGCCACTCCAGCCACACTGGCCTCCTGACTCACCAGGCACACACCCGTCTCAGGGCTTTTGAACTTACACCAGCCACAGCCTAGAATGTTCTTTCCCAGGTATCACACAGCTCTCTTTCCACTCCTTCCAGTCTTTGCTCAAATATTCCCTCTTTTGATCCCCTATTTTTTTTTTTTTTTTTGCCGTGCCCCGGCTTGACCAGGAATCGAATCCGTGCCCCCTGCAGTAGAAGCGCAGATACCTAACCACTGGACAGCCAGGGGATTCCATGGTCCCCTATTTTATAAATTTATTTATTTTTAGCTGCTTTGGGTCTTCGTTGATGTGCACAGGCTTTCTCTAGTTGCAGCGAGCGGGGGTTACTCTTCGTTGCGGTGTGCGGGCTTCTCATGGCAGTGCCTTCTCTTGTTGTGGACCACCAGCTCTAGGCGTGTGGGCTTCAGTAGTTGTGGCTCACGGGCTGTAGAGCGCAGGCTCAGTAGTTGTGGCGCATGGGCTTAGTTGCTCCGCGGCCCACGGCATGTGCGATCTTCCCGGACCAGGGCTCGAACCCGTGTCCCCTGCATTGGCAGGTGGATTCTTAACCACTGTGCCACCAGGGAAGTCCCGATCCCCTATTTTAAATTGCTTTTCTCTGAATTTTCTGTTGCCATTTTGGCTTTTTTCCCCTGTATCATTTGTTTTACCTGCCTGGTTGTTGTGTCCTCCCCCAGAACACGAAGCGTCCTTGTCTGTATTGTGCAGTGTGGCGTCCTCAGCAGGTGGAGCAGCCCCAGGCACCGAGCAGGTGCTCGGTAGGTATCTGCTGGTGAATACATGGCTTCCCAGCACCTACAGAACAAGGCCCACACTGGACCTGGCCCTGCCCCCGCCTCCGCCTCCAGTCTCACTCCCTTCCCGGCCTTTTCAAGGCTGATTAATGCCAAAGTACTTGTAGTTCTCCCCCATACACTATGCTCCTTTCCTGTACTTTTGCTCACGCTGGGCTTGGAAAGCGCTCCTCTTCTCCTCTGCCACCATGTGCCTGCTGACTCCCACTCAACCTTCTAGAATTTAGACTCCAATTGAGTGTGGCCTCCTCCAGGAAACTCTCCCCGATCACCCTTCCCCTATGCCCCGGCTCTGTTGAATGTCCATTTTGTGGGCTCCCACCGTACCCTTCACTTGCTATATTATTGAAATTATCTTCCCTACTAAACTTTAAACTCCTCAGCGACAGCGACTGGTTCTTCCTGGTTTCCTCTGGCTCTGCTTCCCACTATCCCCCCCCCTCCCCCCCCCCCCCCCACCAAGCAGTGTCTGTCACTTGGGAGGAGTTCAGTGCTCTGGGCCTGAAAGAAGAATGATGTGGGCCTCAGAGTCACCGCTGGGAATCAAGTGGGCTGTCCGAAAGCCTGATTTCCTCCGGGGACAGGTAACGATGAAAGCCGAAAATCTGATCATATTCAGCTTCTCCCCATGGACTTCAACTGGGCAGACTTGTTTTTTTATGTTTTATGATAAGAAACAGTACAGTGGTTAAGAGAATGTACTTGGAGTCAGACCTCTGGGTCTGAATCCAGACTCTGCCATGTTCCTAGTTGTGTGACCTTGGGCAAGTTACATAACCACTTTGTGCCTCAGTTTCCTCATCTGGGCCGTGAAATAACAGTAGTGCCTACCTCACTGCATTGCCATGAGGACTCAATGAGTTACTGCATGAAAAGTGTTTAGAATGGAGTCTGGCACTTAATAATCACTATATAGTATTAGCTAGTGTGATTAAAATTGCCTTTTAAAATAAGTTGTTTTGTTTTTGTTTTTTGCAGTACGCGGGCCTTTCACTGTTGTGGCCTCTCCCGTTGCGGAGCACAGGCTCCGGACGTGCAGGCTCAGCGGCCATGGCTCACGGGCCCAGCTATTCCGCAGCATGTGGGATCCTCCCGGACCGGGGCACAATCCCGTGTCCCCTGCATCGGCAGGCGGACTCTCAACCACTGCGCCACCAGGCAAGCCCTAAAATAAGTTTTAAAACAGAGTCAGTGGGACGCGGGTTCGTGCCCTGGTCCGGGAGGATCCCACATGCCGCAGAGCGGTGGGGCCCGTGAGCCATGGCCGCTGAGCCTGCGCGTCCGGAGCCTGTGCTCCGCAAGGGGAGAGGCCACAACAGTGAGAGGCCCGCGTACCGCAAAAAACAAAAACAAAAAACAAAGCAGAGTCAGTATACTCAGAGACGTAGAGGACAGACTTGTGGTTGCCAAGGTCGGGGAGGGAAGGACTGGGGGTTTGGGGTTAGCAGATGCAAACTAGTATATCTAGGATGGGTAAACAACAAGGTCCAACTGTAGAGCACAGGGAACTATATTCAATATCCTGTGATAAACCATATGGAAAAGAATATAAAAAAGGATGTATATGTGTGTAACTGAGTCACTTTGCTGTACAGCGGAAATTAACACAACATGGTAAATCAACTATACTTCAATACAATTTTCTTAAAAAGGGAGTCAACATAAAGAAAAGTGTTTGATAAACAACAGTACAAGGAAGAGGTGGGCCAGACACAGAAACCCCAAGACCAAGGGGGTGGGGCTGTAGGCTTAGTGAAGTCAGAAGCACCTGGGCCTAGATCCAGTCCCCGCCAGCACTGGTGAACCGTCAGGACTGGACTTCAGCTCTGTGGGTCTCAGCTTCCCAGCGTGGCCAGATCACCAGAAGCCAATGTGCTTGTCCAGCAGCTAAATGACCAATTTGCAGAACTGCCGATTGTTTTTTTCAAGTTGTATTTTACCTCTGGCTTGACATTTTATAAGCAAACAAGCTGGTCACCCAACCGTTCCCCCACTTTCACTGCCCCTGCCCCAGCAACTGCCCGCTCCCCCGAATCATGTCTCACAGTCCTTAACACCACCCTCACTACTGCCTTTGCTCCCACCTGTGCCCCTTCCTCTATTTCAAAAAAAATACAAATAGGGCCCCCCAGACCCTTTCTGGGGCTTCATGATATCAAAACCATTTTCAGGGCTTCCCTGGTGGCGCAGTGGTTAAGGGTCCGCCTGCCGATGCAGGGGACGCGGGTTCGTGCCCCGGTCCGGGAAGATCCCACATGCCACGGAGCAGGTGGGCCCGTGAGCCATGGCCGCTGAGCCTGCGCGTCCAGAGCCTATGCTCCGCAACGGGAGAGGCCACAACAGTGAGAGGCCCGCGTACCGCAAAAAAAAAAAAAAAAAAAAAAATTTTCATAATACTGCTGACACGTTATTTGCCTTTTCTACCCTCCCTGTTTCTGAGTACAGTGTTTTCCAGAGGCTGCATGACGTGCAATATCGCAACAGATGCAGCAGAAACATAAATGAGAATCCAGTTGTCTCCTATTAAGCCAGACATTCAGGAGATTTGCAAAAGAGTAAAATAGCCACTCTTCACTACTTTAAAAAAAAAAGTTGTTTTTCATAACATATTTCTGTAAACACATAATGGGATTAGTGTTAATTTAAATAAATAGTAAGGAACTTCCCTGGTGGTGCAGTGGTTAAGAATCCGCCTGCCAATGCAGGGGACACGGGCTTGAGCCCTGGTCTGGGAAGATCCCACATGCTGCGGAACAACTAAGCCCGTGCACCACAACTACCGAGCCCGTGCTCTAGAGCCCGCGAGCCACAACTACTGAAGCCCGCATGCCTATAGCCCATGCTTGGCAACAAGAGAAGCCACCTAAATGAGAAGCCCGCACACCACAACGAAGAGTAGCCCCTGCTAGCCACAACTAGAGAAAGCCCACGCACAGCAACAAAGACCCAATGTAGCCAAAAAAAAAAAGAATAGTCAAAACCAATTGAAAAGTGGGCAAAGGGCATGAGAATTTTACAGAAAATAACCCAGCTTTTAAATATCTAAAAGATGCAACTTCACTCATAAGACAGATGAGAACACAACTCAAATGAGATGCAATTTTTTCACCTATTAGATGGTAAAGATTAAAAATTTTGATAACACTATTGATGAGAGTGGGGAATTATTATTATCATCATGCAGTGCTGACAATAATGCAAATGGTTACAGCCTTTGTGGAGGGTAATCAGTAATATCTATCAAAATTACAAGTGCTTATGCTTAGATATAATTCCACTTCCAGGAACTTAAACCATAGAAATAGCTGCACATACTAAAGAGATGAACAAGGATTTTTTTAGAGCATTGTTTTTGTTTGTAAATGTCCAACAATAAGAGACTGGTTAAACAAAATAAAAATATACCCAGAGAATTCCCTGGCAGTCCAGTGGTTAGGCCTCCACGCTTTCACTGCGGGGACCCAGGTTCAGTCCCTGGTTGGGTGACTAAGATCCTGCAAGCCGCGTGGTACAGCCAAAAAAAAAAAAAAAACCAAAACCAAAACCAAAAACACCCAGTGGGATACTAGATAGCAATCAAAAAGAATAAGGCAGATCTATGTGTACCGACGTGGAATGAACTTGAGGCAAGCTCATTGGGGAAAAAAGAAAGGGGCAAAACAGGGGACAGCATGCTACTGCTGGTGTAAAGACATGTGTATAGACAACATATTCATGTGTATTCATACATGCATAGGCTATCTCTGAAATCATTTTTACAATGGCCTACAGGCCTTACATAATCTAACCTGCCCCCTGGCACCTTGTCACGACCCCTCTGACTCATCCCTCTTTCCCCTTAGCTCTGCTCCACCTGCATTGGCCACCTTGCTTTTCTGGAACACCCCAGGCACCCGCCTGCCTTATGCTTCCCAATAGCTGGCAGGAACACTGTTGTCCCAGATGTCCATGGGGCTCACTTCCTCCCCTCCTTCAAGCCTCCGTTCAAATCTCCCCTTCCCAGTGAGGCCTACACAGACTACCCTAATAAAGCTACATCCTTCACACTTTATTTCCTCTTGCCCTTCTCTATTGATGCATGAGTTTTTGGCTGTGCTGTTCATGGCTTGACAGAAATAGGACTACTGGGCTTGTGGATTTTTTTATGAGAACTTCATGGTCAAAATAAAGTGCTAATTTCAGTCCCCTGGTAGTTGGAAGCACAGTTTTCCTGAACCCCACACTCCCAGATATTTCTTCTTTCAAAGCAGTCCAGAGGTCTGGGTGAGCTGCTGGGTGTATGGGGGTGAGGGAGGGACCTGAGGACACTTGGCCTGGTCAAAGGGTAATGGGCGTATTCCCAGGGGCTATTAAAGGCTGGCTGCTGAGCTTCCTGGACAGGGCTGACTGATGGGAGGCCCTCTTGGCCCAGACCAGGTGGTGGACCCGCCGCCACTGCTGCAGCCAGTAGAGCATCTCCACTTTGTCATGCTTCATCTTGTCCAGGTAGCGCCGCCCCTTGAAGGTCACTGGCTCACCAAAGACTAACTCGATCTCCTCCAGGAGGGGAACCAAAGGAGCCTCCACTAGACCGAGCCTCTTATGGAGATGGTTGCGGATCTGATTCTCCTCCAGGAAGCGACTCAGGCCCATGTCGGTCTTGTGGAAGAAGCGGTTAGGGTCGGAGGCTTGTCGCTCAAACCACTCCAGTTTCCCCAGCAATATCTCCCGCAGCTGAATGGGCTGCAAGGCCTGCTCCCAGGCACTCACCAGTGATGGCAGCTGCCTCAGGCGGGCATTGGAGCTGTACTTGATGGCCATGTCCAGCCGGTCTTTGTCAGGGACCTCAAGCATGGACCACAGCTGCTCCAGGCGCTTCTGTAGGCTCAGGATTTTGTGAGAGTCTTCCAGGAGGCTGTTGTTCTTAGTTCCCAGCCTGTGCTCCAGCACCGTGTCCCAATCCCACTCTCCTGGCACAAAGTCTGGCTCGTCGTCTTCTAGCAAGGGAGGTGGGTGCTGAATCTTTAGGGACTCTCTGACAGGGGCCACGATCTGCACAGGAACCTCCTCTTCATACATTTGGAAGATGACATGGAGGAAGTCTGTCTCCTGGGTGGTGAGGTACTTGAAGTAGTCACCCACAGACAAAGTCGTTTTCCACCAGTTCAGCCATGAGGCCTTGTCTGACCACTTCTCCCAGCTTTTACGTGCTTGGAGTGATGTGGGAGAGGACATCTTATCAGGGTTGGACTGTAAAGTGTTAGCTCTCAGGGAATAAAGTCCAGCCAGCTTGGTGTTGATGATACGACGCTGTTTTTCTTGACGTAGAAAGGCTGAGGATAGGAAGGCCGACCAGTCTTTATTGGCTGCAGGCTCAACCAGGGGCCCCTGGTCAAAAGAGAAGTGGTCATTAGAGACACGGCTCATCAGCTCCTTGTACACCTCCCTGATGCTACTGCCAAAAGTGCAATCAGTATCCATTTCCTCGATAAGTTTGGGCTCCAGTTCACCAGCCAGGTGGTTGTATAGGACTCCGGCCCCCTCAACGTGGAAGGAATCCAAAAAGTTTCTTGCTGAGACCTGTACAGCAGCTGCCTGGACCACCTGATTTCTTAGCTTCAAAGTAACAGTCACTGGCTGTGGTTCAAGTGGATGGGATCTGGGGGACTGGGGGCTCCACTGCTCTGAGGCTTCCTTCTCCTCAGGGCCCTTCGACATCCTCTGCAGCTCTTCCATGGGATGTGCTGCAGCTGGGCGGTAGGTCAGGGCCCCCGAGAGTGGCGGCAGGCCCGAGTCCAGCGGTGAGTAGCGAGGCCGCCCCAACTGCATGTTCTTCACCCTCTGCTTCAGGTCCTCAGCCGCAGTGTCCCCTGCCAGCTCTGGTTTGCTCTCTGCAACCAGGACCAGTGGGGTTAAGGGGCGAGGAGAGAATGCAGGAAGGCCCAACTCATCTGCTAGTTTCCAGCCCTCACGCAGAGAGGGCATGGACTGGCCCCTCTGGAGCTGGGAGGAGAGGGGCAAGTGGGAGGTGGGGGGAACCTGGCTGGGGGTAGGCACAGAGGACCCAGGCAGTGAGGCAATCTGTGAACTGAAGTTGCTTTCTCTCCCCTTTTGCATGGTGGACAGCCAGCGGAGAGGCTTCTTCTTCAGCTGGGAAATGGACTTCAATTCCTTCACTGGGTCCGGTTCAGGCTCACTGACAAGCTCTCGCGGGCGGCTGAGTTGGATGAGGTAGTTCAGGCTGAGGTTGAAATATGGCACTTGGGCAAAGCCAGTGCTGTGATGCCACGGGATAGGGCAGAGCCTGAAAGCCGCAGTGGGGCCGAGGGGGCGCAGTCTGGGCACGCAGACTTGGACCTGCCCTTCCTTCAGCAGGGCGCGGAAGTCGGCGAGCAGGCCACGGTAGACCTCGGGGCCGGTGAGGAAGACTGTGCAGTCCCTGGCGAGGCTGGCGGCCAACCGGGTGAGCGTGGCTGATTCGGTGAAGACAGCTGCGGGGGTCGACATGATCTTCTGAAGGTGCAGGTAGCGTATGAAGAGCTGCTCGCTGCTGAGCAGCACGTAGACCAGGAGCCGCTCCCGCAGCCTCTGATTGTTCAAGTGGCTCAGACCAGGTTCGGTGGGGGGCTCCTGCCAGCTGCACTTTAGCTCATCCAGGATGACCTCGGTGAAACGGAGTCGTACCTTGAGAGGCGCGCGCGCCTCCAGCCCGCTGTTGGCCAGCCGCTCCGCTACCTGGCGGCAGAGCGACGCCACCGTCAGCCGTGAGACCGGTAGGGGCAGCAGCATCAGGACCTCCTGCGAGAGGCGCTTCTGAGACTCTGTGCGCGTCGTCGTGCGGGGGAAGAGCGACAGCGGACGCAGCAACCGGTGGTAAAACCGCTGGAAGTCGGGCTTATACGGCTCCATCTTACACCAGGCGGCGCTGGCGGCGCCGGCGGTTACTAAGGCAACGAGGGGCCGCATGGCCCAAGTGCGCCTGCGCAGCCCTTGCCCGCCACGGCGTGGACGTGGGTGGGTGGGATGCAGAATCTTGCGTGCGCTCGCAACGGGAGGCGGGGCAAGGAGTGGCTTCCGGGGCTCCGCCTCTCCCGACGCGTCTCAGGGTTGGCGCCACAGGACCTGGACAGTTCGGGTCGTCAGGTGGTGACTGCTTTCGGGATGGCATCGGACTCGGGGGACCGCGGGACTGCCTGCACGGTGAGGGTCGAGGCCTCGTGTGGGAGCCTCGCAGGGGCGAGAGCCTCGGCCCCTGGGGTGATCGTTAACTTGAGAATGGGGGAAGGAGCGTACACCTGGGTTGGGGCCTGGGGTCCAGGCTGGAATGTGAGAGTAGCAGGGCCCTTGGCGTTAATGTTGAGGGGTGTTGCTCCTGGAATGATCGTGAGTGATAATGAAGAAGGCGCTTGAGGAGGGGTCACGTGGGGCGTTACTCCAGGCCTTTGGGGGTGGTCGCAGGGAAGGTAGTGAAACAGGGCCACGCAAGAAGGTTCCCTAGCTCTCATCGGCCCGTCCTTGCAGCTGGAGTTCGCGGTGCAGATGACCTGTCAGAGCTGCGTGGACGCGGTGCGCACGTCCCTGCAAGGGATAGCAGGTAAGAACCAGATTAACTTTTCAGTGCGCAGTCAGGAGGCCTCTGGGAGGGGCAGGCAAATCTCTTAGACCAACCCTACTCCCATTTGCAGATGCAGAAATTGAGACCTGGAGAGAGGAAGGAACGTTCTCAGAGTCACGTAGGGACCCAGAGGCGGAGTCTAGAGTGCAGGTCTCAGGCCTGCCCTGCCAGATTCTTCTACTGGCTCTGCCTGCCCTTCTGGTGTCTTAAACCTCCAGTGCCTGGAGGGTGAGGAGGGAGGCAGAGTGTAGTCCCCCCCTACAGGGGTTTTCCCTGGAACACAGGCAGTTCTTGCTTGAGAAACAAAATAATCTTGACAAAGCAAACAGCAGCCCTAGCCATGTTCCATCTTAGGCGGCCCTGATTCTTTTTTTTTTTGGCTGCTTTAGGTCTTCATTGCTGCACTTTCCCTAGTTGCGGCGAGCGGGGGAGGTGCGCGGGCTTATTGCCGTGGCTTTTCTTGTTGCGGAGCACGGGCTCTAGGGCGCGGGCTTCAGTAGTTGTGGCACGTGGGCTCAGTAGCTGTGGAGCACAGGCTTAGTTGCTCCACGGCATGTGGGATCTTCCCGGACCAAAGATTGAACCCATGTCCCCTGCATTGGCAGGCTTAACTACTGCACCAACAGGGAATTCTGGCCCTGATTCTTAAAAGCCAGCTAGCTGGTCTGGAGGTGACCAGACACAATCGGAAAGATCTGAGAAGGCAGAGCCACCAGCATGGCCGTGGGAACTGCCTGCCTTTGATTCTGTCAAATGTTTATCCAGTCATTCAGGTATAGACCAGACACTGGGGGCTTTTTAGGGAAAAGTGTTCACAAGTGTTTCAGGCACAGCCTCTGCCCTCAGGTAATATGAGCACACAAGCATTGCGCTGGGAAGAGCAGTTCTTGGAGGAGCTGCCATGTGATGGCTTCTGAAACTGGGACATTGGTGGCACTTGGCTCTGTATAAGGCAGCAGTGTGTCCTAGGTCTTCGGGGTATGTGCTCTAGAGTCAGACTGTTTGGGTTCAAATCCCCCCTTTGCCACTTACTGGCACTAAGACCTCGTGCATGTTACTTTTTGTGTCTGTTTCTTCAGTGTTTAAATGGGCAAGGTAATGGAAGCTACCCCAGAGGTTCATTGTGAAGAGTAAATTAGTTAATACATGTAAAAGCACTTTAGAAAGGTCTTTGGCATGTAGTGAGAGCCCACTAAATCTTAGGAATTATGAGAGGCAGGGCTTATAGGTGGTAAGCTGGTTGGGCAGAGGCATGAGGGGACAAAACTTTTTTTTTTTTTTTGGCCGCACTGTGCGTCATGTGGGATCTTAGTTCCCCCACCAGGTATCGAACCTGTGCCCCCTGCAGTGGAAGCGCAGAGTCTTAACCACTGGACCGCCAGGGAAGTCCCTGATCTTTTTTAAGTTGTTCAAACTGGCTTATTTAGGGGTTCCATTTTCACTCCTCAATAGATTTTATGTATTTCTCATATGCTTCCTCACCCATTAGTTCATCTAGTTCTGAGGTGTTCCTGAATGTCATCTTGATCAGCCAACCATCTTCATAACAACATTTGTGGACAAGTCCTGGATTTTCTGCAAGAGCTTCATTCATATCAGTTACTTCTCCTGATAGAGGAGACTAGAGTTCACTAGCAGCTCTCACACTTTCCAAAGCACCAAACTGCTCTTGTTGGTTCAGTTTTGTCCCAACTTCAGGCAGACTACAGTAAACAACATCTCCCAAAGCGTCCTGTGCAAAATTGTTGATTCCCACTGTTCCAACACCATTTCACTTTGTTAGCCATTCATGTTTGCCCATGAATCTTATGCATGGAGAGCAGAGCGGGGCTGGTGCGCAGCGGCCGGGCAGCGCCTGCCCTCAGCCCCCAGAGCGCTTGGTGCTGGCTTCCAGTGCCGTGTTTGCAGAGGGGGACAGATCCTAAAGCTGGGTTTGCTTTGACTATGTGTTTGGGAATGAGGGGTGAGTGTCTGAGAAAACTGAGCCATTCCACTGAGAGTGGAGTGTTCTGACCAAAGCTTTCCAAAGCTGTTGGACTCTACCTCCTGTAAAACATTCTTAGTGGGAGAGCAGACAGCTGGACTTCTGTTGGACATAGGGCAGTTTTTAGCCCTCTGCAGGTTTCTTAGAGACCAGATAAAGACTTCTGGTGACTACATTTTCTGGTCTGGGAAACTGGAAGCAGCTTGGCTTTCTCATGGGCTGGCTTCCCAGATGCAGAGAGGGAGACAGAAAGAGTGATCGGGTGATTTGCCCTCTCCAGGAGGCCTGGGCTTTGGGGAAGAAGGCTCTGCTCTCCTCCTAGGGCTAAGTGGGAGGACCTCCCAGCCCAAGGCTCACTTCCTTGAACTCTTATCACCCACCCTAGAGTCCCCTACGGCCTTATCTTTTCCCCCTCTCTGGGCTCTGAGCTAAACAGGTACTACTGACCAGGCCACACTCCACACCAGCCAAACCAAACTGCTGCTCAGCTGGGGAGCCAACCTTCTTGGTTCAGACTCAGGTCAAGGTTTTGGGAATTGCAGTCACAAGGAGCTTCCCACTGGGGCCCTCCCACTTTCAGTGCAGAGAAGCAGCTCTTCTTAGGAGACCCCAGAGCAGCAACCTACCTGTGCCAAAGCCAGTCCATCAGAAAGTCTTGTCTGCTGTGTCTAAAACTCTTTTTCTGTACTTTGGGCTTCACACCAAACCAGACCACCTCACCTCACCACAACCCACATGAGAACCTCATCTTTGGGCCCTCTGTTGCCCTTTCTGATAGGTTCTTCACATAGAAACCAGAGTGATTTTTTTCCTTTTTTATTTTCAATGATTTGATTTGATTTTATTTTTTGGCTGCACCGCGTGGCTCGTGGGATCTTAGTTCCCCAACCCGCTGGTCGAACCTGCATCCTTGGCAGTGAAAGCCTAACCACTGGACCGCCAGGAAATTGCTAAGAATGATTTTTTAAATCATACATCAGATGTTGTCACTGCTCTGCTTAAAATCCTGTGAAAGTACTAATATTTAAGAGCTTCCCATAGGCCAGGCACTGTTCTAAGTCCTCTATATGAGATAACTCGTTTAGGCCTTCAGTAGCCCGCTGAAGTAGGTCGTATTGTTATCTCCATTTGCAGAGGAAGAAACTGAAAAGAAAACAGAAAGGTTGAGTAAGCTAAGGCCACACAGCTAGTAGGTGGCAGACTCAGAATTTCAACTCCAGAGCCCACACCCTCAACCACTGTACTCTGTGGCCTCTGCCAATGGCCTCCCCTTGCATTAAAATTAAATTCCAGATTCTTTCCTGTTGCCTGCAGGGCTTTGTTTCATTGGTTTCCACTTACAACTTTGTATCTTATCATTCTCTTTACTCCAGCTCCAGCCACTGGGCCTTTCTCTTCCTAGAACACGTAGATGTTGTTCCTGCCTCAGGGTCTTTGCCCAAACTGTACCCTCTGCTGGAATGCTCTTCCCTGACTACACTCAGGCCTTTGCTTAAAGGCTCAGAGAAACTTTCCTTCACCAGCCTAAGTGGCTCACCCCCCAGTTGTTCCCCAATACCTGTTTCATTGAGCACACTTTGCACTATCTGAATCTCCCTGTGCATGTGTTTGATATCCATATTCCTGTGCTGGAACACATGCTGCTTTATGGGGCGGAGACATCACCTGACTTGTTCCCTGCTGCATCCCTACTGCCTGGAACGGGGCGCATGATAGGCACTTAGTGTACATTTGTTAAATGAATGAATAGGCAAGTGAATCCCTCACACTGCATGCTTACTTGAGCTCTGGGAGCCTCAGACAATCCTTTGGGGCCCAGTCCTTCTTCCTGTGGGGCAAGGGGACCAAGCATCAGCTCTGGAGTTGGACAGGCTGCCTTCTGAGCTTTGCGATCTCGAGCCAGTTGAGAAGCCCTCCAGCCTCATTTCTTCACTTGCCAGAGGAGGACAGTATCACTGTCCTGATGTGTGTAAAGCTGAGCACACAGCTCTTGGCATTCCCTAGAGGCTCAGAGTTCCCTGCCGTCCTCCCTACCACTTTGGCATCCAGAGGCACCTCTGGGTGGACCTGGAGCTCCAAGGCTTCACGCTAGGTGGCCCAGGATGAGACATTGTGTTAAGTGACAGGCAGTTGGGTTATTTGGGGGGTTTTCTTCTGGCAGAATTGCCCGGTACTTGCCAGGGAGGAGATGGGTGTGTCTGTCTGATTTCTGTTTACAAATTCGGCCCCTCCCCCAACAGTGTCACCGATGGGGCAGGGGATCTGTAGAAGCAAGACCGTGGGACCCTTTGTAACCACAGGCCAAACAGTCCTGCCTCTTGGGTGCTACTTCCTCCCAGTACCATCTCCCCGTTTTGCCTCGAGTTGGAAGGAATCTGAACAGCTGAGGTTCCTTGTGTGTGCCTCAGAGACTGTTATTCCCATCTCTGCCTGATGGTTAATCCAGGTGTAGTCTTGATTCTCCCACAGCCCATGAGCTCCCTGCGGACTAGGACTGGTGCTTTCCCTGACCCTGGCCTCCTCCAGGCCCAGCACACATTTGTTGAACGAATACAGGGTGGGGGTGGTGGTAGGTGGGGGAACCAAGGATGAAGGGAATGCAGACAGTCAGTGCAGCCTTCAGTTCACACAGCATTGGCTCAGCAGAGGGACATGCCTCGCTTAACCTGTCTTCTGGGCTGCCCAGGGCTCCCGGCTCCCATGGGCTCTACCCTGCCAGAGCAACAGACACACTTACTAAGATCAGAGCAGAATGGTTTTAAGCTCCACAGGTGAGATCATTCCTCAGAGTTCCCAGCCATCCCCTGTGCTCTGGCTCAGGATTCAAGAGTTCTCTTAAAAGGCTTATGAGCCCTGAATGAAAGAGAAGCCCCTTCTCGTCCTTCTTTGAGGTGGCTCGATGGCCCTCAAAACTGAGCATGTGTCAGAATCGTCCCGCAGGTTGTGTATACACCAGGGTGACTTCAGGGATTTGGAGGGCAGTTGAGACTCTCTGACTTTTGAACCTGACCCTTGTGGACCACACAGAGCTCCTGCCTACACAGAGGATTGTAATCAGTGCAGCATGAGTTACATAGGAGAAGTGGGAACTGCCACAGGAGGATGGAGGAGGGGGCGCCAAGCCAGCCTGGAGGCTGGAGCTGCTTCTCAGGGTGAACAGTATTCAGGTGAAGTGCTCGGGCTCTGGAGCTAGGCTGCCTGGGATGAGTTCCAGTCCCACCATTCACTACTTCGTGACTTGGAGCAAGTTGCTTAACTTCTCTATGCCTCAGTTTTCTCATCTGTAAAGTGGGGATAATAGTGCCCAACTCACAGGGTTACTGCATTAATACAGGTAAAGTACGAAAAAGCCCACAGTGCATGTTCAATAAATGTTAGCTTTCAGGATAGTGGTGATAGCCCCCTCTTTTTTATGTGTGCCAGCTTTATTGAAATATTCATATATCATAAAATTCATCCATTAAAGTATACAGTTCAGTGGTTTTTAGTATATTCACAGAGCTGTGCAACCATTACCACTATCAGTTTTCCATTTCATCACCTTATGAAGAAAATTGTACCTTTCAGCTATCACCCTCCTACTTCCCTACCCACTAATCTACTTTCTGTCTCTATAGATTTACCTCTTCTGGGTATTTCATCCAGAATGACATCATCTAATATGTGCTCTTTGTGACTGGCTTTTACTTAGCATAATGTTTTTAAGGGTCATCCACATTGTAGCATGTATCAGTGCTGAATGCCTTTTTATGGCTGAATAGTAAGTATTCCATTGCATGGGTACACGTTTTGTTTATCCACTCATCATTTGATGGGCTTTGGGGCTGTTTTCACCTTTTGACCATCATGAGTAATGTGGCTATTGATAGCCCCCTTTTATACAAACATTTTTTTTATTGTTTAATTTTTAAAAATTGAAGTATAGTTGATTTACAATGTTGTGCTGAAACATTTTTAAAAGAACTATCTGTGTTTCAAAAGTTATAAATAGGGGCTTCCCAGGTAGCGCAGTGGTTGAGAGTCCACCTGCCTATGCAGGGGACGCGGGTTTGTGCCCCGGTCCGGGAAGATCCCACATGCTGCGGAGCGGCTGGGCCCGTGAGCCGTGGTCACTGAGCCTGCGCGTCCGGAGCCTGTGCTCCGCAACGGGAGAGGCCACAACAGTGAGAGGCCTGCGTACCGCACACACACACAAAAAAAGTTATAAATAATGCCTGGCATGAAATAAGAATTCACAACACTCCTGGGGGCAAGATGGCATTATCCCCACGTTATTCATAAAGAAATAAACTCAGAGAGGTTAAGGGACTTACACAGCTAGAAGGCAGCTTCAGAGCTTGCCTCCGACCATAGGAAAGTTGGTTAAGATGGGGATGGGGAATGGCCCCCGATTTTCTCTTCCCTGCTCCCAGCACAGGGGTGCCAGCCCTCTGCTGCCCACTGTCCCTTGTCTTCTCCCAGGTGTCCAGAGTGTGGAGGTGCAGTTGGAGAACCAGATGGTCCTGGTACAGACCACCCTGCCCAGCCAGGAGGTGCAGGCCCTTCTAGAACGCACTGGGAGGCAGGCAGTACTCAAGGGCATGGGCAGTGGCCTGTTCCGTGAGTAACCTTGGCCTTGGCCTCTCTGGGAGGGAGGTGACCTGGGTGTGGTACAGATCCAACCATGGCCTTTGGGGGCTTGGGTTGGCGTGGCTTTAGGGACCCCACGAAGTTATGGGGGCTCTCTACACGTCATTTCCAAGTTGATAAATGGGTGGGGCTGGGTGAGGTGACGAGCCAGCCCTGGTGTTTAATACCTTACAGAGAATCTGGGGGCAGCAGTGGCCATTCTCGGGGGGCCTGGCCCTGTGCAGGGAGTGGTGCACTTCCTACAGCTGACCCCTGAGCGCTGCCTTATCGAGGGGACCATTGACGGCCTGCAGCCTGGGCTGCACGGACTGCACGTCCATGAGTTCGGAGACCTCACAAGGAACTGCAACAGGTGAGTCCTCTGTAACCTCCCTGTAGCATCCTTATTGCCCCAGTTGTACACCCACATAAGTGCAGGGGGCTGTGTTCAGCTTTTTACACACTCTTTCACATTTGGTTCTCACAAGTACCCTGGGAGGCATACACACAAAGGCCCAGTCTACAGATGAGAAAACTGAGACTCAAAAAGGTTAAATGACTTGTCAAAGACCCTAGAGCATGTAAATGGTAGAGTGGGGATTTGAACCAAAATCTGACCTAGACACTCCTGCTCATAGCCACCTTACTGCCTCCGAGATGGAAGGGTGACTCCTAGACACGGGAGAGTCAGGTCTCCATGTCATGGTGTTTGTCATGCTGTCATGCCATTAGTTATTTACTCATCTGTGTCTCGCCTGGAAGCTTATTGAGGGCAGGTCCCATGACTGATTCTTCTTAGTGCCCTCAACTCAGAGCCTGGCACAGAGTGGGCCTGTGTGTTGAATGAGTGGATGAATGAATAAGTGAGTGAATGAATAAATGAAACAAATGTAAAGTAAGAGGATGGATCACCTGGCCTGTGAGCTATTGTTTCACTGCCCACCTGCTTTCTTTCCTTCTTAGCTGTGGGGACCACTTTAACCCTGATGGAATGTCTCATGGGGGTCCCCAGGACTCTGACCGGGTAAGTGAAAGCCCAGAATCCTAACCACTAGGCCACCAGGGAACTCTCTGACCAGGTAAGTATTGTTTTTAGACTGAGAGAGAACCCAAGGTCTCAGAGGCAGGGCACGCAGCTCTTGGGGCCTGAAAGTATGATTCCTTTTTGTTGGGGTCATTTTCCCTCACTTTTTTGGTTCCATTTAGAAACATTTATTGACACTTTCTGTGTTGAAGGCCTGCTCCCTAAGACTCACAGTCTGGTGAGGGAGACACTGAGAACTCCTTGGTTGCAGTGCAGTGAGAGAATCCTTGCAGGAGCCTGTCGGAGGCCCTGGGAGCCCAGAGCAAGTTCCTGACGCAGCCCGAGGGGCACATGCAATGGGAGAAAGCTTCCTGGAGAAGGTGATGGTGTGGAAGTTAAAGGTTTTACCTAAACTAAAAAGGCCATCCCAGAACTTCTCTCGTGGTCTAGTGGTTAAGACTCCTCACTTCCACTGTGGAGGACATGGGTTCGATCCTTCATCGGGGAAGTTCCGCATGCATCATGGTGTGGCCAAAAAAAAAAAAAAACAAAAAACAAAACGCTGTCCCTGACGCTGCAGCTTCTGGCCCTGGAGTTTAATTTTACCCCAGAGAATTGTTTCCCCATCAGCAGTGAGTCACATGCTGCCTTAATGATTCTTGCCTTATCTGAGTACTACTTGTTCTGTTAGTTACTCAATGTTTTTATTTAAATTGACTGATTTTTTTTCCCCTTAGGTAAATTTAGTTATTTTTAACATTTTAATCTATCACTGAAGGTTTCAAACAAGTTCTAAAAGTGGAGAAACTAGAGTCCCGAACCCCCATGTCCCTGTCACCCAGTTACCAACTCGTGGCCAGTCCTGCTTCATCTACACCCCTGGCCCTTCTCCACCATTATTTTGAAGAAAATCAAGACATCATTCATGTAATTAAGGTAGATTTATTTTTAACAAGAAACTTGATATGGCCACAGAAAATAGGAAACCAGTACTTCTAGCCCCAAGAGGAGGATCATTGTGAAGATAAATCAGTGCAGACCTAAAACGTGTCATTAGGGTCCTGCTAGGGACTACGGCCTGCTTTATCGTTGTCAGGGTGATTAGTGAATGTCAGAGAGGCGTTAAAGACGTTTTAACACCAAGCTGAAATTTTGTCCTGGATGTCATGCCAGGAGGACGGCCTCCTCTCTCAGTGATGGGATGTTTCCTAACACCCTGTCCACACACACCTGATTCCGTCTCCTCCGCCTGCGGTGCTATGTGTTCCCCTCCTCAGGGATTCAGAGGGGATCATGCCTCTGAGCCACACACCAGGCCACTTGCTCCTCCGCCCAGTCCTGGAAACGCCTCCCCCTCCTTAATCTTCCTACCGCAAAAGACCCCAACGCCCGGCACAGCAAAAAGTGCCAGGTGTGAGCAGCAGATGTCCCAAAGGAAAACAAGATAAAGCAGAAGTGGCTCTTCTTGCTGCTTGCTCGTCAGCCCCATCATGCAGCCCCACCCCCCCGTGTGCAGGGGAGGGCAAACAAATGAAAACATGGTGTGTGTTTCTTAATTCATGTAAGTGATTTTTGTTTTTTTGGACTTTTGACAGCTCTGTCACATTTCTAGTGATCAAAGTTTTTACTCCTTGCCCCCCGCCCCCTGGGGAGTGGGGGAAGCCTTTCTGTTGGGTCCATTGCATAGTGTCATACTTGCATTCTGTGTGTCAGTTATCTATTGCCGAGAGTCAAATTACTCCAAACTTAGGGTTTTTTGGGTTGGTTTTTTTTTTTTTTTTTTTTTTTGCGGTACGTGGGCCTCTCACTGTTGTGGCCTCTCCCATTGCGGAGCACAGGCTCCGGACGTGCAGCCTCAGCGGCCATGGCTCACGGGCCCAGCCGCTCTGCGGCATGTGGGATCCTTCCGGACTGGGGCACGAACCCGTGTCCCCTGCATCAGCAGGCAGACTCTCAACCACTGCGCCACCAGGGAAGCCCTTTGGGGTTTTTTTTGGCCAAGCTGCTCGGCTTGTGCGGATATTAGCTCCCCAACCAGGGATCGAACCCACAGCAGTGAAAGTGCCAAGTCCTAACCACTGGACCACCAGGGAACTCCCAGGTTTAAAACAAACAACAAGCATTTGTCATCTCACAGTTTCTCTGGGGTAGGAATTCGGGCACAGCTTAGCTGGGGACCTCTGTCTTCGGGTCTCTCAAGGCTCGATGTGGGGAGGACCCGCTTCCACACGAGCTCATGTTGCTGTTGGCCGGCCTCAGGGCCTCCCTGGCTGTTGGCCAGAGACATCAGTCCTTTGCCAGGTGGGCCTCTCCCTAGGCCAGCGCACAGTACAGCAGCTGGCTGCCGTCAGAGCAAGTGAGTGAGAGAGAAGGCGTCCAAGACTGAAGCCACACTCCTTTTGTAACGTAAGCTTGGAGGTGACGCCAGGTCCAGCCCACCCTCGTGGTGGAGCGCACAGGGTGTGAATCCAGGGGGTGCATCTTAGAGGCAGTCTTCCTCATTGAAGCCTTGAAAGGTGCTGAGCAGGAATCAGGCAGGTGAAGAAGGGAGAGTGGGAATGGAGGCTCAACAGGGGACGCCCCGTAGACAAAGCCCTGGAGGCTTGAACCGGCAAGAAGGAGGTCTGGGAACTGGCAGCCCTATGCCTCTTAGGAAGTGGAGTTTCTGAAGGGCCAAAGACCCCCTCGTGACCTGTGCCTTGGCCTGGGCCTCTCTCGGGGCAGGGCATCTGAAGGGGCTGGAGCCAGCTGCTATCTTGTACCCGAGCCCTTGGTATAGGCAGAGGAAGACTTGAGCGAGAGCTACGTGTCCAAGCAGCCATGATGACTGGCATGTTCCTTTTGGATTTCAGCGTCTGGTTTTGTCCAGACAGAAGTGAATTCAGTGTGGGGATTTATGTCCAAGCCTGGTTGTCCCTTTGCACATCTCCTAACTGGTTTCTAAGCTTCCTTCCCTTCTCTCCGCATCCACCTCCAGTCCTTTCCCTTCATGCACGGTATTAGAGGAATTGTTCCAAAGCATGGAGTGACAAGGTCACACCCCTGCCTGAAACCTTTCTTAACTCCCCAGTACCCAAGGGGACAGATCTCACGTGGCTACTTGGTGTGACGTTCAGTGCCACCTGGCCCAGTTCCACCCACCCGTGTGCAGGGGAAGGACTAGAAAGCCTGCGTCTCCTGACCCTCTGCTGCCGGATCATGCCTCTGAGCCACACACCAGGCCACTTGCTCCTCCGCCCAGTCCTGGAAACGCCTCCCCCTCCTTTATCTTCCTACCGCAAAAGACCCCAACACCCGGCACAACAAAAGTGCCAGGTGTGAGCAGCAGACGTCCTAAAGGAAAACAAGATAAAGCAGAAGTGGCTCTTCTTGCTGCTTGCTCGTCAGCCCCGTCACACAGTGACATGCTTTGTGACCCTGCTTTGCGGCAAGGCCATGTGTACCAGCCCATGTTGGCTCAGGCTCTTACTTCTGCCCAAGTGTCAGGTTGGGGGCAATTTATTTGCACAGACAGTCGTGGGTCTCTGGGACTCATCAGCAGGGCCTTGTCACCAGGAAACACACTCACTATTGTGCTAACCCTATGTTTTGTAATCACTAGTCTGTTCCATGTCTGTCTCCTCACCATGCTCTGAACCCCTTGAGGGGTGTTGACCACATATACACCATCACCTCCCACCCTGCCTGGCAGAGGGTATCTGATGTAGGCGGAGCTCAGTAGCTGTGTTAGGACATTTTTAAAAATATATATTTATTTATTTATTTGGCTGCACCGGGTCTTAGTTGGGGCGTGCGGGATCTTTTTAGTTGCGGTGTGCAGAATCTTTTTAGTTGTGGCATGCGGGATCTTTAGCTGCGACATGCAGGATCTAGTTCCCTGACCAGGGATAAAACCCGGGCCTCCTGCATTGGGAGCGCAGAGTCTTAGCCACTGGACCAGCAGGGAAGTCCCAGGACATTTTTATTACCTTCAAGGGAGAAGGTGGGCAGAACCAGGTGTTGGGGGCAGGAGACACCCTTTGCCCCTGTGTTTCTTCTTTTCCTGGAGGCCGGACGTCAGGGAAGGGATGCTGGCTGCCTCTGATGGTCAAGAAGCCAAGCTTGGCCAACTTAAGCCCAGGGGACCTGCAGACTACCAGGGGCTCACAGAGTCATCGGGAGGCTGGAGAAGTGGGCTTGGAAAAGAGCAGGAACCAGGCTAGATTCTGAGGCTTGGATGCAGACTGGGCAGCAGCCTTGTAGGAGAAGCAGCCTGGTCTAGTGACATGACTTCCTAGGGAGGGAGTCACTGGCCGTTTTCAGCGTGCTGTCATTCAGCATGCCCAGGATTTTAGTTCCAGGGAGAGAGAGTCCAGTTGCCTTCCTTGTGTCCTGGGCTGTCCCTTCATCCTACCAGACTGGACCCATAGGAGGACACTGGTACTTTGAGGAAGGGGACCCAGATACTGGGAAGCCAGAAGTTAGCAGCCATGTCCCACGTGCCCTTTCCCCCCCGGGTCTCATTGCAGCACCGCGGAGACCTAGGGAACATCCACGCTGAAGCTGATGGCCGAGCCGTCTTCAGGATAGAGGATGAGAGGCTGAAGGTGAGGTGGAAAAGAAGGTGGGGACCTTTCCTAACAGGTCCACTGTCTGAGGTCTTTGTCTCCCCTCAAAGGTGTGTGATGTGATTGGCCGAAGCCTGGTCGTCGATGAGGGAGAAGACGACCTGGGCCGGGGTGGCCATCCCTTGTCCAGGATCACAGGGAACTCAGGAGAGAGGTGAGTGCTCTGCCCGCAGTGCCCGCGGAGACCGGGAGGGGCCAGGCAGGTGCTCATCTCAACCCCACTGCTCTTCCGCAGGTTGGCCTGTGGCATCATTGCACGCTCTGCTGGCCTTTTCCAGAACCCCAAGCAGATCTGCTCCTGCGACGGGCTCACCATCTGGGAGGAGCGAGGCCGGCCCATCGCTGGCGACGGGCGAAAGCAGCCCGCCAGTCCCCCCGCCCACCTCTGAGCATAGCCTCAGCCTCGGGTCTGTCACTGTCCTCCCTTCTGAGCACTTCCAGAGGAAGGCCCTGCTCACCCAGTCCTAGGAGAACTAGTGTGTGGGGTGTGTAGGGGTTGCTGTGATCTTCCCTTGACAAATTAAAGTTTTATTTTCATATGGAACTTGGTGTTTTGTCCATGTCCTGTTGTCCCTTAATGGGCTTAATAACCACAGTCCCTCTGCCTCTGTCCTCCCTGTCGAGGGCCACCTCTTGGCTTTAGAGGCAAAGAAAACTGGATTCAAAGCCACACAGTTCCTGAGGGCCGTATCCTTCTCCTCAGGGTCAGAGTGAAGGACCATAGCAGACATATTTCTGTTTGTGGCCTGTCCCCCTCCCTTCACTATGGCCAGTTGGAACCAAAATGGACACCTGACCCACACAGGGCCTTGCTTTCCCAGAGAAATCAAAGTGGATCCAGCTTTAGTTTCTCCCTGGGGTTGGATCTATAACATGGGAATATGGGAACTGTGGGTGGGCCTCTTCTCCCTGCATTATGGACCGAGTATCAGAAAAAGCTCATCAGCTGAGGAGGAAGAATGAGGCAGATGCACACGGAGAACCTAAGAGTCGCAGGAGAATGCCAGATGCTCCGGAGTCCGCACTCTGGGCCTTTCCTGAGGCCAACGACCTCCTGATCTGGGAGTCAAGAGACCATGCCCCCACCAATGCATCATCACCCACTTTCTAAAAAAAATTAATGTGGCTTGAGTTGATTTCCTTACTCGCAAGTAAAAGACTCTTAATTAATCGAGTAAGTAAAGTGTTTGGCACAGGGCCTGGCACAGGGTAAATTAAGGGAACAGTGCCTGTGATTCTGAGGCCAAATGCAGCCCCTGGAGGCAGACCCAGCCAGGCTTCCCTCTCACAGGGATGGCCGATGTCCAAGGACATCGAATTCCTTGGGGAATTGGGACCGGGAATTCTGGGGCTTCGCAATCATCTGTTGTGCCCCCTGCCCCCACTGGACTGTGTCATGCTTGCTCATCCATGACGAAGCTGCTTTTGTGACATGGTAGGCTGGCAGAGTGCAAACTTTGCCCCTTACACTGCCCGCTTGGAACAAGGTGGGTGGATTTACAGCCAGCTGGCCTTGGCTTAGAGGCACCTGGCTCTGCTCCCATTCTCCAGGCCCTGTCTGTTTCCCTCTCAAGACTGCTCTCTCTGCCTCTAGCCCTGCTCTTTTCTCGCCAAACCTATGCTGGTTGCTTTCCAGCTCCCCTTGGTTCCTGGGGAACCAAGTCCTTTTAAGCCTGGGGCCCAGGCTGTCTTTCTCCACCTCAGAATCATTGCAGGAACTCCCCTTGGACTCTGCTCACAGCCAACTCCTGACCTCCTCTCACCTTCATTCTGGAATTCTAGCTGGATTTAACCCATTTATGGCTAAACCGCTCACCATCCCCTGCCACTCTTTTTCTACTCCTAAGGGATCAGTATCCCCATTAACTTTTCTCTCTTCTAAACTCTTAGCCGTGTGGTTTTCAAACTTCGTTTTTAAATCACAGAACACTGTTCAAATACCTTGAAACCCTATCTGTAAAGCAGAAGTGGAACTACAGCCAAAGATGCTTAGCTCTGACTAAGCTTCCCAAAAACCCTGGGGCTTCAGGGAGCACAGGTGGAAAATCTTTGCCAAATTCAGGCATTTTCGTGTTCTCTCTCAACTTCTGCCATGTCCACCAACCATCTGTACTATCATTTACCAAATACTATTCTTTAAATTAATTCACTTTTAAACTTAATTAAAAAGGAAAATTTAGGGCTTCCCTGGTGGCGCAGTGGTTGAGAGTCGGCCTGCTGATTCAGGGGACACGGGTTTGTGCCCTGGCCCAGGAAGATCCCACATGCTGCAGAGCGGCTGGGCCCGGGAGCCATGGCCGCTGAGCTTGCGCTTCCGGAGCCTGTGCTCCGCAACAGGAGAGGCCACAACAGTGAGAGGCCCGCGTACCACAAAAGAAAAAAAAAGGAAAATTTAATCATATTAGCTAAAACCTGTATAATGATGATTAAGTGCCAGACTCTATTCTGAACACTTCACATGCAGTAATTCATTGAATCCTCATGACAATACTACAAGGTAGGTTCTGTTTTTGTTTTTGTTTTTTTCTTGGCCACGCCACGTGGCTCGTGGGATCTTAGTTGGCGGTGAAAGCTCGAGTCCTAACTACTGGACTGCCAGGGAATTCTCAGTCTGTTATTATCCTATGTCACAGATGAGAAAAGTGGAACACAGGATGATTATGTAACTTGCCCAAGATCACACAGCTAGTTACTTGGCCAAGTCTAGATTCAGACCCAGGTGGCCTGGTTCTAAGTCTATATTGGTTCTCAATGTAAAGTGTGGGAAGCAAGAGTCATTTGCCATAAGTAGAAGTTTGCAGGGACTTCCCTGGTGGTCCGGTGGTTAAGACTTGGTGCTTCCACTGCGGGGGGCAGGGGTTCAATCCCTGGTTGGGGAACTAAGATCCCACAAGCCGTGCGGCTCAGCCAAGAAAAAAAAAAGAAAAAAAACTGTTCCACAAATTGCTCAAAATCATGTGTAACTCCAAGGATTTTTGCACTGTGTCTCAGGGAACCCAGATACTTTCTTTTGCCCCCTGTTCTCTCAGCTGCCCTTTAGCATCTTTCCTCTGCCGCAGCTGCTTTCTCAGTGGCTACCAGTGCCCAGCCTCATAATCCATGTCTTGGAAACCTCCTATCTCTTCTGCCCTCTTCCCCCTGGGTTTTCACCTTCTGGCATTGCATTCTCAGTTCTGCCTGGGGTTCCACATTGTGGGTTTGTAGAGCTGCTCCTTTTTCCCAAGCGGGAGATCTCCCCAGCTGAATCCTGGTAGAGGGGCCCAGTTGGAGTCACTCTTCAGAGCCGTGGCAGAGCCTTGGCTCAAGGACTCCTGGCCACAGGTGGGGTCCTTGGAAGAGGTGGGGGCCATTATGCGAAGGTAAGTGAAATTCTGGCTTCTGAAAACCCTTCTCTCTGTTCCTCCTCTGTCTTCTCTGCTTTACCACTACCAGTGGCTCTCAAGTGGGGGCCCTTGTCATCCCTGACCAGAGGCTTGAGCAACACCTGGAAATGTTTGAAATGCAAATTCTGGAGCTTCACTCCAGACTTACTGAATCAGACACTTGGTGAGTGAAGCCTAGGAATCTGTTTTAAAAGCCTTTGGGGGGGTGGGGAGGGATAAACTGAGAGGTTGGGATTGACATACACACACTACTATATATAAAATAGAAAACTAATAAGGACCTACTGTATAGCACAGGGAACTCTACTCAGTGCTCTGTCATGACCTATATGGGAAAAGAATCTAAAAAAGAGTGGATATATGTATATGTATAACTGATTCACTTTGCTGTACAGCAGAAACTAATGCAACATTGTAAATCAAATGTACTCCAATAAAAAATTTTTTTAAAAAAGGCTTGTAGGTGATTTTGAGGCATACTAAAGTTTGAGAACTACTAGTCTCATGTTTTAAAACTGGTTAGGGGGACTTCCCTGGTGATGCAGTGGTTAAGAATCCACCTGCCAATGCAGGGGACACAGGTTCGAGCCCTGGTCTGGGAAGATCCCACATGCCAAGGAGCGACTAAGTCCATGGGCCACAACTACTGAGCCCGTGGGCCACAACTACTGAAGCCCGCACGCCTACAGCCCATGCTCTGCAACAAGAGAAGCCACTGTAATGAGAAGCCCATGCACTGTAACCAAGAGTAGCCCCCGCTCACCGCAACCAGAGAAAGCCGGTGGGCAGCAATGAAGACCCAACGCGGCCAAAAAAAAAAAAAAAAACTAGGGACTTCCCTGGTGGTCCAGTGGTTAAGACTCCAGGCTTCCACTTCAGGGGGCACAAGTTCATTCCCTGGTTGGGGAACTAAGATCCTCCAAGCTGCGGGTCACGGCCAAAGAACAAAACAAAACAACAACAAAAAAACTGGAGCTATGTGTTTTAGGAGTAGAGTCAGGACTATCCTCCAGCCCCCAAAATCTTCCCCTCTAATTTAAATACATATATGTCACCTACTTCCAAAAAGGACTTGAGGTATCTTAGCCAGAGACAGAGAGAGAGAGAGAGAGAGAGAGAGAGGAGATTATACCTAAAAATCCTGGTGATGGAAAGCACCATAACAGAGAGAGGGCTGAGCTTTAAGGCCAAGAGGAAAGTGCTCTGGTTTCCCTTGGTCTAATTGCCTAATAATACCACTAAAAATTTCAGCAGGAGAGAATCCTGTCACTGTGTCTATGATGCATGTTAGTGGTATTGGTGCACCTGAAGAGACTGTGATTACTTCTTTTTTTAAAGTTACTCTGATAGGCTCATAATGCCTCCCCTACCACACACAAATTATCAGGTCCTAATCTCTGGAAGCTGTAAATATTACCTTATCTGGGAAAAAGGGTCTTGGCAGATATGACTGAGTTACAGATTTTTAGATGAGATTATCCTGGATTACCCCGATGGGCCCTAAATGCAAGCACAGGTATTCTTACAAGAAGAAGGTCCAGGAGGTCCCCCCCCACCAACCCCCGGCACCACGGGGCATACGGGATCTTAATTCCCCGACCAGGGATGAACCTGTGTCCCTTGCAGTGGAAGCATGGAGTCTTAACCACTGGACTGCCAGGGAAGTCCGGAAAGAAGTTTAATGATGTTGACCTTGGAGACTAGAGTGACGTGGCCACAAGCCTAGGGATGCCAGCGGCCACCAGAAGCTAGCTGGCAGGGACAGTTTATCTCTTAGAGTCTCTGGAGGGCACAAGGCCCTGCTGACACGTTGATTTCAGCCCAGTGCTACTAATTTGGACTTCTAGCCTGCAGAACTGTGAGAGAATAACTTTCTGTTGTTTTAAGCCACCCAGTTTTTTGGTGATCTTTCACAGCAGCCACAGGAAACTAATACAGTTACTATTCAATTGTATTAAAGTAACATACTTAAAGCCTAGCTTTCCTTAAGGCTTTAACTTTACAATGTTTATTGTTCTATCTATAAATCTAGTAAGATAAGAGTTATTATCTTTACCTTTTCTTTGATAAACTCTGGTTGGCTACATTGGACTCCTTTAAATAATCATACCCATCTGCAACTTAAATTCCTTCAAACTTTAAAGAATTGTATTTGTATATTTAATATGTTTAATTTTCTTAAATACCACAGATTCCTAGCCTAAATGTCAACTTCTCAACATACTTCCTAAGTCTTTTTTTCTTTTAAAAATATTCTATTATGTGGGTCCCTATCCTTTTTTTTTTTTTTTTTTTTTCCGTTAAGTGGGCCTCTCACTGTCGTGGCCTCTCTCGTTGCGGAGCACAGGCTCCGGACGTGCTGGCTCCGGACGTGCTGGCTCAGCGGCCATGGCTTATGGGCCTAGCCGCTCCGCGGCATGTGGGATCTTCCCGGACCAGGGCACGAACCCGTGTCCCCTGCATCGGCAGGTGGACTCTCAACCACTGCGCCACCAGCGAAGCCCCCTATCCTTTTTTAAAAAAAGTAAATTTATTTACTTACTGGCTTTTGGCTGCTTTGGGTCTTCATTGCTGCACGCAGGCTTTCTCTAGTTGTGGCAAGCGGGAGCTGCCCTTCGCTGCAGCGCGCAGGCTTCCCATTGCAGTGGCTTCTCTCTTATTGCTGAGCATGGGCTCTAGGTACATGGGCTTCAGTAGTTGTGGCTCACGGGCTTAGTTGCTCCGCGGCATGTGGGATCTTCCCGGACCAGGACTCGAACCTGTGTCCCCTGCATTGACAGATTCCTAACCATTGCACCATCAGGGAAGTCCCCCTGTTAAGTCTTATAAATATGTTGAAACTATTCTACGACTGTTTACAAACTTTAAAAAAAAATTACACATTTTAGCTAAAAATCGTGACCCTAAAGTCAATTTTTTTTTTTTTTTTTTTGCGTTACGCGGGCCTCTCACTGTTGTGGCCTCTTCCGTTGCGGAGCACAGCCTCCGGACGCGCAGGCTCAGCGGCCATGGCTCACGGGCCTAGCCGCTCCGCGGCATGTGGGATCTTCCCGGACCGGGTCACGAACCCATGTCCCCTGCATCGGCAGGCGGACTCTCAACCACTGCGCCACCAGAGAAGCCCCTAAAGTCAATTTTTGAAAGTGCTTTATTTTGAAATTATTTTAGATTAACAAAAAAAAGGTGCGATGTGGATAAATCTTGAAAACATTAAGCTAAGTGAAAGAAGCCAGACATGTGAGCCATATATTTGTATTGTTCCATTTATATAAAATGTCTTGAATAGGCAAATCCAGAGCCAGAAAAATTAGCGGTCACCAGGGTATGAGTGAAGGGGAGAATGGGGAGTGACAGCTAATAAGTACAGGGTTTCTTTTTGGGGGTGATTAATTAAAATGTTCTGAAATTAGTGTGGTGATGGTTGCACCACCCTGTGAATATACTAAAACCACTGAGTTATACACTAAAGGGGTGAATTTTATGTTGTATGAATTATATCTCTTTTTTTTTGGCTGCGCTGCATGACTTGGATCTTAGTTCACTGAGCAGGGATTGAACCCTGGCCCTCAGCAGTGAAAGCGTGGAGCCCTAAGCACTGGACCGCCAGAGAATTCCCTATATCTCAATATTAAAAAATCATTTACATTAAAAAAGCAGTAGAGGGCTTCCCTGGTGGTGCAGTGGTTAAGAATCCGCCTGCCAATGCAGGGGACACTGGTTTGAGCCCTGGTCTGGGAAGATCCCACATGCTGCTGAACAACTAAGCCCGTGTGCCACAACTGCTTAGCCTGCGCCCTAGAGCCCGCGAGCCACAACTACTGAGCCCGTGTGCCACAACTACTGAAGCCCACGCGCCTAGAGCCCGTGCTCCGCAACAAGAGAAGCCACCGAGATGAGAAGCCAATGCACCGCAACAGAGTAGCCCCTGCTCACCGCAACTAGAGAAAACTCACGCGCGGCAACGAAGACCCAATGCAAAAAAAATAAAGTACTTTGAAAATTAATAAATTTTTATTTATTTTATTTTTTAAAGTTAATTAATTAATTAATTTTTGGCTGCGTGGCTCACGGGCTCTAGAGCACAGGCTAAATAGCTGTGGCGCGTGGGCTCGGTTGCTCCGTGGCATGTGGGATCTTCCCAGACTAGGGCTTAACCCCGTGGCCCCTGCATTGGCAGGCGGATTCTTAACCACTGCACCACCAGGGAAGTCCTAATTTTTTTTTTTCCTAAATTTTGATTTTTATCTAAGTAACATAGGTACACAACTTAAAAAGTCAAATAGTACTACTATGCTTATAATGAAAAAGAGCAGTTTCTGTCCCATCTCTTCCCAAATCCACTTTCTAGAGGTAAGAGATTTCAACTCCTTTAGCCATTTCTTCTGGAATTTACCTCCTTATTTTTAGACAACATGACTGTATTGCTTTTTTAAAAAAAAATTATTTATTTATTTATTTATTTTTGGCTCTTATTTATTTTGGGTCTTCGTTGTTGCACGCGAGCTTTCTCTAGTTGCGGTAAGCGGGGGCTACTCTTCGTTGCGGTGTGTGGGCTTCTCTTATTGCAGAGCACGGGCTCTAGGCGCGCAGACTTCAGTAGTTGTGGCACACAGGCTCAGTAGTTGTGGCTCGTGGGCTCTAGAGCACAGGCTCAGTAGTTGTGGCACACGGGCTTAGTTGCTCCGCGGCATGTGGGATCTTCCCGGACCAGGACTCAAACCCATGTCCCCTGCACTGGCAGGCAGATTCTTAACCTGCGCTACCAGGGAAGTCCCAACTGTATTGCTTTTTCTTTTTTAAGGTGTGAACCTGGTCTTTTAAAAAATATTTATTTATTTGGTTCTGCTGGGTTTTATTTGCAGCAGGCGGGCTCCTTAGTTGCGGCATGCAAACTTAGTTGCGGCATGCATGTGTGATCTAGCTCCCTGTCGAGGGATTCAACCCGGGCCCCCTGCATTGGGAGCACGGAGTCCCACTCAACCACTTTTTGTTTTTTGGCTGCGTTGGGTCTTCATTGTTGCATGCTGGCTTTCTCTAGTTGCGGTGAGCGGGGGTTACTCTTGGTTGCCGTGCTTGGGCTTCTCATTGCGGTGGCTTCTCTTGTCACAGAGCATGGGCTTTTGGTGTGCTGGCTCAGTAGTTGCGGCATGTGGGCTCAGTAGCTGTGGCGCACAGGCTTAGTTGCTCCATGGCACGTGGGATCTTCCTGGCAGGGCTTGAGCCCGTGTCCCCTGCCTTGGCAGGCTGATTCTTAACCCTGCACCACCAGGGAAGTCCCCCTGGTCTTTTTTTTTTAATATAAATACTTTTTAAAATTTATTTTTATACAGTTTTTAAAGGTTATACTCTGTCGACTGAAAAAATAAAATAAAAACGCACAATCTGAAAGTTGAGAGTTATGTTTTTCCTTTTGTTTTTTGGCCGCACCACGAGGCTTGTGGGATCTTAGTTCCCCGACCAGGGATCAAAACCACGCCCTCAGCAATGAAAGCTGGAGTCTTAACCACTGGATCGCCAGGAATTCCTGAGAGTTATATTTTATTCGGCATACATTCTTAGGACTTCAAGCCCATGAGATAGCATCTCAAATAACTCTGAGAGACTGCTCCAAAGAGAAAAGGGGAAGAGCCAGGATATATAGGAGTTTTTGCAACAGAACCAATGTAGTCAGAACCTCAAAAGATTACTTGATAATAAAAGAAAACCAGATATCTCAAGTTAAGAAATTTACCACTTTTCTATGTATGGGAAGATGCAAGAGTCTGGGCTCACTGAAACGGGGGTAATGTGATGGCTGATGGCTGTGAAATCCTTTGTTTACTGATATGACAGGCAATAATTTAGTTCTCAACTCCATTTAAAGTTATTACAAAATATTGGCTATATTCCCTGTGTTATACACTACATCCTTGTAGCCTGTCTTACGCCCAATAGTTTGTACCTCCCACTTCCCCCGCCCTGTACTGCCCCTCCCCCCTCCCCACTGGTAACCACTAGCTTGTTCTCTGTATCTGTGAGTCTGCTTCTTTTCTGTTATATTAACTAGTTTGTTGTATTTTTTAGATTCCACATATAAGTGATAGCATACAGTATTCATCTTTCTCTGACTTATTTCTTAGTATAATGCCCTCCAAGTCCATCCATGTTGCTGCAAATGGCAAAATTTTGTTCTTTTTTATGGCTCAGTAGTATCCCATTGTACATATATATCGTGTCTTCTTTATCCATTCATCTGTTGAAGGACACGTAGGTTGCTTCCATATCTTGGCAATAGTAAATAATGCTGCTGTGAACATTGGGGTGCGTGTATCTTTTCCAAGTAGTGTTTTTTCCAATATATACCCAGGAGTGGCATTGCTAGGTCATGAGGTAGTTCTATTTTTAATTTTTTGAGAAACCTCCATACTGTTCTTTACACTGGCTGCACCAAATTACATTCCCACCACCCATCTGGACTGCCAGGGAATTCCCTGTGTTCTTTCTGATGCTATCCATTCTGACAGGTGTGAGGTGATAAATCAAGGTGATTTGATTTGCATTTCCCTGATGATTAGCAAATCAATTTATCGCTAATCACCAGGGAAATGTACTGCTTTTTCTTACTTGCAGTTTTGATACTGTCTGTTGAATTCTATATTAGGATGAATTCTGCTGCAAGTAGCAAGAGTCCTAATAGGGGTCAAAGCAATTAAGACATTTAATTATCTCATAAGATAAGCAGTCTGGAGGTTTGAGGATTCAGAGCCGGTCCAGTGGCTCAGTGGTGTCAGGACACTGTGTCACCCTGACCTGTACGTTTCTCTTAGCACCCCCCTCCCATTTTGGTTGCAGGGTGACTGCTACCACAGCCCCAAGTCTCCGCTTTTCACACCCTTACATAGGACAGGGTGGAGAGCAGGAAGGAAGGGGGTCGAAAGGGGAAAAGTTTGGAACAAGATAAAATGAGTTCATGCTGTGAAAATATCTTCATTTGTGTTGTTAAAAAAACAATTTACAACTCTATTCGTTTCCTGTAGCTGCTGTAACGAATTACCAAAAACTGGGTGGCTTAAAAGAGATCATTATTCTCTTACAGTTCTGGAAGCCAGAAGTCAAAAATTAGTACTACTGGGCTGAAATCAAGGTGTCAGCAGGGCCACAGTTTCTCTGGAGGCTCTAGGGAAAAATCCTTGCCATTCCTTGCCTCTTCCAGCTTCTGATGACTGCTGGCATTCCTTGGCTCACGGCCAATCGCTCCAACTTTCAAGGCCAGCATCTTTAAAACTCTCCCCGCTCTGTCTTCCCATCACCTTCTCCTTCTGTGTATTTGTGCCAAGTCTCCCTGTGTCTCCCTCTTATGAGGATACAGGTACTTGCATTTAGGGCCTAAGCAAGTAATCGAGGATAATCTCCCCATCTCAAGATCCTTAAATTCATCACATCTGAAAAGACCCTTTTTCCAAATATGGTAATACTTACAGGTTCTAGGGATTAGGAACTGATATCTTTGGCCTACTACAGTCACCAACTAAACCAAAAAGTTTTTGGTTTGTTAGTATAATTAACTGAGATGTCCTTGTAGGTGAAAAATGTGTTTATAATTAGAACCTAATTTATTGTATCATTTATTATTTTACTTATAAACAATGAAGTATTTTTGATGCAGCCTTAATGGATACTCTGAGTCTCTGATCTTTTTTTTTTTTAAATTAATTAATTTATTGGCTGCATTGGGTCTCCGTTGCTGTGTGCGAGTTTTCTCTAGTTGCGGTGAGCGGGGGCTACTCTTTGTTGCAGTGCGCAGGCTTCTCATTGCAGTGGCTTCTCTTGTTGTGGAGCACGAGCTCTAGGCGTGCAGGTTTCCGTAGCTGTGGCACGCGGGCTCTAGAGCACAGGCTCAGTAGTTGTGGCGCACGGACTTAGTTGCATCACGGCATGTGGGATCTTCCCAGACCGGGGCTCAAACCCGTGTTTTCTGCATTGGCAGGCGGATTCTTAATCACTGCGCCACCGGGGAAGTCCCTGAGTCTCTGATCTTTAAAGGGTTTGGGTCAGCCTGGCCTGGCCTGGCTCATCCTGAAGAATCCTCGGCAGCTCTGACACTATTTGTTGATGGATATTTCTGAGCTTGATCTTCCTGCTAATCCTCATTCCTCACACTTGGCTCTGAAAAATATAGGGCTATTTAAAAAAATCACATGTATCCCCAACGTTGAAGTTTCGCTTTTCCAAAGGATGTCTCTTCAGGATCTAAAGGCCATTTCAAGAAGAGGGCTAAACCTGCACTAGCCAAGATGGCAGCCACTGGCCACATGTGGCTACATACTGAACACTGGAAATGTGGCCCGTCCAAATTGAGATGTGCTGTAAGTGTACAATACACAATGTATTTCAAAGACTTAGTTGAAGGAAAAGAATGTAAAATATCTTAACAAGAATTTTTATATTGATAACATGAAGAAAGAATATTTTTTTAGAAACATTGGGTTAAATAAGATATATTGTTAAAGTTAATTTTACCTGTTTCTTTTTATTTTTTAAAGTGGATACCAGAAAAATTAAAAGCACATATGGGTTTCACACTATATTTCTATTGCAGTGTTCTGACTCTAAACCCAGGATTTTTTGGAGCAACCATGGAACTGCCACCACGAATCCTTTTAAAAGACTATGTGCCCTGGGTGTCCAGAGGCCTGCTGATACCCTGCTCTGAGAATAGTGCCAGCAGTTTGGATTTGTGAATATATCAGAGTGGTATCAAAATGGTGCCCCTCTTTTCCTCCTTATAGTGTACTTTTTTAAATTATAAAAGAATTAGATGCTCATTATTGAAAGTCTAATGATACAGAAAAGCATAAAAAAATTAACCCCCATCTCATCCCATTGAGGTATCCAATATTACTTTTCTATGCTGAAAAAATGTATGCATATTATATTGAGGGTTTTTTCACCTACAGCTTAGAAAGATGTAATGTTATATAATTACATTTTTTCCCTCTTAAATTATGGTCACTCTTCCATGTCAATAGATTCTGACCTATTTTTATTTTTAGATGTTTTTTTTTGGCCTCGGGGCATGTGGGATCTTAGTTCCCTGACCACGGATGGAACCTGTGCCCCCTGCAGTGGTAGTGCAGAGTCTTAACCACTGGACCGCCAGGGAAGTCCCCTGACCTATTTTTAATAGCAACATAATATTCCATCATAAGTCAATATTTCCTTATTTATAGACATTCAGGTTGCTTCCACTGCTTGCTACTACAAACAATGCAACAATAAATAAATTTATACCAACATCCTTATTGATGAGTTTTCTGTAGGCTAGATTTCCAAAGCAGGATTACTATATTAAAGGCTCACTACATTTATTTATTTAATAATTATTTATTTGGCTGCGTTGGGTCTTCTTTGCTGTGCAGGCTTTCTCTAGTTATGGTGAGTGGGGCCTACTCTTTGTTGCGGTGCATGGGCTTCTCATTGTGCTGGCTTCTCTTGCTGTGGAGCACAGGCTCTAGGCGTGTGGGCTTCAGTAGCTGTGGCTCACGGGCTTAGTTGCTCCATGGCATGTGGGATCTTCCCAGACCAGGGATCGAACCCATCTCCCCTGCACTAGCAGGCGGATTCTTAACCACTGCACCACCAGGGAAAGCCCAGCTCACTACATTTAAAGTTTTGATATTGGCAGAATACTTACCAAGAAGGATGTAGAGTTCACACTACATATGTAGTTCATAGATACAATCTGTAAGTGTAATTTCCTCACACCCTTACCACCAACAGATATAAATCTTCTGAATTTTTTGCACATCTGAGGGGCGAAAACGTTCTCATTCTCTCAGGAAATTGCATTTCCCTGACGAGCAATGAAGTTTCTTGTTTATTGCCGATTTGTACTTCTTTTCCTATAAAATTACCAGTTAGCATCCTTGGCATATTTATCTCATCTTTTTTTCCTATCAATTTGTAGTTCTTTGTACAGTATAGATATTAACTCTTTAGACTCACAAATTTGTATCTTCAGCCCAGACCTCTGCCCTGAACTCCAGACACATATCTAATTGTCCATTGGTATCTCCACTTGATGACTTAGAGGCATCTCAAACTTATTATGTCCAGGGAACTCCCTGGCAGTCCAGTGGTTAGGACTCCATGCTTTCACTTCTGTGGGCCTGGGTTTGATTCCTGGTCGGGGAGCTAAGATCCCACAGGCGGCGATGCATGGCCAAAAACAAAGACAAACAAAAAACCAAAAAAACAACTTATTATGTCCTGGTCATCCACAATGTTCCCTATCTCAATAAATGGCAACTCCATGTTTCCATTTACCTGGAGTCATCTTTGACTTTTCTCACAACTCACATCCGATCGCACATTCTGTTGGCTCTACCTTCAAACTACTATATCCAAATCTGAGCACTTCCCCTGAATTCTGCTGCAGCCATCCTGATCCATGTCACCATCATCTCTTTCCTGGATTTTTTTTTTGGCCGTGCTGCATAAGGGATCTTAGTTTCCCGACCAGGGATTGAACCCAAGCCTGCTGCAGGGAAGTGCGGAGTCCTAACCACTGGACCTCCAGGGTAGTCCCTCTCTCCTGGATTTTTGCCATAGTGATAACTGTTCTGAGCAAATGACTGTTTTCTCTTTGTTTTTACCCATTTCAATAGCAGCCAGAATGATACTTATAAAACTATGAAAGATAAGTCATATCAGATGAAACCCTCTGCTCTCTAGACTTCCGGTCTAAGAGTGAAAGCCAAAATTACTTCAATGGCCCACAAGGTTCTACACCTCCTCCCCATCCTTACGCTCTATTATTCACTCTGTTCCCCCCTCCAGCCATACTAGCTTGTGATTCCTTGAACAGACATGCTGCTGCCCCAGGACTTCCTGACATGTACTTTCACGCTGGAATTATTCCCCCCAGAGGATGGCTTGTCTGCTCCCTCAGTTACTGCAAGTCTTTATCACTACCTAGCAGGCTAAATGTTTTACTTGTTATTATCTGTCTCTCCCCACCATAATATAAGCTCCAAGGTCGGGATTTTTGTCACTTTTTGTTTACTGCTTTATCCTTGGTCCTGCCCCACAGGGTAGGTTCTCAATAAAATTTGTAGCATGAACTTGTAAGCAAACATTTCCCTGAACTTGTCACATGTTCTTGTTTTTGACGTCTTCTGCCATGCAAAATCTTTTTATTTACATACGTACAACCGTCAGTTTTGAAGTTTTTCTTCTTTTATTTAAAGGCTCAATTTTTACCCTCTCAAGGACCGTTCTTTTGACTTAATTTCCTATTTTATTAAACTTTCTATTGTGGAAAATTTCAAACATACACAGACATATATATCTCATTCCTCGTTTGGAAAGTCCATAAAAGGGAGAGGCTCTTACTGATTTTTCAACGTCTCCAGCCTCTGCCAGGACCTCAGCAACCTCAGGGAATGCGTTTCCAAAGAATAAATTAATGGCACGAGGGTTTCTCCAGAGCAAATGCCTCTCAGGGTCCCCTCAGACCACAAGCGGCAGTCCTGGGAGTCGTTTGCTGAAGGAAGGCGTCTGTCCCGTTTTCTCCCGCCAGGCTGGGCCTTCCCGTGGACACTCGCTGCCACCTCTAGGCGCGTGTTCGGCCTAGGTTGCCAGAATGGGAGGGGCTCTGACTTCCGACTGAACAAAGTTTTTTCTTGGGGCCAGCCGATCCCGGCCCCACCCAGGCCAGAGGCCGCCTCACTGACTAGGCCTCTCTGCAGCCACTGCGCTCCTCGCACGCGGATCCCCCTCTCCAGCCCTTCTTCCCCCTCCCCCCGGCAGTGGCGGTTGGTCGCGCGCAGTCGTCCCTCTCCCACCCCCTCCGCTAACAAGCGGGCTCCAGGCCCTCTGGGATTGGCTGCGCCTGAGTGCATTTTCTCTCAGCCTCTCTGATTGGCTGCAGGGCACGCGGGATCTGGGCTCCGATTGGCTAGGTCAGAGCGCCTGCGCGGCGGGGTTCTCGGTCGCCAGCCATTCCTGGGGAGGACTGCCGGTGGGTCAGACGTTTCGCCTGTCGCTGGAGGAGAGGTCCAGGCTCTCCGGGAAGGCGGCTGCGGCGGCAAAATGAAGATATTCGTGGGAAACGTCGATGGGGCGGATACGACGCCGGAGGAGCTGGCAGCTCTCTTTGCGCCCTACGGCACGGTCATGAGCTGCGCCGTCATGAAACAGTTCGCCTTCGTGCACATGCGCGAGAACGCGGGCGCGCTGCGCGCCATCGAGGCCCTGCATGGCCACGAGCTGCGGCCGGGGCGCGCGCTCGTGGTGGAGATGTCGCGCCCACGGCCTCTTAACACTTGGAAGATATTCGTGGGCAATGTATCGGCTGCGTGCACGAGCCAGGAATTGCGCAGCCTCTTCGAGCGCCGCGGACGCGTCATCGAGTGTGACGTGGTGAAAGGTAACGTGGAGGCGGGCGCGGGCGCGCTCGGGGCACTCTGCTTGTTAGCCACGCCCCTTTCCCGGGGGTCGGTCACTGCGCGGTTGGCGGTGGGGGCTGGGAGAAGTCCGCGGGAGTGAGGCCGGAGGTGTTGGGGGCGCGTTGGGTAGAGCCACCCTCCTCCCGTGCGGTCCAGGCACCATTAACCAAATGGGAGGAAGCGGCTCTGGGTGGGTGCGGCGGCCACTGCGAGCCGAGCTACGGGGCCGGGGACGCGCCTGAGAGACTTGGGAGGGTACCGGGGGCGCGCCTTCCACTGGGCTCCTGGGCCTGGCACCGAACGGAATTGGGAAGTGACGGGCACAAGCCGGATCATGGAGCGGGGAAGATTTTGCCACTTCCCCACTTCCTCTTCAGAAGTCTGTCAGAGCAAGGGAAAAGGGAAAAGGTGGGGGCTGAATCCCACCCCCCCCAAGGCCACCGTCGTGTTCCCTCTCGATGAATGCTCCCGAGCGGAAGGTAACGGGGCCCTTGGAAGTTTCTTGGGCTGGGATCTTTTAGTATTGTGTGGCGTGGGTCTATTGATGGGTATAGTTACTCGTGGGTACGGGAGGGGCCCCTTCCTAACCACTTTGGCCTTTCAGTATTGTTAGGTGGGTTAGGCGTGGCAATTCTGTGCTTTCCAACTCCCTCAAACTTTTTTTTTTTCCCTTTGGGATCGATTTTACATCTATAAACTGGAAACCCCGACTTTTCGCATGGTGACGAAGGCTTGTTTTATGAAACGGCCTCTTCTGAGCAGCTAACTCGTCAAGCCGGTGCCCTAGGGTGGTATCCTTTTAGAAACTTGGTGATTTTGCAAGGGGGCACACTCTGAGGGGGACCTGGGGACTTAATAGTCATCTTTGCTTGAGTAGTCTAATTGTCAGGGTAGATCCCTAGTTTGCCTTCGAGAAGAATATATCACTATAATTTAGGCCTGACCTCCTTTTTGGGACTTAGTTGACTTTTTTCATAGTCTGGGTTCTTATCCCTAAGCTCTTTTTCTTTTTTGTTGGCAAGATTTGGAGGTATAGCCCTTGTGTATGTGGCCAGTTTCTGTTCCACTTGGGAACAGATCAGAGTTAACTTTGCCTTGCTATCTTCAGGGATGCAACCTGGGAGTGAGTATCTGATCCCTTGATCCTGGTGTTGGATTCATAGCTGCTCATACCCTGTGTGAGATGTTTTGAGGATAGTAAATACATTTGGGAGCAGGTGCTTATTCATTTCCACCAAGATACATCTTTTGGGTCATTCCTTATCCTTTCCGTAACTGGGGGAAGTGTGAGGGTTGCAGTCTCCACCACTAGGAGTAATTCCTTCTTCTGCATTAATACTGCATTTTGTTTTCCTCAACTCAGGCTATGCAAATTCATGACTATCGGAATCAGGCTTTCCTGCTGGGTGCTCTGATGAGGCAGGCTGTATGGTGCATGAATTTTTGCTTTTATTTAGAGTGAAAGAGTGGGAAGGGCATCAGATTGGGCCCCTGGCCAGGAAATGTATATGACTCATTATGAGAGTTCTGTGTTTGACCTATTACATTTTTTTGTGTGGTTCTCAGACAGGGTGGCTACTAGATTGGGAGTCTAGAAACTTGCATCTGAGGGGACAGTCTCTATGGAACTCATTGGTCAAGAAGCCTCCTTTGGGTTGGTAGAGAAAGCTAAAAATTTGCCTGAATTTGCTTGGGACTGACACCAAGTGACAGTGGGGGGGGTGGAGTGAAGTGTGTAACTGCATGTGGTTTTTAGAACTCTTGACTGTTTCTTTGTGAGAGTTAGAGTGAAAGTTTTGTGCATTTTGTCCCTTTGCGAACATTTGATTGGCAGAGATGCACTGATTTCCTTAGGGAGTGGTGGTTAGTTGTTGTTTGTAGTTATGCTGATATGTAAGAGAGCGCCTGATAATATTTTGAGGTAAGGGGCTGTGGTAAAGATTTGAGGATCATATTCTCCACTGATGCCTTTCTAGTTGGAGTGAAGGAAAATGAAGTTTTTAAGTTGGGAATGTAGTAGAAGAGACTTGGCTCTGGCTCTATAAATAGCTTACTTATTTCTTGCTCTGGGAATGGGCACTTGATTGAGTCATCTTGTGTTGGTTGTCAGGTCTTTGAAAAGCACAGAAGCTTGGCATTGCACAGGACAGCCAGTTCCGTTTTATTTCACAGGGGGAATAACGTAGTTGCTTGGTTCCAGGAGCTTAGATACGATTTGTAGAGTAAAAATTTCCATAGCAACAGCAGATTGTAACCACTCTCCACAGCTACATTCTGTTGGGTGTTCAAGGATGAAGTTTGAGAGTTGCTGACAGCTTTAGGAACCATTTAGATTCCATGAGAAGTCTGAAGGGCAGAATAGGAAACTGTTTCCTCTCCTTTGTTGTGGGTGGCCATTCTTTCCTCCTACATACAGCTCTGTAGTTTCAAATTAGAATTTTTTACTCTTCTGAGAATAGGAAAACTCATTTTTCTGGATTCTCTTAACTTTGGTACTGGAGGAATTGTGAAGTCACCAGACCATTAGGATAGCTCTGTAAATCATTGCCTGCTAGTCCCTTTAAATGCGATGGATTTCCTTCAGGGGACACCGTTTCCTTGAACTACCTATCCAGGCAGGTGGGTCCCTGGAGTTTTCTAGATCTTTGGTTTTTCTTTATTGTCCTAGGAGTAGTTAGGTTCCTGGGCATCTTTGGAAGGGCTGGGTCAGGGTTTAGCTGCTCACTGTGATAAGTGTTAGTTAGCCCTCATGTGATGGAGTCAGCTGGACAACCTATTCGCACTTCCCTCCAGTATCAGGCTTAGAAACTCTCTGATATAAATTGGATATAATTGTATCTGATGGCTTTCTTTTTATCAGCTATATAGCTTATCTGTGTGGTCAATTGAATTGTACACATGAAATCTCAGTTTTCAAGTTTCACAAGTTGGTCTCTTAATAAAACCCAGCTAAGTAGGGAGTAGATAATGTGACATCCTATTGCTCTTGTAAACCCATTGAAAGTTTTTGTTGGGTGTTTTTTCCTAGCTTATTCCAGTCCTAGGAATTTGTGGATAGGTTAACCAGGAATATAGTATGGTTCCTTAATATTCCCTCATAGTGCCTGAAAGTTTTTTAATTCCCTTTAATCTGCCTACACTCTTGCTTTCTGCTTGCCATTGCATTCTCCTGGTGGTAGGGTCAGCTCAGCCTTTGCTTTTAAAGAGATCTGGGACCACCAGCATTGATTTTTAGCTCACTGTACCCAAACTGGAGGTGAGAGATGAGAGGACAGTTTTGGTGCCCTGTGGCTAGGCCGAAAGGAACGCTTTTCGCCTTTCGCAATTGGAAGAATCAGGTTCTGGCCATAGGGGTGTAAAGACAGTTGTGATAGTTCATTTTGTTCCTTTATCATCTCTGGCTAGTTCCAAATTTGCATTTACAGGTGACATTGTATCTCTTGTGTTTTATTAGAGATGAAAGATCATATCTGTAGGGAACTAAGCCTGTGGTTATTCCTAGGCTTGAATAATTATCATGATTTTTATCATTATATAGCTATTTATACTTTACAAGGCTTTTTTTTTTTTTTTTTTTTTTTTTTTTGGTGGTACGCGGGCCTCTCACTGTTGTGGCCTCTCCCGTTGCGGAGCACAGGCTCTGGACGCGCAGGCTCAGCGGCCATGGCTCACGGGCCCAGCCGCTCCGCGGCATGTGGGATCTTCCCGGACCGGGGCACGAACCCGTGTCCCCTGCATCAGCAGGCGGACTCACAACCACTGCGCCACCAGGGAAGCCCTACAAGGCATTTTTGTCATCTCATTTGAATCTTCTAACTCTGAGGTGGGTAGGACAGATTGTCAGATGGAGAAATAAATTGTAAGTTCCATAAGAACTTACAGCAAGTCAGTGAACTGGATCTTCAGCTGAGGCATTTTAGTGCCTAGCCCCAGGATTCCTTTTGCTATACCACACTTCTGACTTCTACCTGTTGATTATTTTTATTCTTATTTGTATGAGAGTCACGTTGGTGGCTTACATCCAGGAAAATGGCTTGCTTTATAGGAACAGCTAGAGAGGGCATCCCAGTATGAAAGTTTCTAGAAATTAGGACACTTGTTTAGAGGCCATTTAAAAGGATTTCTTATCAAGAATGGAACCTTAGTAATTTCATCTAGGTAATTCATTTCCTAAAGTGATGTGAGAGAGATGGGGTCCTGGTGCTTGGACTTTAAAAGTAGCCACAGGTCCAGATGGGGTTAAGTGCATGGCCTTACTTACCACCAGCATGACCTTTTTCATTGTTCTTCAGATTTTGCTTGCACCATCGTGGTTTGTGAGTTTGGATGTGAACAAGAATTTCTTCCTATTACTTCCTTTCCTAAAGTTTTCTTGTTCTATATGGTAGATGAGTAGGACTTTGAGATCAACATCCTGTCTTAGAGGTTTTCCTACCACAGCTCATTTAGAACTGAATGAGGACCTGAGGGGTAACCTGCTTAGCAGAGCCTGCTAGTTGCGGTAATTGCAGCTTCTTGCTGTGAAGCTGAGAAACCAAATCTTTTCTGTGAACAGAAGCCCAAGGGGTAAGGAATACTTCTGTCTCTTGATGAGTAACCTCTGATGTAATGTAGACTGGGGGGGGGGGGCGTGTGTGTGTGTGTGTGTGTGTGTGTGTGTGTGTGTGTGTGTGTATGTGCGCGCGCGCCTTGGGCCTGAACTCAGCCAGGAGGCTCAGTTTCCATTCTCACATCTTATTGGCTTACGTGGGGTCCAGCTTCTCCCCTTCTAAGCTTAAATGTCTAGTCTTAATACACAATCCTGCCTTACACATTGACTTCTCAGGGGTAGACTGGTGTAGTGAAGAGGCATGGAGAGCTGGGATTCTGTTTCTGGGTCTGACACATGGTTTTGTCGCAAGCCGTATAAATTCTCTTGAGTGTGTTTGCCCACCTGTAAAATGCGGATAATGATCCTTTGCTCTGCCTGCCTCCTGGGATTGTTGTGAGGCCCAAATGAGGTCCTGTGCATGGAAGTGCTTTGAAAACCGGGAAGTACTGTGGGAAAAGGGGAGATCGTACTGGAGGAATTTCATGGACTGTGCATTGCAGTGTAGCTCTCCTGCCTTAATTGGACCCTGGGCTGAGACATGGGTCATTCCAAGACATAAGTGGTCATTTTCAGTGTTTGAGAGTTAAGCCTCAAAGGTGAACAGTAGTGTTTGGTAATCTTGGGATAGACAATACTGAATAATTGAGTGATCCAGGAATGCTTTCTGCTTTTTGTCTGCTCGTTTATACTTACAGGAGATGTGAAGATTTTTATCCTGTGTTGCTGTTCATCTTTGCTCTTTCTTCTCTCACCAGGAAGTTGGGTGAGGTGGCAGGGGGAATGGGGAGAATGGGAAGAAAGCCATAGACAAAGCTGCCTGCTTGGGACAGTCAGAAGCTTTGTTATATGGGAGCTACATTTTATGACCTACTCCTGGAGAGGAGGGTTTGGAGGCCTGGAGGTAGCTGGCAACAGCTGGGTGCTGTTGGTGTGTCCAGTTTGGGACCCATCAGGTAGCATGCCCTGCCCCCCTAATTGCTAACCCTCTGTCTGCTGCTTTATCAGACTACGCGTTTGTTCACATGGAGAAGGAAGCAGATGCCAAAGCCGCCATCGCGCAGCTCAACGGCAAAGAAGTGAAGGGCAAGCGCATCAACGTGGAACTCTCAACCAAGGGTCAGAAGAAGGGGCCTGGCCTGGCTATCCAGTCTGGGGACAAGACCAAGAAACCAGGGGCTGGGGATACGGCATTCCCCGGAACTGGTGGCTTCTCTGCCACCTTCGACTACCAGCAGGCTTTTGGCAACAGCACTGGTGGCTTTGATGGGCAAGCCCGTCAGCCCACACCACCCTTCTTTGGTCGCGACCGCAGCCCCCTGCGCCGTTCACCTCCCCGAGCCTCGTATGTGGCTCCTCTGACGGCCCAGCCAGCCACCTACCGGGCCCAGCCCTCAGTGTCACTGGGCGCTGCCTACAGGGCCCAGCCGTCTGCCTCTTTGGGTGTCGGTTATCGGACTCAGCCCATGACAGCCCAGGCAGCCTCTTACCGCGCTCAGCCCTCTGTTTCCCTTGGGGCCCCATACAGGGGCCAGCTGGCTAGCCCTAGCTCCCAGTCTGCCGCAGCTTCCTCGCTTGGTCCATATGGTGGAGCCCAGCCCTCGGCCTCGGCCCTCTCCTCCTATGGGGGTCAGCCAGCTGCGGCTTCTTCGCTCAACTCCTATGGGGCTCAGGGCTCCTCCCTTGCCTCCTATGGTAACCAGCCATCCTCTTATGGGGCGCAGGCTGCCTCTTCCTATGGGGTTCGTGCGGCTGCCTCCTCCTACAACACCCAGGGAGCAGCTTCCTCCCTAGGCTCCTATGGGGCCCAGGCAGCCTCCTATGGGGCCCAGTCTGCAGCCTCTTCACTAGCTTATGGGGCCCAGGCAGCTTCTTACAGTGCCCAGCCTTCGGCCTCTTATAATGCCCAGTCTGCCCCATATGCTGCACAACAGGCTGCTTCCTATTCTTCCCAACCTGCTGCCTATGTGGCACAGCCAGCTACAGCTGCTGCTTACGCTAGCCAGCCAGCTGCGTATGCTGCACAAGCCACTACCCCAATGGCTGGCTCCTATGGGGCCCAGCCAGTTGTTCAGACCCAGCTGAATAGTTATGGAGCTCAAGCATCAATGGGCCTGTCAGGCTCGTATGGGGCTCAGTCAGCTGCTGCGGCCACTGGCTCCTATGGTGCTGCAGCTGCCTACGGGGCCCAACCTTCTGCCACCCTGGCAGCTCCTTACCGCACTCAATCGTCAGCCTCATTGGCTGCTTCCTATGCTGCACAGCAGCATCCTCAGGCTGCTGCCTCCTACCGTGGCCAGCCGGGCAATGCCTACGATGGGGCAGGTCAGCCGTCTGCAGCCTACCTGTCCATGTCCCAGGGGGCCGTTGCCAACGCCAACAGCACCCCGCCGCCCTATGAGCGTACGCGCCTCTCCCCACCCCGGGCCAGCTACGACGATCCGTACAAAAAGGCTGTCGCCATGTCGAAAAGGTACTGTATGCCCCCCCGCCTCTGCCCCCAGCTGGGGCTCAGGGCAAGGGGCTGAGGTTGGCATGGGAGGGAAACTGGAGCCATCGGCCCCTCCCTTGGTCTTCTCTACTCCTGTGGGATGTCCAGAAGCTGAGGGGGGTGATGTCTGTGAACTTTCCTGGTCACGAGGGTTCAGGTGGAGCATAGTGCTCAGACTGGGGTGGTACCAGCTAGTCAGGCTGGGAAAAGTGTCACCTGTCAAGGCTAGCCCAAGTGCTATTGGAGCTACTGCCTGCAAGATTGTGGCCCATAGTCTTTCCCACTGTCTGAAGGATCCTTAAGCCTGTTACGTGGTTGTCCTGGCCTCTGGTGGGGGTGGGTTTGAAAGAGTAGTCCCTTTGGCAGTCACTGGCTGAAGGCAGGGTGTATGTGGTGCGTCCACTCTTTGGGAAGTTGGGGACCTTGCTTTCGTCCGCCGTTCTGTTGGTAAACAACCAAGGTCTTTCTCTGCAGGGCCCAAGGGTGGGGATAGTTTGTCTGTGGTTTGGGAATGCAGACCAGAATCCACCTTGGCCAGTTCAGAAGGGAGGTCTTCAGTGGTGGGCTTGGTTTCCCACTGAGTTGGACCAGGCTTGAATTCTTGCCCTGGATAGGGTGTTGAGCCTTCTGACAAAATCTTGTTTGTTGGAGACCAATCTGATTACACCCTCCCTATCCCCATTGGCATCTCCCCCGTGCCCACCTGGAGCCCTCCCCTCAATTGTCTCATTCACCAACTGTCTTCTTCTCTCGACTAGGTATGGTTCCGACCGGCGTTTAGCCGAGCTCTCTGATTACCGCCGTTTATCAGAGTCGCAGCTTTCGTTCCGCCGCTCGCCGACAAAGTCCTCGCTGGATTACCGTCGCCTGCCCGATGCCCATTCCGATTACGCACGCTATTCGGGCTCCTATAATGATTACCTGCGGGCAGCTCAGATGCACTCTGGCTACCAGCGCCGCATGTAGGGCCATCCTGGGACAGGGCTCCACAGGGAGGGAAGGAGAGGAGAGGTGGGGTAGGGTGCAGACCCAGGTTGTAACCACTGGCCCATACCTCTCCTGTTTGCGGTTTTTCATCCCCTCTACCATGTGGGCCTTCCCCAGGAGACGATCCTTTTGAGTGTTCGGCAGTAACCTACTTTATTCCTTCGCCTCAGCAGCAAATCTTGCTACTGGCTCTAGATCTGCGGTTCCCCTCTCCCCTGCCTCCCATCTCCCCAGGATGGGAATTTCTTTTATGTTTTTATTTTTTTCCTGGCTCCCTTTTATTTTTGTGCGCGATATTTAAGGTCGTCTGGATGGGGAAGCAACCTGCAGCTGAGGTCGGCGGCGCCTTTTTCTTTTTAGATGTGAGGGAGGCCAGGAAAGGGTTAGCTTAACCATTTCCTATGCGCCAAGCTGTGCCAGTTGTCCAGGGGGCCCTGACTTTGTCCCTCTGTAGACTGTGTTGAGACTGAGTTCCTGTTGGGACAGTTGGTTGGTATATGTCCAGATCCCTCCTGACCCCTGATGTTCTAGCTGATGCTGTGCGGCACAGTCCACTTCCCCATCTCCCCAAGTAGGTGGTGTTAGAAAACCTTAATTTTTTTTTCCCTTTTGTATGGACTACAAATAAAACTTGGGGCGATTTGCAGTTTGGAAACCTGGTTGTCATTGTCTTGATTGCACTCAGTTTCAGAGAAGCCAGTTTGACATCCAGGAAGACATGACAACTAAAGGCAGGGTGGCCAGAGAACCCAGGGCAGATGAGGAAAGGGGTTTGAATGTAGGAATTAGAATGATTTCCCTGCTGCCAGAGGGATTTAACCCATCGTCGTTCTGCTAGTCTGCCATCTTTAGGACTGGAGAGTCTGGCCCAAGTTGCTTCAGCTTGAGTTAATCACACCAAAGCGCAGTAACTTTACTGCCCATTTTCCTCGCCTGTGCTTGGCTATTTTCCTTGACTTGTCTCCAGTTCAGGAAAATCCTGAGCTCCAGCAGGGTGGTTCTGGGGTTTGGCTTCTCAAGTGAGAAGTGGGGAATGGGTGGCTTTGGTGCTTATGAGGCTAGTAGGTCCTTCAGGCAGTGGGCTCCAGTAAGTACTGGGGCTGGGACAGCTACTGGGAAGGAGCCAGTAGTTGGGGTGGGGGGGTCATGTCACTGTCTGGTAATGCCCTGTGGTTGGGACAGTTGGAAGCTGGTATGGGGGATTCTGGCTATAGACCTGGTATTTCGCACGTCGAACATCAGCACGGAGTGTCCTTCCTGCGTCCTGCCAACCCCTGTCATAGTCACCTGAGACTCAAATTGCCTATCTTCACTTGTTACGGTTTCCAGATGTTTTCTTGTTGGGTTTATATTTGAAGGTGTTATGATAGACTCTGGGAAGGGGGTGAGGTGCAAGCATAACCAAATAGGGAAGCTGGGATAGGCTGAGGAATTGATTGTTTATACTTTCATTCTGGGACTAGGGGTTCAGAGGACCTGGGCACAAAATAAGACAATTCCAGCCATGGACAAGACAGAGGCTTGGGCTTTATGATGGGTGAATGAAAGACTGGTTGGGTAGGGTGGTGACAGGAAACTGACTGACATTCCTTTGGGAAAGGGGGCTTTATAAATTTGATTTGGGAGTCTGTTGGGGCAGGGTGATTTTGGGGTGTGTGTGTATCAGTCAAATGGAGTTCAGGTGGGTTCTCTTCTGCTTCCTTCACTGGTTTCTTGTGAACTTCCCTGTGACAGAGTAGTTTGCCCCAGGTGTTCTCTTCCCTCTGCCCACTGGGCAAAAGCATATGGTTTTTGTTTAACTGTGAGCTCCTATTTGTGGATGCAAACTGGGGGTAATCTCAGGGGTACTGAGGCCATAGTGCTCTTCCTTGCTTTTCTTTCTTCTCACTTCTTTGCCTTCAGGTGCTTTGCTGCTCCTTTTCATTTGTTTGCAGGACTGTGAGGAGGGCGAATTTGATAGGTTTTTTGTCACTTTTCTGCAGTGAGGGTGGGGTAATCTCAGGGCCAAGCTAACAGGCTTAGCTCTGGTTATTTCCCTGGAAAATCAAGGGTTGGTTAATTGTAGTGCTGTGATTGTGGCCTGCGTATTTGTAATTACTTCTTTGTCAGTGGCTTTCTGTCATCTTTCTCTCCAGTGAGGGTTCTGCCACTGTCCCAATCCCATGGTTCCTATGAAACCATTAGCACATGGTTCCTAATGTGCTCTCGGGGCCAGTGCTGATATTTCTTTATTGCAGCCCAAGTTCTTCAGACTGACCTGGCCTAGATGATCACTCTGCTTATTATCTTTAGGTCCTGATGCCCTTGTTGCCTCCGCTGCCAGGCTTCTCATTTAAGCTAGAAGGAGCTAAAGCTAAATCATTTGTCATTTTCCTCTTTCTTGCAGATTGTTTTAAAATTCCCTCCCTCTGTAAATTATGCCACCTGTGTTAATCCTATAGCCCATTCTTCATACTTTGCTTTTTGTGGATTTCTGATTTCCAGGGTCCTATAACTCGGAGACGGTTGGGTTGAGTGAATGGGAGGATAGACATTTAATGTGTGTTTTGGGAGAGGTGGGTGGGAATATGCGCTCCCAGTGTCCTTCAGATCTTTGCTCTTCTGATCTATCACCTCTATAACTTGACCTTCATTGGAGAAGCTTTAGATGGTTTATTCCTGGAACAAGACTATGTAAAGGCTTCTCCCCTCTACAGCCTCTTCTCTCCTGCGGTTTGGACCTTGTTTCAGATTCTGTCTGGGGTAGGCCTGGGACCCCATCCCTTGTGCTGGAGGTAACGGGACTATCACTGAGTGGTCAGCCTCCATGGGTAGGCTGCCTTTGCAGTCATGCCCATCAGTTAAGCTCTGCCAAAGTCTGTGCGCAGACTGTTGGTTCTGCAGTCATTTTGTCCTATCAAGTCAAGTAAGTTGACTATAATGTGGGATGACTAAGGTCATAATGAAACTTAATTTCCTAGATTTATGGACTAGTATGTAATGTAATAGGAGTTTGGGTGATAAAGAAGATAAGGTGGATATGATAGGTGGAAAATTGTTATTCACCTAAATTCTATAGGAACCTTTAAAAAGATCATAAAGGGTAGAATCTAGTTTTCCAGGAAGAAAAAGTTATTAATAAATGATTTCAAGTCTAGCTGTAAATCATTAGAAATATTGTGTGTCTGTAGTGCTGGAAATAGTGTTCAGGTAGCTGAGCCCTTGGGCTGACCTTGGGAAATCGATAGTGGGGGTGGGTGCAGGACCTACCTCGATGAACTAGTTACAGTTAATAAGCAATGCTAGGGAAGTGACAGGTAAGGAAGGAGAGGATGGGGCAGCCCCACTAGAGAAAACTGTGGAGATGGGACTTGTTTGATTTGAAAACTGACTTGGCACAGAGAGAATTACTGAGGGTGCTGGCTCTAAAATCAGGCTTCCCGAGTTTGAATCCCGGTTCTGCCACTTATCTGGGTGATCTTGGACATGTCAGGAATTCTACCTAAGTTTTTTCATCGGTAAGATAGGGAAAATAGTTAACATCTATTTAACACATGCTAAGCATTGTTAAAAGTGCTTTTCATATATTTTATTTTACCTTCATTGCAACTCAAATGTATTAGGTACTTTTTTTTTTTTTTTTTTGCGGTACGCAGGCCTCTCACTGTTGTGGCCTCTCCCGTTGCGGAGCACAGGCTCTGGACGCGCAGGCTCAGCGGCCGTGGCTCACGGGCCTAGCTGCTCCGCGGCATGTGGGATCTTCCCGGACCGGGGCACGAACCCGTGTCCCCTGCATCGGCAGGCGGACTCTCAACCACTGCGCCACCAGGGAAGCCTGTATTAGGTACTTTTAAACCTATTTTGGAAATTGAGGCTGTAGGTTAAGTAACTTCTGAAGATCACATGGCTAGAAAGTAGAGGATCAAGGAATTGAACCAGCCATTTTGAACCATCCAGGACTGTTGGAGCAAATAACATGTAGCAAGTGTAGAGCCTCATATATAGTCACTGCTCATTAAATGCTAGCCATCTCAGAAATAAGAAGTTAGAACATTCTGGGGAGATTGGGACTGCGTAGGGTAGCACACAGCTGAGCAAAGGACTTTGGGTGTAGGTGTGAGTACAGCACGTATGAGTAACAGTGAAGAAGGGGGATTTCTGTAATGAGTAGTACCTAGGTGTGATGTAGGCCACTGGACCATACCAATTTTGGCCACCACCAGTGTCAGACAATACCGTTGTGTCCTGAGGGTCAGATTCCCCTAGGTATGGAGAAGAAAGGTATGGAGTAGGGGCCCTGCACAGACATTAAGGGGAGGCTTAGAGTGTGTAGTTGGCAGTGGGATTGGAGGCTTAGGAAGCTTGCTGACTGGCCTAGTGGCTCCCTCTGAACATCCCTGGAGATTACTGGTTTTTAATTTGAGCCCTTATTATACCAGTAACTCATTTCTGGATTAGGAGCCAGAGTTATTAGGTATATAAGTTGTATACATTCCTAAGACTGTGAAAGGGTTTGAAACAAATACATTGCTTATTCACATTTGAGTGGTCTACACTGACAACAGTGTTTCCCCCTGAATTTGGATTTGTTCCTCATTTCCCTTTCAAGAGTCCAGGCTCCAGCCTCTTTCATCTCTTCAAGATGTGGAGCCAGAACATACTTAAGTTTGGCTCTGACAGAAAGGCTAGATGACTTTGGACAAGTTGCTTTATCTTTTAATTTAGAGGCTTGGTAACCTGATCAGAAGAATCACCAAAGTGGCCGTTTTCAGTGTTCCAGACAAAGTGCTTTTAAAACATCCGATTCTCTGTAGTCGGTGTGGTAAGGTAGAGGGTTTGGACCAGATATCCTTAATTTAAAAACCTTTAATTTTTAAGTATTTTGGTAAAATACAGTTGGGTAAATGAACATCAGTATGGAGACACTGGAGCTACAAATCTCCCTACCTAAAGCTTCATTTTGCAGCATTTGTCAAACGTAATCCTGGTGATCAGAAGCTGTAGCATAAGTTACCCCTGGCTTTTGGGCTTTTTATGTTTGAGGGAGACTGGAAAGTATACTAGGTGATAAGAGCAAAAGGGCTTGTTTTTAGTACTAAGTGTCCATGTTCTTAAGCTGATACTGACTGCAAATCCAAAGTCATTTCTCTCCTCTTGGTTATCAAGATTTTAACTCATGCTTTATCTGTTTGTTAAGTTAGTCAACAAATATTTGAGTGCTTACCACGTGCCAGGGGCAGTTTTAACACAGGGTAATAGTAGACAACAAGAAAAGGTCCTTGCCCCTGTAGAACAAGTATTTGCTGGGGGCAGGGGGTGGGAGGGAGTAAGAAAATGAACGAATAGGATTTCAAGTGGTGGTAAGTATTTGGAAAAACAACATGGAGTCATGGGATAGAGTTCCAAGGTGTAGTGTTGGAGTGGGGGGCTGTGTTTAGATGGGGTGGCCAGCGAAGGACCTGGAGAAAGAACATTTCAGTCTGAATGAGCTTGGGACAAAGGGGCCAGTGTGCTGGAGCATAGTTGGGGTGGGGTGTGTTAGGGATGGGGGTGGGAGAATTGTTACAGAGGTTGGGAGATTCTGGCAATAACCAGATTGGGTAGTGTGAATTGAAACTTTTCCAGTTGCCGTGGGTTTTAATTTAAAAAGCAGGGGAATGATTTAATGTGGTTTACTCAGTTGGATGAGCTTGCAAAATGAAACAAATATAACTGGACCTAGAGGGCTTTCAGAAGGTAAACCAAGAATAATTAGATCAGGGTGTGGGTGTGGGTGGTGGTCTGCAAACTGGCCTGAACTGTGATCCCGAGAAGATTTCTATTCCCAGTTTTTCCCCTTTGGACTTGGAGAGATTCCTAGTTTCATAGAGTAAGCTGATCTCATATGCTTTGGTATTTTGGAAGAAAGTTTTATCTCCAAGGCTATTAGGACAAAAATTTTGGAAGATCAAACGAAGGAGCTGAAAGGATTTCTATACCAGATGTGTTTCCAAACCTGCGCACATGGAGTTGTGACCACCTCCCGATGCAGGGCCCCTCCAGAGGGCACACTTGCAGCTAACATGTAGTTGGTTTTCTTCATCACTGATCCTTTGGCCTTTATTCAGAGCCGCAGTGTCAGCATCAGGATCCACAATGAAAACGGACCAAGATTAGTGACCACTACATTTGTAAATGTGACATTTTTAGATTCCTGCCTTTTCCCACCCTAGAATAAATTATTGACCAATTCCCCACCGTTTGATTTCTGAGTCACGTCAGGTTTTAAAATCTATTTCCATAACTTTGACTTCACCTTTCTCTTTATGATCCCCACCCCTTTTGGGGGGGCTGCTTTGAACGGTAGTGTGTTCTGCTTTTGTCATCTTCACTTCCTGATGATTGCTTTCCTCACTGCTTTTATCATGTTTTAAGTTCTTCCATCCCCCTTTTTAAACTCCCTCTTCAAAAGCTGCCTTGCTTGTTCAGTGAATTATGGGATTATGTGAAGAAGCCAAAGGATGATAAAAAAATGTGATGAGGGAAGCCGGACCCTCTGGAGAATGCTGTTTTGATTGTATTTTGCTTATAGCTGGTTGTGACTTAGGCTCTTCCCTCTAAGGTCGGTTCTAGGAGTTTAAACCTACAGCTCTGGCTGATGGCGCCCAATAAAATAAAACAAAAAACTTTGCTGCTCTAGTTTTTTCTCAGGGCGGGGTGGGGGTGTATGCGCAATCTCCACGGTCACACAGAGAAGCCTTTTCTTCATCTTGGACCCCGGGAGGCTGGTTCCTCCAAGGAACTTGTCTCTTCGGCGCCTCCTGAGAAATGCAGCCCTCAACCGAGCCGACGTCGGGGCCTTTATACCCTAATTGAAGCTGAGCCCATTAACTGTTTTCAGAGTTCCTTTCACCACCTATGAAAGTAGTTTCAATGTGGGGGTAGCTCCGAGACTCCCAGGGCGCCAGTGCGGATTCTTGGCCAAAGGAGGAGGTTGGTTTCTTCAGGTGGGAAGCTTTGCTATTTTTCTTACCTGGCTTCTGGGTCTGCGTAAGCTACCGCCCGCAGCACCCTGGCTGCGAGGGGGATGGCGTTTGGGAGATTAGAGGGAGAAGTGTGGAGTAGAAGGCAAAATGGAGCGCACGTGGAGTGGCGAAATGTGGAAGCTTAACAAAGTTGGCGCCATGAAGCTGAAGACCGCCACACCGGATCCCTAGCTCGCTCCGCCTAATGGCGGGCGGAACCCCGCCAGCGAAGCGCACGT